>NW_028324217.1:19115383-20315959 GCF_054372755.1 Phalangium opilio | reverse complement strand
AGCGAAGACGCAAATTCCACAAATGGCAGCAGCTCGAATACAGCGTTGGGCTCTTTTGCTATCGTCATATAGCTATGAGATAAGATTTCGGAAAGGTTCGCTAAACGGAAATGCCGACGCTCTGAGTCGATTACCTCTACCGATGGAACAAAATATTACGCCAGTACCAATGGAGTATGTCCTATTACTCAGAGATATGGATAAGGGTCCCTTATCGGTTAAGGAACTCGAACTTGCAACACAACAAGATCCCGACCTAAAGCTGGTAGCAAAATACATGAGGGAAGGATGGCCGAGCAGGAAGATTCCGACAAACCTAGAACCTTACCATAGAGCAAGACTGGAATTGTCAAACTACGAAAACATACTACTCCGTGGAAACCGAATAATAATTCCGAAAGCTTGTCAAGCAGAGATGTTAACAGAATTACACAGCTCGCATCAAGGCATAGTAGCAATGAAGAATTTGGCAAGGGCCAAGATATGGTGGCCATCGCTAAACTCTGATATAGAAGAAATGGTCAATTGCTGCTCCATGTGCCAAAATTCAGCGCCAATGCCAAAAGCCCATTATCAGGAATGGAAGAAACCGACAGGTCCCTGGCAAAGAGTACACGCAGACTTCGCAGGGCCCATAGAAAATAAATACCTCCTCATAATAGTGGATGCGTATAGCAAATGGATCGAAGTCGAAGTAACATCCAACACGTCTACGGAAGCAGTAACACGAAGCTTACGCCAACATATGGCTCGATACGGCATTATCCCAACTCTCGTCACAGACAATGGAACTTGTTTTACAAGCGAGGCATTTAGAGATTTTACATCCCAAAATGGAATAAATCATTTGAGAACAGCACCATACCACCCAGCCAGCAACGGCCAAGCAGAACGAACTGTTCGCACAGTAAAAGAAGCTTTGAAGAAAGTTAGTGCCGGTACATTAGAAGCCATCGATACGCTAAACGCAGGGTTACGAACTTTCCACACAGGAACCCTTGAAACAAGATTGGCAAGAATTCTTTTAAACAATAGGAGAACACCAAATTCTTCGGGAAAATCACCAGCCGAACTAATGTTGGGTCGACAAATAAGATCTAGGCTAGATCTGTGTAACCCGAAGAAACAGTTTCCACACGAAAACTCTCAAGGTTCAGATCCGGAAAAGGAAGGAACATCCCAGGGAAAATGTTTTGAGAACTCAGACCCCGTATATGCCCGGAACTTTGGTAAAGGAGAGAAGTGGCTAAGAGGAAGAATAAAACGTAAACTTGGAACAACCATGTTTGAAATAGAAACAGACTTTGGAATAATTAGAAGGCACCAAAATCAAATACGCCGAAGAAGCTCGGACATCAAAGTAACACCGAATACACCGGAAGTATCCAACCAAAGTCAGAAGCCGCAGTTTACAAAGCTACCAAAGCCACAAACAGATATTGATCTTCAGGGAGATGAACATCCAGTACTAGAAGCTCCAGAACCTGACAAAGACGTTGGTGAACCTCCGGTAGTTCCAGAACAAGGAATTCAAACCCCAGCAAAGGAACCACTCGGGACCAACCAGACTCGACTGGACATCATACCCAATTCAGAAAATCATTCCTCGCACGATAGGAATTCAAATTCACCCAGTACAGAAGAGACACCCCCGGCAAAGCAACCAGTAGCGCCAACAGTCAGAATACAAAACCGACCACGACGCACAAAAAGGAAACCAGCTCGTTACTGTAATAAATAAATTTTGCTAGGAGCTCCTTAAAAAAAAAAAAAAAAAAAAGGAGAAAGTATGGTTGTAACAACGTAATTACGCCTACAGATTACACCTACTACTGATAAGACTTAGTTCACGAGTTGACCGATAGGGGCGTGTTAGGGATCTCTAGAAAGAACCGTTAGAGATCACTCTGGAAAATGACGCGGAACTAGTTAGTTCTATTGTAATGCTTTAATGGATTTTAGCTAATAAAATAATTTATGATATTGGTATAACTTGAATACATATGTTCTATTATTCAACCGACATACACAATACTTAGCAATGCTTTTTTAAACCGTAAAATCCCTAACGGATGCCTTCGAGCTCACGAAAAGTTAACGTTTACCGTTACCGTTAAGTTTTCGTCCAAAAAGTTACAGAATAGACTTTTTCACCAAACGGTTTTTGCCGACCGTAATCTTTACGGTTCACGAAAACTTTACGGGCAAAAACGCTTACAGAATAAGTGGATTCCACTTCTTCATTTTAGCAGACGACGCGTCCTGGTCAATGGTCAGGGACCAGTTTATTTAATCCAGACCAGGGGGTGGCAGGCCCAATGTCCAGTTTTAAAAAATCCTTATTTCAAATTCCCACCCTGTACTCCCAAGCAGTCTGGGAAATAGCACACTTCCTCTAGTCCAAAACCAGTTTATTAATTGTTTGGACTAGCTTTTTAATTCAAAAAGTGGGGCTTACTGGTCCCGAGGACCAGTTTATTAATTGCATATCTATAAGAGAACAAAGCCTGGAACCAGTCCGGAGACCAGTTTATTATTTCTGACCCTAGGGGGGTCACTGGTCCCAAGGACTAGTTTAAAAAATATCCTTTTTTCCCAGACTGCTCCCAAGGACAAGTTCAAAAAATATCCTTATTTCCCAGACTGATTGGTTAGGAAAAAGCTGTCTGCTAGACGTTCTCTTTTTTTGGCGTTTGTACTTTGTAGTGAATTCCTTTGTTACGGTAACGGTTCCTCCTTTAAAGGCTTTAATGTATTTTTATTGATTATCAAAAAGAGTATCTATATACAAGAAAAGCTCTTAATAAAAGTTGAAGCTTTTTCTCTTTTTTAACCCCAAAAACAGAACAGTGTGAGTAACTGTGAAACCAAAACAACGTTAATATAAGCCTTGCCTGGTAAGAATGTATATTAAACTGAGGGAAACGCCCTTTTTAACACTAATACTTTGTTTATGGCCATACTTTTTATTATTATTAAAATGTTACGTATTTTATCATAACAGGAAAACTGTACAAAGTATGATGGAATTTGTTAAAGAATGTCGTGTTTTGGTCGAACGTTTAAGCTGGTAAGTGATGAATAAAATGCAACTTGGATCGTGTCAACCAGGCATAACGGATCCAAATCTATTGATACTTTTATACCTTGAAAAGAAATAGATCTTTCTTGCTGTTTAAAAAATTAAAAATGCTAGCAGAATAAATAATTTATACGAAGCTAGTTGTAGTTGTATCAGGGGTAAATGACGAAAGGAGTTAAAGACGCTAGCTTCCGTAGTGTAGAATACAGTGGGACTTTCAAACGTAGACACAGAAAAGAGAAAACGCCTCGGTCGCGCCGTCTATAATTCAAAATAAGTATGATATTTTCTAACCAATAGCGTGGCAGCAAAGTTTCGAAAGTCATGCTGGGATATCCATTTTCTCCTGTCTGCTAGTGTTCGTCTGCTTACTACTGAGTGACAACTAGGCTTAGAGTAAAGTTTATTCATTAAGGTGAACTATAAAGTTGGTAAATTAATTATTCGTTAATGAAATGGAATTAAATGGACTCATAAAGTTTACAAATGATCAAATAGAAAAAGAAAACCCAAGTGAAAGGCGTTTGTTTATAATCAACAAGTTAAAAAATGGCCCTGCTCCAAATATCTCGGAATTTCTGTTGGAATTGGTTGATGTTTACAAAAAGTTGGAAGTAAAAGTATATGATGAATTTCTCAAGCCTAAATCTGCCCCTAAAAAGAAAAACAGTAGTAAAAACCCAAATGAAAATGAACCTGAGTGTCGTAAACAAACTAAATATGCAATGGCAAAGTTCATGTTTGATTACCATAACGAAGCGGCTTTGGTGAGAGAGACATATTTAGACCACTTCAAAAATTTAGTCTCAAATGATAAAACGTCTGAGTTAGAATCAGTTACTTCATTTTATATGAGTAAAGTGTTCGAATATGGTCAAGTAGTTAATCTGAGACAAAATTGGGCTGACAGTGCTGATGGCAACAGTGCTAAGATGAAAGAAGAAAGCTTAAGTGGAATACTTAAACTTGGAGGTGGTGGTTTGGCTGGAATTAGAAAAGTTGCAGTGAAAGGAAAGAAGAAAACTCTTTCAGTAAAACAAACAATAGAGCAACATCAGTTTTACAAGATGACTGTTCAGTTTAAAATGACGAGTGTGGAAAAAGAGAAAAATCTTCCGTTGGATCTAAAAGTTCTCGACCAAGGAGGCCTACTTTTTCCAAAAAAAGGGTTCCTTCCTTTCATTAGAAAAGTTAATGACGTAACCAGAAGCTACGCAAACTCTAGAAATTACAATAAGTATGGAGTCAATTTGATTAAAAAAACAACTGAGCAAATTTTCAGCCTGAAAAAAGAACTAAGGGATTTATATAATGATGGAATATTAAAGGAGAACATTAAAGTTATAAGTGAGGAAGTTTCTAATAAATTTTTTGAAACCTGGTTGAGGAAGATGGTGCATTGTCGTATTCAAGAGTTTGTGGGTAGCTATTGCAAAATGCAAAAATCAAAGAAAACTGACGTTAGTTTAAGGGATAATTTATTAGCACTATCTAGTCGGGGATCGAAGGATGCCAATAAAACAGTGAAGTCAAAAGCTACAAAAAAGAAACGAATCACACCTGAAACTAGTCAAATAAATACTGTCTACAAAGCTACCTTAACAGGAAAACCTAAAGGTGTCACTAGACTGAAAACTGTCAATGTAAGACAAGCTGCTGGTCCATCAAACTATTATGAGCAAGATAGTCCAAACTCAATTAATAACCTATCCCCTGGCCTGTCTGGTTCCGAAAATTCCGGGAAAACAAGTGAGCAATTAAAAACTAAAACTGTGAAAATTAGCAAGCTTCGAAGAAGCAGACGAATTGCTGGTAGAGTTCTCCTAAAGGATTACTAACCCCTGCTAAACTGTGATACAACTAGTCAACAATTAAATGATTCCTAATTCTGAGATCATACAAACGCAAATCAATAAATAATTCCATAGAATAAAAATAATGTGATAATAAATGCTCTAGATCCCTGGTTCCTATTAAAGATTAAATTCAGATTTAAATGGCTTTAATCAGATATAAATAGCTTTAATCAGACTTAAGTGACATTTGGCGCTGATAAAATCAATGTTCCTTGTTTATTTAAAATAAAATGTGGGTCAAATATTTTAAATATTGTTTTTATTATAAAAAATCCAATTTTAAATTTAAGAGAAACAGTGAAAAAGGTATCATATTATCGGGATCCGTGGTTCCAGGATTAAAATCATATTTAAATGACATTTACTCCTGATAAAATCAACGTTCTTAGTTTCTTTAAAATTAAATTTGGGTTAATTATTTTTAAAATATATTTTTATAATATATTTAAAAAACATTTAAGGGAAATATGGTTCATTTATAGAAAAAATATAGAAGATACACGTGATTCAACTTGTTAAACTCCCGCTTAATTATGATTTTCATAAACTGATTTTTACAAGTCCCCAGATCTAATATATAGAGGTGCATCTCTGTAGTCTTTGTTTGAAGAGTGTCTACCCGTAATATTTGCTCGTACTGTCACAGCTTTACGGGCGTGGCTGTAGTTTACGCTTGAAAGTTTACTTCCTGTTGAATATTTGAACTGCGCGAATAAGCTTTCAACAGCGCTACCATTTATTCGCGAAGGTGAAATAAAATATCCTCGATTCCTTGAAAGAAAGTCCAAAGCTAACCCTTCCATTCCAAATACGCAAATTCTAAGGAGGTCCCATGTTTGCCAGGAGATATATTCAGTTTGTGTCGCTTTGTTTGGTTGGAATGTAGAATTTTCATTTAATAATTCACTGGCCCACTCCTCAAAAAACGTATATCCCTCCCTAATTGATTTCAAAATTAATGAATCTTTACAGTCGATTTTTCCCTTATTTAGTAAACCATTTTCAAAAAGCTTATTACAGGCTTGCAAGTACAAATAACATTGCATAGCTCCAGAACGGCTATCTTTAGTTGCGCTGCTGTCTTGTGAATGCGTGTACAATTCTGATAACACTTGAGGTTGCTGCATGATTTTAGACGGCTTTACATTTAGTTTTGTCCACGCATCTCTAATAATGTAGCTTTTTAAAAGCCTTGGTACAAAACGCATTTGGCCGTTCTTTGCCCTTTCCTCCTCCCTTTTATAAAGATCTTCTATTTGCTTCCATCCAAATTTAACTCCTTTTCTGGTAAAATCTTTTGGCCCATCTTCTCTAGATGCGTATAGTTGGCCAATGAAATTCTTTAAATCATGAGTAGGGCAAGTTATCCAATAAATATATCTATCTATAGCAAACGGGTGCTTAAATTTAGGGGATACATCGAAGTTGTATTTGCCATTTTCTTTTTTATATCCAAACGCCCCTTTAGTGTTCATTGTCAACTTCATAAGAGAAAGATTGGAGCTAGCTCCATCGCAAACCAAGCCGATAACTTTGAAATTAAACTGTTCAAATATTCTTATAACTTCGTAAAGGTTTGTCATCATAAAAAATATATTAACTGAGTAGCTTGAAGAGTAATAAGGGCCTATTACGTCAAAATTTGAGGACATGTCTCTCCATAAAAATTGCAAAATATACTGAGCCGCGGTTGGTGTTTTTTTGTGAGCATTAGAAAAGACGTCATGCAAGCTTGGAAATTCCTCTTCTGTCATGGCCAATCCCATAAACGCGTGAGATTTTGAATTCCATATGACTTGGTCTATAACTTTCACTTCGTCGAATATGAGAACACCTTCACCAAGGGGCTCTTTTTCTCCTTTACTTATTTTTTCATTTCTGAAGGAAGAATATTTTTCAGATTGATCCTTCGTGTATTTAAAATCAATTCCAGGTTCACTGTCGTACTTTTTAGCTTTGGCTCTCACAGTGTCAAGACTAGGAAGTTGAAGAATCCCAAAGTCACGTATTGCTTCAAATGCTGCTTTACTCCTGGTGTAAATGGCCAAGGCAATTCTGTAGGTTATTATATTCCAGCGATTTTGTTTAGAACCAGACTTGTTTTTAATTTGGTCCTGAAAAAAATTCTTTACATCTTCGTGATGACGTTTTTCTGAATCCCTTTTCCAAATTGTTTTCAATACTTCAGCGCTGGATGGCAGTTCATTACATGTTTCATTAATGATATCGTCAACCTTTTCTGGGTGGTCTGAATTTATAAGCTTTACAAGATGGCTTAGCTCGTTTGACTGATTATCATTCAAGTTTATGTCTTTTTCTTTAATTAGAGCTTGAAGTTTATTTAGTTTTTCTTGAATAAATCTTCTTGCACTTTGGGCACGATTTAATCTTACTTTTCTACTTTTTGGTGACAAAAACGATAATGGATAATTGCTACTTATTCGCGTTCGTTTCAAATTTCTTGTTGGTGTTTCAACAATTTTTCGTTTCAATACTCTTGACAAGTTTCTTTGCAATAATCTACAGTTTTGACATTTTTCCAAATATTTTTCACCCCGTACTGGTTGTGTCTTTGAAAAAATTACCGGACAATCACTAGATTGGTACCGCAGTGTTGGAGTTATTATTTTTAAAATTTTTGGATTGTTAATGACACGAGTTAATGGAAGTTCATTAATTTTGTTTTTGTCAACGCCAGTACAAAACACTTTATTATTGACTTCTGGCTTAAAGAGCAAAAGTTGAATATATTCTTGAAGTTTTCCTTCATCCAAAGAACTCAAATTGAGAATGTTGTCAATACGATCTTCTTTGAATAGTATTGATAAACAAATTTTCCCACTCTCGGTGACAGTAACAGATATGGGATCACGTTCATCGTTGAAGATTCCAGTAACTTTACTTGAAGTTATTTCTATAGCAAACTCGCCTCTTATAAGCTTTTTCACCTAAAATAAAAGTAGAGAGCCTCATGTTGATATCCAAAAACCATTGGCTTAACCAGGGGTAAATAATGTTATTTACCCCTGGCTTAACGAGAAATATTGATGAAGTTAGGGGGTAAAGTCTCTTTCTAATAAGTCAGGCTAAGAAACCTAATTTCACCAAAGTATGTCTTGAATCTTAGGGTTATACTAGTATGGAAATATAAATCAAACCTTGTATCTTAAAGACGAGTATTCTTGACAATGCAGAATTTTCATTATTTTATGGATGAGGCTTTTATCCGTTGGTAGGTCCATTGAATCATCACCAGACACAGTTTGCACAGCACAGTTAGACACACTTCTATAAGCTGCCATAATATTAGTTTGAATCACCTTGTCTTCAAATTTTGGAAGCTGTGATTGATTTTGTTCCGGTGTTTCTAGTTTTTCTTTTAGTGAAAAGTTACATTGTGTTCCTATGGATTTGGATTCGTTTGCCGATTTTTGGGCCGCGCTATCCAACGATGGTAAAATGTAGCATTGCGTTTTTGCATCCTTCAATACAGTTTTACTTGTTTTAATTTCTTTGGTCACAGATACAGTTGATCCTGATCCCACAGTTCCCACTGGCACTGACTCGGAAAAATAACTAAGCCTTGGCTCACTGGGCCGACTCTGTAACAGCGCACTTACGGCAAAACAAGTTTGAACACATTTTGAGGATTTTCCCGGCTTCAAATTGCAAATTGTTGACTTATCTTTCTTCTTTAAATCACTGTTCACTCGCGATTGAATATAATAATTATATTGGGTTGATTTATGAGACGTCTTGACAACATCGACACCCGCCATTTTACTTTACCCAGAATACCTTGCGGCGCGAGATTTTAAGGGAAAATTTTCAAGGTTGTGGTCTTATTTACAATACGGTTCCAAAGATGGCACTACGTTAGTTACAAATTCTATGACGTTTCAAGGTCCCACTGTATTCTACACTACGGAAGCTAGCGTCTCTAACTCCTTTCGTCATTTACCCCTGGTTGTATTCAGAAAATGTGCTTGAGAAAATCCCTAGTCTTGAACAAAAGTGTCACAATTTAAGCATTGCTATGTTTTTCTTAGCTTTTTATAGCGAAAGCTACAATGTATGGGGAAACACTCCTTGTCCGTTTTTGATTTACCTTCAGTTTGAAAAATTATTTCATTTTAGGGTAGATTTTCAATCTCACCAACTCTCTTTACAAAATTCCGAAATGAGTTTAGTAAATCTTCAAAGGTTGGCAATTAAAGAGGTATTTTGCGAAATTATTGCAATATTTCCTGTTTAAGACAAGCTGAGTTAAGTTATTGAAACTTTGTTTTTAGGAAATGGACTACGAAGAAGATTGTAACTATGATCACTTGAGCCAAGATGATCTAATCAAAGAAGTAAAAGCTAGAGATGATCGAGTTAGGAAACTGGAAGCCAAGGTATTATCTAAGCATAGGGGTTTTTTAGCAGTGTGAAATAAATCACAGAGATATGAGAAAATTTAAATGGACAGTTGTTGAATCAGGTGTGCCTTAAAATAGAACCAAACTCTATAAGTGGGTTAATTAATTAAGGTTATTGGTGAAGACACCTATCAGGATTGGCACAAAGCTAAGGGGATTGGCAACACGTCCTTCGTTTCTTTATTAACAAAGAAACCCGACGAGGGCCTTTGTTGCTGTTCCCCTTCTTGCGTGTCATTATCTTCCCCTTTTTCTCGCTTGCCCCTTTAAAATACGTTTAGCCAAAGAAAGTCCGAAGATTGTTTTGTAATGGAATCTCATTTTGTTTAGTGTAATGTTTTAATTTCAAAAATGGCAAAAGAGAGAGTGAAAACAACATTAACGATAAATAAGCAAATAGACGAAATTGAAAGACTCAATAGGGTCAATAAAGAGTTGGAAAGGAGAATCAAAGATCTGATGGTATGCAACATTCTTCACTTTCATACTCGATTGGAAAGAGAATTACTTTAAGAATGAGAGTTATTGTTAATTGTTTAAAAAATAGGAGAAGAGTGGAATACATCAATTAGATAATGATGAATACGTGAAAACTGAACCCGTTGAAAATGATTTGGGAAATAATGGCCAGGAGTTAACCCTTCCTATTGTGATGCACAGTGTCCAAGCTGTCAATGTCCAAGGCAACCTGTGTAAAGAAAATATTAGTCAAGAATCACCTGTTTCTGAGGTTGGCAATACAAACCCCGAAACTACCTTGAAAAAAACTGAAAATGTGGGGTTTATAAAGCGAAATACGAATCCATGTGTCTCTAAACCGAACTACTGTGACAGTTTGCCTCAAAGTGCGCCTTCACCTAAACTTAAGGTTGAAAACCCATTCGAAATGTCCCCTGACACAAACACGGAGAGCGCTTCGCCACGAGAACCTCTTGAAAACAATATAACCATTAATGATTCTTATCGTAAATCGCCAAGTGTCTCGACAGAGAGGGACACTGAGGATAATTCAACTCCATCGAAGAAATTTGGTGTTCCTGAATTGAATGTTGAATCCGAAAAACATTTGGTTCTTTCTGTTGACGCAAATGTCGAAGACGATTCATTAGAAGGATCCCCAGAAAACGATCTTGATGAAAATCAATCCGAAATCGCCGTGACAGATGCAAAAAAAAGTGATGAACAAAATCAAAGTGATATATTGTTTGTCGATCCGAGTTCATCGAGTGTGCCAGTGCGTGTTCCTGAAGTAGAACGCAACCCAATTGAACTATCAGAACTGACCTCTGTCTCTATGGAAAGCGATTTACCCGAAGTGCCAATTGCAGTTCAACATGATAGTTCGGAGTCCAACTCGGAGACATTAGAAGATGTCGCTCCAAAGAATCCAGAAGGTAAAACCTCATCGCCTCGTTCGGAAATTGCACGTAAGTCATTTCATTCTTTAATAGTCTTGAGGACCTAGATTGAGATATCATATTTCTAAGCCACTATTTCCGCCTTCTCATTTAACTGCTCGTAATACAATCCCAATGTATTATTTCACCATCCGAAAAACGCGAATGATGGAGACACGGCCTCCCTGATTTTGGACGTAATTCCGCTTTAAACTTAGATGAAAACTAATCTTGGGTCGAAAGCCCCTAAGCGATGCTCATTTTCAATCGTGTGGTTGTAAATACTTAATAACAAATAACAGTGGCATGACGCCATATTGTTGCGCACTTTAGTGTAGTTATACTGCTTATATTATTGAAGCGTACGCTGATTCACGTGATCAAAGCCTTTACTTTTCTTCGACATTTAAATTGCTTGTTCGTACAACTTGGCATTCTGTTCTTTTCAAGTGCGTCTCCACAATTCTACGTATTTGCCTTTTTTTGCAAACTTTATGTGATGAGTACATCGTTAATTCTACCTTGGATGAGACTGTAATGGATTGGAATATAGCATACGTCTAACACGGGCGGCGGGTACCTCACCTCGGGACAGAAGGGGGGGCTGTTTGGGGGTTTTTAGTTCGGTCGTACGACTTGAGAGACACCTACTGTAGAATTTTTTCAAAACTCGTCTGCTTTTTTCACAATATCTTTTTTAAAAGTGAAGTGTTAACGGTTTTAACTTGGATGAGAGTCATGAGACTGTCTCAGTCTCAGGTTTGAAGAGATATTAACTTAATAACGGTATTCGTATTTATTACTTCATTATGGGTGTGTACTGCTGCTATGTTGACTGTAAAAGTGACTCCAGTTATCATAAGAATATAAAGTTTTATCCCGTTCCAAAGTCGGGAAAGAGAAAGAATGATTCTAAATTGGAAATCACCAAAAAATGGGTTTCAAGTATTAATAGAACATCTATTACCCCATCAAATTTGAAAAAACATCACCACGTTTGTAATTTGCATTTCGTTGGTGAAAAAGGGCCAACTAATGACAAGTTGGGAAAACCAAAATATTACCTCTCCGTGTCAAGAAGATTATATAAACTTAAGTATCCAATGAAAACGTTATTATGTTTCTGAGTTGGGGTTTCCCATTTTTGTTGTTGTTTTGAAAAATATATCGCAATGCACGGACCTTGATAGATATAGGAGGCAATGAATGAAATATATCACAATGCACGGGCCTTGATAGATATAGGAGGCAATGAAGGAAATATATCGCATGCACGGGCCTTGGTAGATATAGGAGGCGATGATAATCTCTCTCTTTGCACGAGAGGTTTATCTTTAATATTTAAATAAATATAATTAGTTTTAATTATTTTAATCTTCAATAATTAACATTAATAATAGTTAAATCGTTTAAAATAAAGTTATACCTATTATCTTCTCAAACTTTGCTAATATTGACGTTTAAAGTGAAGGGTACCCCTCTTGCGAGCTTTCTTCAAATTTTGGGGTATATATACGATTCGTTTCCATTATAATAGTAAGGAAAAAGCGCAATTGCGGAAACCTTTGGTGGCGATACCACCTTAGGGAGGCTAGACGTTTCTCGTAACCCTAGCTGATCGCTGCGTATATCCTAAAACCAAACGATGATAATGGAGTAGAAGCCAATGATACAGATTGGTGTCTATGTGGAATAGACGGCAGACCAGTGGATGGTGGTTGTTAGAAGCCAGTGTAAGTGCAGACTGGTGTCAATGTGGGATTGACAAAGAACAGAAGATGATGGTGTTGGAAGCCAGTGTAAGTGCAGACTGGTGTCAATGTGGGATTGACATAGAACAGAAGATGATGGTGTTGGAAGCCAGATAAGTACCAGACTGGTGTTCATGTGGGATGGACAAAGATCAGAAGATGGTGGTGAGAGAACTCAAGTAGAGGAGCCATTTCCGTGACTGTGAAAGCATTTCGGAAATGGCGAACACGTTTGCTCCGATACGCAAACTGCGAACGCGGTGACGTGGGTGTAACAACGGACAGACAGACAGACACACACACAGACACGGCCGTTACAGAACCTCTCCTGGACTACGTCACACGGAGAGGTAAAAATTGAATTCAAGCAAATCATCGGTAATTAAAATTTGAAAATGCTGAGATTTAGAAAAAATTAAGATCTAATTATTAGTCTAAGTTCAGCAAGCCAGGCCAAGTGAAGATAGAGAAAATAGTTACCGTAAATAGCGGCCGAAGCCAAGACGCAGACAACGAAAAAGATGCTTCTGAATAACTTTGTCATTTTGGCTGTGCAGTTTACCCAATCGAGATCAGAAAATGCATGAGGTGTTATCCCGCTTAACTGCTATTTATATTTCTACTAGCTTCAAGCTGAACCATTAATCTTATTCCAAAAATGTTGGGTTACGATCATCGAAGATAACTTGATTGAGAGCAGAATTGTATTTTGATCAAGACGTAAATCTCGTTTCGCCTAAATAATCAATGGTACAATTAATTATCAATTTACGTTAACTTAAATTAACACCTGCTAATCCAGTGCTCAAATCTGATATTAATTGATGGTTCTTAACAACATTGTCAAACTAGCTAGTAAGTCCACGTTTATGACGTATATTAAAGGCTCCTAACAGCTTCATATTATTAGGGTTTAATAATTTCTTATGCCTAAAATACAGTGTAGGCTGTTTCTGATAAGTCTGCCATAATTTAAGGGAGATGCGCTTTGGGCTATTATGAGTTGAAAATGTAAATTTTATGACATTTTCCCGTCCGGGCCACTGTTTTCGAGTTATGATTTGATTAGTGTTTTAGGGATGACCCCTTAATTAAGTTAGCATTGTCTTTCAGTTTCTCAATGAAATTTAAGGGGCGAATCGTAAAATACTCAAAAATCTTGACAACAGTAGCCTGGACGGAAAAATGTAACATTTTCAAACTCTAAATTTCCCAAAGAACATTCCCCTCATTTTATGGCAGGCTTATCGAAAATACCCTGTAAAAATCAAATCCAATGTAAGAAATACATCGGGGGACACTACCTTGAACTGTAGGTCCAACTTCCTGTTTGACAAGACGACAGTTATTAATGTGAATAGTTCTACAACTCGCAGGTGCCGAGCTAACAATATTTTGTATGAACTAACAAAGATGCATTTTTATTATTACGTATACTTTTACGTAAGTCGGTAAGCACGTGAGGTAATCGTGAATGCCATTCTATAATTTTGACAAGAGAAATCAATCAAAATGATTAAAGGCATCGTAGTGGGAATAACAGTATTTAATTTAAATTCACTTTATATATTTATATTTATAATTTAACTATATCGTAAACTGTACAATATATCTTTACTAATTTTAATTTAAAGAAATATACAAAACCAACAATTTTATATATTATTTATCACTAGTATAAGACAGAACAAACTTAAGAAAGTGTATTAACTGAAGTATATAATATTTCTCTTCGAGAGAAGTGTACCAAAAAGCGGGGTGATTGTATTTCATCCTTCTATTATCCTCTGCTGATATCACGCAATAATTTTTATGTCAATTGAGCTGATTCTGGTTCTCCATTTTCGGCAGGGACTCTAAAAGGAAATTTGGAGAATTGAGTGATCTTCCACTTCACTGCCTTACTCTCTCATTCATCTATTTGCTTTGATATAACTTACATAGTTTGAACTTGCGAGTATTTTTTTCGTGCTATGTAATGAAAAAATTCTGTTTTAATACACTTTATACTGAAGAAAGGATTCGTTTGTATATTCTCACCATGGAAAGCGACTAAAATTTCTGAAAAGGCAATTCCCAATAGACAAGCCAATGAAAATCCAATAGTGGTGTACCAAAAATATGATATCTCGTACAAAGGCATGAAAATACTTCTGTCAATTACATTGAAGAAAAAAACAGATTCGTGAAGAAATAGCAAGTGATTCTTGTAAAATATATTTGTAATAGCAGGGATAGATTTAATTTTAGAAGTAGGAATGGAGAACAGAGTAATCTGGGCGCGCGTCAAAGTCCCGGATCCCCTTCCCTGGGACGAGGGGGGTATGAAAGAAGAGGCGGGTCATAAGGACAGAGGTAAAAAGGAAATACGTATTTTTCGCCGTCCCCGCCAGCGACATCATCAAAACGTAGTTTAATTGAGCCGCCAATAAGATAATTTAAACTTACCGTTACGTGTTGGAGGGAGGGGCTTTATACTGGGTGGTCTATGAGTCGGAATAACTGAAGTAAATACTAACCGTTAATCTCCATTCCTACTTCTAAAATTAAATCTATCCCTGGTAATAGCCAAAAAGGTTTTTAAGGCCTGTATCCAACGAAAAGGATTGTCAATCGCCCATTTTTATTTCCATTCTCGACTTTGAATTAGCCTAGAATCCTTTTTGTTGGATCTCTCAGCCTTTAACACTTTGAGTACATTACCCTTTCTGTTCCACAGTGACCTTTACAGATGAGTTAAGATTGGTTTCCCAGTAGTCAAGGGCGCATTGATCAATAGAGTGTCCCAGGGTTTTATATTTGTTTTTCTTCACGTACAAAGAGTTGCCAATTGCAATCCAACCGATGAGAGTCATAACTATCACTAAAGATGACAAGCAAGCCTTGAGAAGAGAAAAAAAATGGACAATGTTATAAATTCATTTTTGGTTTGGTGCAAGATGGTGAACTCTTACGGCTTTTGTTAGTTTCTTGTAAAACATAAGCAACAAAGCGATGCTACTCAAGGGTCCACGAAATAGTCCGTTTATTATGCTTAAAACTTTGACGGCATTACCAATCAGCGGTATTATGAGGCTGGTGAAAGTTGCAAGTAATCCAAATAAAAAGCCTACGAAGAAAAATTGTTTGTAAACAACGTGTTTTCAGAACAGACCCTTGGTAAGAAAAAATTCATTGATTCTTATGATCTTTTAAAAATATGGAGTAAACATAGGTCTGTAAAACGCAGGCTCCATTTAGCCAATCAGTAGCATTCTCACACTAGTTCGCCGCCATTGAGGGGAGGAGCCATCATAAGCCAAACCTCTCTGGATCACTTCGATGTAACCAAGAGGGAAAGACACGGGGGTAAAACCATTGCCTTCCATCTAGCTTTGCAGCGCCTGCGCACAAGCCGTTTTGTATCCAGAGAGCAGAGAGTGAACAGAGACAGTTATTGGTCAACCGTCTTGTATGTCCCGATACTGAGGGTTGCCTACCCTCTTTTTTACATCGAAGAGGCTTATTCCATCATGAATCTTTCCTGGATCAAGATTCAAAACATATTACTTACTTAAAACCATGCATATCTTAACAGAAACATTCTCTTTCGCTGTGATACTTGTTGAATTTACTTGTATAAATTATAACTCTACACAACTTTCTATTTAGTAGAACTGTGTTTTATTTTTAGTACAGTTCCCCGGGATTCATTGTCTTTACTCTGGTTCCAAAAGGTAGACGATGTGCTTTGCCAAAGATGCAGGGTTCACACAGTTCTTTATTCAGTTTGACTGTGATTCCCAGTTCTTTCTGTAATAGCGCTCTTACATGCCGTTTGTCTTGGTGTCCCCACCTCTCGTGGTATAATTGTAAAGTGGAACTTTCTGCCTCAGTTATATTTACTCTTTCTACTTTTTCTGGAGGAACTGGTTCGATGGCTGCCTTGTACAGATTGCCGCTTACTTCACGACTTCCATACAGTACTTTTCTTTCATTCACTTCGAGCCAGCACTCGGTCGCCTTGGAAGTGAATTTACTGTCTCTATTCCGGTCTTGGGCTGCCAAAACAGAGAATAAATTTCTCGCGATGTTTGGGACAAACCAGACATCATTCAGAGTCATCTTCAAGGTTTCTTCTCCTGTGAATGACATGATTTGAATGGTGCCTTTTCCAACGGCTTTGAGAGCTTCTTTTCCAGCTGCTTTGATGACGCATGGGTTTTTAAACTCCTTGAATTCGATGAATAGATCCGGACAATTTGTCACATGCTTCGTGGCTCCATTGTCGATCCACCACCCTGTTGCATTTGTCTCAGCTGTGTAAACTTCGTTACTGATGCTTTCTTCACAAGTAGAGACGAGTGCTACATTGGTGTCAAGGGCATTACTCTGAGGGGTGCCCTCTTTCTTCTGTTTTGGTGGTCGTCCATCCGCAATCCATTTCGTACAGTTTATTACCCAATGTCCTTTCTTTTTGCAGTAATTACACGCATCCCCTTTCTTTGATCTCTGTGCACTTTTGTTCAGTGACTTGCCTGATTTTGCCACTAGCGCTACTTCGTCAAGCTTTTCACTTGCTGCATTCTTCTTAAAGGTCCTCTCAAACATATAGAGCTGACTAGTTAACTCATCAAAAGTTTTCTCCTCATCTTTCGATAGTAGCATCCAGCTTGACTGAAAAGGTGCGAATTCACTTGGCAGAATTTGCAATGTTTTGCACATTAGAATGAGATCGGGAAGTGGACTTTGATCTCTTGCTCTTAGCCCATTGTTTAACTCAATCCATAGATTCTTTAACTTCGCAACATGCGTACTGACATCATCTTCACTCACCCAACTGAAGGCGAAGAAATCTACGCAAATCCGGAACAACTGATCCTTTGACGTGGCTTCAAATTGCTGCTTCAAAGCTTCCCACGCCTCTAGTGCAGACTCTTTATCCATAATCTTTTGGTAAACTGAATCTGTCACAGAGCTTGAAATCATTGATTTGGCGTAACTATTTGCTTTTCGATACACAGTGCTTTTCACCTTGTGCTCTTTGACTTGCGCCTCACTTGCGTCCTGCGGCAGAGGGTTTGGTTTTTCTAATTTCTTATCAATGACGTCCAAAGCTCCCTCGTGATAGTCTAGCAAGTCGCGCATTTTTCTTTTCCAAATTGGCCAATCTGTCTCACCGACCAAAGGTTTAATATGCTTTGTCATTGTCAACTCCATCTTGAAATGCTGGATACGAAGCCACGCTAGGCCTAACTTGCCTCACCCTTTTTACTATAGTTTTTACTTCCCTCGACTATTGTCGCAGTGTTGCGTACACTGGACCCATAACCTGTTGAATTTACTTGTATAAATTATAACTCTACACAACTTTCTATTTAGTAGAACTGTGTTTTATTTTTAGTACAGTAGTACAGAGGAATGCAAAAATAATATAGATTCTTAAGAGTGGTGTTCGTACGTTCTCTACCTTAGAGAGAGAGCGAGTTAACAAAAAAAAAACAGGTAAACAACATGACTTTGGTAAAACCTATCGATTGATTTTGTCGTCGATATAGTATCGCCATCTATACTTAGAAAATTATCAACACATACAATTCTAACTTCAACAATACTTGGGAACAATGGTTTAAGAAAATCCTCTAACACGAGTGCAGCGAATGCATTGATGTACGATGAAAAGGTACTAAGAGAAGCGCTAATGATGCCTGAAATGGCAACACCTTTAAGAATGGGGTAATCCAGGAACAAATCTCCAATGGCATAAACAAAAATCTATTGTTATTATTAAATGGTTGTTAGTCACAATGATTCAGTTTCTGAGATATGGAGACATTACTTGGTCCACTGTTTTAACACCGGTGTATTCTTTCAAGCTTAACGGATTGCACTGTCCGTAGAGTATGTAGAGAACTCCCGCAGCGGCGCCTATCGTCACACCAACAAGCAAAATCAGAATGGCAGCGATGATAACCGAGCTTGAAATGTTTTAAATTATATGAGATGATGGATTTTACATAAGCTAATTATACCCTCGAAGTTCCCAAGGAACTGTCTCAGTCTTGTTAGGCTAGTCTAGGTTTTGTGTCACCTGTGGTCTTTAGGTAATTTGGTGTAAGCCAGAACTAAAGTGAGGGACGTTTATAAACTTGTTAAGCACGGACTAAATGAGTGACAATATTTTTTGAGAGGAAATATTACACCAGTTTGATCATACTGAGAGGATAATAAAATGAGGTTAAACTCTGATTTCCATGCCTCTTTTTGGCACCTGCATTGTAGGGTGTTTTAATCATGAAAGCGGGGCCGTGGACCTGCGATGCAGCAGTACCCTTGTATCTTGCAAGGGTACCCTCATCGACGGTATCGAAGTCCTCCCAACATCGTGTCTGTTCCACCATAGTTCCCTACCTAACAGAACGGAGCTATGAGAAACTTTCAATGACGCATCATTATAATTATTGCCACTCTATCTCACCGCTTTCATTCAAGCTAGTATGTTCTAATATTGAGGTCAAACCATTTTCATTATCAAAACTTTAGAATTCCCCAAAATTTTGTTAACTTTTCTGCTGAGGATGGACTAGAAATCTAGACAAGCACAATTGTCATTGAAAGACTAAGATTGGAACTTGCAGGGTATTATTAGCCCATGATGTTACTTAAGCAATATTGAAATATTGACTACTTTATTGCAGCGGAATTGGATTTAACAGCTAAAACCCTTTGCATAACGGCTTGATTGATTAGGAAGAAATCAATGGACAAAACAGGGCCCATAATAACGAAAGCCCAAACAGAGCTCCTCGCTGTACCACTTTCTGTCCAACTTATCGAAGTAAGAAAACCATTTTCAACGGATAATGACCAAATATCGGACCAGCTTCCAATTTTAATTACGCCTTGAAAGATGACCATTAACAGAGCGGCCATTATAAGAATGCATTGCAAAGCGTCGGTCCATACTACGGTGCGAAACCCTCCCTGTTAATAATTTAATTAGTTTGGTTTTAATTATACATAATTTAGGGTTAAGTACTTACAATAGAACTGTATAGGGTGCACACGATTCCGAGTACCAATGTTGTGACGTGCGTATTAAAATGTGTCAGAGTTGTCAACGAAAGGGCCGGAAGGTATAACACCAGAGCCATGTGTAACAACTGTAATGGAACAAGATAGTAACACTATAAAGTTTTGATAGTTTTAAATAGGTTAAATATAGAAATTTTGCCTAAATAGATAATTTGAAATTTCCATAAACAACTTTGGTAAAATCAGGTATCCATGCAATTTTGGAAGCAGGAATGGAGAACGGTTAGTTAGTATTTACTTCAGTCCAACTCGTAGCCCAGTATGGAGCCCTCCCTTCAACCCGTAACGAAAATTTATGTTTTGATGACGTTGCTGACGGGGACGGCGAAAAATACACCCTTTCGACGAGTCTAAGAGGGAAAGGGGCGGGGGTAAAACTCTGCCTTCCATCTCGCTTTTTAGCGCCTGCGCTGTAGGCGTTTTGGATCTGAGAGTGCGCAAACACGGCGCTGGAGCAACCCCCCCCCTTGTATCTACTGATACTAAGGGTTGCCTACCCCCTTTTCCCGTCGAAAGGGTGTATACGTAGTTCCATTTTACCTCTGTCGTTATGATCCGCCTCTTGTTTCATGCCCCCCTTCCCGGGGAATGGGGTCGTGGACTTTGACCCGCGCCCAAATTACCCTGTTCTCCATTACTGCATCTAAAATTACATGGATCCCTGGTAAAATATTCTCTGCGAGCCAAATTTCTTTCAAATCTGATAGAAAGTTATCCCTTATGTTGTATTTTCCATAAATCCGAGATAAATTTCTTTCAGAACGTTTAGAATAATAATTACTCTAAATTATAAATACAAAAAAAATAATAACATGAATAAATACATCTACATTGTAAAGCCATTGTGTAGCCGTTGTCTCAACGTGTCTAGGTTTATTATGTGGGAGGAGCTAGACTAATCATTATGCATGACAAATTTTATGTTACGAATACTCTATCTGTCTTAAACCTAACGTGCGTACCGAACCTCACGTCAGTCGTCACTACCAACCAAACAATGAAATCACAGTTAGAAAGATGTCATGTGACCAATGGTAAGTTTTCAAGCCCAGAATACCCACAAAACCCGCATAGAAATAAACAAAGAGCAATAATTCCAAATAGCTGTATGTATTCCTAATAATAACAATAAAACTTTACTTTATGAATTATGTAAACCGAAGAAAACGATCTTCTGACGCAACCATCGAAGCGATCCTCTAACAACTAAGACGAAAAAAAGAAACTAATTTATTAAATTTAACTGAAATTAATTTAATAATAATGTTAATTAAGTTTAATTGAAATTAATATATTAATAATATTAGTTAAATTGAATACAATATATATTAATTATGTTAATTAAATTTAATTAAAATTTAATGTTAATTAAATTTAATTAAAATTTAATGTTAATTAAATTTAATTAAAATTTAATGTTAATTAAATTTAATTAAAATTTAATGTTAATTAAATTTAATTAATATTTAATGTTAATTAAATTTAATTAAAATTTAATGTTAATTAAATTTAATTAAAATTTAATGTTAATTAAATTTAATTAAAATTTAATGTTAATTAAATTTAATTAAAATTTAATGTTAATTAAATTTAATTAAAATTTAATGTTAATTAAATTTAATTAAAATTTAATGTTAATTAAATTTAATTAAAATTTAATGTTAATTAAATTTAATTAATATTTAATGTTAATTAAATTTAATTAAAATTTAATGTTAATTAAATTTAATTAAAATTTAATGTTAATTAAATTTAATTAAAATTTAATGTTAATTAAATTTAATTAAAATTTAATGTTAATTAAATTTAATTAAAATTTAATGTTAATTAAATTTAATTAAAATTTAATGTTAATTAAATTTAATTAAAATTTAATGTTAATTAAATTTAATTAAAATTTAATGTTAATTAAAATTAGTTAAAATTTAATGTTAATTAAAATTAAAATTTAATGTTAATTAAAATTAAAATTTAATGTTAATTAAAATTAAAATTTAATGTTAATTAAATTTAATTAAAATTTAATGTTAATTAAATTTAATTAAAATTTAATGTTAATTAAATTTAATTAAAATTTAATGTTAATTAAATTTAATTAAAATTTAATGTTAATTAAATTTAATTGAAATTTAATATAATAATGTTAATTACATTTAAAAACATTCAATTTAATAAAAGTTAAATTTTGTCTAAACCACCATACTTGAAAAACACTGCACGTAGTACGCTGTTTATTTCTGTACATTCGAACAGCCAAAAACGCCAAGAAAATCATGGAAATACATAATCCAAGGTAACAAACTAAGTAGTAAATACCGTACAAATAGAGATCACCCGTAATCGCTGTTAAAGATACGGGTGAAATTATTGTAGCGGCGATGGAACAAGTAGCGGGTAAAATAGCCAGATTTCGACCAGCCAAAAGAAATTCCGATAATTTATCGACACCAACGGACGAGTTCTTTCGTTTACGATTAAAATAGAAACTTAACGCCACGCAAAAGGCCAGAATAAACACGATAAACACGTAATCGGGCCATCCTATAACCGTTTTCGGACTCAAAAATATCGACATGTCTACTACGTTAGGGATGAATTTAAAAGCGCGGTGCTTACGGTTCGGCAGCGCAATTAAGTCTAACTCGCGTTCTGGGCTCAGCAACATGTGCTAACGGTTAAAACAAAAGCGTAGCAAACATGGAAAATTTGTAATAAGACGTGATTAAGGTTAAAGCAGAGGCGTATCAAATACATAATTTTTCACAAAAGACGTGATAATGGTTAAATCAAAGGATAGGTCTGCGTTTGAATAAAATCAGAAAAGTATAAACGTGAATTTAATTATTCTTACCCCCTCTCTCACCTTAAAACAGTTCAGTGTTGTTAGGCCCTCCGCTACTCAAGTTAGACAAGTACTAAATAAAACCGGAAGTATATAATACTTCTCTTCGAGAGAAGTGTACCAGCACAAAGCGGGGGAATTGTAACATGATTCTTCCCAACATCAGATAATTTGGAGCACCTGAATCAAATACACGATCAGGGTTCATACGAACATGGAAAACAGGGAAAACCTGGAAATATCAGGGAAATTGGTGTAGAGGAAAAAAATCAGGGAAATATCAGGGAAAATGAAAATTTCTTCGAAAAATCAGGGAAAATAAATTTTTTTCCAAAAAATCAGGGAAATTAAATAAAGTGAAACAAATACACTTCAGTGGGACCCATAATCTAATTTGGTGCACGAAAAAATCGTCTTATGACGGTTTAAACGCAAAAATAGCGAGATCACAGTTGATCAAAGTCCAAAATGGTGGAGCTCGCTTCGCTCGCTCAGCAAATAGCAAATGTTTAACTTATTATTTAAAATTAATCCAGTTCAAATGAATGTTTTGTTTTTGATTTAAAACGGCATCAATTGCTTTGATTTCTCTAATTGAATTTCGCCGTAGACCTTTTATGAGGTGACCTTTCCTTTGACTGGAAATATCTAAGACCATAGATTGAGCTAAATTACGACACTGACCTTCAAAATATCTTTTAAATCGGTCATCTCTGAAAACATTTCATTTCAAGTGGCCCCTATTTAGTCACTTTTTGCTTACCATTTCTAAATTAATTAGTCACTTATTCAACTAAAATTGAGCGTATGAGTGAGTATCAGCCCTGGTGTATGGAATTCTGTATTTTGGTACTGTCTATTATAACCTAACAAAGAATGGTAAACATATAATATTTATTTCGTAACCAAAGCTACTGGCAACCACAGAGGCATGAGCCTATATAATGTGGTTGTAGGTATAGTCTGGTTACCCTATTTGAAATTATAACACTCCTCCAATGCAAAAAATGCACCTGGAAATTTATAAGAAGTACTCTGGAAAACCTGGAAATATCAGGGAAATTGGGTTTCGAAATTTCGTATGAACCCTGACGATAAATAGTTCCCTCATCATTACTCTATTAGGCTTTAACTTTTTGCCGAGGCGCATGCATGCGCATCTGTGTTTTTGTCCCATGTCAAGACAATCAAGGTGTGTTGGTTAATTGATTGGTGCATTGGGATTTAGTAAATACCAAACAGTTATAGAATTCACCCAACTGAAGTTTGATGAGAAGGAGAGCAAACAAAAAGGGGGTCCCTCGCCACTGTCGCCAGGGAAGAATCATGTTACATAACTAAAGAATTCAGACGATACAGAGTGTCATCCTTCTCATCACTCTACAATCTCTTGACTCGCTAACTGCCTGGCAACCCCTATCTAAAACTACCGCAGTTTATTTTCTTACAGAGAAGGTAAACGTTTCTTCGCTAATAAAGATTAATAACTTAAAATGTTGTCTCAACATTTTTTTAATGTTTGACAATAATATTATGCAAACTTTAAATAATCATGAACTTTGTACGATCAAGTACTAGTACCTTTGTTTTTCGACTCTCCCAGTAAATAGATGAAGGGTTGCGTAATTATTACGGGATGTCTGCTTGTGGGTGTAGTTTTAACTTCAATGTACTTAGTTCGCAATACCCATCTGTCAAAGAGTACAAGTCTGGAAAACTTTAATATCAGCTACCTTGATATACGTCTAACCGAAGCAAGCGTCTGAACTAAATCGTGGGTTGTTTTAATAGACCATTGCATTAAATACTTGCAGCTCGCATTGACTCTAGCTGTGCTAATTGGTGCGAGGAAAGTAACCCATGTGGTGTTTGATTCCCTGTAAGAATTAATGGGATGGTCTATTAATTTTTGACTAGTCTCCTTTTGTTTGTCAAGCTATACCAGATTGGGTATGGGTTAGGTTAGATTTTATGACGATATAATGTCACCAAAATTATTACCACTTTTTATTTCAATTTAAAATTAACCCTACCAGAAGAGGTTAGGTAGGTAGTATTTGGTTTACAAAACTTCTTTTAATATCCATCATTATAAACTAATGAAATTAACTACAGTTATTACAATGGCTATATTTAACTCCTTTATAAGCGTTGAAGCGTTACCAAAGTAAAAGGTAAGCTACGCTACCCTTGAAGGAGATAGGGATGGAGTGTGTTTTCCCATACCTATAACGAAGCCTCTGCATCCCATCTACGGCGTTTAGGCAGGGTCGTAAAGCATGGAAACGTAATGTCTTAAAAATAGAAGCTAGTTCTGATACAAATACAATGGCGCTACGGAGCAGCGCTTAACAGTCGCCTACCAAAGGGTAGGGGCGTGCACGAGGTACACTGGGAGAGTTACGTTGCATGCCTCATGTCGCCCGTTATTACCACTCCATCTTATCTCTTTTCTCCCTGCACTATCTTATGCTACATTTCCATAATAATTAGAGGGAAAAAGTTAATTTTTGGTTAAATAAAAGTGTTCTTAATGATGTCTTTCTACCTATTATACAACATTACTCGGTTTTTCTATTTAAAGTTAGCCTTTTGCTCTCTGAATTAGGTTATTATCAAATTGGCATTACGAAACAAACCATAACTAAGAAAATTTAAACTAATTGTGCACAGATCATTTCAAAATTGGCATAATGTTTGACATAGGATATTTCGTAAACTGTTGTGATGAAATACTTGTAATTTGACGGTAGTGGCAGATATAGTAAGAACTGTTAGTTCGTGAAATTTCGGACTTCTACCTTTATTATAAAGTTTTGAAGTTGGCCGTGTGGTGAAATACGGGTGTAAGAAGTATCTCTCTCTGATTAGATGAATTCAAATTCTGCGCTACAAGCCATGTTATAACGGGAAAGGGACTCCTTACACTAGGTAAAGCTGGAGATACGTACTTCCACCTATTTACTTCTGATTTATTTAATTTAATATTGATTGGTCGGTGAAAGTTACTATGACTTTTGCGTGACGTTTTCAAACTTCACGAAAATAGATACGAATAATGCAAATGGCAAAATTTCACAACCAGAAATTTTGTTTGTGAAGTTAGACGCTTTTAAAGGGACAATAGCGTCTAATTTTATCGTTAAATTTTGGATCTAAAAATTTTATATTCCTAAAAGAGTATACAAAAATATCTTTAATAAATAAATATATGTGATAAGCTTCGAAAATTGTCCATATTGCTGCCTAAATAATCTTGAAGAAACAACACTGTTGCTGTAAGTACCACATTTGTCGTGAGCTACGAGGATTGATAACACCAGAAGGGTAGGCTACTTGGCACTGCACTTTGTCTGTCAAGTAGCCTGACCTCCTGGTGAAAACTAAGTATACGAATAAATTATATTTTAGTTGAAAATAACTTTCAAGAATGCAAAATAATCTAAGAAATCCTCAGAAAATAGTACATAATTTTATCTAATAGTATTTCTTTAACTGTCTCTCTGGCAAAGAAATGAAATTTAGTTCAAACTATTATAGTTACTGTAGATTTTTAATGTGTGCGGTTTTGTTTATAGGCCTACCTGGAAAATATCATATTTTAGACTAACGACATAAACACGACAGGAGTGTGTTTGGATCAATTTCTGAAAATATTTCACAAACGACGTCAGATTGGAATGCAGCAAATTTTCCAGGGCGTTTTGGGCGCGTTTTTTAGAGTTGAAACCAAATCAGCATTCAAAACTAAATTATTTCTGTAATTTATTAAACAAAATGTAACATAAAAAACATCAAACCAATCTAAAAGTTAAAAAAAAAATATCTTTGAAGTAATATTTCGATCACAATGAATAAATTGAAAGCCGCTGCAACAGAGGTAAGATGTAATTTACAACAGCGCAATACAAATATTGCGTTTATTGTTATATTTAGAAATAATTAAATCTTCAAAACAAAAATAAAAAAAATTAGGTCCAGACAGTTTTGGAAATTGACGGTGACGAAGTGATTGGTTCATACTCAGTTGCGATTGATATACTTCGGACGAAATTAAACAATAGGTATATCCAGAAGTATATAATACTTTTCTTCGGGAGAAGTGTACAGCACAAAGCGGGGTAATTGTAACATGATTCTTCCCAACATCTGGAGCTTGGTTACTAAACCGAATCACATACGCCATGTAAATAGTTCCCATCATCATTACTCTATTAGCTCTGCTTAACTATTTGCCAAGGCGCATGCGCTTGTGGATTAATTTTTGTCCCACGTTAAAGGGACTGCAAAGAAGGCATCGGCGGGTGGGTAAAAATTATTTGAAATACGTCACAGACATCACGTGATGCCAAGATACAAAGGCTCCTCATGGAGTGGAACTGGACATCTAGTCCTTGTTTTTCGCGAGATTGCAGCGCCAATTCCATGAAGTGGTGGTTTTCGAAATAAACAAACTAAGCTTCTTTGAACCACGCCTCTCCTTGGTCATGTGCCTCTGACGTATTTCAAATCATTTCTACCCATACGCCGATTCCTCCTTTACAGTCCCCTTAAGGCAATCAAGGTTTGTTGGTTAATTGATTGCTGAGGATTTCGTAAATACCAAACAGTTATAGAATTCACCTGCACGGTGCGATGCCCATCTGAAGATTGATGAGCAGGTGAACTAAAAAAAGGGTTAGCCTGGGAAGAATCATGTAACATAACTAAAGTATTAGGAGGATACAGAGTGGCATCCTTCTTCTATTATCTCCTTCTAGTATAACTTAATCAAACCAATTCCCAGATTTAACTACTTAAATGAGTCCGATTTTCTTTCGGAGGTTATTATTTTTTTTTTCGTTATTTTGACAGCTTTGATCTGACTGTTATTGGTTTTGGAGATTTAGGGGAACTGGTATACTGGGGTCACTTATACGTAATGTACGAATGTAGTCTGCAAAACTGTCAAATGAAAGATTGTAAAACATCATTTATGATAGGAAACCCAATTCAGCGTTATTCCCCTCCCTCTAAGTTCGAAAGTTGTGGACTGTTTTGACTACTCGACTACAACGAATGTGTTTCCTTGGAACTTCGTCACAGGACCACCGAAAATATTCCAAAGAGACTACTTTGAGTCACTCGAATGTTTTCAAAAAACGGTAAAAAAGTTAAAATACGTAAAATTGTTCAGTTATCATACTCTCACTAAGCATGACGCGAGAGCTCTTTAAGAGTACAAACGACGAGCCAGTATGAAGTATTACTTAGACTTAAATAATATCTGCATATTTTGCTCCAGCTATGGATATCTACGATTCTGGCCTTTCTGGCATTTTCTTCTATTTGGACAGCAATGAGAGTTTTCCGTGGAAAACCACATCAGTCGCATTTAAAGACGTTTGAAGACTCAATATTGCACGTCTTCGCTGTGTTTATTCGCCAAGGTGTGTAAATCAAAAATTTATTACGTCTAATATCACGAAATCATTTAAACCGTAGAATTTTAAACATGCCAATAAGCAAGTGAATTACTTAGTACGTAGCCCTATAAGTAAATTATTATTTTTTCAAAAAAGTTGATTGTAGTTCCCTGTGACATAGAAGGTGAAAATGATGCAAAAATAAGGCTTAGGCTTAAGCCATATTTTGTGCAATTTAAGATTCTATACCAGTGAAGTCACTTTACGGCCGTCTGTTATGGATATCGTGGGATATCGCTTCATTCTATTTAACGATGTCTTTCAACTGCTTGTTATTGTCGAAACTGGCCAAGAAGGATGACCCCTTTCGATGCGAACAACTGGAAGATTTCATCACCCATCCCATCAAACTATACGTGGTGCAAGACACTACGCCATATGACAAGTTGAAAGTAAAAATTTAAATAAATTTGTGAAGGGCGTCCCTTCAAAGGGATGTAAAATGCGTTATGTAGAAAACTATATTCTGAAGTATTCTGTTTTACACGCAGTACTTGGAAGACTCCTTGAGCAAGACTGTATGGGATAAGGTAGTTGCGGATGAAACTGCTGTACCTCTCGGTGACATCGATTTTCTGAAGATTTTTGATGAGATGCAAGAGGGAGAATCGGCGACTTTATCTATCCCTTGTTTCACATTACAAGTGATAACAATGTTTTGTGGAATTTACGACCTCTATATTTCCAAAATGTCCTTCACTCAGACCATGCAAGTGTTCTTAATGAGGCGAGATTTGGATGAGGACACAAAAAATCAGATCAAATCAATGTAAGGTTAAGTTAACACACCCTAAAACTTCAAAAGTTTTCAAGAGTCAATTAGGAGGAAACATTTTGAGGTTTTTAGGATATTCTCGTCGTGGCCGGCGTCTCAGGAAACCCCTCGCCAAATTGAACATTATATCGTTTTTGTTTTAATTGCATTTTTAGTGCTCTGCGAACATTTGAAGGACATATTTTGGAGGAGTACATGGAAAGGGAAGCGAGATTTGGGGAGCGTTGCCTTGGGCTAACAGAAATTGAACATTACACACAAATACCATTGAACAAACTTTACTTCATCATAATATTTCACTGGGTTAGTTTGGCTTTCGCTGTGCTCTATGCGCTCCTTGAAAGAATTTTCTTCATTGACAAACTTCAATAGAATGTTTTCGATAGTGATTTCAATCATTTGATTTTTTTATGATGATTTTAAATAAGAAATAGTTTAGGTTAAGTTTTGTTGTTTGACCTCTAATTGTACTAGGTCAGGTTAATTAGGATTTGTTTTGGTTATTTCAACCTCGATAGTATTAAAGGAGTTAAAGTTAGGTGAGGTAACTAAAGGTAAGGTTATTATATAACGATCTATTTGTACTTTAAAGGGAAGGCAAACTGTAGGGTTAAGAATAGCTCAAAACCTTAGTTAAACATCGCATAAAACAGCAGTTTTGAACTATGCCTCTGTTTTCTTTGGAACCTCGGTTGCTTTTTTGTGAACTGCTCTTTCAAGGTACACTTTGCGGAAGTAAGCACGGTTCGGAAGGCGCTTTTGCGTGACTCTGTCAAACTGAATGAAAAATAGGCAACATACATTAAATATACCTTAATTAAGGACTAAGTAAATAATGCATATTTTGATAAAATATTCCTATCCAGAAACTTTGCCTCTGACGTTAGAAATTTTTTGAAGGGACACTATAATAGCGTCTAAAATTATCGATAAATTTTGGGTCTAAAAATTTTATTTTCCTAATAGACCTAGAACATACAGAAATATTAGTGATGGCCGATATTGTAAATTAACCTATGTCGATACCGATACCAATTTTAACTGATATTTTAAGATCAGCAAAGTTAACCGATTATTTAACCCAATGAAACCGATATCGACCGAATAATATAACCGATATTTCGGTTTATATCAGTAAATTAAGCTCGAACCAATATATTGCTTAAAGTGCCATATCGTTCACCGATATCATATCGGTTAGTGTCTATCACTTATATAAATATATGTAAATATATGTAAATATAGCTTTGAGAAATTGTCCATTTTGCTGTGCTGATAAAATCAACACTGTTGCCATAATACACTTGTCGTGAGCTACAGATCTTTTACCTCAATTGAAATGTTTACACATGGAAATGTAAAAGGATTTGAGCTTTGAAAGTAATATTTTAGTGGAAAATAATTTTCAGGAATGTGAAATATTCCATGAAATCATCAGAATAAATATAGGTACATAATTTCATCTAATAGTATTTCTTTAATTAATTTTCTGGTAAAGATAGAACTGTAGTTCTGACTTGTTATAGTTATTGTAGCTCTTTATTGTGTATATAACATTGCGTGCGGTTTTGTTTATACCGAGAAAACATAATATTTTAGTCTAACTGCTTAAACACGATAAGAGTAATACGTTTGGATCAATTTTCTGAAAAGTTTCCGCAAACGACGTCGGAGTGAAAGGTCGCAAATTTTCCGTGGCGTATTGCGCGCGTTTCTTAACGTTAAAACCAAATCAGCTTTCAAAACAAGTTGGGAAAACCAAAATATTACCTCTCCGTGTCAAGAGGTCTACTACTACAAACGTATTTACCTAGATATGGAATTATTTCACTTTTTTGAAGTAAAAATTTACGAAATATTGAAGCAGTATTCCAAACATAGCGAATGTACAGTAAAGCAGACGACATTTCACATCCAATAAGGATAAATCTTGGACACATGGAAATCAGTCCATGGGGAAAAGAACAGGAAATGAAGTCTACGCTTCAGCTGTTTACCCTATATTCTGAAAGCTACATTCACAACTGGTTTGGAGTGTAAACACTATCGTCTCGTCTCACCTCAACAATATTCTTAAGCGAGGAACACACATGCGTAAAAGTTCGACAGAAACGTAAACTGAAACGTAAACGTACAAAAAACTTCGACGTAAACGTACTAGAAAAGAGAGTTGAAATTGTCTCAACTTTTTCCGTCGTAAAACATTTTACGCTAAGCTCCAGCCAATCAAATGCTCGGATCCGTACGAGGTTTTGGGCAAAAATGGCAGAGAAAAAAAGCAGATCGTAGAAGAGCGCTGATTTGGGGATATTTAAGGGAAGGTTAGAAGCTTTTTACAACTTTTTGACAAGTTTTTCTTTTTATTTTAATGATACGATTTTCGAACAAACTATTTGGCCTACCATTAGGGCACGGTACAGTTTATTAGGTTCGTAGCATTGATTTCAACCCTAAGCATCAATCTCCTCTATGAGCATATAATCCTTTTTAACCGAAAGAGAGATGTCACTGTTTTCGAATTTCAACACCGCAAATTAAGTTTTTCGTTTGCGTTTACGTGTTCAAGTGCGATTCAGATCCAGAAACGTAAACGTAAACGGAATAGAAAATAGTTTACGTTTACGAGTTTTTAGTACGATTCCGTGAAATTTTTACGCATGTGTGTTCCTCGCTTTAGTTTGCCAACATGAATGTTAACGTTAAATAACACCAAAGCTAAATTGTAGCTAGACGCACTAATAGTCAATGCGCACCATAAAGAGAATAATAAGTCTGTAGTTACTACCCGTTTACCATTAGCCCTTTCACTAATCTTATTATTATTATTTAAGAGTGTATTTAACTTTCGGCTCACTCTGAACCGTTGATGTCTGTTCATTTCAGACACGAAAATCAAAGCCAAAAGTTTACTTCACCTCAGGCCTCAATTATTTACTCTTTGTTTCACTAAGCCTATTGCGGATAATACTTGTTATACGCGCCGGAGTCTAGGTCTTAGTTTTCTTCATGAAATCACTAAACCAAGGATTATTCTATATACAGATGTAGTATAGCTTAAGCAATATATAAACAGCCATTTCAAATAACAATATTAAAAAAAATCTTTGGAATATCAAAATGAAACAGAGCTTTAAAGCTACAAAAGTACTAAATGCATCATAATTACGAAAAATACTTCCACATATTCACTTTATATTATGGAAAAAGGGAATATTAAGGTTCTGTATGATTTCTTAACACATCAACACAAGGCTAACTGCTAAAGCGACGCACTAGTGTAACAATGGACGGACACACACAGACAACAAGAGTAACAAGGAGTATAAACACATTAGTGGAAGCAGTATTTGTTTTCCGAAACAATCTCGCTTATGTTTATCCTCTCTAGACTTCGCTAAAAACGTATTACTACTACGTAAAATATTAATAGACAGGCAAGGATTGATACCGTTAAAGAAGGAGCGCAATATTATCCATGTTTTCATTTCATATACAGAGAAAAGAAATTATTATGTTTCTGAGAGGAGCTTCCCATTTTGGTTGTTGTTTTGAAAAATATATCGCAATGCACGGGCCTTGATAGATATAGGAGGCAATGAATGAAATATATCGCATGCACGGGCCTTGCCAGATATAGGAGGCGATGATAATCTCTCTCTTTGCACGAGAGGTTTATCTTTAATATTTAAATAAATATAATTATTTTTAATTATTTTAATCTTCAATAATTAACATTAATAATAGTTAAATCGTTTAAAATAAAGTTATACCTATTATCATCTCAAACTTTGCTAATATTGACGTTTAAAGTGAAGGGTACCCCTCTTGCCCACTTTCTTCAAATTTTGGGGTATATATACGAATTCGTTTCCATTATAATAGTAAGGAAAAAGCGCAATTGCGAAAACCTTTGGTGGCGATCCGACCTTAGGGAGGCTAGACGTTTCTCGTAACCCTAGCTGATCGCCGCGTATATCCTAAAACCAAACGATGATAATGGAGTAGAAGCCAATGATACAGATTGGTGTCTATGTGGAATAGACGGAAGACCAGTGGATGGTGGTGTTAGAAGCCAATGATACAGATTGGAGTCTATGTGGAATAGACGGAAGACCAGTGGATGGTGGTGTTAGAAGCCAATGATACAGATTGGTGTCTATGTGGAATAGACGGAAGACCAGTGGATGGTGGTGTTAGAAGCCAATGATACAGATTGGTGTCTATGTGGAATAGACGGAAGACCAGTGGATGGTGGTGTTAGAAGCCAGTGTAAATGCAGACTGGTGTCAATGTGGGATTGACAAAGAATAGAAGATGGTGGTGGTGGAAGCCAGAAAAGTACCAAGACTGGTGTCAATGTGGGATTGACAAAGAATAGAAGATGGTGGTGGTGGAAGCCAGAAAAGTACCAGACGGGTGTTCATATGGGATGGACGAAGACCAAACATGGTGGTGGTGGAAGCCAGAAAAGTACCAGACTGGTGTTCATATGGGATGGACGAAGACCAAACATGGTGGTGTGAGAACTCTAGTACAGAGTAGCCAACGGAGAGAAATATAATTTTCCAAATTTCTGTGAACTGTCAATGCGGTCCGGAAATTGGGAACACGTTTGCTCCGAGACGCAAACTGCGAACGCGGTCACGTGGGTGTAACAACAGACAGACAGACAGACACACAGACAGACACGGCCGTTACAGAACCTCTCCTGGACTACGTCACACGGAGAGGTAAAAAGAGATGAGATTCTGAGAATCTTTCACTCCTAGTCCCCACTGTGTAACGATCATTTTTTGAAAAGGGGTCGGATACTTTAGAAAGCTCGTAACTCATTAAGGGGTGTTATCTCATAGAATCATCGCACTTTCCTTGTGTCGAATCTATAATTTCCAGATGTTGCATGATTATTTCCTTATTTATGTAGGTAAATCCAAGGCAAAACATGATATTGAAGATCAAAGAGTTGTTGAACTAAGTTCTAAAATTCATACTAGAGAACGAAGCTTCAAATGTGATCAGTTTGAATTTTCCAGCACACAGAAAAGTAATTTCATCAGACATAAACGTATTCACGTTAGGGGAAAACCCTTCAAATGTAATCAGTGTGATTATGCCAGCAAGCTGAAGAGTAATTTGATCAGACATCAACTCTTTCACAGTAGTGAAAAACCCTTCAAATGTGATCAGTGTGATTATGAAAGTAAGGAGAAGTATTATTTGATCAGATATGAACTCATTCACAGTAGTGAAAAACCCTTCAAATGTGATCAGTGTGATTATGGTAGCAAGCGAAAGTCCGATTTCAAAGACATCAACACATTCACAGTAGTGAAAAAACCTTCAAATGTGATCAATGTGAATTTGCTAGCGCGACTAAAAATTATTTGTTTAAACATAAACGTATTCACATTGGTGAAAAACCCTTCAAATGTGATCAATGTGACTATGGATCCACGCAGAAGGCTCATTTAAACGCACATCAACGCATTCACAGTGGTGAAAAACCCTTCAAATGTGATCGGTGTGATTATGCCTGCACAATCAAGAGTATTTTGATCATACATCAACGCATTCACAGTGGAGAAAAACCCTTCAAATGTGATCAGTGTGACTATAAATGTAGGTAGAGAAGTAATTTGATCGTACATCAGCGCATTCACCTTAAGAAGAAAACCTTTCAAATGTGATTATACCAGCACAAGTGAGTCTAATTTGATCACACATCAGCGCGTTGATAGTGGTGAAATACCATTCAAGTTTTATCATTGTGAAGATGTATCATCACACCAACGTAGAAAGCACATAGGCGAATGGAATGGATTTGAAGGACTAGTAAAGAGTAGAAACAAGGAATATTTTTATTGTAAGACCTATTTGTATAAAAAAATTTCCAATGATGTAAAATTTCCGGCAACATTTTGTTCATGGTGTGATAAACATTGCTCCCGAAATAGATTATAACCCGAAAAGTTTATCAGCTTTTCATTTCAGGTCGTTACGTAACTGTCTAATTATCTATGAAATCTATACTTATTTTGATTTTTAAAATAATTGAAAACTATCAAGGAGCAGTAATGGATGAAACCATTGTCCAATGAATATGAATGAATATTAAAATTCCTAAAATCTGTTTAAATTATATAAGTTTTTAGATGCTAATTTCAATTGAAGTAAGTTACCTAACCTTTTGGGGCAACATCGTGCATATAAATAAATGAAAAGTTTTTTGGGTACCGCAATTTACAAACGTAATTTGTGGGGCGGGACCGTATTAGAGACTTGGCTTATTAGAAAGTGTACTAATTTCTGCCCAACATATTTATATGTGAATCTTACAAAAACAAATTGAAAGAACTTTACAAGTAAGAAAACCAATATAAGAAACTAAAGTGGTATCAGAAGTATATTATACAAGTAGCAAAGTGCCTTGTCACACCTTAAGTCTAATAAAGACAATGAATTAATTATTTTACTTAGATAAATATTCGTAGGTTTTCATTAATAATAATTTTCCGTCGTGGAGCTATTTCTTCTTGGGAACAACTATCTCTTTCCTAGTGGCAATTTTTTTCCGCACCATTTTAACCGTACAATAAAGGTAGAACTTGATATTGTTACGAGTTACTAATTCGAATAAAACCGCATAATCCTCGCAAATCTTGATATTCAAGCGATATAAAACTATTTGGCCCGTGAAGTTTTAAATTAAAAATAATCGAATTTATCCTTACCGCATTTAGTGTATAGTTCCTCTTCTCTCACAATCCAGCAAAGCAACTGATTTAATGATTTTGGCTTACACGATGCATTTATCTCCGAGCACCAATCTTTTAAACGTTTGCTCTAAACGATTTTGTAGGCTTTAAATATAATGTAGGTAATTAGCACGGCTGTCTGTTAAATGTATATTGGTGTCATTTATATTTATAGAAATCCAAGATGTCGGACAATATTCAAATAGAAACTATAAGGCGCACCTAATATTCTTCGCAATCTTCTGAAAAACAATGTACCTTGTCAAAGGCAGGAACCATTTATAACTCATTCACGAGGGTGGAGCTAAAACTAGCCTTAGCTATAAGCTTGGGGAGCCAGTAAACTCCACCAAAATTAAGCGTCATTTCTTTAAACCACAGCCAAAACTTGCTTAAAGCTGAAATTCCAAAACATTTCAGTATCGGACATTTTCGATGTAAAAAAGGAGGGTAGGCAATTCTCAGTACCGGGACATACAAGAGGGTTGATACATTGCCGTCTTTGCGAAATCTCATGATACAAATTAAAGCAAGGTGGAAGGGAAAGTTTTACCCAAGTGTCTTTCCCTTTTAGTTACATGGAAATGGTCTATTGATAGCGAGACATTTTTTAGGAACGTCAATTTCACTTCGAAAATGCTAAGATTTAAAATTGTCCCTTCCCTCCAAGAATTCAGAGGAGGTTAAAACCAGACTTGCTGAATCTATCTTTGACTGGAAACTTAACATCTGCTAGTCAAGTCACGAAGAATATTTCGTAATATCTGCTTGTGTGTGTGTGTACTGTTTTGTGTCGCGGCATGGTCAAACTGAACTTTCGATGGATATCATGTACAATATGGTGAACGAGATATCAACGCTGAAATACCTATTTTCTTCCAGTTCAAAATTGAAAATTATTCTAGTTAATTGTTGTTAAGATATATTTCAGAATTTCATTTGGATCGCGAGTTTGACGTTAAAAATTTTCTGCGCTCCCATTTTTTTCCGAGAGCCCGAGCACATTTGTTAATCAAGTTACGAAAACTATTTCGTAATATCTGCTTGTGTGTTCTAATTTGTGTCGCGTGTATATCTTTATATCCTAGGTGTTAAATTGCTACACAATACCCGAGTTTTCTAACACTGCACATATATAGTTTTCGATCTTGGAGGATTAACGTAGGCAACGGATTCATACTTATACACAAGGGCTACAAAAGTGCAGACTTCATTGTCCTCCACGAAAATTTTTTTATAGGACATGTGTCCAGTGGTACCCCCTTTGACTGGAAAATTTATAGGACATTGTCCACTGAAGTGCGCAAAAATTGCGTCTCGTATTCATAGTCAAGCTGTCAAAACGTCGGAAAAATTTACTGGTCAACCGTCCAGTGACCCTCCCCCCCTTAGTTTTTAAAAAAATTATTTGACATTTTAAAATTTTATTGGACAATGTCCAGCGTCCTGTGCTTATTTCTTGCCCTGCCTCCAAGTAGCTTGGCCACCTGGTATGTATTCTCCTAGTTTGAAAACTATGCATAGAGTAATGGCAGTACTACTTGTGCAATAGTCATATCCTTCTATCTCACACCTCAGTGTCACCTCCATACAAGAGCGCGCCCAGACGATCTACACCAGGCTAGGAAATAAGACAGGTTTACAGGTCAAAAACCAGTTTATTAATAGCTTGGACCACTTTTTTTTATTCAAAGCGCGAGGGTCACTGGTCCCAATGACTAGTTTATTAATTCCTACATTTATTAAAAATTGATATGGGGACCTCTTTAATTATTTTCATTTTAACATAAATTTCGACTCCAGGAGTCCAGTTGTGTACACAACCCCTTTGACAACCCTAAGCCGAGAGAGATTTTTTTAGAAGAGAGAACGACCACAAGTCCTGGGACCAGTAGAAAAATAAATTGGGGAAGGGTCATTGGTCCCGGGACCAGTTTCATATTTAAGACATCAGGGGTCACTGGTCCGGAGGACTAGTTCAAAAATAAACCTTATTTCCAAGCCTGATCTACACACCTCTCTACTGCCACTAATCTAGTTATCATTCGGAAATTTAAAAAATCCGAAGGGAATTAGTAGAGAGATGGCTCACTATTATTTCATTCCATTTACTACTTTCTGGCGATCCGAAGACTTTTTCGATTTCTATTTAGAGTTGTGATTTTTCGCCTCCTTTGAATTTTCCGCCGGATTAAGAGTTACTTGGGCCAGTTTAAAAAAATCCTTATTTCTCAGCCTGCACAGCATCTTCCTTTGAATTCTAGTCAGAGTCTATTTGGTCGTGAACTCGTGACCATAGACATTAGAATACTATGTATCTCTATGCTCGTGACTCTAGCTCTAGAGGTAATCAGATAAGTATTGGAATTTCTAAATGCCACTCCAATAACAAAAATATTACTACCTCCAAGCCCGAAGCTGGGAAACTTAGTACTCAGGGCCGGAAATAAGCACAGGACACTGGACATTGTCCAATAAAATTTTAAAATGTCCCATAATTTTTTAAAAAACTAAGGGGATCACTGGACAGTTTGACCAATAAATTTTCCCAAGTTTTGATCAGGGTTGTCTGATTTAAATCAGTTTGATTTAAATCACTGATTTAAATCAAGCGATTTTTTTAAAAAAATCATTTGATTAAAATCAAGAATATATTTTTATTTTTAAAAAATGTTTTCTAAGATTCCAAGGAGTATTTTAAGTAACTCGAGAAGAAACTTAATTAGAAAAGACCTAAAATTAAAAATAATCGTGGTTTTGGTATATTTTAATCTATGTTTTTCCCAGAACTCCAGTTTGTCTTGCTGGAAAGGCTAGGAAATAAAATAGCGGTCAAGCTAGTCTTTTTATACAAGCATTTGAATAGTAATAATATCAAATAGCTGCTTAAATGTCATGATTATTTTGCTTTTGCTTAATTTTGACTCAAAAGTTTTCATGTTGGTAATTTACTATCTATTAGTTCAATAAAAATAAAAAAAATCAAATAAATCAATTAAAATCAAAAAAATCCGATTTAAATAAAAAAAATCGATTTTTTTGATTTTTTTGAAAAAATCAAAAAAATCGCCAACCCTGGTTTTGATAGCTTGACTATAGAGATGCAACACTATTTTTGCACACTCCAGTGGACAATGTCCTATAAATTTTCAATTCAAACAGGGGGTCACTGGACACATGCAGGGCCGGAAATAAGCACAGGACACTGGACATTGTCCAATAAAATTTTAAAATGTCCCATAATTTTTTCAAAAACAATGGGGGTCATTGGACAGTTTGACCATTAAATTTTCCCAAGTTTTGATAGCTTGACTATGGAGATAGACACTACTTTTCACATTCCAGTGGACAATGTCCTATAAATTTTCCAGTTAATCAGGGGGTCACTGGACACATGTCCTATAAGAAATTTTTCTTATTTCCGGCCCTGGACACATGTCCTATAAGAAATTTTTCTTATTTCCGGCCCTGTAATAGTACTTACCTCTCTCGGGCTGTCTGCTAGTCATTCTTATTCTGGCGCGAAAAGCGGTCAACGAGACACGGAAGCCCTTAAATGTGTATTACTAAAATTATTAATCCTTAGTACTAGAAATACTATTAATAAGAGAAGGAACTCTTTCTCCAAGAAGAACAAAAGGCATTAGTTACTAGTAACAAGAAAACGTTTCAGTTAGACGATAAAGGGCTTGACTTTTAGCCTTGAATGATTGGTTTAATCAGCTTTTTTGACGGGTAAAAAGGACAAGTAGGATGGATTCATTGAAAGATTGTGTTGTTACGTTGAAACCTTTAAGCTGGTAAGTAATAAAAATATTTCGGAAATTTGAAGAATACCTCAAGAGGTTTAAGGGAACTGCCCTGGCAAAACCTAACCTAAGTTGATCTAATCCGGCCTAACTAACCAAACACAATGTAAAACAGGATTAAATTTTTTGGCCCATCTATCTTAGAAAGGCCAAATGGGCCAGGGAATCAAGAAAAGATTTGCTTTGTGAATACTTTATTGTACAAAAAGGGAAACTTTAGCCAATTAATATATTTTGGAAAATATTTCCAAATCTTGAGTTGATTGAAAAAAGACAGTTACTATGGGAGCTAATTCTAACAACCAAATACGTGATATCTCGTACGCTTCTCGCGAAACCAGAATCAAAGATGAAATTATAAGTCGCGAAATCATTGAAACTTAACTTGAAAAAAAGATCTCTAAATTAATTAGAAATTCATTTTTCTCCATTCCTTTGCTTGTTTTTCAAAGAATGTTCCATGTCTTCATTCAAAGTTTAATTTTAGGGAAGAAATGTGTCGTCACAAACTGTCTTTACGCAACGCCTATATGAATTTGGTCAATTTTCAAAGGGATATTCAAAGACAGGTATATGAGAAAATATTGTTCTACCGCGTGAAGTTTAAAATTACAATGAAAATTTTAGGAAATGGATGAGAATGATGGTTTCTTAAGAAAAGATGATAAAATGAAGAAACTGAGGAACAAGGTAATAATTGACAAAACAAGAACACTTTCCAAATATTATTCCCATAGAAAAAGCATTGCAAGGAAATCTGATGGGAAAAACGAAACGAGGGGTGCTTTCGCCATTGTCTGGAGTTCAATGCTCATCAGCCATTAAATGGCTGATGAGCATTGAACGTTTGTAAATGTCCTGCCAATGAAAAATTTCACTCTCATTGGCTAGAAGTTTAGAGGATGAAGGGCCCTTGTTTTCATCATCATTAAAAAATTAGGATCAACAATTTTCTTTAAACGACATTGGTTTCCCCTCTCTCTTGTTTGTCCTTAATGTCCCATGGAAATCAGCTGTAGTAATGGAATCTTAATTCAATTTTTTAGTTTGACGTTTTAATTTCAAACGTGAGAAAAGAGCGAATGGAAAATGAGCTAACTATTAATGAGCAAGGAGATAAAATTGACAGGCTCAATAAGGTCAGAGAAGAATTGAAAAACAAAGTCAAAGATCTTAAGGTACGCGACATTGTTCATTTGATGAAAACGCAAATATGAGGTTAGGTATTAGCAATATTCATTAATCATTGTTAATTGTTCAAAAAATTAGGAGAAAAATGGAGAAATTGAAAAGGCTAACGATGTATCAGTGAAAGTTGAACCAGTTGATTATGATTCAGAGCCAAAAGTTGAACCAGTTGATAATGATTCAGAACCAGATAGCCAAGCATTATCCCTACCAGTTGCGGAACAACAACCGCAATCTCAAAATGAAAGGTATTGCAAGAGAAAAAGGTTGTATGGATTTTGTTGTTTACACGTTTTTTTTTATCATAATTTATCTCTGTAGTTCGGAAGGAGTCCCTACTGAGGACCGGAACAACAAGCAGCCTGGTGCGTAAATTTTTATTTATGTAGAAATATTGTAGGTCTCCCCAAGTCACTTGCTGGGTGCATAATCCTCTCAACCACTTGTTTCTGTAAGATTTTTGAGTTAAAATGTTGGAAAGTTTTAATACCCTTCATTTTCAGCGTTAGCCCAAAAACTCACCCCTAGGTCCAAATAATTGGTTTCTTTTAAACTTTCATCTGTTTTAAAGATTATCACTATTGCAAATGAGCTTGATTATATAAGGAAATAAGAGGAGAATTAATGGACAATCTCATTTGAAAGATGGACATTTTCCAACTTTGCTAAGGGGAAATAGTTTGACCCTATGTGCCCACAACAAGCCTCGCATTGGTTTGGAGAGAAAGCAACTACTTCTTTTCTTTAATAGTGTGCGCCTTCATATGCCCCTGCATTCCTTATTTTTTCATGTGCGCTTGCAGAACAAAGCATTTTTTATGTTAATTTATAAACTACGCATGAATATTACCAAGAAAAAATAGGTGCGATTCTTTGAAAAGTGGGCGGATACTTTAGAAAGCTCGCGACTAATTAAGGGGTGTGACACGAGCTCCGTCCACATCTCATAGAATCATCGCGGTTTCCTTGTGTCGTATCTTTCTTTTCCAGATGTTACATTTCCTGAATGAAATGTAGTTTTGCTTTGTGTAGGTAAATCCAAGAAAAATCAAAATATTGAAGATAAAAGAGGAGTAGAACATCGCTCTAAAATTCGTGCTAAAGAACAAAGCTTCAAATGTGATCAGTGTAAATTTTCCACTTCACACAAAAGTAAGTTGTTCAGACATCAACGACGTAAACACATTGGTGGAAAACACTTCAAATGTGATCAGTGTGATTATGCCAGCAAGCAGAAGAGTAATTTGATCAGACATCAACGCATTCATAGTGGTGAAAAACCCTTCATATGTGATCAGTGTGATTATGGTAGCAAGCGAAAGTCCGATTTGAAAAAACATCAACACATTCACAGTAGTGAAAAACACTTCAAATGTGATCAGTGTGATTATGGATCCACGCAGAAGGGTAATTTGATCGCGCATCAACGCATACACAGTGGGGAAAAACCCTTCAAATGTGATCAGTGTGACTATCGATGCACGCAGAAGAGTAGTTTGATCACCCATGAACTCATTCACAGTGGTGAAAAACCATTCAAATGTGATCAGTGTGACTATGATAGCAGGAACAAGAGTGATTTGAAAAACCATCAACGAAATCACAGTAGTGAAAAACCCTTCAAATGTGATCAATGTGAATATGCTAGCGCGACTAAAAATTATTTGTTTAAACATAAACGTATTCACATTGGTGAAAAACCCTTCAAATGTGATCAGTGTGACTATGGATCCACGCGGAAGGTTCATTTCATCGCACATCAACGCATTCACATTGGTGAAAAACCCTTCAAATGTGATCGGTGTGATTATGCCAGCACAATCAAGAGTAATTTGATCATACATCAACGCATTCACAGTGGTGAAAAACCCTTCAAATGTCATCAGTGTGACTATAAATGTAGGCATAGTAGTTATTTGATCATACATCAACGAATTCACAGTGGTATAAAACACATAAAATGTGATCAGTGTGACTATAAATGTAGGCAGAGTAGTAATTTGATCGTACATCAGCGCATTCACCTTAGGAAGAAAACCCTTCAAGTGTGATTATACCAGCACAAGTGAGTCTAATTTGATCACACATCAGCGCGTTGATAGTGGTGAAATACCATTCAAGTTTTATCATTGTGAAGATGTATCATCACACACATGTAGAAAACACATGGGTCAATAGAATGGATTTGAAGGAGTAGTAAAGAGTAGAATCGAGGAATGAATGAAAAATTTCCAATGTTGTAAAATTCGAAAAAAAAATTTGAGATTTCGCTATTGAATGAAACGATGTTCCTCTGACAAATTCCTAATACCTTTTCCATTACACGCACTTCTTCGGGCAACATTTTGTTCTTAGTGTGATAAACATTGCTCTCGAAATAGATTATAACCCGAAAAGTTTATCAGCTTTTCTTTTCAGGTTGTTACGTAACTGTCTAATTATCTATGAAATCTATACTTATTTTGATTTTTAAAATAATTGAAAACCATCAAGGAGCAGAGTCCAATCTTCATTACAAGTTAATTCTCCTAATTCTGAAATAATGTACATTGATTTCTTGATGTTCTGATTTTATTGTTTTATTGTAAATGAATTTTTATGACTATTAAAATTTATAAAATCTGCTTAAATGATATCAGTTTTCAGATGGTAATTTCAATTGAAGAAAGTTACCTAACCTTTGGGGCAACATCAAAAATAATTACATACAAACAAATGAAAACGCTTACACAAATCACGGTTTTATTTTTATTTATTTATTACAAGCACACGCTCACCAAATGTACTTTATTTGTAATTCAAATAATATTTCTGATAACAGTTGCGGATTCCCTATTGCATGATTCTTAAAAAGCCACTTGTTCCTGAAAAATTAGATACAATGCAGCTTAAAGCCTGACAATAGCTTAAAAACTATGGTGTTGGGATCGGTTGGGATTATTGTCGTGATATACTACAGTAGAAAGTTGTTGAGTCAATTTTACATATTTCATTCGTCAAACAGAACTATCGATGGAAATAATGTACAGTATGAACACTTCATAGTTTACGAGATATCTACGCTGAAATACCTATTTTCTTCCAGTGTGAAATTGAAAATGATTCTTTTTAATTTCAGAATTTAATTTAGATCGCGAGTTAAAAAACTTTCTGTGCTCCCATTTTTTTCCGAGAGCCCAACAAGGAATTGAGCGAAGTTTTTTAAAACGATTGCTAAGATTGCTTAAAGGGGCTAACCGGACCTCTCCCGAGGCAGTCTGCCTTTAGGGACGGGGGAAAACACCAGAGAGAATTTAGAAGGGGAGTGGAAGGCCCCCCCCTTTGACTCTATTAAACGTGATGACGCCCAAACAAGACGTCGCGTTGAGCTTTTTGGGGTAGGCGAGTTTCCGGTCACGTGTTCTAAAATATCTCTGTTACCAACGCATCATACCGGAAATCGACCTGCCTAGATAACGTTTAGCAGACGACGTTGCGCTACATTCCAAACCACCCCTTCCACTCCCCTTCTAAATTCTGTCTGAAAACACTCAGCTTTTTGGCCATAAGGAGTGGCGCCACTGTCGCGGCGGGGGGCTAGGCATTATGCTTCCCAACAGTTTGACCCCGCAAGCCTCCGGTGGCGCCCTTTAAAGACTTCAACGAAACAAGCTGTTGGCGCCGAGCACAGATCGAGTGAGCTCTGGTGAGTGGGACATAATTTCTTAAAAATAATCTTTTGTGAAATAAGTCTGAAAGCAGTTTTGACAATTATCCCGTCGCGAGTTCAACCAGATCCTATTTGATCCTGATTTGATGGTCTGCTAGTGGTTCAAAGGAAATAGTTTAAATAGATTAATTAGCTAATTTTTTAAAAGATATCACCAAAAGTGGAACGAGATTTAGATATAACCCATTATGTCTTGAAGATATAGCATTTAGTTTTGGAATACCACATGTTGTTCACTTTTACTACATTTTATATCTTATTTAATTTATAATGTTTAATTTTGGAGTTTGAAGGTAAAATATATATATTTTAATAAATTATCCATTATATATTTCTACTTTTGCAATTAAAGCGCTTAAAAATAATAATTTGTTATTTAAGGCTAAATTTAATTTTGACAATTTTCCTGTCACGAGTAGAGCAAGATTTTGGTCCACGATAGTCTACAATCTACATCACGCTGACCAGGACGACCGCCTTATTTCTACGTTATTAATCACGTAGTCTTGATCTACAGTTCTACACACAGTTTTCAAGGTCTGCTACGTTCTGGCTAATTGACGCCTTTATGAGACATACCTCATGCGATTGATTGAGCCGTTGATAAGATAATTCATTAGAATAACATTAAGAGTAGGGGTGTGCGAATACCACTTTTTGGGTATCGAACCGGTTATCGAATACCAAAAAATTTTCCTTATCAAATACCGAATCGAATAGTTTATTCCAAATCGAATATGGAATAGTTGGGCCTTGGTAATTTTTTTTCCTTCCCGATTAATCGCGAATAGTTAAGCCTAGTAACCGCGAATATTTAACCCTAGTATTCGCGAATACTAGGCCAACTATTCGCGGCTAATCGGGTAGTAACCCTAATATTCGCCAATAGTCAATACAAAGCAAGGAGAAGAACAATTAGAAGCTCCTAAATTTCAAAATACCTCTCCTCATTGGTGGTAAAGTATTTCTTAAAATATTCCTATGCACTTGCTGGTAGTTTTTGATGGGAGACAAATAAAATTGGGATGATATTTTTTTAAATAAACCTAAATTTATGGTAGTCGAACTTTAACCGAATAGTCAGTTCGGTATTCGATATTCGAATCGAATAGTGAAAATGGGTTTATCGAATACCGAATCGAATTATTCGGTTCGGTATTCGATCGAATTATTCGATTGAAACGGTTAACCGCACACCTCTAATTAAGAGTATTCAATATAAATAGTGTTGAAGGTTTAATTATAATTAATCAAATATTCTAGTTTAATATAACAAATAACGTAATCAAAGGGCGGGAAAAGCTGACTGGGTTTGGTATTGAAATATTTGTGTTTCATTTTGCTAGTTTGTTCAAAGGTCTGAAATTATTTTTACGTCGCGAGTCCGGCCGAATTTCAGTTCTTTTTTCCGAGCGAGTTTGCGTCGTTGAGTGCGTGATCGAGTTGGCTATGGTTTTTGAAAACTGCTGTCGCATATTTCTCGATGACGGTGATTGAAAGGCCGTCAATTTGCCAGAACGCAAAAGCAATTTGCAAAACCACCGTGGCCAAACTAGCCCAGAAAAACCGAACGGAAATTTCTGCCGGACTCGCGCTAAGGCTGAGAATTGAGAATAAGGATTTTTTTAAGTGGACATTTTTCCAGGGCCACCACCTTATTTCTCACATTCTCAGCCTGCTGAGTCTAGAGATTAGTCAGATAAGTATTGCATTATCTTCGCCAACATTATTAATACTGTTGGCAAAGGTTTTATCTAAATTCCACTCCAATAATAAAAATAATACCACCTCCAAGCCCGAGACTGGGAAACTTAGCTGTCTGCTAGTCATTCTTATCTTATTATGACACGAAAAGCGGTCAACAACTCAACATCAACTATAGTCTGTCAAACGAAAGAAGAGCCCTGAAAAATTTGTCCAAATTGGTGTCGCCACCATCGACCCCATAGTACTTTATCAACTTGTTTTGTTTTGTCAATAGTCGTCTGTAATATAGCCAGCTACGGAGTACGGAGCCGACCTGACTCTTGAGTTGAATATGCTAGAATGAACAGGAGCAGACGAGAAGAAAATAGTTTCGGGGAAGTGTATTCATCCGCGAGTTCCCGCCAAAAACGCGGTAGCGGAAAGGCGCGAAAAAAACCATAACTCGACGCCTCTCGAAACCCCCTTTGATACGTACTTCCCCCTATTTACTTCTGATTATACGTAATTATTATGTATTGAACTGATTTGATGGCTTAACATACAAGAATGAAATTCATTCGACCACTGTAGCGAATGTGATTTTATTTCTGAACTCTACTGCTGATGCCAATCACAAAGATCAAGACATCGGCCCAAATAGCAACAAGTTCAAATTTCCCAACAGGGTTTTGAGGATCAACAGAGCATGCTGGGAAATAACTTATGATAATCTGATTGAGCTAAGATGGCACAGAGAAAGGCTTTAAAATATTATAATGGCAAAAGCAATAAAGCCAGAGCTTGAACGCCCCAATTATTATCGTTTATGATCAGATTAGAATTTTCATATGATAAGTGAAACAAATGTAGGCATTACTTACAGCGAAATTACGTATGTTCGATTTTGGGAAAAGATTAGGCATTATTAAGTTATCTAAGCAAACGATTTGCCACTAGAATACTTATTTCTGTGAAATATTTGAGTCAAATGTTGGGAAGTGTAAATTCGCCTCAGCTTTAGCCCAAAAACTCGCCCCTAGGTCCAAATATAAGTGTGCTTGCAGAATTCCGATTTTTTTATGTTAATTTGTGGACTACGCGTGAATATTACTAAGAAAAAATAGATGCGATTCTGAGAATCTTTCACTCCTAGTCCCCACTGTGTGTGAAAAGTGGGCGGATACTCTAGAAGGGTCCTGACTAATTATGGGGTGTGATACGAGCTCCGTCCACATCTCATAGAATCATGGCGCTTTCCAGTAGGCCTGTGCGGGTAGTGATTTTTGGGTTTCGGGTCGGGTACGGGTAGTTGAAAAAACTTCCAATCGGGTATCGGGTCGGGTACCTGGATTTCTAACGGGTACTCGAATAAGTAGGCCTAGCTAAACTACCATTATTCGGGTGCTTTTCGGGTAGCAAAAAATCATATCGGGCACTTATCGGGATGAAATACTTTTATATGTGAAAAAAATAAGTGTCATGAAAGACTTGGATACCATTATGGCGAAAAGTACAAAAATAAGACGCTAAAGGTGGAATTCATAAACGTCGGACGCAACGGAATTTAGTACAGGCAAAGGCAGGGCGTCGTGCGCAAACTTCCGCCTTTTGCGCACGACGCCCTGCCTTTGCCTGTACTAAATTGCGTTGCGTCCGACGTTTATGAATTCCACCTTTAAGCTATTAGCGAGGATTGAAATAATGAATAATACTGAGCATTGTGGAAAAGTTTACTCAAACTTAAGTTCTTCTAAGTTCAAGAAACTTTGCCAAACCAATACCCGATTGTCCTAAGCCTTGTCACGGGTAATGAGCGGGGAAATTTAAATAATCGAATAATTTCGGGTATTAAGAAATTAAGTTTTCGGGTATCGGGTACTCGCACAGGCCTACTTTCCAGATGTAACATGATTTTTTCTTTATGAAATGTATTTTTTGATTTGTGTAGGTAAACCCAAGGAAAAACATAATATTGAAGATAAAAGAGTTGTTGAACTTCGCTTCAAAATTCATAAAAGAGAACAAATCTTCAAATGTGATCAGTGTGAATTTTCCAGCACACAGAAAAGTAATTTGATCAAGCACAAACTCATTCACTTTGGGGGAAAAGGAAGACCCTTCAAATGTGATCAGTGTGATTATGCCAGCAAGCTGGAGAGTAATTTGATCGCGCATGAACGCATCCATAGCGGTGAATTACCCTTCAAATGTGATCAGTGTGAATATGCCTGCACACGGAAGCATTATCTTATCGCGCATAAAAGCACGATGCATATTGAAACACCCTTCAAATGCGAGCATTGTGACTTTAGTAGTGTGTGGAAGCATTGTTTCATTAGACATCAACGTCTTTACCATGGTGTAAATCCCTTCAGATGTGATCAGTGTGAATTTGTAACCACAGAGAGTGGTCATTTGATCAGTCATCAGATCAGTCATCAGCGCATTCGCAGTAGTGAAAAACCATTCAAATGCGATCAGTGTGACTTTGCTTGTACTCGGAAGTATGATTTGGAAATCCATCAAAGCATTCACAGGGGGGAAAGACCCTTCAAATGTGATCTCTGTGACTTTGCAAGTACTCGGAAGTATGATTTGAACAAACATGAACGCATACACGATGATGAAAAATCCTTCAAATGTGATCAGTGTGACTTTGCAAGTATTCGTAAGATTGGTTTGATCAGACATCAACGCGTACACGGTGATGAAAAATCCTTCAAATGTGATCAGTGTGACTTTGCAAGTATTCGTAAGAATGGTTTGATCAGACATAAAAGCATTCATGGTGATGAAACACCATTCAAATGTGAGCATTGTGAATATGCAACCACACAGAGGAGTAGTTTGAACATACATCAACGCATTCACAGTGGTGAAAACCCCTCCAAATTCGATGAGAGTGAATACGCTATCGCGTGGAAGAGCTTATTGATCAAACGTCCACGCATTCACAGTGGTGAAAAACCCTTCAAATGCGATCGGTGTGGCTATGCTTGCACGCATAGGGCTCATTTGATCAATCATCAACGCATTCACAGTGGTGAAAAACCATAATAAACCATTGACCAAACCAAATGTGAATAGTGACCTATGTTAGCGCGTGGAAGTCCTTATTGATCACACATCAACGAATTCATGGTGGTGAAAAACTTCGTATGTGATCATTGTGATTTTAGGTGAGCTGGAAGAGTAATTTTATCAGACCCGTCAACGCGTTCACAGTAGGGAAAAACACTTCTAATGTGATCATTGTGACTTTACCAGCAAACCCTTCGCACGTGATCGCAATAAATATTCAAAACCGCTAACCATAACTAAATATTCAAAAGAATTCTAAATGCTAATGTATAATCTTCATTATAGGTTAATACTACTAAATTTTTAACTTTTTAATTTTTTTACTTACTCTGATTTTATTATAAGTGAATTTTAATTGTTTGAGTTTCATTTTTAGAAAGAAAGTTAGTTGTACAAGCCTTTAATATTGTAACGAGTATTAAAATTAATAAAAATTTGTTTAAATGATATCAATTTTCAGTTGGTAATTCAATTGAAGTGCCTAACCTTGTAATACTGAGATAAATATATGGCCTATATTCATTTCATTTGGCAATATCATATCTCTTTCCTTTGAGATATTAACAAATGAAGTTTTTGAGCGGTGCAAGACTGTATTCGAGGTTTAGCATATGAATAGACCATTCCATTGTTTACTTGAATAGAAACCAATAGACAGCGTATTCCCCTCAAGCCAAGAAGCAAAGCAACGTCCCGCGACTCGTACTGCTTCGTCGAGCGCGTCACTCAAGGGCCAGGCTTTCCAGCGCTGTTAGTCAGGCGTCGCTAGTATCAACTTGCCTACTTTTTTGTACAGGGAGTTGCACATCCTATAGAGCTTCGAATGTTTTTCACGCCCATCCTTTATCCATTGACCTCCTTTCTTTATTGTGATTATTTTTCATTTTTGGTAACTAAAATTGCCTCAGCGCCGCACTTTACAAAGACTACTCTACTTATCCTGGAACTAACTGCAAAAATTCACAGAAAAATGTACCTTCAAACAAAATAGCTATTGGAAAACTGTTAGTCTTTCATTGAAAAAGCAAGACATGACCTTGCAAAGACGCAAGTGCAGGTATTTTACAATTAACGCATCATCGCTCGGTCTACCAATAATTTAAACCACTTTTCCTAACGTAATAATGAATGTAAATCCTTTATTGTTTAGTAATAAACAATGTATATGTTGTGTTTAAAACATGGTGGGAAATATTTTAAAATCTATATAATAACACAAATATTCACCTTTTTATTAAGATTTGAACTAATTAGCAACACCAATGATTTAAACCTAAGCATTTTAAATTTCGCGCCAAAGAGTAGATTTTCTCGCTATTTACGTGTTGCTGTTGGAAGTAAAACATCCAGTGGTTATTGCGCATGTCAATGGGCGGGGCTTTACATTTCCCGAATCCCCACTCGGTCTATATCCCACTCTAGCCGCTGCGACTGCGAGCAGCTTGTGTCCAGGAGCGCATGATCGAGTTGGCTATGGTATACCCCTGGTGCCAGCTCCGGCACCCAGCCGCGCCGTGCTCAAAAATTAAAACCTACTGCTAGAGATTAGTTTTTGGCGGCAATTGGTGTAGTTATCTTTTGTAACAATTTCAGTTAAGTTTTAGCCATACAGCTGGAAAACGGTAAATAAAAGAGGAATCTATCTCTCCAAAGAGCAAGAATATCAGAACAGTGTAAGTGATAACTGATAACATTATTTTTATAGAGTTTAATCAATAATAAAAGAAATGCACATGGGTAAAATAAATTATTATAAAAGTTAAAAGGAGGGTGAAATCAAGCGATTTTTTTATGGATTCTTCTACTAATTATAAGACCAGTCTACATTATGAAATATTCAGGAAATACCTCCAAATGATTTCAAAATTCAAATTAGGTTGAGATTTTATGGATAATTTGAAATAAGCACCTCCGACCAATCGCATAACGCTTTGCATTCCTGTTAAAAAAAATTCGTTGCACCCTCTACATCTGGCCCAGTTTTAAAAAATCTTGCGCTAAATTTCATTCGACATGGAGCACGTACCGCGAGAATTTTGTTATCAAGAGGGCAAGGCGGTATGCGATTGCCCAGAGGTGCTTATTTCAAATAGTCCATAAAATCTCAAATAGGTAAAAAAATCACTTAACCATTTATGATAACATTATTACTAAAAAAGTACATTTTTTTAAGCCTCGACTTAGAATTCTGTTGTACTAAACTTATCAATGCCAAATCTTTTTATTATTTTAAAATTTTCCGTGTCAAAGGTCCTTGACAAACAGAGAAAATCGGGATATTACGTCGCAGTCCATGAAAGTGTGAGTTCCTCAACTGAATGTCGAAGTCAAAAAACGATTTGGAATTGTCCCTTGAAAGAAATATGGAGAACGATTCAATTGTAGAATCTTTGGAAGCACAGGAATCTAAAAATAAGTGTCATGAAAAAGGAAATATTGAACCGATCTACGGTTTGCCGGAAATGACCCCGGTTCATCTGGAAAGCGACTTACTGGATATATCGCCTGAACTTGAAAACGATACTTCAGTGTCCAACTTAGATGCCCTTGAACCTTGCGCCTCAAACCATTCGTCTGCTAGTTCGAAAATGGGTAAGTAATTTTATTCTTAAAAAGTGTGAGTACCTGAGAGAGTCATACTGCTACCGTGTTTGAAAATAACCTTGAGCAATATATCCACTGACACTGGTAAAAAGGGTGATTTTGAAAAGTCCGTCAATTATGAGGGATCGTGTTTATTGGGAACAACTGAGTGGAAAGTATCAATGAACATGTTGTGTACAACATTTGGTTACGGATATATACCACCCCCCCCCCAAAAAACATTGACCATTAAAACAAGGAAATATCCAACAACTACTTTAATCCGAGTACCCAGCTTGTTTAGAACTAGCAGACAATTTCAATAACCTTCAATCTAAGTTAGATTCAAAACCTTTAACTAGGTTGTTAATGGCACATGAAAACGACTGTCGTACCTTTTCAGCACCGCGGTTAGCCTCCATTTTCTGTTTAGTTTGCTCGAGGTTTTTTTCTCTAGTCGGAATACGTCATTCGTGTCTGTATGACCCAACACCCACGGGATCCAATGGGACAGGGCGGAGTAATGATGGACATGAAAGAGGTGGGGCTTACTTGTCCACTGACACCGGCGTAAGAGTATAAGCGGAAGATCTCGCAACTTATACCTTCTTATAGTATATTCCTTTTTGCTTTAACCATAGTTATTAATTTGCAAAATGTGAAAATATCTCAGGGTTTGAAATGATTTTTAAAAAGTCTATCGAATCACGCGTCGCACGGTGATACCATAAGTTCATAAGACATGTTACATAAGTTTCTCAGTTTATACTGAACGCTTGTCATGAAGTGACGTAGGTGAAGAGTCATAGATTCTCGAAAAGCGACGCCTGGTTTTGGTGCTGTCAAAGGCTTAGTTTAGACTAAATAGGATGATGGAACTCTTGCAAAACCGCGTGTAGTCAATTGATGTGTCGTTCTCGAACTACCTCTCATTAAGTCTCTAGCATTACGAAGTATAGGAAGTGTCATACTTATGGAACACATCTTATAAACTTATGGTGATACCAATGAACCAAAAATTATTAAGTAAGATCTGCATGGTGAGCAACTGATCACCAAAACTGGTCAGGGATATCTTGCAACAGCCGACGATTTTCCATCGGAAAATTTCGTCCGAAGAGTAATTTTTATACTATTTATACTCCTATTTTTTCCTATGAGGGATTTACATTTTTGGCTGGGCTCCCTTCAACTATAATTTTTGTGATAATTAAACTTCTTCAGAAGTGAATGATAATCCTCTGAAACTTTGGAAATTCATAACCTTTTCGAAAACAAACCGAACATTATATTATCTGGAAAATTTGTATCAAGGAGACACAAATTATTTATTTATTTATTTATTTATTTATTTATACAAGACAATTGCCCACAGAGCCAGCTGAGTGGCTTAAGCGTGAGCAGCGATAATAACATGCGTTTCCTATGAGAGATAATAGAATATATATATACATTTTTAAAGAGAACAATTAAGTTAAGATACAATTGGAATGGAGGGGCCTGCTATAGGGGGAGGCAAGTATGGCGAAACAAACGATCAAGAAACTAAGCTAAGGTAAAGACTTAAAATACTCGGATAATTTACGGCGAAATTGGGACTTATTGGTAATAGTAACGAGGTCAGGGGTAAAGAGTTCCAGTCATCAATGACGGCAGTAGTAAAATGAGTTTGACGATAGGTAGTTAGAGCCCTAGGCTTAAATAATTTGTGAGAGTGACCACGGGTGCGAGTACTTGAATTACGGGTAAAATAGTCGGAGAAGGCGGAGGCAAGGTGACCATGAATAAAGTCGTGAACGAGGCAGAGATTATTAATTTTGAGGCGGGTGGCGACAGGGTCAAGGTGTAATAATGAGAGCCTGAGCGGGGCTGGGCGATTGCAGATTTGATTGGGGAGCTTCGAGTACGCATTTAACAGAGGGTTCAGCTTTTTGTGCTAACTTCGATCTAAACCATGAGTGAATCATATACTAGCTCCCTATAAGTTACTCAGCCACACTGGCCTAATGTATCCAGCATTTTCTTCCCGCCAAAAAAAGTGTTACCTATATGCGACCCCCAGTGAGAGAAAATATCACTACTCTCGGCGCTTACGTATTTCCGGTAAAAAACGGAAAAGGGTATAAACCAATGAAACTTCGAACTGAAAGGTAGTTAGTATAAGCAGACGACGTTTTAGAAATGTTGTGATTGTTTGCGGACGGTTCAGTCGTATTTTATCTTTGAAATTAAGCTACTCATTTAAATTCAGAGGGAATATGAATTTTTATTCCGTAGGCAACGTTCAGAGGCTATTTATGGTGAGAGAACCAAACTTTATCAAAGAATAGGAGCTAAACAACAACTTAGTAGTCATCTCGAAAACCTTATTGAACTTTTTAATAATGCGTCTAAAGAACTAATAGAACTTAAAGAAAGACCCAACCCATTTTTAATCGAAGACTGTTGTGAAACCTAAATTATTTTTAAATAAGGAAAAGAAACCAAAACCTCCAAAGCCGTTAATACCATTTGGAACTATCGTCACTTCATATATATATTAATTTCAAAGCCATAAGAGAGGGCGCCGTCTATTATCACTCTCACCCGCCTCCCCTCCTCTCGACTATTCGGAAGAAAATGCTGGATACAGTAGGCCAGTGCGACTGAGTAACTTATAGGGAGCTAGTACATGATTCACTCATGTCTAAACTTATATTCAAGGGTTAATTTTCTTTCTGTAGAAAAATCCAAGAATGAACTTTCAACTCGATGCGAGTATCCCAAAAATGATGAAGAACGTCAAATGCAAAAGAGGAACGTTGAAAAGATCTTCAAATGTGATGACTTTTCCAGCAAAGAGAATAGTCTTTTGATCACACATCAACTTATTCACAGTCGGGAAAAACCATTCAAATGTGATCAGTGCGAATATAAATGTTCGCACAAGAGTAGGTTGATAGCACATCAACGCATTCACACTGGGGAAAAACCATTCAAATGTGATCAGTGTGAATTTAAATGTACGCAAAAGAGTGCTTTGATCACACATCAACGCATTCACACTGGAGAGAAACCATTCAAATGTGAACAGTGTGAATTTAAATGTGCGCAAAAGAGTGGTTTGATCACACATCAACGCATTCACACTGGAGAGAAACCATTCAAATGTGAACAGTGTGGATATGCCAGCAATAACAAGACTAGTTTAATCAGACACCAACGCATTCACAGTGGTGAAAAACCATTCAGATGTGATCAGTGTGATTATGCCTGCACGCAGAAGAGTGGTTTGATCACACATCAACGCATTCACACTGGGGAAAAACCATTCAAATGTAATCAGTGTGAATATAATTGTACGAAGAAGAGTGGTTTGATCACACATCAACGCATTCACACTGGAGAAAAACTATTCAAATGTGATCAGTGTGGATATATATGTTCGCAAAAGAATGCTTTGATCACACATCAACGCATTCACAGTAGTGAAAAACCCTTCAAATGTGATCAGTGTGATTATGCCAGCACGAAGAAGAATAATTTGATCAGACATCAACGCATTCACAGTGGTGAAAAACCATTCAAATGTGATCATTGTGATTATGCCTGCACGCAAAGAAGCAATTTGATCACACATCAATTCACTCACAGTGGAGATAAACCATTCAAATGTGTTCAGTGTGGATATGCTAGCACTCACAAGACTAGATTAATCAGACACCAACGCATTCACAGTGGAGAAAAACCATTCAAATGTGATCAGTGACAACGTGAGCGCGTCGATGTGCTTATTGATCACACATCAAGGAATTCACGGTGTTGAAAAACTTCGTATTTGATCATTGTGATTTTAGGTGAGCTGCGAGAGTAATTTTATCAGACCCGTCAACGCGTTCGCAGTTGAGAAAAACCCTTCTAATGTGATCAGTGTGACTTTACCAGCAAATCCTTAACACGTGATCGCAATAAATATTCAAAACCATTGACCATAACTAAATATTCAAAAGAATTCTAAATGAAAACTATTAAGAAACAGTAGTGTAGGATGCCAACGTATAATCTTCATTATAAGTTAATACTACCAGAAACTACTACATTTTTAACAATTTAAATTTTTTACTTAATACTCTGATTTTATTATAAGTGAATTTTAACTGTTTTAGTTTGTAACTTCGACCCATTTCATTTATTGAAACAAAGTTAGTTGTACAAGCATTTAATATTCGAACGAATATTAAAATTCATAAAATCTATTTAAAGAATATCAATTTTCAAGTGTAAGTTCCGCTATATTTTTCCTATGAGATATTAACAAATGAAACGTTTTTGAGCGGTGCAGGACTGTATTAGAGATTTAGTATATGAATAGACCATTCCATTGTTTACTTGAAGAGAAACCAACACACAGGTGGGAAGTCTCCTTTTCAGCGTACTTCCCTCGGCGCCAAGAAGCAAAGCAACGTCCCGCCTACTAGTGTTGCCTTTAATGCGAGCAGCTTGCTTCGTTGAGCGCGTGATCGAGTGGGCCATAGCCCGGTACTTTTAATTTATCACGCAAGGGCAAGACTTTCCAGCGCTGTTAGCTGGCGTCGCTAGCATCGACTTGTCTACTTTTTAGTACAGCGAGTTGCACATCCTATAGACCTTCGAATGTTTATCACGCCCACCCCTCGCTTTTGAAAATTGTTATAGATAGTTTTTGCGGTCCAAGTCTGGCAGAATCTCTGATATTTTCTCGACATGATACTTCTAGAGAACCACACTTCACTCCACAGCAGTGACAGCAGTCTTCAGAACACTTCCTCTGGTTCAAAACCAGTTTATTAATTGCTTGGACTAGTTTTAAAATTCAAGAAGTGAGGGTTACTGGTCCTCAGGACCAGTTTTTTAATTAAGAACAAAGGTGGGGGCCAGTCCGGAAACCAGTTTATTATTTCGGACACTAGGGGGGAACAGGGCTGGAAATAAGAAAAACTTCTTATAGGACATGTGTCCAGTGACCCCTCCTTTGACTGGAAAATTTATGGGACACTGTCCACTGGAGTGTGCAAAAATAGTGTTGCATCTTCATAGTCAAGCTATAAAAACATCGGAAAATTTATTGGTCAAAATTTCCAGTGACCCCCTTAGTTTTTAAAAAAAATTATGGGACATTTAAAAATTTTATTGGACAATGTCCAGTCTCCTGTGCTTATTTCCGGCCCTGGGGGGGGGAACACTGGTACCAAGCAGCGTGGAAAAATAAGGCGGTGGCATAGGGCGAATGACCAGTTTAAAAATTGCCAGGACCAGTTTAAAAAATGCCAGGACCAGTTTAAAAAATGCCAGGACCAGTTTAAAAAATGCCAAGACCAGTTTAAAAATTGCCTGGACCCGTTTAAAAATTTAATCGGAGGGGGGTCAGTGGTGTACTTGACCACTAATAAAATTCAAGGGTAACTGGGTAACCAGAGTCCAGATATTATCTCAACTATTTCAATTATGGACTTCTTTATTTTAGCAGACGACGCGTTCTGGTCAATCTTCATGGATCAGTTTATTTATTCCAGACAAGGGGGGGGGTGGCTGGCCCAGTGTCCAGTTTTAAGAAATCATTTCCCAAACTGTACTCCCAAGGACTAGTTTAAAAAAATCCTTATTTCCCAGACTGATTAACGGCGGTTAGGAAAAAGTTAAAGCTGTCTGCTAGACGTTCCCTTTTTTTGGCGTTCGTACTTTGAAGTGATTAGTGAATACCTTTGTTACGGTAACGGTTCCTCCTTTGAAGGCTTTAATGTATTTTTATTCATTATTAATAAGAGTATATATATACAAGAAAAGCTCTTAATAAAGGTTGAAGCTTTTTCTCTTTTTTAACCCCAAAAACAGAACAGTGTGAGTAACTGTGAAACCAAAACAACGTTAATATAAGCCTTGCCTGGTAAGAAACTGAGGGAAACGCCCTTGGTAACACTAAATCTTTGTTTATGGCCATACTTTTTATTATAATTAAAATGTTACGTATATTATCTTAACAGGGAAACTGTACAAAAAGTGATGGAATTTGTTAAAGAATGTCGTGTTATGGTGGAACGTTTAAGCTGGTAAGTGATGAATAAAATGCTACTTGGATCATGTCAACAAGGCATAACGGATCCAAACCTATTGAAACTATTATACCTTGAAAAGAAATAGATCTTTCTTGCTATTTAAAAAATAAAAAACGCTAGCAGAATAAATAATTTATACGAAGCTAGTTGTAGTTGTATTCAGAAAATGTGCTTGAGAAAATCCCTAGTCTTGAACAAAAGTGTCACAATTTAAGCATTGCTATGTTTTTCTTAGCTTTTTATAGCGAACGGGAAACTTTCCTTGTCCGTGTTTGATTTACCTTCAGTTTGAAAAATTATTTTATTTTAGTATAGATTTACAATCTCACCAACTCTCTTTTCAAAATTCCGAACTGAGTTTAGTAAATCTTCAAAGGTTGGCGATTAAAGAGGTATTTTGCGAAATTATTGCAATATTCCTAGTTTTAGGCAATCTGGAAGTTATTGAAACTTTGTTTTTAGGAAATGGACTACGAAGAAGATTGTAACTATGATCACTTGAGCAAAGATGATCTAATAAATGAAGTAAAAGCTAGAGATGATCGAGTTAGGGAACTGAAAGCCAAGGTATTTTTCTAAGCATAGGGGTTTTTAAGGAGTGTGAAATTAAGCACAGAGATATGAGAAAATTTAAATGGACAGTTGTCGAATCAGGTGTGCCTTAAAATAGAACCAAACTCTATGAGTGGGTGGGTTAATTAATTAAGGTTATTGGTGAAAACACCTATCAGGATTGGCACAAAGCTAAGGGGATTGGCAACACGTCCTTCGTTTCTTTATTAACAAAGAAACCCGACGAGGGCCTTTGTTGCTGATCCCCTTCTTGCGTGTCATCATCTTCCCCTTTTTCTTGCTTGCCCCTTTAAAATACGTTAAGCTAAAGAAAGTCCGAAGATTGTTTTGTAATGGAATCTCATTTTGTTTAGTGTAATGTTTTAATTTCAAAAATGGCAAAAGAGAGAGTGAAAACATCATTAACGATAAATAAGCAAATAGACGAAATTGAAAGACTCAATAGGGTCATTAAAGAGTTGGAAAATAGAATCAAAGATCTGATGGTATGGAACATCATTCACTTTCATACTCGATTGGAAAGAGAATTACTTTAAGAATGAGAGTTATTGTTAATTGTTTAAAAAAATAGGAGAAAAGTGGATTACACCAATTTCCTAACGATGAATTAGTGAAAACTGAACCCGTTGAAAAAGATTTGGAAATTAATGGCCAGGAGTTATCCCTTCCTATTGTGATGCACAGTGTCCAAGGCAACCTGTGTAAAGAAAACATTAGTCAAGAATCACCTGGTTCTGAGGTTGGCAATACAAACACCGAAACTACCTTGAAAAAAACTGAAAATATGGGGTTTATAACGCGAAATACGAATCCATGTGTCCCTAAACTGAACTACAGTGACAGTTTGCCTCAAAGTGCGCCTTCACCTAAAATTAAGGTTGAAAACGAATTCGAAATGACTCCTGACACGAACACGGAGAGTGATTCTCCACGAGAACCTCTTGAGAACAATATTAACATTAACGATTCTTATCGTCAATCGCCAAGTGTCTCGACAGAGGGTAATTCAACTCGATCGAAGAAATTTCGTGTTCCTGAATTGAATGTTGAATCCGAAAAACATTTGGATCTTTCTGTTGACGCAAATGCCGAATGCGATTCACTAGAATTAGACGTAGAAAACGAACTTGATGAAAACCAATACGAAATCGCCGTGACAGATGCAAAGAAAAGTGATGGACAAAATCAAAGTGTGGAACTGTTTGTCGATCCGAGTTCATTGAGTGTTCCAGTGTTTGTTCCTGAAGTAGAACGCAACCCAATTGAACTATCAGAATTGAACCCCGTCTCTATGGAAAGCGATTTGCCCGAAGTTCCAATTGCAGTTGAAAATAATAGTTCGGTGTCCAACACGGAGACATTAGAAGATGTCGCTCCAAAGAATGCAGAGGGTAAAACCTCATCGCCTCGTTCGGGAATTGCACGTAAGTCATTTTATACTTTTATAGTGTTGAGTACCTAGATTGAGATATCATATTTCTAAGCAACTATTTCCGCCTTCTCTAGTCTAGTCGCGTATTTCATTTTGTAATGTTTCGTCTCATTACTCTTATGTTTCACTCTATAATTAATAACTCTCTCTACTTTTATCAAGTTCTTTATTTAGTTAAAAACATTACTATCACACTCAAGCTCGAGTCCAAGACTGTCGTTCACTAGATGATGATTTCCCCACCCCTCTTTAGTTTAGATGAATCGGTTCAGTTCAGTTCAAAGTCAGCTCCCAGAATCCCACACATTTAACTGCTCGTAATACAATCCGAATGTATTTTTCCCCCTCCGAAAAACGCGAATGATGGAGACACGGCCTCCCTGCTTTTGGACGTAATTCCGCTTTAAACTTTGATGAAAACTAATCTTGGGTCGAAAGCCCCTAAGCGATGCTTATTTTCAATCGTTATGGTTGTAAATACTTAATAACAAATAACAGTGGCATGACGCCATATTGTTGCGCACTTTTGTGTAGTTATACTGCTTATATTATTGAAGCGTACGCTGATTCACGTGATCAAAGCCTTGACTTTTCTTCGACATTGCTTCTTCGTACAACTTGGCATTGTGTTCTTTTCAAGTGCGTCTACACAATTCTACGTATTTAATGCCTTTTTTTGCAAACTTTATGTGATGAGTACATCGTTAATTCTACCTTGAAAGGTTTTTCTTCATCCAGGCTAAATTAATTCAGTATCAAACTTAGTAAGGATGAAATTTATAACATCCCATTAAAACGCGAAGCAGAAAAACCCCTCAAATGAGATTAGTGTTCCTTCGGAGGCGCGCAAGAAATTAATTTGATGAAAATCAATGCATTTACAAATTAGAGTAAGAAACTTCACATTTCTAGCCGCCATTTTTCAAGATGTCCGCGGATTAAAACCAATTTCTTTAACGTCCCTGCAACATTTATGCGGGAACGGTTAGGCCGGGGCATTTAGTATTAATCAGGTTCTACTTTTACTTAACACCAGGGTGCCTATTCTGTAAGCTTCGAAAGAAAGTTGTCGATCGACATCTCTCTCGGTCTCGAAAATCACAAAAATGGTATTCTGTCGGAAGTTGTCGAGTATCGACAAGTTGTCGAACTAGATATCGACAGGGTTTCGTTTCGAGTAACCCCTCTTGCATGAGTTTTGATCTGAGAGTAAATAGCTGCCCTTCTACATTTATCTCGCTTTGAGTTAAATAATCTGGCTAGGGAAATTATTCGGTGAGTTATATTTCTTTTATATATATTCTGTAGGTAAATTCAAGAAGAAACTTCGGTTAAAGTGTTCTACTGAATATAAAAGGGATCTGCAACGTCACGTTAGTAAGGGTAACGAAGAAAAACACAAATGTGATCAGTGTGACTATGCACACAAGTATAAGAGAAATTTGATCAGACATCAACCCGTTCACAGTAGTGAAAAACCCTTCAGATGTAATCAGTGCGACTTTGCAAGCACGCGGAAGGATAATTTGATCGTGCATCAACGCATTCATAGCGGCGAAAAACCCTTCAAATGTGATCAGTGTGACTATGCAAGTACGTGGAAGATTAGTTTGATCGCACATCAACATGTTCACAGTGGTGAAAAACCCTTCAAATGTGATCAGTGCAACTTTTCAAGCACGCAGAAGGGTAATTTGATCGTGCATCAACGCATTCACAGAGGTGAAAGACCCTTCAAATGTGATCAGTGCGACTATGCCAGCACGCACAAGAATAATTTGATCGCACATCAACGCATTCACAGTGGTGATAAACCCTTCGTATGTGATCAGTGTGACTATGCAAGCACACAGAAGAATAATTTGATCAAACATCAACGCATTCACCGTGGTGACAAACCCTTCAAATGTGATCAGTGTGACTATGCTGGCGCAAACAATTCTAATTTGATCAGACATCAACTCATTCACAGTGGTGAAAAACCCTTCAAATGTGATCAGTGTGACTATGCAAGCACGCAGAAGAATGCTTTGATCAGACATCAATTTATTCACAGTGGTGAAAAACCCACAGAATTAGATTAGTGCGAATATGCTAGTAATCGTATGAGTAATTTAATCATACAATGGTGAAAAACGCCTCAAGTGCGATCGGTGGGACTAAATATATGCAGACAGAAGTGTAATTTGATAGTACATAAACGTAGAAGTCACATGAATGAATAGATGGATTTACATTTTAAATGTGTAGGACAATAACCATATTTCATCGTTTTGTGTAATGAATGGGCCGACACTGTTTATGTAACAATACATTAAATTTCTCCATTATAAATTGTATTAACGGAAGCGCCGGAAGACTCTTGGTGCACTATACCCAGTTGTAACGCCACCATTTTCAGAACTAATTTTATATTAAATGTAATAAAATTCACATAGACGATGCTAAAATAAGCCATAATAAATTTTGAATACGTTTTTCGAATTGTTCCAAACGTTTGAGGTTTTTTCGTTCGAGCGATTTCCATTTCCGTTATCAGTGCCCTCGGAGCTTTCATTAGCACTTAAATTGTCGGAAGTTTTTTCAGGCTTTGATGTAGTACTTGCTAAATGTTCTGGTTCGTCATTTGCGTCTTTAATTACTTTAACTTCGTCATCAGCTCAGGTGCTAGATGGTTTCAACAGAGACAGGAAAATTGTCGCTAACCCTGACTTTACCGTTGAAATCAGGCTTGTTGTGTTTTAGTACTTAGTACCGTTTCAGTGATCAAATTTAAATCTTAATATATTTTCGAAAGTTGTTTATTTGTTTATGTTTACTTTTTTCCGAATTTGACCGAGCTGCCTGGTTTATATCGGTAACACTATTGGGGAAATTTTAAAACTGGTTTGATTGAGTTCTTCTATAGACTGGTAAGAACATACTATTCTGGACCCGTAACATCTGAGCTTTATGATTAACCACTATTAAAGCATCGTATCGTTACATAGAATTTGAAAACTTAAAAAATAAAAAAAAAAATAGAAACAATGGGGGCAATTCTCTAACTTTTTAAGCGAGTTACAGGGCTCCCATCTGGTCTCTAAAATACCTAAAAGTCTCTACTTTTTGGGTAGGTCTCTAAACCACCCTAAAATCGCCATTTGGTCTCTAAACCACCCTATTTTCAAAAATTCCCGTTTTTAATATTCCATCTAAAATGTTTTGCAACAGTAAAACTATTCTCACTCCGATCCACAGGGAATTATTAAACGCTTTAACCTTTACAAATGACCTTGGCAATATCTCGCCAATTTGAACTATGTGTTTCCGGTTTTTCTCATTGGCTGGTGGAACTGTGTTTAGAAAGTAAATTCGTCTTGGCTCGGAGAGGTTTATTTTGGTTTCCCAACTTTTTTTGTGATACTTCCGTACAAATAAAGATCTAATTTTGATTTCGAATTGGTCTCTATTTGGTTCCTATTTCCAAGAATTTGGTCCTTATTTTACCCTATTTTTACCGTGAAAGGTCTCTTTTTTCACTATTATTTTAAGAAATTTCTGTGGGAGCCCTGGAGTTATCGCAAGTGATAACTTTCGTCTAAAGGGTTTATGACAACCTCTTGCCGTCTATGAGAGCGCGATATGTAAATAGGTGATTAGTCATAGGTGTCATCAAACCTTGAACGAAAAGCGGCGGATGTTTCGCGAATTCCCCTCGTGCTAATAAAAAACCAGGTGGTCAAGTTAAAATTTTACCGTCTTTCTTTATAAAGCAAACGATAACTTATGGACCAGTTTAACCCTTTCGATAAGTTACCACTCTCTCTGGTTTCGAGCCAAGGTTTCTCCTCGCCATTTAAGTTAATCTTCATCACCTTTTTGTTGATATGCTCGTTCACTCATCAGCACTGTTTCTTTTCTTTAACACTGAGTTTTCGTAGAGGCCTCAGCATTACGTTTTTTTCTTTTAAGTTCGCTTAAATGTTACTGTATTTTTGATACTAAATTATAAGTTATGTCGTTTTTATATTTCTTTTATGTATATTCTATAGGTAAATTCAAGAAGAAACTTCGGTTAAAGTGTTCTACTGAATATAAAAGGGATCTGCAACGTCACGTTAGAAAGGGTAACGAAGAAAAACACAAACGTGATCAGTGTGAATATGCACACAAGTATAAGAGAAATTTGATCAGACATCAACGCGTTCACAGTGGTGATAAACCCTTCAGATGTAATCAGTGTGACTTTGCAAGCACGCGGAAGGGTAATTTGATCGTGCATCAACGCATTCATAGCGGTGAAAAACCCTTAAAATGTACTCGTTGTGACTATAAATGTACACAGAAGATTAGTTTGATCGCACATGAACTTATTCACAGAGGTCAAAAACCCTTCGTATGTGATCAGTGTGACTATGCAAGTGCGTGGAAGAATAATTTTATCACACATCAACACATTCACAGTGGAGAAAAACCCTTCAAATGTGCTCGGTGTGACTATAAATGTACACAGAAGATTAGTTTGATAGCACATCAACGCATTCACAATGTTGAAAAACCCTTCAGTTGTGATCAATGTTACAATGCATGTACGAGTAAGAGTTCTTTGATAGTACATAATCGTAGAAGTCACAAGAACGAATAGATGGATTTGAAGGCTGCTAGACAATGTAAAATTTCTTTTTAATCTTAAAATGAACATTTTAAATTTTTTGGAGAAAAACCATCTTTCATCCTCTTTTGTAATGAATTTACCGAAATTGTTTACGTAACAATCCATTAAATTTCTCCTTTCTGAATTGTATTATCGGAAACGGTGCGCATTGTCAAGGACAGGAATCTTGTTTCACTAACCGCCGTTTTCAGAATTAATTTTAAATTAAATGACGTTACTAAAATAAAAAATAGAGACGCCTCTTCATTTTGTTTTGGGTGCTTCTCTCCAGGCTTGAAAATTGCCAAACGGGCAATCGAGAGCGAATAAATATTTGTAACTTGTCTTCTCCTATCTTTTGGTTGCAATTAATTCCAAGAATATCTGTTAAACATTTTGAGTTAAAAATTAAGGGTATCTACTTCCTTTTTATTTAATGTTCATCACATTTATATCCATAACGTTTATTCGCCGGGACACTGCGGCCGGGAACGTTATGCTATTAAGAGGTACTGTCAGGGACGTTTCTGTGTCTGGCTTTCTGTGCTTGGTTACAATAGAGCGCGTTCACAGGTTGTACATGGATGTAAACGCGTTACCCATTTCTGAACCGCGTACGCCTTTTCCCGTAATCGGGGTAATTTATATTTCACTATGTTAACTATTTTACTCTAGTCCCGATCCACCCTTTTAGTGGCCACTATTCCTTTATCTGCCTAGTCTCCCGTCCATTCCACAAGAACCGAATCTGTCGCATTGGCTTCTAACTCCACCACCTTCTGTTATCTGTCTATTCCGTATAAAAAAATCTTTCAGATTACCTTCTACTTCATTAACATCGTTAGGGGTACGACTTGTAACGAGTAACGTATAGCCTCCAATTGGCGGGGCATTCACCAAATGTTCACGCTATTGATTTGGGTTAAATTAAAATTATCCGTAAAATAGGAAACATTTGAGGCTGTACGAACACCATGTAAAGTTTACTTTTACCAGAAGTTTATGCTTTTACAGATATATTTAGTTTGCTTTTGAAAATTGTTATAGATACTTTTTGCGGTCCAAGTCTGGCAGAATCTCCGATATTTTCTCGACATGATACTTCTAGAACCACAGTTCACTCCCATTGAGTTCAGAACATATATCCTTCTAGAGTTCTATTTGGATATCGGGTTTTCGCGCTCGCGCGACCATAGTTTTTGAAATTATGGGACGGCCGGATAACTTTATCATTAGGTGGTGGCGGCATCTATTTCAGTTAAAAAACACATATTTGTTACTATGGCGTCTGCTATAATTTCTTAATATAGATAGGAAATGTTTAGAAACCGCTATGATAATGGAAGTAAATTGCTAGATTCGAGTAAAAACAGAGAAGGAACTGCATTAACCGATAGTATATGTATTTTTGAGCTTTCGTGATAGTCAACTTGACAAAAATGATCACCGCAAATGTCTTTTTTTGGAGTCCATTCAATTCCATTAATGGCCTGACACCATTGTTTTGGTAATTCCGAATTTTTTGTAGGCAATCTTAATGGTACAGTTCAAAAAGGGTTGAACTATCTAAATATTTATTAATTTTCTATACGTAAACACTTATGTCACAAAACATATTTATTTCTACCAGTGTTGACACACTGTTCTACCGAGCATTTTCGACCCATTTTAAAATTTAATACATTTTCACATTATGTGTTACTTTAATAACTAATAACATATAATTCCCAAGTAAAAACACGCATTTAATAAGAAATTGATCAATATTCCATTTACTAAATATCAAATTTTATTTATTAGGCTCCACTTACTGTTTTTCAATTACCTAACTTTCATATTTCGCGCTTTACTTCTTCCTAAGCCTAATTTACAAACTCAAGCTGCGGCGATTTTGCGGGGCGCTTTCCCGCATAATCGTGGGAAATTCTTTTAAGCTTCTCACGTAAGGCGACAGATGGCGCTAACGACTAATGATAAAGTAATGAAATTCGACGAATCGAGTACGCGAGGAGGAAATTCAACAAAAACTCTAGAAATAAATATATTAGAACTCAATGTTCACTCCAGTCCACACTCCACAGCAGTCTTCAGCACACTTCCTCTGGTTCAAAACCAGTTTATTAATTGCTTGGACTAGTTTTAAAATTCAAGAAGTGAGGGTTACTGGTCCTCAGGACCAGTTTATTAATTGAGAACAAAGGTGGGGGCCAGTCCGGAAACCAGTTTATTATTTCGGACAAATTAAATCGGAGGGGGGTCAGTGGGCCACTTGACCACTATAAAATTCAACGGTAGCCATAGTCCAGACATTAATCTCAGCTATTTTAATTATGAGTGTCACTATTCTCACCCCCCGGGTAGAAATAGGTGGAAGCCTATTCCTACCCTAGGTGAAAATAGCGTAGAGGCTATATCCACCCTACCACGTGACTAAGAATTGAGGTAAGGGCTGCGGTAGGGTGAAAATAGCTTGGCTGCTATTTTCACCGCCCGGTGAAGTCTATCCCGGGTGAACAGTGAACATAACGTCAAGGCTATATCCACCCTACCGCGTGACTAAGAATTGAGGTAAGGACCTCGGTAGGGTGAAAATAGCTTGGGCGCTATTTTCACCGCCCGGTGAATGGAAAGTCTACCCCGGGTGAAAATAGCGTAGAGGCTATATCCACCCTACCACGTGACTAAGAATTGAGCTAAAGGCCGCGGGAGGGTGAAAATAGCTTGGGCGCTATTTTCACCGCCCGGTGAAGTCTACCCCGGGTGAACATAGCATAGATTTTATTTCCACCCTACCATGTGACTAAGAATTGAGGTAAGGGCCGCGGGAGGGTGAAAATAGCTTGGGTGCTATTTACACCGCCCGGTGAAGGGAAAGTCTACCCCGGGTGAAAATAGCGTAGAGGCTATATCCACCCTACCACGTGACTAAGAATTGAGCTAAGGGCCGAGGGAGGGTGAAAATAGCTTGGACGCTATTTACACCGCCCGTTGAAGGGAAAGTCTACCCCGGGTGAAAATAGCGTAGAGGCTATATCCACCCTACCACGTGACTAAGAATTGAGCTAAGGGCCGCGGGAGGGTGAAAATAGCTTGGGCGCTATTTTCATCGCCCGGTGGTGTCTACCCCTTCACACATAAAGTTATGGGATGTTTCACTGTTCTGTTGGCAGAGAGTTGAAAACACTTTTTTGATGCCAATAGAGTAATGACCCAGCCCCAGTGTATATCAACATCATATCATCTATATCTTTGCTCATTGTTATACCAGGGTCCAGTGGGAGAGATACACAAATAGGTCAGAAAATCTCTGGGTCAGGGGCCCAGGGTTGTTTAAAACACTGCTTAGCGAGTTTAGCAGACGACGCGTCCTGGTCAATGGTCATGGACCAGTTTATTTATTCCAGACCAGGGGGTGGCAGGCCCAATGTCCAGTTTTAAAAAATCCTTATTTCCCATTCTCACCCTGTACTCCAAAGGACTAGTTTAAAAAATATCCTTATTTCCCAGACTGATTGGTTAGGAAAAAGCTGTCTGCTAGACGTTCTCTTTTTTGGCGTTTGTACTTTGTTGTGAATTCCTTTGTTACGGTAACCAGAGTTGGGCACTCCTTTTTAGATAGATTTTTTTTCTATCAAACTATCATAGATGGCGAAACTATCAATTCTTTTGGCTATATTTTAGAGTGGAACTCCTTCTTAGATAGATTTTTTTCCTCTCAAACTATCATAGATGGCGGAACTATCAACTCTTCTGACTATATTTTAGACTGACATTGCTGGTTAGATCGATATTTTTCCTCTCAAACTATCATAGATAGCGAAACTATCAACTCTTCTGACTATATTTTAGACTGACACTGCTGGTTAGATAGATATTTTTCCTCTCAAAACTATCATATTTGGCGAAACTATCAATTCTTCTAGCTATATTTTAGACTGGCATTATTTGTTAGATAGATTTTTTCCCTCTCAACAAATCATAGATGGTGAAACTATCAAATCTTCCTTCAATATGTTAGATTGGCTCTCATTGTTAGATAGATTTTTTGCCTATCAAATCAAATTGAAATCTTTAGGGACGACTAAATTAATCGATTATTTAATTTTCGGACTTTAAATTTGATGGTTTTCGATCAAACTGATTTGGTCTCTACCTAATTTTACTCTGTTTAATCGATTCCTGATATTTCCTGATTTTGTAGAATTTCTAATATTTTCATATAATCATATAATTTCCATAATCTCATTTCTCAAGTTTGACTTTTAACTGTCTATAGTTCAAAAGCTACTATCCAAACTTTTTCAAATTATTCGCTCTTGATTTAATCTAAACCATCTACTATAAACGGTTAACTAATAATAATTAAAGGCAAAAATTGCAATTAAAAACTGTGGGTAATAAAAATCAGAAAAATCTACACTTTAATTTATCTACTTCTACGTTTGGATGATTTCGTGGAATCGTTCTTCCTCCTCGAGTAGTCGTTCACATCAGTGACAGCACGGAGCTTCTATATACAAGAAGCTCCGTCTTCACAGTTTGAACTGTTGAACCATCGTTTATTTTATTTTTATTTATTTGTTTGAGAGGGTTATAACGACCACCAAGTACAGAATCTTCTTATAGAATAAACCTACACTTGCTAACGTTAAAATATATTAAAAACTTCGATATCATTCAAAAAACGACTTATCTTTCCAGAAATTTTCATAACTATCAATATTGCCTATCAAAGATTAGCTCATAATTTTTTTAAAATCAAATCAGAAAACAGATGTCGCCAAATAAAATCACTCAAAAACTCAATATATTTCTCAAGGAATAATGCCTATCATTTTTTATGATTTCTAAAAGATGGGGTTAGTAGCCAGATCACGTTGAGAATCGATATTTTTCTCTAGAAGATTTCAACGAATCAATGAATCATATCAACTTCGAGTGCACTTCCTAAGCTATCAAACTCAATCGATCATTATAATTCAAATTTTTCTCGAAAATAACTATCAAAATTGATACTTTGATTGGGGCAGATTTAGTTTTCTATCGTATCAAGTGGTAAAACTATCAAATGATATGATAGTGCCCATCTATGACGGTAACGGCTTCCCTTTAAAGGCTTTAATGTATTTTTATTGATTATTAAAAAGAGTATCTATATACAAAAAAAGCTCTTAATAAAAGTTGAAGCTTTTTCTCTTTTTTAACCCCAAATACAGAACAGTGTGAGTAACTGTGAAACCAAAACAACGTTAATATAAGCCTTGCCTGGTAAGAATGTATATTAAACTGAGGGAAACGCCCTTGGTAACACTAAATCTTTGTTTATGGCCATACTTTTTATTATTATTAAAATATTACGTATTTTATCATAACAGGATAACTGTACAAAGTATGATGGAATTTGTTAAAGAATGTCGTGTGATGGTCGAACGTTTAAGCTGGTAAGTGATGAATATAATGCAACTTGGAACATGTCAATAAGGCATAACGGATCCAAACCTATTGAAACTATTATACCTTGAAAAGAAATAGATCTTTCTTGCTTGTTTATAAAATTAAAAATGCTAGCAGAATAAATAATTTATACGAAGCTAGTTGTATTCAGAAAATGTGCTTGAGAAAATCCCTTGTCTTGAACAAAAGTGTCACAATTTAAGCATTGCTATGTTTTTCTTAGCTTTTTATAGCGAAAGCTACAATGTATGGGGAAACTTTCCTTGTCCGTTTTTGATTTACCTTCAGTTTGGAAAATTATTTTATTTTAGGGTAGATTTACAATCTCACCAACTCTCTTTTCAAAATTCCGAAATGAATTTAGTAAATCTTCAAAGGTTGGCGATCAAAGAGGTATTTTGCGAAATTATTATAATATTGCCTGTTTAAGACAAACCGAGTTAAGTTATTGAAACTTTGTTTTTAGGAAATGGACTACGAAGAAGATTGTAACTATGATCACTTGAGCAAAGATGATCTAATCAATGAAGTAAAAGCTAGAGATGATCGAGTTAGGGAACTGGAAGCCAAGGTATTTTCAAAGCATAGGGGTTTTTAAGGAGTGTGAAATTAAGCACAGAGATATGAGAAAATTTAAATGGACAGTTGTCGAATCAGGTGTCCCTTGAAATAGAACCAAACTCTATGAGTGGGTTAATTAATTAAGGTTATTGGTTAAACCACCTATCAGGATTGGCACAAGCTAAGGGGATTGGTAACACGTCCTTCGTTTCTTTATTAACAAAGAAACCCGACGAGGGCCTTTGTTGCTGATCCCCTTCTTGCGTGTCATTATCTTCCCCTTTTTCTCGCTTGCCCCTTTAAAATGCGTTTAGCCAAAGAAAGTCCGAAGATTGTTTTGTAATGGAATCTCATTTTGTTTAGTGCAATGTTTTAATTTCAAAAATGGCTAAAGAGAGAGTGAAAACATCATTAACGATAAATAAGCAAATAGACGAAATTGAAAGACTCAATAGGGTCAATAAAGAGTTGGAAAATAGAATCAAAGATCTGATGGTATGGGCTGCGTTCAGTAACACTCATCAGGAAAAACATCGATGTTTGGGAAAATGAAATCGGTGTTCTTTTGACGTCATGATGACGTTGAAGTTGTTGAACGGGAAAATTTTATGTAATCGATGCTTTTCAAAATGGCGACTATATTATGATAACGTTAAACCGAACTATTTACAAATATATTATACTTCAATTTATCAATTAAATCAAAACGCCTAGCTCTTAAAATTCTGTCATAATCCTTTTTTAACGAAATAATACGTTACTTTTTAGTATTATCATACCACTTCTGGTATTATTATCCATAAATATAATATTTGCCAATTCTTCATTATTAAAAATTGCGGAAGATAGGGATGAAGTTCCCTACTATTTTTTTGTCGCGGCGCAAAATGACGAAAATTACGTCATGAATCCGATGCTCATCAAAAAAACCTCCTATCACAGCTGATTTTTCTGATGGGCATCCGATGAGCATCATGACGTCACGCCCAAAGACGCGAAAAACCGTTCAGTAAGACATCGATGTCATCATTTAGCCATCGATGTTTTTGATGCCGGTTACTGAACGCAGCCATGGAACATTCTTCACTTTCATACTCGATTGGAAAGATAATTACTTTAAGAATGAAAGTTATTGTTAATTGTTTAAAAAATAGGAGAAAAGTGGAATAATTCAATTTCCTAACGATGAATACGTGAAAACTGAACCCGTTGAAAATGATTTGGGAAATAATGGCCAGGAGTTGACCCTTCCAATTGCGATGCACAGTGTCCAAGCTGTCAATGTCCAAGGCATTCTGTCTAAAGAAAATATTAGTCAAGAATCACCTGTTTCCGAAGTTGGCAATACAAACCCTGAAACTACCTTGAAAAATACTGAAAATATGGGGCTTATAACGCGAAAAACGAATCCGTGTGTCCTTAAACTGAAATACAGTGACAGTTTGCCTCAAAGTGCGCCTTCACCAAAAATTAAGGTTGAAAACCCATTCGAAATGTCTCCTGACACGAACACGGAGAGCGATTCTCCACGAGAACCTCTTGAAAACAATTTTACCATTAACGATTCTTATCGTAAATCGCCAAGTGTCTCGACAGAGGGGGATAATTCAACTACATCGAAGAAATTTCGTGTTCCTGAATTGAATGTTGAATCCGAAAAACATTTGGATCTTTCTCTTGATGCAAATGCCGAAAGCGATCCGCTAGAAGAAGCCCGTGAAAACGATCTTGATGATAACCAATCCACGATCATCTTGACAGATGCAAAGAAAACTTACAATAAGCAAAATCAAACTATGAGACTGTGCTTGCCAAAACTGAAGCGTGTTGATCCGAAGTCATTGAGTGTGCCAGTGTGTGTTCCTCAACTTGAACGCAACCCAAATGACCTATCAGAATTGACCCCCGTCTCTATGGAAAGCGATTTGCCCGAAGTTCCAATTGCAGGTCAACATAATAGTTCGGTGTCCAGCTCGGAGACATTAGAAGATGTCGCTCCAAAGAATCCAGAGGGTAAAACCTCATCGCCTCGTTGGGAAATTGCAGGTAAGTCATTTCATTCTTTAATAGTCTTGAGTACCTAGATTGAAATATCATATTTCTAAGCCACTATTTCCGCCTTCTCGGAATAAAGTCTAGTCGCGTATTTCTTTTGACTGCTCGTAATATAAAACGAATGTATTATTTCACCCTCCTAAAAACGCGAATGATGGAGACACGGCCTCCCTGCTTTTGGACGTAATTCCGCTTTAAACTTAGATGAAAACTAATCTTGGGTCGAAAGCCCCTAAGCGAGGTTTATATTCAATCGTTGTGGTTGCGCACTTTAGTGTAGTTATACTGCTTATATTATTGGAGCGTACGCTGATTCACGTGATCAAAGCCTTTACTTTTCTTCGACATTGCTTGTTCGTACAACTTGGCATTCTGTTCTTTTCAAGTGCGTCTCCACGATTCTACGTATTTAATGCCTTTTATGCAAACTTTATGTGATGAGTACATCGTTAATTCTACCGTGAAAGGCTTTTCTTCATCCAGGCTTAATTAATTCAGTATCAAACTTAGTAAGGATGAAATTTATAACGTCCCATTAAAACGCGAACCAGTAAAACCCCTCAAATGAGATTAGTGTTCCCTTGGAAGCACGCAAGAAATTAATTTGATGAAAATCAATGCATTTACAAATTACACTAAGAAACTTCACATTTCTAGCCGCCATTTTTCAAGATGTCCACAGATTAAACCAATTTCTTTAAAGTCCCTGCAACATTTATGCGGGGACGGTTAGGCCGGGGCATTGAGTATCAATCAGGTACGACTTTTACTTAACAACACCAGGGTGCCTATTCTGTAAGCTTCGAAAGAGAGTTGTCGATCGACATCTCTCTCGGTCTCGAAAATCACAAAAATGGTATTCTGTCAGAAGTTGTCGAGTATCGACAAGTTGTCGAACTAGATATCGACAGGGTTTCGTTTCCGGTAACCCCTCTTGCATGAGTTTTAATCTGAGAGTAAATAGCTGCCCATCTACATTTATCTCGCTTTGAGTTAAATAATCTGGCTAGGGAAATTATCCGGTGAGTTTTACGAAGACAACGTTGTATCAGGAGTAGAAGAAGAAGATGTAGTTGTACTCAGGGTGCCTTTTGCTAGGTAGAGAAACAAAGTGAAAACTAGATGTGACAACAGAGAGTGGGTGCCAGAACGAAAGAAAATGGTAGCTTGTCTGCACCTAGCATCGGTTAGCATTTGATTATCCGGACATCCGTTGAATTTGAAAATACGTACTTACGAGTCAAGGTTTCTCTTGCAATTCAATTTATGTTCATCCCCCTTTTACCTCTCCGTTTGACGATGTCGAAATAGAGAGGTATTACACTGGACGTGTCTGTCACCGAGTTCACGCAATTGCGGGTTTTCTTATTATTTATTTTGAATCAATCGCCTTATATTGATCGTTTACCAGGCAAATTCAAGGGGGCTGCCATTGCGTCTTAGTAGTTTTTGATACCGCCATCTAGCGTCGAAGTAAAGCGTAAAATTCGGTATTTTTGTCTCTTTAAACGTCGGTGTTTAAAGCCATCTAGCGTTCAAAAGCAGGAAGTTCAAAACCATCGTCTGAAATCCTTTGGCTCGGTGAATCCGATGATTTGAACATATTTTTTAATTCTCATTGGTAATTAGTAAGGTTTGAAAAATAAAAATGGCAAGCTGGGGTAGAACATGTTCCGTTCTTGGCTGTAAAAGTAGTGATAGGGATTTAATGAAGTGGAGATCGCGGGTTTGCAAACTTCATTCGGGACCTGACAAAGGGTTAACTCTGTGTCATAAAGATTGTTGTTGTCCGCGGCCATTTTTAAAATACGGAATAAAATCAAAGTACAGAATTCGCTCACTAGATGGCGATTACCAAAAACTACTCACATTTTAAAAATGGGAGGTAACCTCGTACATCGCGTATACCCTAAATTTCCAAAAATTGTTAAAGAGGCATACACTTGAATTGAAACGTCAACAATAGTTATGTTTAAAATGATTTTAGGAATAACGTTTCTTAGAATGACTAAACTAATATTAAGCTAAATTACTGAAGATAAAAATAATCAAAATAAATTATATTTAATTAAGAACAACGTCTCGACTCGTAAAGGTCTATTTTGGTTTCCCAACTTGTTGTTTATAAGGTCGTTTACTGACTCATACTTTAAAAAACAATGATTTTTCGTGTGCGATTGAATGTTAATGTATTTTTGATACTATATTGTAAATGATGTATGTGTCGTTTTTATATTTCATTAATAAATTTATGTAGGGAAATTCAGCAAGAAACGTTCAACTCGGATCATATATTCTGCTGAATATAAAAGGGTTCCACAACGTCACATTAAGAAGGGTAACGCAGAAAAACGCTTCAAATGTGATCGGTGTGACTTTGCAAGTACTCGGAACTATGATTTGAAAATACATCTACGCGTTCATAGCGGTGAAAAACCCTTCAAATGTGATCAGTGTGACTATGCAAGCACGCAGAAGAATCATTTGATCGCACATCAACGCATTCACAGTGGTGATAAACCCTTCAAATGTGATCAGTGTGACTATGCAAGCACGCAGAAGGTTCATTTGATCAGACACGAACGCATTCACAGTGGTGATAAACCCTTCGTTTGTGATCAGTGTGACTATGCAAGCACACAGAAGAATAATTTGATCAAACATCAACGCACTCACAGTGGTGACAAAACCTTCAAATGTGATCAGTGTGACTATGCTGGCGCAAACAATTCTAATTTGATCAGACATCAATTTATTCACAGTGGTGAAAAACCCCACAGAATTTAATTAGTGCGAATATCTAGTAATCGTATGAGTAATTTGATGATACAATGTTGAAAAACGCCTCAATAGTGATCAGTGGGACTATGTATATGCAGACAGAAGTGTCATTTGATAGTACATAAACGTAGAAGTCACATGAATGAATAGATGGATTTACATTTTAAATGTGTAGGACAATAACCATATTTCATCGGCTTGTGTAATGAATGGGCCGACGCTGTGAATCTAACAGTCCATTAAATTTCTCCATTAGAAATTGTATTAGCGGAAGCGCCGCTCATTTTCAGAGACAAGACTCTTGGTGCACTATACCCAGTTGTAACACCGCCATTTTCAGAACTAATTTTATATTAAATGTAATAAAATTCACAAAGACGATGCGAAAATAAGCCATAATAGATTTTGGATACGTTTTTCGAATTGTTCCAAACTTGTTTCCAAACGTTTGAGGTTTTTTCTTTCGAGCGATTTCCGTTATCAGTCCCCTCGGAGCTTTCATAAGCACATAAATTGAAGTTTCTTCAGGTTTTGATGTAGTACTTGCTAAATGTCCTGGATCGTCATTTGCGTCTTTAATTACTTTAACTTGGTCATCAGCTCAGGTACTAGATGGTTTCAACAGAGACAGGAAAATTGTCGCTAACCCTGACTTTACCCTTGAAATCAGGCTTGTTGTGTTTTCAGTATTTATTAGGTTTATCACGTATAGAGGTTTAATGGCAGAATTTTACTGTTTGTTCATATCATCGCGTATATTTTATCATGCGTTTATTAGGATACTATTGCATTCCGTATATTGTCTTAGGACCGTTTCAGTGATCAAATTTTAATCTAAATATATTTTCGAAAGTTGTTTCTTTGTTTATGTTTATTTTTTCCGAATTTGACCGAGCTGCATGGTTTATATCGGTAACACTATTGGGAAGTTTTAAAACTGGTTTGATTGAGTTCCTCTATAGACTGGTAAGAACATACTATTCTGGATCCATCTGAGCTTTATGATTAACCACTATCATAAGTAACATAATAAACATAAGTATGACTCTTCCTATTGTAATAATGCAAATTTCAAAATGAAACCTATAATCAACACTGACACTCTCACTTACATTAGGCCAGGACTTGCAACCCCGTCGAGTACTTCATGCTGGTCTTTGGTGAATGACATAGTTCTACAATATTAGCCAATCACAATAAACCTTCTCCTTGAACGTATTTGTGTCGGAAATAGCTCGTCTGCTATTTATTGTACAAGCTCGCGGGGTCGCGGTGTTTGCATGTTTCACTTTGAAAGTCGGATATTTCAGCACCAAAAATGATAAGCCTTTTGAAGTCTAAATATTCGGTAACTAAACCTACCCAGTGCAATTTTCAACTTCGTAATGTGGTCGCGCTAAACTCGGTAAAAAGTCAATGCAAATCAACTATATAACCAAGGCTTAGGACCGTCGACTCAAATTTCAATGGCGTCTCTTTAAAACTCTGAACCGGATTTTCAATATGAGGCGGAAGTCGCTTCATTTTCCACCGCTAGGGGTCTCTGTGCTGGGCGCGAACTTATGATGACGTAAAAGGTCCGAAAATAGGTTTATAGTTAGTTTTGGCTAATTGTCATACTTATGGTTATTATGTTACTTATGCCACTATTAAAGCATCGTTACATAGAATTTGAAAACTATCCGTTGTTCGCTTTAGGCGGACGCTACTTCTTTAGCGTGACCGATACATAACAAGCTCATTAACCTTTTTAGGATAATATTACTAAATCTTGGGTTAATTGAAAAATGACAGTCACCATCGGTTGCTAATTCTAACCACCAAATATGCTGTACACTCACGAAAGTGAGTCGGAAGTAGGGCTCGGGGTTTTTTGGTCGATTTTTTCGAAAAATACGATTGGCTACAAATAATGGGAAACCATTCAGAAGTTTATTCGTTTAAACAATACAACAATTTTAGATGATATTTTTTAAGATTGAATAATCTAAGTAAGATTTTAACCGACAAATGTAATCAATCGACAAAATTTTCCGAAAAACAATTATGTAGAAAAAAGGGTCGTACTCTACGTTCGATTAAATTAACAATATTTTCTATTATAAAATCTACTTGCTTTGAAGTCTAACTTTAAGCGTAACATTTTGTAATTTAAGCTTTGTAAAAAATATCCAAATCATTTTTTTGAAGTAGACTTTCATCTGGAATATTGTCACTAATATTTTTTATTATAATTTAACATGTATACGCTTTTCTCCGTATCAGTTATTTATGATCAGATCGCCAAACTCAATTATTGTTACAATCTTTTCGATAAAACCCAATTTCAAAAAGCCATAGTTATTACGTTAGTGGACTCTATAGCAAAATACTTTCCACCAAGCACCAAAAGCGTATATCTGTAATATTTTCGCCATAGGGATCTCGCGATATCGCTTACCGTATCGTCGAAATGGCGATAAAAGAAACAACAATTTTTTCCCTTGATGGTATCTTAATTAGGGAGCTAACTTCTACCAAATGAAGGTTAGAGATTCAAATCGAAGGTTTATTAGATACAAACACTCGCGATCAAGTCCGATTAGAGAATTCGGATTCAAAAGTTCATGACATGCAAATGTGGCAAAGGCGACTGGCGAGTGGAAAAACCTCAAAGTGGCGATAAAAAACTCGCCTAACATGACGTCAACAGAAGCTCATCTCGAAACGAATTTTGATTGGTTATGAAAATCACTTTACGTCGGCCACTGCGTCAAAAATAGAACACCAATTCTGTCCGACCGAAATGTGTTTCGGTCGCATTATGCTGAAGATGTTTTACCGCAGAGGTACTTACGCAAATGTTTCCGTCGTGTTTTTGGTCAAGTGGGAACTAAGCTTTACACAAACTATTAAATGTATCCAGTCTATCGACTTCATACCCAATCTTCGTTACTCGTCCTTTACAAACTTTGACTACAGATTTTTCGGTTAAGAGAGGTTCTTCTCAAATATTTTATAAAATTATATGATATTAATTATTTTTATCTGAAGTTGCTTATCATACTTCTAGTTGAATCGTTTTAAGAGACGTTTTTCCTAGAGTATGCCACTTTCGCGAGTGTGTGAAAGACATTAAAATGGTGTAGTTAGATTGGTGATGACAGTTAATGGAATTGTGGTCAGTACAGTTTTCAGATATCCGTGAACTGTGAATACGAACCGAAAATTGAGAACCCTTTTGTTCAGATTAGGAAACTGCGAACGCGATTCCCTGGGGTGTAAAAACAGGCAGTCAGACACACAAACACACAGACAGATGGAGACGTCGAGAACAGAACGTTTCCAAAACAATCATCACTCGGTGAAGTAAAAAATCTAGCCTCTATATTGGCTTCATATGAGTCCAATATTGTTCGACAATTGTCCCACGTCGGCTTGATATAACACCAATATGGGCTCGATATTAGTCCAATGTAGGTTAGAAATTTGTCCAATGAGGGTTTGATTTTAGTCCTATATTCGTTAGAAATTTGTCCAATGCGGGCTTGATTGATGTGTGGATTATATTCTGACCATTTCTGGGTAGTAATTGATCCCTTAATAAATGATTCTGGTTCCAATTTTGGATGAGACTCCAAATCTGGCTTATCATTCGACCCTCCCTTTTTGGACACGAGTTACGTTATCCAAAAATAGATGAAAAACTGTGCTGTCTCAGAGTCAGCCGTTTGGATCCATTTACATCCAACTATGGACAACATTTTTTAACAGTACTATTTATCGCGTATGTGATTCGGTTTAGCAACCTTATTTTTAATGTTCTCATGTTACCACGCTTTGTGGTTTACTTCTCTCGAAGAGACGTATTTTATACTTCTGATAATATTGACAATTACCAATGTTTTTATTGATAGTTCATACCCTTATCAGGTTTTTAAATACAATCATTTTTCAATGATTTAAACTTTGCGTTTTTTCGTTAATATATAGCTATAACAATTTAAAAAAGATCAAAGTTTATCGTAAAAAATAATATTGGCGGTTACTCGTCCAAATACTAATCGATAAAAGAAACCAAAACCACATTTGTATCAAGAAACGTATGGATCATAATTTTTTATTCGAAATCGAATAAAAGGTATCGCAAAAAAGGTTTTTGGAGTAAAATTCTTCTGATTATGTTGAAAATTTTAGTTTTTCGGAAAAAATACTTACGATTAATAATTGAATCACTCTACCTTTTTCCGAAATAAATCGAGACGAAATACTTTTATATAATCTTCGTTTTACAAATTTTGGTATGTGAATTTATTTGAATAATAGTTAACCGATCCCCGAGCCCTAGTCGGAAGTAGCTAGCTCTCGTAGGAAAAAGAAACTAGCCGGGTAGCCGCGCGACTGCGAGCAGCTTGTGTCCGCGAGCGCGTGATCGAGTTGGCTATGGGACGGCCCAGGCGCTGGGGTCAAAAACTAAAACTGTCTGCTAGAGATAACGGTAAATGAAAGGGGAAACTACTTCTTCAAAGAGGAAAATAATCATAACAGTGTAAGTTATAACTGATAACATTATTTTTATAGAGTTTAATCAAAAATTGAAGAGATAGACAGGTTAAATCTTTATTATAAAATTTCAAAATATTTAACAGAAACTTTCGAGCTCGTGGCTCATTTTCAACTGCCACCCACGTGCTCGGAAGCTTCTGTTAAAAGCAGGGTGAAAAGGAAAATCAAGCGATTTTTTGTCGATTCTTCTACTAATTATAAGACCAGGCTGCATAATGAAACATTCAGAAAATATTTCCAAATGATTTTAAAATTCAAATTAGGTTGAGATTTTATGGATAATTTTAAATAAGCACCTCCGACCAATCACATAACGCTTTGCATTACTGTTATCAAAATTGCCATTGCACGCTCTACATCTCGCACAATTTTATCAAATCTAAATCGAAGCTAAATTTCATTCGGCATGGAGCGTGCCACGAGAATTTTGTTACCAAGAAGGCAGGGCGTCACGCGATTGGCCGGAGGTGCTTATACATAGTTTTCAGGAATGGAGATTCGCTACCATTAAAACAAGGAGACCAGGCGACTTAGAGTGTAAAATAGCAGACGATTTTACGCTCTTAGTCGCCTGATCTCATTCTATTAATGGTAAGAATCCTAGATGCCTGGAAAATATGTATTTCAAATTTTCCATAAAATCTCAACAGAATTGTAATTTTAAAATCACCCTGCGATATTTCATGGATATCCAGATTGGTCTTATAGTTAACAGAAGAATAGGTAAAAAATCACTTAACCATGATCATAAATAACTTTAAAATTTATGATAACATAATTATTAACAAAGTACATTTTTTAAGCTTCAACTTGGAATTCTGTTATACTAAACTTATCAATGCTAAATCTTGATTTACATTTATTTTTATTATATTAAAATTTTACGTGTCAAAGGTCCTTGACAAAGAGAGAAAATCGAGATATTAAATCGCAGTCCAAGAAAGTGTGAGTTCCTCAACTGAATGTCGAAGTCAAAAAACATTTGGAATTATCCTTTGAAAGAAATATGGAGATCGATTCAATCATAGAATCTTTGTTTGAAAAACTAGAAGCACAGGAATCTAAAAATAAGCTTCATGAAAACGGAAATATTGAACCGATCTACGATTTACCGGAAATGACCCCGGTTTGTCTTGAAAGCGACTTACTGGATATACCGCTTGAACTGAAAAACGATACTTCAGTGTCCAATTTAGATGCCCTTGAACCTTGCGCGGCAAACTATTCGTCTGCTAGTTCGAAAATTGGTAAGTAATTTTATTCTTTAAAAGTGTGAATACCTAGCCTATCGAATCATGTGTCGCACATTGATACCATAAGTTCATAAGACATGTTCCACAAATTTCTCACTTGTTGCTGAGAGCTTGTCATGAAAAAATACCTAATATTCCTATATTTTCATGAAAAAATACCTAATATTCCTATATTTTCATGAAAAAAATACCTATAATTCCTATATTTTCATGAAAAAAATACCTATAATTCCTATATTTTCATGAAAAAATACCTATAATTCCTATATTTTCATGAAAAAATACCTATAATTCCTATATTTTCATGAAAAAATACCTATAATTCCTATATTTTCATGAAAAAATACCTATAATTCCTATATTTTCATGAAAAAATACCTATAATTCCTATATTTTCATGAAAAAATACCTATAATTCCTATATTTTCATGAAAAAAACCTATAATTCCTATATTTTCATGAAAAAAATACCTATAATTCCTATATTTTCATGAAAAAATACCTATAATTCCTATATTTTCATGAAAAAATACCCATAATTCCTATATTTTCTTGAAAAAATACCTATAATTCCTATAAATATTTTCGAAATTCGGCTGGGGGTCCTGGTTTACTGAAATGAAAATGCGCTAAAACTTTTTTATCAAGGAGACACAGATTAACAGAGGGTTCAGCTTTTTGTTCTAACTTCGATTTTAACTTCTATTGATGGGTTAATTTTCTTTCTGTAGAAAAATCCAAGAATGAACTTTCAACTCGATGCGAATATCCTAAAAATGATCAAGAACGTCAAATGCGAAAGAATAACGTTAAAAAGATTTTCAAATGTGACGAGTGTGACTTTTCCACCAAAGAGAATAGTCTTTTGATCACACATCAACTCACTCACAGTCGGGAAAAACCCTTCAAATGTGATATGTGTGAATATAAATGCAAGCAGAAGAGTAGGTTGAGCGCACATCAACGCATTCACAGTTGTGAAAAACCATTCAAATGTGATCAGTGTGACTATGCAAGTAAGCGAAAGGATGATTTGACCAGACATGAACGCATTCACAGTTGTGAAAAACCATTCAAATGTGATCAGTGCGAATATAAGTGCAAGCAGAAGAGTAGGTTGAGCGCACATCAACGCATTCACAGTTGTGAAAAACCATTCAAATGTGATCAGTGTGACTATGCAAGTAAGCGAAAGGATGATTTGACCAGACATGAACGCATTCACAGTTGTGAAAAACCATTCAAATGTGACTTTTCCAGCAGTAAGAAGAGTAATTTGATCACCCATGAACGCATTCACAGTGGTGAAAAACCATTCAAATGCGATCAGTGTGACTATGCCAGCACTCGGAAATATGGTTTGTACAAACACCAACGCATTCACAATGCCGAAAAACCGTTCAAATGTGATCAATGTGACTATGCAAGTAAGCGAAAGGGTGATTTGGCCAGGCATGAACGCATTCACAATGCCGAAAAAGCTTTCTGATGTGATCTTTGTGACTATGCCAGTACAAGAAGATTAGTTTCATCACACATCAACATCCAAAACACCACTAAGTAATTTAAAACTTTGTAAGGAGATTTATTTAAATGTATTGTTCAACGCGTTTTAATTTTCTTAATAAATATTAATGTTATTGACCACTCTTATTAATATTAATAAAATCTGTCATTGTAGACAAAGACTGGAAAGTGTAAAAGATAAGGTTTGAAAATGAACTGCCTGAAGTAACAGATATTAAAATTTTCACTTTTGAAGACATCATTATAAAACATCAATTATTTTAAAAAATTCTTATCTTACTTTTTTTCACCAAAATTAATAATAATAATAATAAACTAAGCTTGGTCTAGGAAGGGATGTCCACACTAAGTCAACTCGCGACTTATTTACAGGTGGGCCCCTTTACAATGCATAGAGGGGTGGTGGCTAGCCCCAATGCCACAGCTAACCTACAGCGCCCTATACTAACTATTACCGTTAACCTCAGCAAGTTTTGATGCAAAGGAGAAACCGGGTTAGACCGCGGAGGAAAACTCCTTTTAACAAGTGGGGAGAGAACTTGCAAACTCTACGCAGAAGGATTAGTTCCCAGATTTTCACCCGGTGCCACAGTCCGAGATCGAACCCGGGATCCTCTTGCTGCGAGGTGAAAGCGCTAACCGCTACGCCACCCCACCTTACTTCGGGAAAGTATTTTAAAAAGGAACATGCGCGTTATTTTAAAAATGCTACGGCTTTCCATTTTATTTTTTATCAAAAATTTAAAATTAGGTAGAAAATTGACCCTATAACGTGAGAAAATCGTTGAGAGCTTACAAAATATAAACCGTATTAAAACTTTACAAAACATATTCTTAAATTGTAAAGCTTTCAAAGTATTAAATATTAACGTGCTGTGTTGCTCTCAAAGATCACGATCAATCTACAGATCTTTTCGACACTAATAACTAAATCACAAAGAAAAGGCCTATATTATTTTCCGCTACGCAATATTTTCAATTTCAAAATATAAAAATTTAAACTCTTCAAGAGAAATCTTTTCAGATATCCAAGCATTTGAATCTCCTAGAATCAAATGTTAGTTGAAAGTAAAACCAGTACCAAGCTAGTATCCCTTAAACCCTTTAAATCTCCTAGAATCAAATGTTAGTTGAAAGTAAAACCAGTACCAAGCTAGTATCCCTTAAACCCTTCTAGGTGACAACTACTATTGAGGACAAAATACTTGGTAAATATTGCTGAAAAATATTTTGGGAAAATGAAATTTTGGTGAAAAAAAGTAAGATAAGAATTTTTTAAAATAATTGATGTTTTATAATGATGTCTTCAAAAGTGAAAATTTTAATATCTGTTACTTCAGGCAGTTCATTTTCAAACCTTATCTTTTACACTTTCCAGTCTTTGTCTACAATGACAGATTTTATTAATATCTGTCACTTCAGTCTTCATATTAATTAAAATTCTTTAGAAAATATGGGAGAAAAAGTCCTAGGCCGTTGCGCGTCCATCGGTAATCTAGCTTAAATACCAGCCGTCGGTAATACGGCTAAATTACCAGTCGTCGGTAATACGGCTAAATTACCAGTCGTCGGTAATCTAGCTTAATTACCGGTCGTCGGTAATCTAGCTTAATTACCGGTCGTCGGTAATCTAGCTTAATTACCGGTCGTCGGTAATCTAGCTTAATTACCGGTCGTCGGTAATCTAGCTTAATTACCGGTCGTCGGTAATCTAGCTTAATTACCGGTCGTCGGTAATCTAGCTTAATTACCGGTCGTCGGTAATCTAGCTTAATTACCGGTCGTCGGTAATCTAGCTTAATTACCGGTCGTCGGTAATCTAGCTTAATTACCGGTCGTCGGTAATCTAGCTTAATTACCGGTCGTCGGTAATCTAGCTTAATTACCGGTCGTCGGTAATCTAGCTTAATTACCGGTCGTCGGTAATCTAGCTTAATTACCGGTCGTCGGTAATCTAGCTTAATTACCGGTCGTCGTTAATCTAGCTTAATTACCGGTCGTCGTTAATCTAGCTTAATTACCGGTCGTCGTTAATCTAGCTTAATTACCGGTCGTCGTTAATCTAGCTTAATTACCGGTCGTCGTTAATCTAGCTTAATTACCGGTCGTCGTTAATCTAGCTTAATTACCGGTCGTCGGTAATCTAGCTTAATTACCGGTCGTCGGTAATCTAGCTTAATTACCGGTCGTCGGTAATCTAGCTTAATTACCGGTCGTCGGTAATCTAGCTTAATTACCGGTCGTCGGTAATCTAGCTTAATTACCGGTCGTCGGTAATCTAGCTTAATTACCGGTCGTCGGTAATCTAGCGTAATTACCGGTCGTCGGTAATCTAGCCTAATTACCGGTCGTCGGTAATCTAGCTTAATTACCGGTCGTCGGTATTACCAGTCGTCGGTAATGTAGCTTAATTACCATTCGTCGGTAATCTAGCTTAATTACCGGCCGTCGGTAATCTAGCTTAATTACCGGCCGTCGGTAATCTAGCTTAATTACCGGCCGTCGGTAATCTAGCTTAATTACCGGTCGTCGGTAATCTAGCTTAATTACCAGTCGTCGGTAATCTAGCTTAATTACCAGTCGTCGGTAATCTGGTTTAATTACCAGTCGTCGGTAATCTAGATTAATTACCCTTAATTGGTAATCTAGATTAATTACCCTTAATTGGTAATCTAGATTAATTATCCTTAATTGGTAATCTAGATTAATTACCCTTAATTGGTAATCTAGATTAATTACCCTTAATTGGTAATTTAATTAGTAACCCTTAATTGGTAATTTAATTAGTAACCCTTAATTGGTAATTTAATTAGTAACCCGTAATTGGTAATTTAATTAGTAACCATTAATTCGTAATTTAATTAGTAACCATTAATTGGTAGTCTAGTTTAATTAACTCTAATTGATAATTTATTTTAAGAACGTTTAATTGGTAAACTACTTTAATTATTTAAATTCGTAATCTAGTTTTTTTATCTTTAATTGGGAGTCTAGTTTAATTATCTTTTATTGGTAATCCAGAATAATTAGCAGGGAAAAGTTAAAATGTCCATTAAGCTAGTTTGAAATTGACTATATCCGCGACAATTTAGACCCGTGTGTTTTGATGGCGTCGCTGTAGCGGCCGCGTCAACGTCACTGCAGCAATATTAAAGCCGTCTTATCTCACTATCGATAGGCCATTCCAACCAAAAGGCATTAAGAAGAAACAATCGGATTATTATGAGGCAACTATACGTTAAAAAATGCCAACATTGGTCTCGCTGATATTTCCTAATAAAACAGTGTATAAATGCTAAAATATCGCAGATTGGGGTAGTTTTTAAAATTTAAAATTAAACATACTTAAAATTAATTTTTCTCAAAAACCTTAAAAATGGTCCTAGAAAAAGGTTTAAATTTTGATATAAAACCGTTCCCAAACGTAACAAACGAATATTTCATTTCAAAAGGGTTGCGACAAAATGGCTAAATTTGAAAAAAACTCCATGTTATTTCTATGGGAAAATTTAACTTTTTCACCAAAAGGGCTGAATCATTTTATGCAAATGAAAACCACCCTTAGCAACTTTATTTTTTATAAAATAAACTAATGAGTGGATCTTTTTGAAATTTTAACCACATATTGAGGGCCCGAATTGTAGTTCTGTGGAATTTTTTCAAAGCAGTTAATACGATACAAAAAAAGTTATAACCAATCAAAAAACCATCCTTATACATTAAAGTCGGTATGAGGTCTTATCTAAGAGAGCTATCGCTCTCCTAGAATACATATGCTTGGCACCTTTTGGAAGGTGACCAGGTGAGACTTAAGCCGGTGTAAAGGAAGTTAAACCCGCGATTTTATATCTGATCCAACAAAACAGCTTCATGACTTTGCATACATTTCTAATTTATTGACGTAGTGGGTATTCTTAAACTAAGTAGTTTTAAAATTCATACACTCTACCATAGAACCACGATGAACTATTTTAAGGCAAATTATTCATTAAAGTTGTAGGAGAATTTCTTAAAGTTAAGTTGGAGTACTTAAAGGAAAATTGGAGGTAACATAACATTATTCCTTAAAGGGATAGAACCAAGTTTTTTCATCTAGTATAAACTGCATTTGGTTACATATAAAAAAGTATGCCTAAAATTATGTGGTGTACGTGAAAAGTCTGAAAAAAGATTTTAATTACGGAAAAAGAACGTTATAAGTTTAAAAATTTAAACTATACATGGGCACCCGCCAATTTGTTTATCCCCGTTGTTTCGTCACAACGGGATGCGATCCTATTGGTCGGGAAAAAACTGGAATGCTTCCACCGACTTTAGCTTCTGCAGTACGATTTTTGTTACTTTTTGAATATTTGAGACGTTTGTAAACATAATTCTCAATTTTCATATTTATTATCCTTTGTTCTCGTAACTCTTGGTTACGTTGTAGAGTAAGAATGATAGCGATTTGTCAAAATTGTCACAGGTAATGTCCAAAACACCACATTTTTACGCTATTTTGGCAAAGGCTTAGCTCCATATATAATAATGGTATGGCTTTATTTTAGCCTAATGGCTCTAATCTAAGCTTCAACACATTTTTATTTGTAATTAAACCTTGTAAAACTACTACTTTGAACACCAAAATTACAGTGAAACTATTTACCTTCCTTTATAACTCTCAAAGCATCCGTATCGAAATGAAAAATATTAATGTGGCGAAATCCGCGAAAATGCAGAATAGTATGAAAACTACTTTTAGGAGTAAATCTACCATATTTCCGTGTGAGAGGAGGGTAGCGGGGGTAATGTAGGTGTTTCGCTCGTGTTTTTGCCAAACGACTGTAGAGGGGGCAGTGATCGCAGCGGTGCCGAAAACTAATACTTTTAAAAACTAATTAAAAATAGTTAAGTTATTAAAACTATCATTATATATATATTTTTGAAAACGTAATTTTAGGTTCTATCTGATTTAAAAAAATGAAAGCTTTTCATTAGTGGTCAAAAGATTGATTCTATCCCTTTAAAAGAACGGTATTTTTCTAAATATATATATATGGTAAAATATTAAAAATGACAAAATTATCTCTTATTACAGTATGATAATTAGCATTTAATTAGTCTTAAAAACAATGAAGGACTGCTGCGCTACCCGCCATTGGTTTAGTGGTGTCTGCTAAATCGAACCACTCACCACTACGTGATTGGTTGAATTCTCACACGCCGAAAGAGATAAGGGGTAAGAGGTTAGATTTAGCAGACGCCACTAAATCAATGGCGGATGGCGCAGTAGCCATAGACATTAGAATGGTCCTGAGTCTAGCTCTAGAGATAACTCAGATAAGAATTGTATTTTCTAAATGCCACTCCAATAACAAAAATATTACTACCTCCAAGCCCTAAGCTGGGAAACTTAGGACCGTCTCAGGCTGTCTGCTAGTCATTCTTATTCTGGCGCGAAAAGCGGTCGCCGGTCAACGAGATAACGAACATCGTAGACAGAAGCCCTTAAATGTGTATTACTAAAATTATTAATCCTTAGCACTAGAAATACTATTAATAAGAGAAGAAACTCTTTCTCCAACAAGAGCAAAAGTCATTAGTTACTAGTAACAAGAAAACTTTTCAGTTAGACGATAAAGGGCTTGACTTTTAGCCTTGAATGATTGGTTTAATCAGCTTTTTTGACGGGTAAAAGAGGACAAGTAGGATGGATTCATTGAAAGATTGTGTTGTTACGATGAAACCTTTAAGCTGGTAAGTAATAAAAATGTTTCGGAAATTTGAAGAATACCTCAAGAGGTTTAAGGGAACTGTGCTAGCAAAACCTAACCCAAGTTGATCTAATCCTGCCTAAATAACCAAACACAATGTAAAACTGGATTAAATTTTTTGGCCCATCTATCTTAGAAAGGCCAAATGGGCCAGAGAATCAAGAAAGGATTTGCTTTGTGCATACTTTATTGTACAAAAAGGGAATCTTTAGCCAATTAATATATTTTGGAAAATATTTCCAAATCTTGAGTTGATTGAAAAAAGACAGTTACTATGGGAGCTAATTCTAACAACCAAATACGTGATATCTCGTACGCTTCTCGCGAAACCAGAATCAAAGATGAAATTATAAGTCGCGAAATCATTGAAACTAAACTTGAAATAAAGATCTCTAAATTAATTAGAAATTCATTTTTCTCAATTCCTTTGCATATTTTTCAAAGAATGTTCCACGTCTTCATTCAAAGTTTAATTCTAGGGAAGAAATGTGTCGCCATAAACTGTATTTACGCAAAGCCTATATGAATTTGGTCGATTTTCAAAGGGATATTCAAAGAGAGGTAAATGAGAAAATATTGTTCTACCGCGTGAAGTTTAAAATTACAATGAAAATTTTAGGAAATGGATGAGAATGATGGTTTCTTATGCAAAGATGATAAAATGAAGAAACTGAGGAACAAGGTAACAATTAACAAAACAAGAACGCTTACAAAATATTATTTCCATAGAAAAAGCATTGCAAGGAAATCTGATGGGAAAAACGAAACGAGGGGTGCTTTCGCCATTGTCTGGAGTTCAATGCTCATCAGCCATTAAATGGCTGATGAGCATTGAACTTTTGTAAATGTCCTGCCAATGAAAAATTTCACTCTCATTGGCTAGAAGTTTAGAGGATGAAGGGCCCTTGTTTTAAGCATCATTAAAAATGAGGATTATAAATGTTCTTTAAAGGACATTGGTTTCCCCTCTCTCTTGTTTGTCCTGAAAGTCCCATGGAAATCAGCTGTATTAATAAAATCTTATTTTAATTTTTTAGTTTGACGTTTTAATTTCAAACGTCAGAAAGGAGAGAATGGAAAATGCATTAACTATTAATGAACAACGAGATAAAATTGACAGGCTCAATAAGGCCAGAGAAGAATTGAAAAACAAAGTCATAAGTCTCAAGGTACGCGACATTGTTCATTTGATGAAAACGGAAATATGAGGTTAAGTATTAGCAATATTCTTTAATAATTTTTAATTGTTTCAAAAATTAGGAGAAGAATGGAGAAATTGAAAAGGTTAACAATGTATCAGTGAAAGTTGAACCAGTTGATTTTGATTCAGAGCCAAAAGTTGAACCAGTTGATAATGATTCAGAGCCAGATAGCGAAGCATTATCCCTACCAGTTGCGGAACAGCAACCACCTCAATCTCAAAATGAAAGGTATTGCAAGAGAAAAAAGGGTGTATTGATTTTGTTGTTTACACGTGTTTTTTTTTTAACATAATTTATCTGTGTAGTTCGAAAGGAGTCCCTACTGAGGACCGGAACCACAAGCAGCCTGGTGCGTAAATTTTGTTTTATGTAGAAATATTGTAGGTCTCCCCAAGACACTTGCTGGGTGCATAATCCTTTCAACCACTTGTTTCTGTCAGATTTTTGAGTTAAAATGTTAGAAAGTTTTAATACCCTTCATTTTCAGCATTATATAGTACAGGAAAAATAGGTTTTAACCCGCAATAAATTGAAACAAAGCTGAAAATTTCAGATCTTATAGATTTTTGGGCGCTCTTTAACGTGGTGCGGTCTCCCACACTCTCCCATTTTAGGAATTTGCGCCATATTGGAAAATGGCGGACAAAATCGAGAAAACGTTTAATAACTCCGGTTCTACTTAACCGATTAACACGTAATTAGGCTTCAATTGTAGATCACCTTCAAACACATAATTCATCTCTTATGATATTTTGCCCTACAACTAACCGGAAGTTCACAATCTGACCCTGAAGATTAGCCTCATGTAAAAATTGGAATTTAAAGCATTTTATGGTTTCTATTTTCAGAATACGTTTCCAAAATTAAACATATAGTTCCTATTACTGACAAATTTTGTTTCTTTTCTGACAAGAGCTATAATGTATAGTACGGGAGAAGGTAAAACAGCCTTTGTACCATCATAAAACTTAATGTTTTAATATATACCATTGTTCGCCCACACTTGTCAATACGGCTAAAGTTGAGTTAAAGCGTGTGAAACAAAGTTGACATAACCAAGTGTATACTTTAATTGAAGATTATGGAATTGAGCTTTTGAATTAGCTTCTCTTCCACCAACAAGTGCGGCAGCAAAGCAGCATTCAAATAAGAGTTTATCACCGAGTTCAAACGTGGCTTGAAAGCAGCCTATGCTAGAGAATGGGGTTGGAGACAGGTAGAATCTGAACTCAAACCAATCGTTACCACTCTACAACCTGCTCCAGCTGAGCTTCTGCAGATGATCCCTCGTAAATGCAAGGAAGTCTGTGACTTGAAATGTGAATGCGGTAAAACTGGTCCAGTCTGTTCTTCAATTTGTAGACAATGCAAGGGAGTATCTTGTTCAAATGAACATTGAGATTTTGAGGCTCAACCTCAAGTAGAGGACTATGATTAAACTTAAGCTTAACCAATATTGATAAATATACCAGAGCTGTGCTAATTAATTAGTTAGCTAATTGAATTTCTAATTAATTAGCAAAATTTACTAATTGAAAATGGTAATTGAATTTAAATTACCTTAGTGCTAATTGAGAAGTAATTCTAATTAATTAGTATGAATCGGAAAGGTAATTATCTAATTAAAATTTAATTAGATTTAGGATTAACTAATTAGCCAATTGAATTTTCAATTAATCTTTTACGCCAATTTGTTGTAAAAAAATCGAGGAATTAACTCTTGATTCATCTATTTGAATATGAAAAAGCCTTATTATATCGATGAGGAAACCTTAGTGCTACTCTAAATTTTTCAGCTCCTCAAACATGAGAGAATACTAGTACAAGAAGTTATATCAGTATCTCAGAGAGAAGGTATAAGATGCCTTTGTATTCGCGCGCCATAGTCTCAGTCCCCCTTTCAAAATACAAGGGGGACGTAAAAGGAGGCGCCGGGCTATTTCGCCTCTCCTCAGTCGGAAAATATATGACTGTAATTTGTCACTGGCGTCGTCGCGCTGACGTGAGTTTTCAAGAACTAATGAGATGCTGGTTGTAATTTAGAGACGGGGATTAACTCCGGACCTACGTTTGGACTGGAGATAAAGCTGGAAATCTGACGAATTTATACCTTCTCTCTGAGATACTAGATATAACTTCTTGACTAGTACTAGTAGAAAATTTCGTAGTTCGCAACTGCCCCATTTCGAAATTTCGACTGTTTTACCTACTCGAATTAATAGCAGTGCGCATGTATTTACTACTCAGGAGACCATTATAGGAACTGTGGCAAGAAAATGAAGAAATGAGACAAATTTTAACATGACGGAAGGCTCGAGGCTTGTCTCATTTTTCGAGAATAATTCATGGCTTCCGTACCCGTTTTTCAATGGCATTAAAACATTAAACTTTGCATTACCAAAGTACTAAATCCATGGGCACTTTTAAACTTTTATGTTTACTTATGGTCTCTTTTTTACCTTAATTAGACAAGTAATTAATTAGAAATTAGTAATTCTAATTAATTAGTTTGATAAATAAATGCCTAATTTCTAATTGAATTGAATTAGTTTCTATGTCTAATTGGTAATTGGCTAATTAATTAGTTCATAAATATTTCCCTAATTGCTAATTCTAATTCAATTAGTTGTCAGCTAATTAGCACAGCTCTGAAATATACTAATATACAAGTTGGTAAACCAAAATAAACCTCTCCGATACGAGACGCAATTAAGAGGTTATTCTTAAATAATTAAGAAAATATAATTTATATTAATTACTTTAGTCGTCAGTAGTTTAACGTTATTCTACTGAAGTTGTTTTAAGAAACTTAATTCCTAAAATAATTTTAAACATACAGCTATTGTTGACGTTTGAATTCAAGCGTATGCCTCTTTAACAATTTTTGGAAATTTAGGGTATATAAGGCGATTGATTCTCAATAAATGATAAGAAATCCGCAATTGCATGAACCTTTGGTTGAAGCCCTGCAATTGGGAGGCTAGACGTTTTTCGTAACCCTATCGCCACGCACTTCTTGATCCTAACGTTGGGAGTAGAAGCCAAAAATTACTAACTGCGAACACGTTTGCTCCGATTTGCCAACTGCGAACCGGGTGACCGACACACACACACACACACCCACCCCGACACCCCCCTCCCCCCACACACACGTCCAGTATAATATCTCTCCGTGACGTCATCACTTAAAGAGGCAAAAATATAATGGCAATAATATATTTTAGGTTAAAAACCCGCTTTGCATTTATTTCGCTTGAAACCGTTTCGAAATACTCAAAAATTAGATTTGCCTTACCTTCCGGGCTGGATTGTGAACTTCCGGTTAGTTCTAGGACAACATATCTTATAGGATGAATTATGTGTTTGAAAGTAATCTACAATTGAAGCCTAATAACTTGTTAATCGGGTTAGTAGAACCAGAGTTATTAAACTTTTTCTCGATTTTGGAAATGTATTCTGAATATAGAAACCATAAAATGCTTTAAATTCCCATTTTTACATGAGGCTAATCTTCAGGGTCAGATTGTGAACTTCCGGTTAGTTGTAGGGCAACATATCTTAAGAGATGAATTATGTGTTTGAAGGTGATCTACAATTGAAGCCTAATTACGTGTTATTCGGTTAAATAGAACCGGAGTTATTAAACGTTTTCTCGATTTTGTCCGCCATTTTCCAATATGGCGCAAATTCCTCCAATGGGAGAGTGTGGGAGACCACACCACGTTAAAGAGCGCCCAAAAATCTATAAGATCTGAAATTTTCAGCTTTGTTTCAATTTGTTGCGGGTTAAAACCTATTTTTCCTGTACTAACATCTCATAGAATCATGGCGGTTTCCTTGTGTCGAATCTATGTTTTCCAGATGTTACATTTCCTGAATGAAATGTAGTTTTTGCTTTGTGTAGATAAATCCAAGAAAAATCAAAATATTGAAGATAAAAGAGGTGTAGAACATCGCTCTAAAATTCGTGCTAGAGAACAAAGCTTCGAATGTGATCAGTGTAAATTTTCCACTTCACACAAAAGTAATTTGTTCAGACATCAACGACGTAAACACATTGGTGGAAAACACTTCAAATGTGATCAGTGTGACTACGGCAGCAAGCAGAAGCGTGATTTGATCAAACATCAACGCCTTCACAGTGATGGAAAGCCCTTCAAATGCGATCAGTGTGAATATGCTAGCGCGAGCAAGAATTTTTTGATTAAACATAAACGCTTTCACAGTGATGGAAAACCATTCAAATGTGATCAGTGTGAATATGCTAGCGCGAGCAAGAATTATTTGATCAAACATAAACGCTTTCACAGTGATGGAAAACAATTCAAAGGTGATCAGTGTGAATATGCTAGCGCGAGAAAGAATTGTTTGATTAAACATAAACGCGTTCACAGTTCTGAAAAAATCTTCAAATGTGATCAGTGTGACTATTCCAGCAAGAACAAGCGTGACCTTATTAACCATCAACGCGTTCACAGTGGTGAAAAGCCCTTTAAATGTGATCAGTGTGGCTATAAATGTACGCAGCAAGGTGGTTTGATTTTACATAAACGTATTCACGGTAATGAAAAACCCTTCAAATGTAATCAGTGCGACTATGCCTCCATAATTAAAAGCCAGTTAACCGTACATCAGCGCATTCATAGTGACGAAAAACCCTTTAAATGTGATCACTGTGACTATGCTGGCACACGCAAGAGTCGATTGATTGACCATCAGCGCATTCACACTGGCAAAAAACCATTCAAATGTGATCAGTGTGACTATGCCAGCAGACAGAAGACTGCTTTGATGACACATAAGCGCATTCACATTGGTAAAAAACCTTTAAAATGTGATCAGTGTGACTATAAATGTACGTATAAGAGGAATTTGATGGTACATCGACGTACTCACAGTGGTGGTAGTGAAAAACCATTCAAATGTGGCGAGTGTGAATATGCCAGCACGCGGAAGTGTCATTTGGCCTCTCATAAACGCGTTCATAGTGGTTAAAAACAATTAAAGTATTAACATTGCGAAGGTGTAACATCACACCAACGTAGAAAGCACATGGACGAATAGAATGGATTTGAAGGACTTGTAAAGAGTAAAATCAAGGAATGTTTTTATTGTAAGACCTATTTGTATAATGAAAAATTTCCAATCATTGTAAAAATCGAAATAAATTGAGATTTCGCTATTGAATGAAACGATGTTGTTTTGACAAATTCCTAATAACCTTTCCGTTGCACGCACTATTTCGGGCAACATTTTGTTCTTGGTGTGATAAAAATTGCGCCCGACATTGATTATAACCCGAAAAGTTTATCAGCTTTTCATTTCAGGTAGATTACAAGAAATCTATATTTATTTTAATTTTTAAAATGATTGAAAACTATCACGGAGTTGTAATGGATGATACCATTGTCCAATCTTCATTACAAGTTAATTCTGAAATTATGTAAATTGTTTTCTTGATATTCTGTTTTTATTGTTTTATTGTAAATGAATTTTTACGAAGATTAAAATTTATAAAATCTGCTTAAATGATATCAGTTTTCAGATGGTAATTTCAATTGAAGAAAGTTACCTAACCTTTGGGGGGCAACATGATACATAATTACATACAAATGAAAACGTTTAAGCAAAATTACGGTTTTATTTATTTATTACAAGCACATGCTCACCAAAATTTATTTGTAATTCAAATAATATTTCTGAAAACCGTTGCGGATCCCCTGTTGTATGATTATTAAAAAGCCACTTGTTCCTGAAAAATTAGATACAATGCAGCTTAAAGCCTGACAAAAGCTTAAAAACTATGGAGTTGGGATTATTGTCGTGATATACTACAGTAGAAAGTTGTTGAGTCAATTTTACACATTTCATTCGTCAAACTCAACTATCGATGGAAATAATGTACAGTATGAACACTTCATAGTTTACGAGATATCTACGCTGAAATAACTATTTTCTTCCAGTGTGAAATTGAAAATGATTCTATTTAATTTCAGAATTTCATTTAGATCGCGAGTTTAACGTTAAAAAACTTTCTGTGCTCCCATTTTTTTCCGAGAGCCCAACAAGGAATTGAGCGAAGTTTTTTAAAACGATTGCTAAGATTGCTTAAAGACTTCAACGAAACAAGCTGTTGGCGCCGAGCACAGATCGAGTGAGCTCTGGTGAGTGGGACATAATTTCTTAAAAATAATCTTTTGTGAAATAAGTCTGAAAGCAGTTTTGACAATTATCCCGTCGCGAGTCCAACCAGATCCTATGTTCTACATTCTGATTTAATGGTCTGCTAGTGGTTCAAAGGTGTTATGTTTGTTCTTGATGAGATTGACTTAACACGTAATTAAAGAAACTTAATTTGAGCTTTAATGTGAACTTCAATATGGTTACATTGACAGAGGTGTTTCGTGAACCGCGCCCGTCTTTCTACTGAGCTCTCTCTTTTTTCCCGCTCTTTCTTATTGTCCTTTTTCTCAGAATCAAGAATTTATGGTTGTATGGCATGAGAATGGGAAACAGAGTGAATATATATTTTTCGGAGTGAATGTACAACGAGTAGAATGTATACATGACAATATCCCCGTGTAAAAAAAAAACAACAAAAAAAAAGTTCCAGGGTTACATGAGTGCCAAGAGACGTTGTGGTGCGTGACGCAGGCGCGTTGAGCGGCGCAGCGGTGGAATAACCTGAGGAGACGCAGGGCGCTGAGCAGGTGGTGGGGCGGCGGTGAGAGGCGGGGACGCAGGAGTGTCGAAAAACGACCAATGAAGTGGAACCGGTGAGGCGGTAGTCTGGTCAGTGGAAACGTCGGGGTTGTGGGAGCGGTGACTTGGTAAGCGTTTGCGAAGTTGATTGAGGTGTCGACGAATACGGCCGAAAGGGGTGTCAATCTCGAACATCAGATTCCCGACGATACGCACAATGTGACCTTCGAGCCATTTAGGGCCTTTACCGAAATTGGCAGCATAAACAAAGTCGTTGAGCTGGAAATGACGCGAAAGGGTGTGAATTGATGACTCCATCAGAGGTAGACGATGGTCGGGATGAAGTAAATCCAAGCTGGTGATAAGCGGTCGACCAAACATCATTTCGGCCGGTGTTTTACCGTTAGCAGTGGGGCTGCGTCGGTGGTTGATTAATATGCGAGTGAGACGTGTCTCCAGAGGGCCGGCTGGGAACATGCGTAGGCCTGAATTCAGAATGTCAACTTCTGGAGATAAGCCACCCGAAAGCTTTTTCAATAGCGATTTCACCGAGCGGACGCTACGTTCGGCCTGACCGTTGCTTGCCGGGTGATACGGTGCCGTGCGAATATGATTGATCCCTTGACTTCCGACGAATTCTTGAAATGCGGCGCTGGTGAAACATGGGCCGTTGTCAGTAACCAATACAGCCATTAGACCATAACGCGCTATGTTCTCACGGATGATAGGAATGATCGTGTCGGTGGACGTGGACGACGTAACTTTTAGTTCAATCCATTTGGAGTATGAATCGACCATTAGAAAAATGAATTTGTTCTCGATCGGGCCAGCAAAATCGGCATGCACACGGTACCAAGGTTTATTGACGACTGGCCATGGTTGATATTGTCGTGCGGGCATGGGCATGTTCTCTTGGCAAATCTTGCAAAGTCGGGAAACGTTTTCGATATCAGAATCGATGTTTGGCCACCAAATTTTGGCACGAGCAATTGCCTTCATTTGAACTATTCCTTGATGGGAGCTATGTAAGTCTTCCAATATTGGCTTTCGATATATAGTTGGTATAATGACGCGATTGCCTCTTAAAAGAATGCCACGTAGGTTTGAGAGTTCATCTTTGCTGTTTTTGTAAGGTGTCAGTTCAGGCTTAACTTTGGCAGGCCATCTGGTTATTAAATAGCGTTTGACCGTCGCCAACAGAGGATCATCTACGGTTGCCCGTTCGATGTGATGGGCCGTGATAGGGCCTTTGCTTAGCTCGGATAGTAGGAGAACGTATTCTGTAGGAAGTGGAGTTTTTGTTGTATCTGATATTGATAAAGGAAGACGACTGAGGGCGTCTGCATTTGAATTGTCGCAACCTTTTTTAAATTTAATGGTGTAGGAGTATGCCGCCAATGTTAAAGCCCAGCGCTGTAATCGCGCGGCTGCCATTTGTGGCACTGGTTTCTGTTCCGAAAAGATTGACACCAGTGGTTGGTGGTCTGTTATAAGCGTGAAGTGCCTGCCCAGAAGGTATTCACGAAATTTGGTAACTCCAAAAATTATGGCCAATGCCTCTTTTTCTATTTGCGAATAATTGCGTTCTGGTTTGGTTAAACTTCGCGAAGCAAAGCAAATGGGCTGTTCCACGCCCTGGTGATAGTGTGACAACACGGCGCCCACGCCGACAGGCGAAGCGTCGCATGCCAAATACACTTCCTTGTTGACATCATAGTGGGCCAAAATATTCGATTCGGTTAAGGTGTCTTTTGCGTCTTGGAATGCTAGACTTTCCCGTTCTGTCCATCTCCATGGTACGTCTTTATGTAATAACTGATGTAGGGGGTCGAGCCTAGTCGAGTTGTTTGGAAGGAATCTGCCATAGTAATTGAGCAGGCCTAAATATGCTCTGAGTTCTTCGACATTGTTTGGCGGAGGTGCTTCTTTGATCGCGGCTAATTTGGAAGGGTGTGGGTGTAACCCTTCAGCGTCCAACAAATAACCCAAAAAATGGATAGATTTTTGAAGAAAGGCGCATTTTTCTTTCCGTAATTTCAGTCCGTTCTCTTGAAAGATGCTCAATACTTTATCGAGACGGTGTAGATTATGATCAACATCTTTTCCGCCAATGAGCGTGTCATCTTGAAAAGGGGTAACATCAGGTAGTCCTCTCAAAATGGTTTCCATCGCTCGTTGAAAAATCGCCGAGGCTGAAGAAACGCCGTAGGGTAAACGGTTATATTGATACAGGCCTTTTGGCGTATTGATTACAGTGAGTTTGCGAGATGCTTCATCTAGTTCAATTTGATTATAAGCTTCTTTCAAGTCTATTTTTGAGAAGTATTTACTGCCAGCAAGTGTGGTAAAAATGTCCTCGGCTTTTGGTAGCGGATATGTATCGATATTGATAGCAGGATTGATGGTAGTTTTGTAATCGCCACAGATGCGAATCGAACCGTCAGGTTTCACTACTGGTACTATGGGTGAGGCATAATCGGAATGCGCAACACTTGAGATAATGCCGTTAGCCTCTAAACGATCCAATTCTTGCTCTACTTTGCTTTTCAGGGAGTAAGGTATGGAACGTGCCTTGCAAAATTTTGGCTCAGCGTCTGGTTTGAGGCTGATATGAGCTTGAAATCCTTTTAAATGTCCTAACCCCGGTGCAAAGACTTCCGCGTGTTTTTCCAATAGTCGATTTATTTTTGACGCTGCATCCTTTGGTTCTAACGTGTTGATTGATGTAGTTGATGTAGTTGCCTGAGGGTTCGGAAGGATATTCAATGTGGAGTAGATCCACGTGCGACCGCAAAGATCTGGTCCCCTACCATGGTAGACCAGTACTGGTAATTTGCAGGACATTCCGTTATATGTAACCGTTACTTCGGTTTCACCCAAAATGTTAAGAACTTTATGACCCGTGAAGGAATTCAAGTTAACGGAAAATGGCTTCAAGTCGTTAAGGTCGATTATCCCGTGAGCAGTCTGCTCTGATAAAAGCGTGGTTGCTGAACCAGTGTCTAATTGAAGGGATACGTCAAATCCATTAATTTTGCACTGGACCTTGATTGCCGGTGGCAAACTCTGATGACAGTTGCTAGGAGGATTTTCATTCTGGGTTCCATGATTTGCCTCCAGAGCATCTAGACTAGCAATTAGATTATATTCGGCTAGGAAGTCATCGTGAGATGCTCCTCGTTCGATTTCCGATGGGGCTTCTAAATGATTGACTCGTGAATTGTTTTGTTGATGTGTTGACCTTGACCCTTTGTTATCAAATTGTTTTTTGAGACAAGCTCTTTCTAAATGGCCTCTCTTACCACAATACTGACATGTGGCATGAATGTGTGCACATTGGTATTCTAAATGACCAAAATTGTTGCATCTTATACATGGTGAAATTCGTTGGTAAGAAGGTAAACGCTGTTCACGTGTTGAAGATATCCTGGTTGAGTCAGATACATTGTTCGTCATAGCTTGTCTTGTATAATTTCGAAATTGATGCGTGTTATTGTTTGTAGAACTAGGATGTCGCGGTTGATTATTGAAGCGTATTGGTTGACCTCTTGATTGATAGTTTGTGGGATTCCCTTGATGGAATGATTGATGTGGGTATTGGTTGTGGTTATGTTGTTGATAACTTTGTCCATTCCGGGTTTGATTATTATTTTGTGGACGTCGCGTGTTCTTTGAGCGGTTTATCTCATTAGCTCCTTTTTGTGTTGATACATAGTTGATTGTTGGTGCCTCTGGTTTGTGACCCTTCAGCTCTAATTGATTGCGCGTAGCTGCCTCCATGTTAGTTAAGATTTCCACGGCCTTAACATAGGTAAGGTTTGGTTCCGCAAACAAACGTTGCTGCATTGTGTCGTTATTGACACCGCAAACGAGTCTATCCTTTAACCGATCTTCTAAATTTTGATTGAATTGACAAAATTCGCTTAAACGTTTTAGTTCGGCAATATATTCTCCAATCGTTTCATTGGGTTTTCTATTTCTTGAATCAAATTTACTTCTTTCCACAGTTACCGCGGGTTTTGGTTGATAATGTTGAGTTAAGGCGTCGATAAGTTCATCATACGTTTTGGAAAATAATTTGCTAGGGCTGACAATGTTTCTTAATAACATATACGTTTTCGCGCTTAATACCGTTAGGAGAACAGCTCTCTTTTTATTTTGCGTTGTAATTTGATTTGCTTCAAAATATAGTTCTAATCGTTCAGCATAAATTGGCCAAGAATCACTTTGTTCATCAAATATATCACATCGCCCAAAAGTACCTACTATTTGGGGCGCGGCTTCCTCTCCGGCGTCAGCCATGCTTCCTTCAGTGCCTGTATTGCAAAGTCTGATTGAATCGTTGATAGTCTTGCTTGATTATGGATGCGAAGTTGATTAATTGCGGCTGTATCCCATCTCCGTCGCCATTTATGTTATGTTTGTTCTTGATGAGATTGACTTAACACGTAATTAAAGAAACTTAATTTGAGCTTTAATGTGAACTTCAATATGGTTACATTGACAGAGGTGTTTCGTGAACCGCGCCCGTCTTTCTACTGAGCTCTCTCTTTTTTCCCGCTCTTTCTTATTGTCCTTTTTCTCAGAATCAAGAATTTATGGTTGTATGGCATGAGAATGGGAAACAGAGTGAATATATATTTTTCGGAGTGAATGTACAACGAGTAGAATGTATACATGACAAAAGGAAATAGTTTAAATAGATTAATTAGCTAATTTTTTAAAAGATATCACCAAAAGGGGAACGAGATTTAGATATAGCCCATTAAGTCTTGAAGAAATAGCATTTAGTTTTGGAATACCACATGTTGTTCACTTTTACTACATTTTATATCTAATTTAATTTATAATGTTTAATTTTGGAGTTTGAAGGTAAAATATTGATAATTTAATAAATTATCCATTATATATTTCTACTTTTGCAATTAAAGCGCTTAAAAATAATAATTTGTTATTTAAGTCTGAATTTAGTTTTGACAATTTTCCTGTCACGAGTAGAGCAAGATTTTAGTCCACGATAGTTTACAATCTACTTCACGCTGACCAGGACGACCGCCTTATTTCTACGTTATTAATCACGTAGTCTTGATCTACAGTTCTACACACAGTTTTCAAGGTCTGCTACGTTCTGGCTAATTGACGCCTTTATGAGACATACCTCATGCGATTGATTGAGCCGTTGATAAGATAATTCATTATAATAACATTAAGAGTATTCATTATAATAACATTAAGAGTATTCATTATAATAACATTAAGAGTATTCATTATAATAACATTAAGAGTATTCATTATAATAACATTAAGAGTATTCATTATAATAACATTAAGAGTATTCATTATAATAACATTAAGAGTATTCATTATAATAACATTAAGAGTATTCATTATAATAACATTAAGAGTATTCATTATAATAACATTAAGAGTATTCATTATAATAACGTTAAGAGTATTCATTATAATAACATTAAGAGTATTCATTATAATAACATTAAGAGTATTCATTATAATAACATTAAGAGTATTCATATAATAACATTAAGAGTATTCATTATAATAACATTAAGAGTATTCATTATAATAACATTAAGAGTATTCATTATAATAACATTAAGAGTATTCATTATAATAACATTAAGAGTATTCATTATAATAACATTAAGAGTATTCATTATAATAACATTAAGAGTATTCATTATAAAGTGTTGAAGGTTTAATTATAATTAATCAATGAATCTAGTTTAATATAACAAATAACGTAATAAAAGGGCGGGAAAAGCTGACTGGGCTTGGTATTGAAATAAATTTGTGTTTCATTTTGCTAGTTTGTTCAAAGGTCTGAAATTATTTTTACGTCGCGAGTCCGGCAGAATTTCAGTTCTTTTTTCCGAGCAAATTTGCGTCGTTGAGTGCGTGATCGAGTGGGCTATGGTTTTTGAAAACTGCTGTCGCATATTTCTCGATGACGGTGATTGAAACTTGAAAGGCCGTCAATTTGCCAGAACGCAAAAGCAATTTGCAAAACCACCGTGGCCAAACTAGCGCAGAAAAACCGAACGGAAATTTCTGCCGGACTCACGCCAAGGCTGAGAATTGAGAAATAAGAATTTTCTAAGTGGACATTTTTCCAGGGCCACCACCTTATTTCTCACATTCTCAGCCTGCTGAGTCTAGAGATAAGTCAGATAAGTATTGCATTATCTTCGCCAACATTATTAATACTGTTGGCAAAGGTTTTATCTAAATGCCACTCCAATAATAAAAATAATACCACCTCCAAGCCCGAGACTGGGAAACTTAGCTGTCTGCTAGTCATTCTTATGTTATTATGACACGAAAAGCGGTCAACATCAACAAAGTAGACGGAAGCCTTTAAATGCGCATTACTAAAATTACTAATGCTTAGTACTAGAAATACTATTAGCACAAGAAGAAACTCTTTCTCCAACTAGAGCAAAACAAGTAGTAAATGCAAAACGATTCAGTTAGACGATATAGGGCTTGACTTATAGCCTTGGATGATTGGTTAAATCTGATTCTTCGACGGGTAAAAGAGGACAAGTACGATGGATTCGTTGAAAGATTGTGTTGTTACGTTGAAGCCTTTAAGCTGGTAAGTAATAAAAATATTTCGAACTTGAAGAATGCCTCAAGTGGTTTAATGTAACTGCCCTGGCAAAACCTTATCTAAGCAGACCTAATCTGGGCTAACGTAACCAAACATAACACGAAACAGGTTTCAGTTCTTTGATCCATGTATCATAGAATGGCCAAATGGGCCAGAGAAATGAAAATCGTTAAATTAATTGCAAATCACGAACTCTTCAAAAAACACGCCATGATGTACATTCCCTCACTAATCACGTCGTGATGTACATTCCCTCACTAATCACGTCATAATGTACATTCCCTCACTAATCACGTCGTGATGTACATTCCCTCACTAATCACGTCGTGATGTACATTCCCTCACTAATCACGTCATGATGTACATTCCCTCACTAATCACGTCATGATGTACATTCCCTCATTAATCACGTCGTGATGTACATTCCCTCACTAATCACGTCGTGATGTACATTCCCTCACTAATCACATCATGATGTACATTCCCTCACTAATCACGTCATGATGTACATTCCCTCACTAATCACGTCGTGATGTACATTCCCTCACTAATCACGTCATGATGTACATTCCCTCACTAATCACGTCATGATGTACATTCCCTCATTAATCACGTCGTGATGTACATTCCCTCACTAATCACGTCGTGATGTACATTCCCTCACTAATCACGTCATGATGTACATTCCCTCACTAATCACGTCATGATGTACATTCCCTCACTAATCACGTCGTGATGTACATTCCCTCACTAATCACGTCATGATGTACATTCCCTCACTAATCACGTCGTGATGTACATTCCCTCATTAATCACGTCGTGATGTACATTCCCTCACTAATCACGTCGTGATGTACATTCCCTCATTAATCACGTCGTGATGTACATTCCCTCACTAATCACGTCGTGATGTACATTCCCTCACTAATCACGTCGTGATGTACATTCCCTCACTAATCACATCATGATGTACATTCCCTCACTAATCACGTCATGATGTACATTACCTCACTAATCACGTCGTGATGTACATTCCCTCACTAATCACGTCATGATGTACATTCCCTCACTAATCACGTCATGATGTACATTCCCTCATTAATCACGTCGTGATGTACATTCCCTCACTAATCACGTCGTGATGTACATTCCCTCACTAATCACGTCATGATGTACATTCCCTCACTAATCACGTCATGATGTACATTCCCTCACTAATCACGTCGTGATGTACATTCCCTCACTAATCACGTCATGATGTACATTCCCTCACTAATCACGTCGTGATGTACATTCCCTCACTAATCACGTCGTGATGTACATTCCCTCACTAATCACGTCGTGATGTACATTCCCTCACTAATCACGTCATGATGTACATTCCCTCACTAATCACGTCATGATGTACATTCCCTCACTAATCACGTCATGATGTACATTCCCTCACTAATCACGTCATGATGTACATTCCCTCACTAATCACGTCATAATGTACATTCCCTCACTAATCACGTCGTGATGTACATTCCCTCATTAATCACGTCATAATGTACATTCCCTCACTAATCACGTCGTGATGTACATTCCCTCATTAATCACGTCGTGATGTACATTCCCTCATTAATCACGTCGTGATGTACATTCCCTCACTAATCACGTCATGATGTACATTCCCTCACTAATCACGTCGTGATGTACATTCCCTCATTAATCACGTCGTGATGTACATTCCCTCACTAATCACGTCGTGATGTACATTCCCTCACTAATCACGTCGTGATGTACATTCCCTCACTAATCACATCATGATGTACATTCCCTCACTAATCACGTCATGATGTACATTCCCTCACTAATCACGTCGTGATGTACATTCCCTCACTAATCACGTCATGATGTACATTCCCTCACTAATCACGTCATGATGTACATTCCCTCATTAATCACGTCGTGATGTACATTCCCTCACTAATCACGTCGTGATGTACATTCCCTCACTAATCACGTCATGATGTACATTCCCTCACTAATCACGTCATGATGTACATTCCCTCACTAATCACGTCGTGATGTACATTCCCTCACTAATCACGTCATGATGTACATTCCCTCACTAATCACGTCGTGATGTACATTCCCTCATTAATCACGTCGTGATGTACATTCCCTCACTAATCACGTCGTGATGTACATTCCCTCACTAATCACGTCGTGATGTACATTCCCTCACTAATCACGTCATGATGTACATTCCCTCACTAATCACGTCATGATGTACATTCCCTCACTAATCACGTCATGATGTACATTCCCTCACTAATCACGTCGTGATGTACATTCCCTCACTAATCACGTCATGATGTACATTCCCTCACTAATCACGTCATGATGTACATTCCCTCATTAATCACGTCGTGATGTACATTCCCTCACTAATCACGTCGTGATGTACATTCCCTCACTAATCACGTCATGATGTACATTCCCTCACTAATCACGTCATGATGTACATTCCCTCACTAATCACGTCGTGATGTACATTCCCTCACTAATCACTTCATGATGTACATTCCCTCACTAATCACGTCGTGATGTACATTCCCTCATTAATCACGTCGTGATGTACATTCCCTCACTAATCACGTCGTGATGTACATTCCCTCATTAATCACGTCGTGATGTACATTCCCTCACTAATCACGTCGTGATGTACATTCCCTCACTAATCACGTCGTGATGTACATTCCCTCACTAATCACATCATGATGTACATTCCCTCACTAATAACGTCATGATGTACATTACCTCACTAATCACGTCGTGATGTACATTCCCTCACTAATCACGTCATGATGTACATTCACTCACTAATCACGTCATGATGTACATTCCCTCATTAATCACGTCGTGATGTACATTCCCTCACTAATCACGTCGTGATGTACATTCCCTCACTAATCACGTCATGATGTACATTCCCTCACTAATCACGTCATGATGTACATTCCCTCACTAATCACGTCGTGATGTACATTCCCTCACTAATCACGTCATGATGTACATTCCCTCACTAATCACGTCGTGATGTACATTCCCTCACTAATCACGTCGTGATGTACATTCCCTCACTAATCACGTCGTGATGTACATTGCCTCACTAATCACGTCATGATGTACATTCCCTCACTAATCACGTCGTGATGTACATTCCCTCACTAATCACGTCATGATGTACATTCCCTCACTAATCACGTCATGATGTACATTCCCTCACTAATCACGTCATAATGTACATTCCCTCACTAATCACGTCGTGATGTACATTCCCTCATTAATCACGTCATAATGTACATTCCCTCACTAATCACGTCGTGATGTACATTCCCTCACTAATCACGTCGTGATGTACATTCCCTCATTAATCACGTCGTGATGTACATTCCCTCATTAATCACGTCGTGATGTACATTCCCTCACTAATCACGTCATGATGTACATTCCCTCACTAATCACGTCGTGATGTACATTCCCTCATTAATCACGTCGTGATGTACATTCCCTCACTAATCACGTCGTGATGTACATTCCCTCACTAATCACGTCGTGATGTACATTCCCTCACTAATCACATCATGATGTACATTCCCTCACTAATCACGTCATGATGTACATTCCCTCACTAATCACGTCATGATGTACATTCCCTCACTAATCACGTCGTGATGTACATTCCCTCACTAATCACGTCATGATGTACATTCCCTCATTAATCACGTCGTGATGTACATTCCCTCACTAATCACGTCGTGATGTACATTCCCTCACTAATCACGTCATGATGTACATTCCCTCACTAATCACGTCATGATGTACATTCCCTCACTAATCACGTCGTGATGTACATTCCCTCACTAATCACGTCGTGATGTACATTCCCTCATTAATCACGTCGTGATGTACATTCCCTCACTAATCACGTCATGATGTACATTCCCTCACTAATCACGTCATGATGTACATTCCCTCACTAATCACGTCATAATGTACATTCCCTCACTAATCACGTCATGATGTACATTCCCTCACTAATCACGTCTTGATGTACATTCCCTCACTAATCACGTCATGATGTACATTCCCTCGCTAATCACGTCATGATGTACATTCCCTCATTAATCACGTCGTGATGTACATTCCCTCACTAATCACGTCGTGATGTACATTCCCTCACTAATCACGTCGTGATGTACTTTCCTCACTAATCACGTCGTCGTGATGTACATTCCCTCACTAATCACGTCGTGATGTACATTCCCTCACTAATCACGTCGTCGTGATGTACATTCCCTCACTAATCACGTCGTCGTGATGTACATTCCCTCACTAATGACGTCGTGATGTACATTCCCTCACTAATCACGTCGTGATGTACATTCCCTCACTAATCACGTCGTGATGTACATTCCCTCACTAATCACGTCATGATGTACATTCCCTCACTAATCACGTCATGATGTACATTCCCTCACTAATCACGTCATGATGTACATTCCCTCACTAATCACGTCATGATGTACATTCCCTCACTAATCACGTCATAATGTACATTCCCTCACTAATCACGTCGTGATGTACATTCCCTCATTAATCACGTCATAATGTACATTCCCTCACTAATCACGTCGTGATGTACATTCCCTCATTAATCACGTCGTGATGTACATTCCCTCATTAATCACGTCGTGATGTACATTCCCTCACTAATCACGTCATGATGTACATTCCCTCACTAATCACGTCGTGATGTACATTCCCTCATTAATCACGTCGTGATGTACATTCCCTCACTAATCACGTCGTGATGTACATTCCCTCACTAATCACGTCGTGATGTACATTCCCTCACTAATCACATCATGATGTACATTCCCTCACTAATCACGTCATGATGTACATTCCCTCACTAATCACGTCGTGATGTACATTCCCTCACTAATCACGTCATGATGTACATTCCCTCACTAATCACGTCATGATGTACATTCCCTCATTAATCACGTCGTGATGTACATTCCCTCACTAATCACGTCGTGATGTACATTCCCTCACTAATCACGTCATGATGTACATTCCCTCACTAATCACGTCATGATGTACATTCCCTCACTAATCACGTCGTGATGTACATTCCCTCACTAATCACGTCATGATGTACATTCCCTCACTAATCACGTCGTGATGTACATTCCCTCATTAATCACGTCGTGATGTACATTCCCTCACTAATCACGTCGTGATGTACATTCCCTCACTAATCACGTCGTGATGTACATTCCCTCACTAATCACGTCATGATGTACATTCCCTCACTAATCACGTCATGATGTACATTCCCTCACTAATCACGTCATGATGTACATTCCCTCACTAATCACGTCGTGATGTACATTCCCTCACTAATCACGTCATGATGTACATTCCCTCACTAATCACGTCATGATGTACATTCCCTCATTAATCACGTCGTGATGTACATTCCCTCACTAATCACGTCGTGATGTACATTCCCTCACTAATCACGTCATGATGTACATTCCCTCACTAATCACGTCATGATGTACATTCCCTCACTAATCACGTCGTGATGTACATTCCCTCACTAATCACTTCATGATGTACATTCCCTCACTAATCACGTCGTGATGTACATTCCCTCATTAATCACGTCGTGATGTACATTCCCTCACTAATCACGTCGTGATGTACATTCCCTCATTAATCACGTCGTGATGTACATTCCCTCACTAATCACGTCGTGATGTACATTCCCTCACTAATCACGTCGTGATGTACATTCCCTCACTAATCACATCATGATGTACATTCCCTCACTAATAACGTCATGATGTACATTACCTCACTAATCACGTCGTGATGTACATTCCCTCACTAATCACGTCATGATGTACATTCACTCACTAATCACGTCATGATGTACATTCCCTCATTAATCACGTCGTGATGTACATTCCCTCACTAATCACGTCGTGATGTACATTCCCTCACTAATCACGTCATGATGTACATTCCCTCACTAATCACGTCATGATGTACATTCCCTCACTAATCACGTCGTGATGTACATTCCCTCACTAATCACGTCATGATGTACATTCCCTCACTAATCACGTCGTGATGTACATTCCCTCACTAATCACGTCGTGATGTACATTCCCTCACTAATCACGTCGTGATGTACATTGCCTCACTAATCACGTCATGATGTACATTCCCTCACTAATCACGTCGTGATGTACATTCCCTCACTAATCACGTCATGATGTACATTCCCTCACTAATCACGTCATGATGTACATTCCCTCACTAATCACGTCATAATGTACATTCCCTCACTAATCACGTCGTGATGTACATTCCCTCATTAATCACGTCATAATGTACATTCCCTCACTAATCACGTCGTGATGTACATTCCCTCACTAATCACGTCGTGATGTACATTCCCTCATTAATCACGTCGTGATGTACATTCCCTCATTAATCACGTCGTGATGTACATTCCCTCACTAATCACGTCATGATGTACATTCCCTCACTAATCACGTCGTGATGTACATTCCCTCATTAATCACGTCGTGATGTACATTCCCTCACTAATCACGTCGTGATGTACATTCCCTCACTAATCACGTCGTGATGTACATTCCCTCACTAATCACATCATGATGTACATTCCCTCACTAATCACGTCATGATGTACATTCCCTCACTAATCACGTCATGATGTACATTCCCTCACTAATCACGTCGTGATGTACATTCCCTCACTAATCACGTCATGATGTACATTCCCTCATTAATCACGTCGTGATGTACATTCCCTCACTAATCACGTCGTGATGTACATTCCCTCACTAATCACGTCATGATGTACATTCCCTCACTAATCACGTCATGATGTACATTCCCTCACTAATCACGTCGTGATGTACATTCCCTCACTAATCACGTCATGATGTACATTCCCTCATTAATCACGTCGTGATGTACATTCCCTCACTAATCACGTCATGATGTACATTCCCTCACTAATCACGTCATGATGTACATTCCCTCACTAATCACGTCATAATGTACATTCCCTCACTAATCACGTCATGATGTACATTCCCTCACTAATCACGTCTTGATGTACATTCCCTCACTAATCACGTCATGATGTACATTCCCTCGCTAATCACGTCATGATGTACATTCCCTCATTAATCACGTCGTGATGTACATTCCCTCACTAATCACGTCGTGATGTACATTCCCTCACTAATCACGTCGTGATGTACTTTCCTCACTAATCACGTCGTCGTGATGTACATTCCCTCACTAATCACGTCGTGATGTACATTCCCTCACTAATCACGTCGTCGTGATGTACATTCCCTCACTAATCACGTCGTCGTGATGTACATTCCCTCACTAATGACGTCGTGATGTACATTCCCTCACTAATCACGTCGTGATGTACATTCCCTCACTAATCACGTCGTGATGTACATTCCCTCACTAATCACGTCATAATGTACATTCCCTCACTAATCACATCGTGATGTACATTCCCTCATTAATCACGTCGTGATGTGCATTCCCTCACTAATCACGTCGTGATGTACATTCCCTCACTAATCACGTCATGATGTACATTCCCTCACTAATCACGTCGTGATGTGCATTCCCTCACTAATCACGTCGTGATGTACATTCCCTCACTAATCACGTCATGATGTACATTCCCTCACTAATCACGTCATGATGTACATTCCCTCACTAATCACGTCGTGATGTACATTCCCTCACTAATCACGTCGTGATGTACATTCCCTCACTAATCACGTCGTGATGTACATTCCCTCACTAATCACGTCGTGATGTACATTCCCTCACTAATCACGTCGTGATGTACATTCCCTCACTAATCACGTCGTGATGTACATTCCCTCACTAATCACGTCGTGATGTACATTCCCTCACTAATCACGTCGTGATGTACATTCCCTCACTAATCACGTCATGATGTACATTCCCTCACTAATCACGTCGTGATGTACATTCCCTCACTAATCACGTCGTGATGTACATTCCCTCACTAATCACGTCGTGATGTACATTCCCTCACTAATCACGTCGTGATGTACATTCCCTCATTAATCACAGTTCAACGACATTTTATGAGTGTTAAATATAAAAAATATTTTATTAAAATTTATCTGATTAGTTTTAACATGTATTAATTCAGTCGGAATTTGTAACAATGCTCTCCCACTAATCAAACCTTTCGGCCTTGGGCCTGTTTGTCTGGCGGCACTGTAAACTCTTATTAGTTTAAAATATGAACATTTTTCTCCATTCCTTAGCTTGTTTTTCAAAAAATGTTTCATGTTTCAATGTTTAATTTTAGGAAAGAAATGTGTCGCCATAAACCGTCTTTACGCAAAGCCTATATGAATTTGGTCGATTCTCAAAGAGTTGTTCTCGGAGAGGTATTTGAGCAAATATTGTTCTACCGCGTGAAATTACAAAAAAAAAACTGCTGTTTGTTCTAGGAAATGGATAAGAATGATTGTTGCTTAAGCAAAGATGATAAAATGAAGAAACTGAGGAACAAGGTACTATTTGACAAAACGAGAAAACTTCCCAAATAGTATTCCCATAGAAAAAACATTACGAGGAAATCTAACATAAAACATGCTTGAGCGAAAGCGCCCAGTTTTCCTGTCCCCTATGAAGTCTTTATGAGATTCAAAATAACATTGTCTACCCCCATTAAATGGCTGATGAACATTGAACTTTTGTAAATGTCCTGCCAACGAAAAATTTCACTCTCATTGGCTAGAAGTTTAGAGGATAAAGCTCCCTTGTTTTAAGCATCATTGAAAATGAGGTTTATCAATGTTCTTTAAACGACATTGGTTTCCCCTCTCTCTTGTTTGTCCTGAAAGTCACATGAAAATCAGCTATAGTAATGGAATCTTATTTCAATTTTTAAGTTTGACGTTTTAATTTCAAACGTGAGGAAAGAGAGAATGGAAAATGAATTAACTATTAATGAACAACGAGATAAAATTGACAGGCTCAATAAGGTCAGAGAAGAATTGAAAAACAAAGTCAAAGATCTCAAGGTACGCGACATTGTTCATTTGATGAACACGCAATTTGATGATATTAGCAATATTCATTAATCATTGTTAATTGTTTCAAAAAATTAGGAGAAAAATGGAGAAATTGAAAAGGCTAACGATGTATCAGTAAAAGTTGAACCAGTTGATTATGATTCAGAGCCAAAAATTGAACAAGTTGATAATGATTCAGAACCAGATAGCCAAGCATTATCCCTACCAGTTGCGGAACAGCAACAACCTCAACCTCAAAATGAAAGGTTTGCAAGTGAAAAAAGGTGTATTTTATTCTTTTATTTTATCACAATTTTAATTGTATAGCTCGGAAGGAGTCCCTACTGAGGACGACAACCACAACCAGCCTGGTGTGTAAATTTTTATTTTAGTAGAAATATTGTAAGACTCCCCAAGTCACTTGCTGGGTGCACAATTCTTTGAACCCCCACGGATAAACTACAACTAAAGACCCGACGAGTTTTACGGCAATTTCTGAAAGCCTTATTAGTCAGTGGTGATTGTATGAAGTTGGGCAAACACATTGTGGAACCCTTTAAGAATGTGCATTATACGTAATTTCATGTATTGAACTGATTTGCATAATTTGATGGCTTAACACACAAGAATGAAATTCATTCGACCCCTGTTGGTGAAAGTAGCGAATGTGATTTTATTTCTGAACTCTACTGCTGATGCCAATCAAAAAGATCAAGACATCTGTCCAAACAGAAACTAGTTCAAATTTCCCAACAGTCTTTTGAGGATCGACAGAGCTTGCTGGGAAATAACTTACGATAATCTGATTGAGCTAAGATGGCACAGAGAAAGGCTTTAAAATATCATAATGGCAAAAGCAATAAAGCCAGAGCTTGAACGCCTCAATTATTATCGTTTATGATCAGATTAGAATTTTTATATGATAAGTGAAACAAATGTAGGCTTTACTTACAGCGAAATTACGTATGTTCGATTTTGGGAAAAGATTAGGCATTATTAAGTTATCTAAGCAAACGATTTGCCACTCAAATACTTATTTCTGTGAAATATTTGAGTTAAATGTTGGGAAGTGTAAATTCGCCTCATTTTCAGCTTTATCCCAAAAACTCGCCCCTAGGTCCAAATATAAGTGTGCTTGTAGAATACAGAATTTTTAATGTTAATTTGTGGACTACGCGTGAATATTACTTAGAAAAAATAGATGCGTTTCTGAGAATCTTTCACTCCTAGTCCCCACTGTGTGTGAAAAGTGGGCGGATACTTTAGAAGGCTCGCGACTAATTATGGGGTGTGATACGAGCTCCGTCCACATCTCATAGAATCATGGCGCTTTCCAGATGTTACATGATTTTTTCTTTATGAAATGTATTTTTTGATTTGTGTAGGTAAATCCAAGGAAAAACATAATATTGAAGATAAAAGAGTTGTTGAACTTCGCTTCAAAATTCATAATAGAGAACCAAGCTTCAAATGTGATCAGTGTGAATTTTCCAGCACACAGAAAAGTAATTTGATCGTACATAAACTCATTCACAGTGCGGCAAAACCCTTCAAATGTAATCAGTGTGATTATGCCAGCAAGCTGGAGAGTAATTTGATCGCGCATGAACGCATTCATAGCGGTGAAAAACCCTTCAAGTGTGAGCATCAACGTCTTTGCCATGGTGTAGATCCCTTCAGATGTGATCAGTGTGGATATGAAACCACACAGAGGGGTCGTTTGACCCGTCATCAGCGCATTCACAGTGGTGAAAAACCATTCAAATGCGATCAGTGTGACTTTGCAAGTATTCGGGAGTATGATTTGAAAATACATCAACGCATTCACAGGGGGGAAAGACCCTTCAAATGTGATCAGTGTGACTTTGACAGTGCTCGGAAGCATGATTTGTTCAGACATCAACGCACTCACAGTGAAGAAACACCTTTCAAACGTGAGAATTGTGAATATGCAAGCACACAGTGGAGTAATTTGAAAAAACATCAACGCATTCATATTGGTGAAAACCCTTCCAAATTGGATGAGAGTGAATACGCTATCGCGTGGAAGAGCTTATTGATCAAACGTCCACGCATTCACAGTGGTGAAAAACCCTTCAAATGTGATCGGTGTGGCTATGCATGCACACAGAGGGCTCATTTGATGAGTCATCAACGCATTCACAGAAGTGAAAAACCATTCAAATGTAATCAGTGACTGTGTTAGCGCGTGGAAGTCCTTATTGATCACACATGAACGAATTCATGGTGGTGAAAAACTTCGTATGTGATCATTGTGATTTTAGGTGAGCTGAAAGAGTAGTGTTATCAGACTCGTCTACGCGTTCACAGTAGACAAAAACCCTTCTTATGTGATCAGTGTGACTTTACCAGCAAACTCTTCAAACGTGATCGCAGTAAATATTCAAAACCACTGACCAAATTATCAAAAGAATTCTAAATGAAAACTATTAAGAAACCGTAGTTTAATTGTTTGATTTTCATTTTTAGAAAGAAAGTTAGTTAGTTGTACAAGCATTTAATATTGTAACGAATATTAAAATTAATAAAAATCTGTTTAAATGATATCAATTTTCAGTTGGTAATTCAATTGAAGTGCCTAACCTTGTCATACTGAGATATGGCCTATATTCGTTTCATTTGGTAATATCATATATCTTTCCTTTGAGTTATTAACAAATGGAGTTTTAGAGCGGTGCAGGACTGTATTATATGAATAGACAATTCCATTGTTTACTTGAAGAGAAACCAATGGACAGCGTACTTCCCTCGAGCCAAGAAACAAAGCAATGTCCCGCCTACCCGTCTCGGCCCCTGTTTGACGCAAATTTTCCTGATTTCCCTCAATTTTACTAAAAATTCTAGATTTCTCTGAATTTTCCCTGATGTTTTAGTTAACTATTTATTTCCCTGATTTTTCCAGGTTTGTATGAACCCTGAGTTCAATTTGGTCGTGACTAACTCTAGAGATAACTCAGATAAGTGTTGTATTTTCTAAATGCCGCTCCAATAATAAAAAATATTACTACCTCCAAGTCGAAGCTGGGAAACTTTTACCGGTCTCAGGCTGTCTGCTAGTCATTCTGATTATGGCGCGAAAAGCGGTCAACAAGCAAAGTAGACTTAATACCAGGGCCGGAAATAAGAAAAATTTCTTATAGGACATGTGTCCCGTGACCCCCTGTTTGACTTGAAAATTTATAGGACATTGTCCACTGGAGTGTGCAAAAATAGTGTTGCATCTCTATAGTCAAGCTATCAAAACTTGGGAAAATTTATTGGTCAAACTGTCCAGTGACCCCCTTAGTTTTTGAAAAAATTATGGGACATTTTAAAATTTTATTGGACAATGTCCAGTGTCCTGTGCTTATTTCCGGCCCTGCTTAATACCCTTAAATCTGTATTACTAAAATTATTAACCCTTAGTACTGGGTCCAGAAATACTATTAATAAAGAAGAAACTCTTTCTGCAACAAGAACAAAAGGCATTAGTTACTAGTAACAGGAAAACCATTGAGGCTTAGTTTAGCCTTGAAGAGATTGGTCTTGGTTTTTTGACGGGTAAAAGAGGGCAAGTAGGATGGATTCATTGAAAGATTGTGTTGTTACGGTGAAACCTTTAAGCTGGTAAGTAATAAAAATGTTTTGGAAATTTGAATAATACCTCAAGAGGTTTAATGGAACTGCCCTGGCAAAAAATAACCTAAATTGATCTAATCCGGCCTAACTAACCAAACACAACGTAAAACAGGGTTCAGTTTTTTGGCCCATCTATCTTAGAAAGGCCAAATGGGCCTGGGAATCAAGAAAAGATTTGCTTTGTGCATACTTTATTGTACAAAAAGGGAAACTTAATAGCTAATAAAAAAAATTTTGAAAATATTTCTAAATCTTGAGTCGATTAGGGGTTAATTCTAACAACCAAATACATGAAATCTACGCTTCTCGTGAAATTAAAAGGCTCATTCCTATTTTAGAGGCAGTTTTCCTTAGCAGACTTAGAAATAGCACACGTCCACTGGTCCAAAACCAGTTTATTAATTGCTTGGACTAGTTTTTTAATTCGAAAAGTGGGGGTTACTGGTCCTCGGGACCAGTTTATTAATTGCAAATCTATAGGAGAACAAAGGCTGGGACCAGTTCGTAGACCAGTTTATTATTTAGGACGCTAAGGGGGTCACTGGTCCCAAGGACTAGTTTAAAAATTATCCTTATTTCTAAGTCTGTTCCTTAGTGGGTAATTTTTTAGTAGGATAGTAGTAAAAATAGTAGTATTCCCCCTATGCTGGAAAGCAAAACCTGTGATGGAGAAAATGGTATGAATTGCTACACCGTTCCGACTAATCGTATTAACAGAAACAGTAAAGAATAGAGCTATCTCAGTTGTAACGTCGGTGCCTAGATAAAACGTCAAGTGCTTAGCTTTAGCAGTGGACTTTGGTTCTATGGGCAAATAGCAAGGGTGACGTCACACTAAGGCTTCCGAGATAGCTCTATAGGGAACTCCTATAAAATTATTGATAAGGTAACTAATAAGGTTTTAACAAGAAGTGAGTTATGATCGCGGGAAAAGAGCAGTTAAAATATCGTGTAACATGAACATTCAAATTGTAATACATGGATTTAGTTAAACAATAGTACCGTATTTTCCGACTTGACAGGCCTTTACAGATTAAACATGAGCGGGTTTTTGTTATGATCAACCGAATTAACTGCTGCCTTTTCCATAATATTGCTGTTTCACTGTCTTTCTGCCGTGAAAAGAGGCGGGTGCTTAATCTCTCGTGAATAAACCGGGAAACCAATACATTGGCCTTTTAAGTAGGGGTCCAAAGTGGCTTGCTTGCAAGGCCAGTACAAAATGGACATGCAAAACGGAACCGGGGAATTTCACGGGCTTCTGAACTAGGCGTTTATAGTGGTCAAGTGGCTTACTTGAGAGGCCTACACTAGAGTTACCAACGAGAGTTACGAGGTTCCCACTGATAATGTCCTTACGTTCAAACGGGAATAGACCAGGTTATTTTGGTTAGGTTCTGTCAAATGGGCATCTGTAGTGGCCTATTAGCGAGGCCAGTACAAATTGAACATCTGTATCTACTGCTTAAATATTATGGCCTCCAAAACCAATTTAATATTCCATACATTTGTACAAATTGAAAACTCTCTGCCTTTTTCAGAAGTGACTTTATACGCAGTTTCACACTGCACGCGAGAACTGCCCTCGCTTGTTTTTCAAAAACTATTTCATGTTTCAAAACATATCTTCATTCAAAGTTCAATTTTAGGAAAGAAATGTGTCGTCACAAACTGTCTTTACGCAACGCCTATATGAATTTGGTCGATTTTCAAAGGGATATTCAAAGACGGGTAAATGAGAAAATATTGTTCTACCGCGTGAAGTTTAAAATTACAAGAAAAAAATTGCTGTTTGTTTTAGGAAATGGATAAATATGATTGTTTCATAAGCAAAGATGATAAAATGAAGAAACTGAGGAACAAGGTAATAATTGCCAAAACGAAAACACTTCCCAAATATTATCCCTATAGAAAAAGCATTACGCAGAAATCTAACGAGAAAAACTAAACTTGGGGTGCTTTTGCCATGCTTGAGCGAAAGCAAAGTACCCAGTCTTGTCTCCTGTGAAGACTTTATTAGATTCAAAATAACATTGTCTACAGCCACTCCATGACTGATGAACATTGACTTTTTTAAATGGCCAGAAAATTAAAATCCCACTCTCATTGGCTAAAGGTCAGGGTTGGCAAAAATCCGGATTATTCTTGAAAAAGCCACTGGTATGGTTTCTTGCTGGTTTAAACCGGATTTTTTTAAACTACTCTCTAGTGCTTAATTTTTGCACTTCTTTTTTACATTTAGTGCGCTAGTTGACTTCTGCTAAGCCGTCTAATTGAGAATCATTTTTATTGTACGTAAAAGTTGATAAAAATATAGACGTTTCCCTTAGAGATGAGTAGGGCCCCGGATTAAATCGGGATTTTTCAATCCAACCCGACCCATATCGGGTTGGGTGAGAAAATTACTTAAAATGTTTTGCTGGTCGGGTCGGGTAGGGTTATCATATCGTCTACACGGTAGTGATCGTACGGGGTGAGATTTTTGTCGGGTCGGGCTTCGGGTCGGGTTGCGAAAAAAAACCCGGAAAATCGGGTCGGGTCGGGTCGGGGTTTTCCTTTTTAATAAAATAAACTTAATTAATATATTCTAAAAAATTATACATAGTAGCTATGTACTTTGTAATGCAAGAAATTTATTTTCAGTAATTTAGTTCCAAGTTATCACTGCTTTAGTGAACCCAATAGTAGGCGAATCTGCCATATCATTGCTATCTGATAGAACGTAGTGGAAGGGATTAGGGTAACTAATTGTCCCTGAACAGGCCCAACTTCCATCTGCAAAGTTTCTAAATTGTCCTTATCCTATGTCTTGGGCAGTGGCTGAATGGGGTTTCTGGTACTCGTGCAACTCTTCTACCACTTTTTCAATTTTGAAATCAATTGGTCGCAACTTAACACACAATTAATACATTGGCGTTTGGCGGACGACCATGAAATTGCCGAAATATATCAGTGTTCTACTGGCTTTAGAAGCTTCGAGACAGAAAAAAATTAAATATTCAAGCTCGCCCTAATCAGATTCGAGTTCCTATCTACTCTATCACAAAGCGCGACCGTCAATAATAACTTTCCCTCTACTACGGGCCCACCCCGATTTTTTTAAAACCCGACTTCAAAATTGACTGGCCGGGTCGGGAAAATACCGGGGATCCCCGACTTCCCGGGTCGGGTTCGGGTTCCCCGTACGATCACTACTACAGTACACGGGTAGACATTTTTATTATCTTCAATAGGGCAGGGTTGGGCCCGGGTAGACATTTTTATTATCTTCAATAGGGCAGGGTTGGGCCCGGGTAGGCTTTTATGTGATCTTCAATAGGGCAGGGTCGGGCCCGGGTAGGCTTTTTGTGATCTTCATTAGGGCAGGGTCTGATAAAGATTTTTCTAAATGCGCGGTCCGACCCAACAATTTAGCGTTGCGAAAAATTCAACTCAGTCTCACGAGTTTCGGGTGGGGCAGTGGGAGGAGGACGCGTCAAACTAACGAACAATGTATGGGAATTGACCATTTCGATGAAATAAAGTGGTAAAGACATGTGGGTCAAACGTTTCCTTCCATCTCACTTTATGGTGCCTGCGCTGTACTCTATTATTATATTTTTTGAAAAATCCACTGGATTTTTCATCGTGGTTTAAACCGGTTTAATCCAGGTGGATAAAACCGGACTGGATACCAGCGTGCCAACCCTGCAAAGGTTTACAGGATTAATCATTAAGGTCCCTTGTTTTAAGCGTCATTAAAAATTATAGATCATCGATGATCTTTCCCGTCAATGGTTTCTCCTCTTTCTTGCTTGACCCTTTAAAAGGCATTCTGTCTGAAGGTCCCATGGAAATCAGCTTTTGTAATGGAATCTTATTTCAATTTTTTAGTTTGACGTTTTAATTTCAAACGTGAGAAAATCGCGAATGGAAAATGGATTAACTATTAATGAACAACGAGATAAAATTGACAGGCTCAATAAGGTCAGAGAAGAATTGAAAAACAAAGTCAAAGATCTCAAGGTACGCGACATTGTTCATTTGATGAAAACGCAAATATGACGTTAGATATTCTTTAACCATTATAAATTGTTCAAAAAATTAGGAGAAAAATGGAGAAATTCAAAAGGCTAACGATGTATCAGTGAAACTTGAACCAGTTGATTATGATTCAGAGCCAGATAGCCAAGCATTATCCCTACCAGTTGCGGAACAGCAACCACCTCAATCTCAAAATGAAAGGTATTGCAAGAGGAAAAAGGTATATTTTATTGTTTTGTTTTATCACAATTTTAATTGTACAGCTCGGAAGGAGTCCCTACTGAGGCCAGGAACCGCAAGCAGCCTGGTGTGTAAATTGCAGAATATAGCATTTTTAACGTTAATTTGTGGACTAGGCATGAATATTACTAAGAGAAAAGAGATGAGATTCTGAGAATCTTCCACTCCTAGTCCCTACTGTGTAACGATCATTTTTTGAAAAGGGGTCGGATACTTTAGAAAACTCGTAACTCATTAAGGGGTGTGATACTAGTTCCGTCCACATCTCATAGAATCATCGCACTTTCCTTGTGTCGAATCTATAATTTCCAAATGTTACATGATTATTTCCTTATTTATGTAGGTAAACCCAAGGCAAAACATGATATTGAAGATGAAAGAGCTGTTGAACTAAGTTCTAAAATTCATACTGGAGAACGAAGCTTCAAATGTGATCAGTGTGAATTTTCCAGCACACAGAAAAGTAATTTCATCAAACATAAACGTATTCACGTTGGGGAAAACCCTTCAAATGTAATCAGTGTGATTATGGTACCAAGAAAAAGTATGATTTGATCAAACATCAACGCCTTCACAGTAGTGAAAGACCCTTCAAATGTGATCAGTGTGATTATGCAAGTAAGGAGAAATGTTATTTGATTAGACATCAACGCATTCACAGTAGTGAAAAAGCCTTCAAATGTGATCAGTGTGACTACATCAGCAAGAACAAGCATCACTGGATTGCCCATCGATGCATTCACAATGGTGAAAAACTCTTCCAATGTGATCAGTGTGAATATGCGAGCACGCTCAAGACTAATTTGATCATCCATCAACGCATTCACAGTGGTGAAAAACAATTCAAATGTGATCGGTGTGATTATAAAGGTACGCAGAAGGTTAATTTGATCAATCATCAGCGCATCCACAGTGGTGAAAAACCATTCAAATGCGATCAGTGTGACTTTGCAAGTACTCGGAAGTATGATTTGAAAATACATCAACTCATTCACAGTGGTGAAAGGCCCTTCAAATGTGATCAGTGTGACTTTGCAAGTATTCGTAAGAATGGTTTGATCAGACATCAACGCATTCACAGTGGGGGGAAAACCCTTCAAATGTGATCAGTGCGACTATAAATGTAGGCAGAGTAGTAATTTGATCGTACATCAGCGCATTCACCTTAGGAAGAAAACTTTTCAAATGTGATTATAGTTTACTAGCACATGTAAGTCTAATTTGATCACACATCAGCGCGTTGATAATGGTGAAATACCATTCAAGTTTTATCATTGTGAAGATGTATCATCACACCAACGTAGAAAGCTCATGGTCGCATAGAATGGATTTGAAGGACTTGTAAAGAGTAAAATCGAGGAATGTTTTTATTGTAAGACCTATTTGTATAATGAAAAATTTCTAATCATTGTAAAAATCTAAATAAATTGAGATTTCGCTATTGAATGAAACGATGTTGTTTTGACAAATTCCCAGTATCATTTCCGTTGCACGCACTATTTCGGGCAACCCTTTGTTTTTGGTGTGATAAAAATTGCGCCCGACATTGATTATAACCCGAAAAGTTTATCAGCTTTTCATTTCAGGTAGATTAGAAGAAATCTATATTTATTTTAATTTTTAAAATCATTGAAAACTATCACGGAGTTGTAATGGATGATACCATTGTCCAATCTTCATTACAAGTTAATTCTGAAATAATGTAAATTGTTTTCTTGGTATTCTGTTTTTATTGTTTTATTGTAAATGAATTTTTTTAGTAAGATTAAAATTTATAAAATCTGCTTAAATGATATCAGTTTTTCAGATGGTAATTTCAATTGAAGAAAGTTACCTAACCTTTGGGGGGCAACATGATACATAATTACATACAAACAAATGAAAACGTTTATGCAAAATTACGGTTTTATTTATTTATTACAAGCACATGCTAACCAAAATTTATTTGTAATTCAAATAATATTTCTGAAAATAGTTGCGGATCCCCTGTTGTATGATTCTTAAAAAGCCACTTGTTCCTGAAAAATTAGATACAATGCAGCTTAAAGCCTGACAATAGCTTAAAAACTATGGAGTTGGGATCGGTTGGGATTATTGTCGTGATATACTACAGTAGAAAGTTGTTGAGTCAAGTTTACATATTTCATTCGTCAAACTCAACTATCGATGGAAATAATGTACAGTATGAACACTTCATAGTTTACGAGATATCTAAGCTGAAATACCTATTTTCTTCCAGTGTGAAATTGAAAATGATTCTAGTTAATTTCAGAATTTCATTTAGATCGCGAGTTTAACGTTAAAAAACTTTCTGTGCTTCCATTTTTTTCCGACAGCCCGACAAGGAATTGAGCGAAGTTTTTTAAAACGATTGCTAAGATTGCTTTAAGACTTCAACGAAACAAGCTGTTGGCGCTGAGCACAGATCAAGTGAGCTCTGATGAGTGGGACATAATTTCTTAAAAATAATAATTTGTGAAATAAGTCTGAAAGCAGTATTGACAATTATCCCGTCGCGAGTCCAGCCAGATCCTATGCTCTACATTCTGATTTGATGGTCTGCTAGTGGTTCAAAGGAAATAGTTTAAATAGAATAATTAGCTAATTTTTTAAAAGATATCAGCAAAAGGGGAACGAGATTTAGATATAACCCATTATGTCTTTAGTTTTGGAATACCACATGTTGTTCACTTTTACTACATTTTAAATCTAATTTAATTTATAATGTTTAATTTTGGAGTTTTAAGGTAAAATATTGATATTTTAATAAATTATCCATTAAATATTTATACTTTTGCAATCAAAGCGCTTAAAAATAATTATTTGTTATTTAAGTCTGAATTTAGTTTTGACAACTTTCCTGTCACGAGTAGAGCAAGATTTTGGTACACGATAGTCTACAATCTACTTCACGCTGACCAGGACGACCGCCTTATTTCTACGTTATTAATCACGTAGTCTTGATCTACAGTTCTACACACAGTTTTCAAGGTCTGCTACGTTCTGGCTAATTGACGCCTTTATGAGACATACCTCATGCGATTGATTGAGCCGTTGATAAGATAATTCATTATAATAACATTAAGAGTATTCATTATAAATAGTGGTGAAGGTTTAATTATAATTAATCAAATAATTTCAGTTCTTTTTTCCGAGCGAGTTTGCGTCGTTGAGTGCGTGATTGAGTGGGTTATGGTTTTTGAAAACTGCTGTCGCATATTTCTCGATGGCGGTGATTGAAAGGCCGTCAATTTGCCAGAACGCAAAAGCAATTTGCAAAAAGACGGTGGCCATAATAGCGCAGAAAAAAGGAACGGAAATTTCTGCCGGACTCGCACTAAGGCTGAGAATTTAGAAATAAGGATTCTTAAATGGACATTTTTCCAGGGCCACCACCGTATTTCTCAGCCTGCTGAGCCTAGAGATAAGTCAGATAAGTATTGCATTATCTTCACCAACATTAATACTGTTGGCAAAGGTTTATCTAAATGTCACTCCAATAATAAAAATTTTACCACCTCCAAGCCCGAGACTGGGAAACTTAGCTGTCTGCTTTGCTAGTTATAACTAGCACCGTCCCACGAAAAGCGGTCAACAAACTCAACATCAACAAACAAAGTAGACGGAAGCCTTTAAATGCGCATTTAAAGGCTAATGCTTAGTACTAGAAATACTATTAATAAAAGAAGAAACTATTTCTCCAATAAGATCAAAACAAGTAGTAAATGCAAAACCATTCAGTTAGACGATATAGAGCTTGACTTATAGCCTTGAATGATTGGTTTAGTCTGATTCTTTGGCGTGTAAAAGAGGACAAGTAGGATGGATTCGTTGAAAGATTGTGTTGTTACGTTGAAGCCTTTAAGCTGGTAAGTAATAAAAATATTTCGAACTTGAAGAATGCCTCAAGAGGTTTAATGTAACTGGCCTGGCAAACCTTATCTAAGCTGACCTAATCCGGGCTAACATGAAACAGGTTTCAGTTCTTTGATCCATCTATCTTAGAATGGCCAAATGGGTCAGAGAAATGAAAATCGTTAAGTTAATTCGAAATCACGAACTCTTCAAAAAACACGTCATGATGTACATTCCCTCACTAATCACGTCGTGATGTACATTCCCTCACTAATCACGTCGTGATGTACATTCTCTCACTAATCACGTCATGATGTACATTCTCTCACTAATCACGTCGTGATGTACATTCCCTCACTAATCACGTCGTGATGTACATTCCCTCACTAATCACGTCGTGATGTACATTCCCTCACTAATCACGTCGTGATGTACATTCCCTCACTAATCACGTCGTGATGGACATTCCCTCACTAATCACGTCATGATGTACATTCCCTCACTAATCACGTCGTGATGTACATTCCCTCACTAATCACGTCGTGATGTACATTCCCTCACTAATCACGTCGTGATGTACATTCCCTCACTAATCACGTCGTGATGGACATTCCCTCACTAATCACGTCGTGATGTACATTCCCTCACTAATCACGTCGTGATGTACATTCCCTCACTAATCACGTCGTGATGTACATTCTCTCACTAATCACGTCGTGATGTACATTCTCTCACTAATCACGTCGTGATGTACATTCCCTCACTAATCACGTCGTGATGTACATTCCCTCACTAATCACGTCGTGATGTACATTCCCTCACTAATCACGTCGTGATGTACATTCCCTCACTAATCACGTCGTGATGTACATTCCCTCACTAATCACGTCGTGATGTACATTCCCTCACTAATCACGTCGTGATGTACATTCTCTCACTAATCACGTCATGATGTACATTCTCTCACTAATCACGTCGTGATGTACATTCCCTCACTAATCACGTCGTGATGTACATTCCCTCACTAATCACGTCGTGATGTACATTCCCTCACTAATCACGTCGTGATGTACATTCCCTCACTAATCACGTCGTGATGTACATTCCCTCACTAATCACGTCGTGATGTACATTCCCTCACTAATCACGTCGTGATGTACATTCCCTCACTAATCACGTCATGATGAACATTCCCTCACTAATCACGTCATGATGTACATTCCCTCACTAATCACGTCGTGATGTACATTCCCTCACTAATCACGTCGTGATGGACATTCCCTCACTAATCACGTCGTTATGTACATTCCCTCACTAATCACGTCGTGATGGACATTCCCTCACTAATCACGTCGTGATGGACATTCCCTCACTAATCACGTCGTGATGGACATTCCCTCACTAATCACGTCGTGATGTACATTCCCTCACTAATCACGTCGTGATGGACATTCCCTCACTAATCACGTCGTGATGTACATTCCCTCACTAATCACGTCGTGATGGACATTCCCTCACTAATCACGTCGTGATGTACATTCCCTCACTAATCACGTCGTGATGGACATTCCCTCACTAATCACGTCGTGATGTACATTCCCTCACTAATCACGTCGTGATGTACATTCCCTCACTAATCACGTCGTGATGTACATTCCCTCACTAATCACGTCGTGATGTACATTCCCTCACTAATCACGTCGTGATGTACATTCCCTCACTAATCACGTCGTGATGTACATTCCCTCACTAATCACGTCGTGATGTACATTCCCTCACTAATCACGTCGTGATGTACATTCCCTCACTAATCACGTCGTGATGGACATTCCCTCACTAATCACGTCGTGATGTACATTCCCTCACTAATCACGTCGTGATGGACATTCCCTCACTAATCACGTCGTGATGTACATTCCCTCACTAATCACGTCGTGATGGACATTCCCTCACTAATCACGTCGTGATGTACATTCCCTCACTAATCACGTCGTGATGTACATTCCCTCACTAATCACGTCGTGATGTACATTCCCTCACTAATCACGTCGTGATGTACATTCCCTCACTAATCACGTCGTGATGTACATTCCCTCACTAATCACGTCGTGATGTACATTCCCTCACTAATCACGTCGTGATGTACATTCCCTCACTAATCACGTCGTGATGTACATTCCCTCACTAATCACGTCGTGATGTACATTCCCTCACTAATCACGTCGTGATGTACATTCCCTCACTAATCACGTCGTGATGTACATTCCCTCACTAATCACGTCGTGATGTACATTCCCTCACTAATCACGTCGTGATGGACATTCCCTCACTAATCACGTCGTGATGTACATTCCCTCACTAATCACGTCGTGATGGACATTCCCTCACTAATCACGTCGTGATGTACATTCCCTCACTAATCACGTCGTGATGGACATTCCCTCACTAATCACGTCGTGATGTACATTCTCTCACTAATCACGTCGTGATGTACATTCCCTCACTAATCACGTCGTGATGTACATTCCCTCACTAATCACGTCGTGATGGACATTCCCTCACTAATCACGTCGTGATGTACATTCCCTCACTAATCACGTCGTGATGGACATTCCCTCACTAATCACGTCGTGATGTACATTCCCTCACTAATCACGTCGTGATGTACATTCTCTCACTAATCACGTCGTGATGTACATTCCCTCACTAATCACGTCGTGATGTACAGTCCCCGACAAAAGTTTCTGGACATTTTCATTTGGCTGCCATTTTGTTCCTATTTGAGCTAGAGTAACAAAATAGGACTTTCTAGATAGGTTGCCATCTCAAGATTATTTTAAAATTACAAATGACACTGTGGCGCTAATAGGGCGTTAGCCATAGCGGAAATAGTAAAGCCCCCCGATAATGACGTTACGAAATAATGCTTCAAATGTATCAATAATTCTATCGTTGCACGCGTCTTGTCACGTAGAATCCGAAACTGTTTTCAAATTGTAAATCGGTTCAGAAAATCAAAAGTTATGACAAAAAACGTGACGTTCAAAACAATAGCAAATAAGCCTAACGATTGTTTATTTGTTCTATATCAACTTAGCTCAGTAGTAAAACATTACAATCAGAAAAACAGGATGTTCAAGCCATAGCATAGTTTTACTCTGAAATTATAGAAATGAGGTTTTAAGAATTACGTTCAGTAATGTGGCGATTTATTAGTTAATTGCCAGTAGGGTTTCGACTTTAAGAGGACAATAGGGTTCCAACTTAGAAATAACGGTTTTGGATGGCTCTTTGGAAAGTAGAAATTTTGGATTTGTGCGCAGGGTAGTGTTAAGTCTGTGAATTTGGAATAATAAGCAAGTTGTGATTGCTAAAGTGGAAGGATTTTCGACATTAAAAATTTTGCAAATATTCTATAATGCGCGAAGTTTGCGTTTTGGGTTGAATTCTTCTGTGGCTTTTCTGTAGTAAATGTTTTAAGCTCTTAAAGAATAAAATATTTTGTGTAGCTTCTGGGTGGGTGGGTTTTCGATGATTAATGTTTTTTTGTCTTTTCGGTAAATAATGTTTGGGTGTCTTTTCGGTATAAAAATGTTTGGTTGGATTTTGTTAGGAAATGTTTTGAGTGCTTGGAGAATAAATATCGTGGCAGAACTCCAGTTTTCAGAATAGGTGAGGTGTCTACCATGGAAATATAGCGGAGAATCGGGAATGAAGATTCACGATGACATGAATTAGAGAAGAATCTAACAACGACAAATTCTTGAAGAAGGATGCGTATATTAATTTTCATTTTGAAATGGATGGTAATCTCCGAAGATAATGGTTCGAATTATTATATTATTTAAATTAAAAAGACTCACTTGTCCTAATGGCATGAAAATATTGATATTCGAATATTCCTCCTTTTGTCTGGAAGTTTAATTTTTCCACCACTTTTGAAATTAGACTACTATCTCTTTAACTTTTAGAATGCCATATATTTTTTGTTAAATCTAAGGTTAATTATATAACGTTGTATTTAACAAAGTAGTCTTCAAAAAAATTAATGAAATGGATTTTTAATGTGTATATTAAAAACTATATAAGTAGTTCACTCGAATTTACACAGTCATCATAATAATAGGGGCTGGGCTTCATGAAACGAGGAAAAAATACCTTTTGTATTTTATTTCCGAGTGGGTAGGCTGCCTTGTTTTTTAAGCTTGCAGCATGGCAATCACTTAATTCATCAACCACGCCAAAGTGTATAATCACGGTAAACAAGTGCCTGCCTACGTTGGAGATGATGTTACGATTTACATTTATTCACTAATGAAAACATTCAGGAATTTTATCATGAATGTTTGGAGAAATTTAATCATGAATATTTTTGAAAATTTGATCTTGAACATTTTTAAGAATTTAATCATGAAAATTTAGAAAAATCAATCATGATAACTAAGAAAAAATCTATCATGAACATTTAGAAAAATCAATCATGATAACTAAGAAAAAATCTATCATGAATATTTAGAAAAATCCATCTTGAATATTTAGAAAAATCCATCTTGAATATTTGAAAAAAATTATTCATGAATATATAGAGAAAAAATGCATCATGAATACTTGGAAAAAAATACATTTTGAATATTTTAAAATTATAACGAATGGTTTTATAGATGTTAAGGCTAAAAGTGTCTGACCTTTCCTAGACGTCCTTAAGATTTAAATTGAAATTCCCAATGTAAAAAAACTCGATGTCTTAGATTAGTGGTGTCTTTGAATTTTGAGTAACAAATGGTATATAGGACATTGTAGAACATGGGTTTGATTTATTGGTCTTCCAGTACTAATTTTTAAGTTAGTATACTTATGACGGTTTATTTACTTATGCAAAAAACGCGATACAGGATTGATTGACGTATAAACAGTTGGAGGTGTGAACTTCAAAACCTGTTCAATATCTCGATTTACATATTAGAACTGAAAAATAGCTATTAGGTTTTATCGATTCACATGGGTATACGGCTAAACAAGACAAAGAACCCCAGGCATAATCTCCCATTACTGAAATTGTACAAAATCTCCCATCCCCAGACAAAATCCTCGGTTATTAACTCTATCCGAGAAAAGTGAAAAATCCCCCGATAATTATCCCCATCATAAAAAAATACAATATCAATATAATCCGAAACACTTCAGCAATCCGGTAGTGCAATAGATCAGGCGTTGGACTATTTCTAATTAATTCGTTGACTTTCATTCATTTCAAGGGAAAAATAAGTTTAACCACTGAAAGAACACTTGTGGAAGTTTTAGAATTACTCATACCATTCACGGGGTCTCAGGAAACTCTTTGCTAAATTTTAACCTTCTGTTTTGGATAAAGAATGCGCGCGAGGAAATTTGTTTTCGCGCTATAGGATAGGCAACTCCCCGATCTCCGACAGCAGCTTATTCTGTATATACTCTATTTTCAGCTTCGGTTGTTAGCACGCTCAAAGCTAGGTCTCTATTTTATGTAGCTTTGTGCGTGCTGACAAGAGACGAAGAAAAAAAAAGGATTATAAATATTAGCGAGATTTTTACCTCAAATGCACGGACCTGTAGGCTTTAGTTTCAAATGCGTGCATAGTCGTTTGTAATCAATTGGTGGGTCCTTCAAACATTATCAAGGAACGTTGTGCTATTAAAAATAGCGAAAATTATTTGTTGAGACTCCCAAAAGATTTAGAAACATAATAAATATTTATAATACTAACTCTAACATCCTTCTCTAATAGTCTAAATTAGTATTACTTGAAATTTTAAAAGTCACTGGCTCGACTATGAAGTCGACACTCGACAGTCGAGGCACTTCAACTTTTTTCGAAGCCTACTAGAATTTCCGCCCATACATTTGAGCTAAAACTCGCGGATATTTTAACTCCAGAGAATCATTATTTTCTTCGTCTCTTGTCATCACGCACAAAGCTACGTAACATTGAGACCCAGCTTTGCGCGTGCTGACAACCCAAGCTGAATCAGATTATACAGAATAAGCTGTCGTCATAAATAGGGGAGTTGCCTATCCTATAGCGTGAAAACAATTTTCTCACGCGGATTTTTTTATCCATGCTCCTATGATACCAAGTAGGATAAAAACCCTTGGAAGGAAAAACAGACTGAGATCCGCCATTTTACATAAATAGAAATTGATTTTTAAAATTTTTAGCGGTAGAACTTTTGGTAAACATTATATTTTACAATATTATTACAATATTTACATAGAAATATACGAAAAGGTTTCCTCTAAAATAGCAATAGTAGCGCTTAGTAAAAATTATAATATTTGAAAAATGCTAAAACCATTCATAATTTTTTTTGGAGGTTTCAATGCGAGTGGGTCAGTGGACCTCGGCAAGGATGTGATTATACAGGTTTCAGTACGTGTGTAAGCAGGGGAAGGAAATGAGGTTTACTTGGGAGGAGACGGACGGGGTGTGGGGGTCAAGTTACCTCCGGCGGACACGGGGCAGTCGGCACATATAGGGTAGGATCGCCGACATGTGTCTTATTCCCTCAAACTTTGACGCCCAGAAGCTTGGCTTACAGGAGTGCGCCACACTCCCGGCACTATTCATAATTTGATATCGCAGCTTTTTGAAGATCATTTCATCACCTAATAGAGAAATTATGAAAAGCAACATATAAATTCTATTATTTGAGTTGTAAAAAATGGCATTCTTTAACTTCCGTTTTAAGACTTTTACCCTACTAAACCACATTAAGCCTTTCGAGTGCTCGATTGGATGGGCATAAATTGGTTCAATTCCATCCTCTAAAAAATTACCTGGCCATTGTGCCCGACGACGAAACGTTTATCATTCGTAAAGACTGCACATTCTAACTGCTCGAGTGTCTAATTTGTGTCCTCTGTTCCAGGGTTGTTTGACTTAAATCAAGCGATTTTTTTTAAAAAATCATTTGATTAAAATCAAGAATATATTTTTATTTTTAAAAAATGTTTTCTGAGATTCCAAGAAGTAGGTTAAGAAACTCGAGAAGAAACTTAACTAGAACAGACCTATAATTAAAAACAATCATAGTGTTGTTATATTTCAGTTTAAGTTTTTCCCAGAACTGAAATAATAACTGGCGATGTCAACTGGTTTTTCATTGATCAAGTTTTAATAAAAAAAGCATTAAATATGATCGTATTGTTCTTTTAAAATTCATTACAAAAGTTGTCCGGTGATCTTATTTAAAACCTAATTACTTCCAATAACCGAAATGGCGACATTGAACTGCACGCAAACCTCTATTGCGTTTTTAGCAAAAGTAAATAAACCGTCAAAAGTATACTACAACCGGAAACAATACTCGAAAACCAACAAATCAAACCCGTGTCCTAAAGTGTTCTCTAAACCATTTATTACTCAAACTTGAAAGACACTACTAATCTAAGACAACAAGTTTAATTTTAAACTCGAAATCTTAATTTAAATCACAAGGACGCCTATTTAAACCTCAGTAACTTGTATGCTTAACATCTATAGTTACAATTTGACTGATATTCTACTCCGAGTCCTAACAGCTTTACCTAGAGGTATGAAATTTTGCAGGGTCGGTACTCAGGCAGTAGGCGGGCTCTTAGATTTTTTTCAATTCCTCATCATCTTGAAAAATGGCGGCGTCTACGTGTTCCAACCGAATCTATAACATTTAAAACAATGGTTCCCAATTTCCGTAAGACTGACTTCATGTCTTTTGAAGCTCGACTTTCCACCTTCGTTAAAAATGGCGGCCTGAAATGTAATAATATATCTCGATGGGCAACGCCAGTTGTTCTTTTTTGCTACTCTGTAAATACTAAAGATTGAAGATGGATTTTTTATTCTAAATATTCAAGTTGGAATTCTCCTAAATATTCAAGATGAATTCTTTTCTAAATATTCATGATATAATTTCAGTAAAACTTCATCTGCGAAAAAATACATAAATAAAATAAAATTTCTATCCGAAAAACCTTGGAGAAGCTTCAACCTTTGACAGGGCAAGAAAATGGTATTTAACTCTATACATGGGCGCCCGTTAAATTTCTCATTTCAAGTAAAAAATCCAAGGCGTCTTAGATTATTGTGTAAATCTAAGTGTCCCTCTATCCATATCGATTATGAAACGTAAACTTTAAACTACAAACGAATAATATCAAATTATTTTAGGGCAAATAGTCAAGGTTAATAATGGAAGCAGACTCAATTTAGTTTTTTGCCAAATTAACGATAGTAAAATTGAGATATTAAATTCTCAATGTCACAAACCAGGGCGCATACCGACTCTATTATAGCAGGAAATGTATGGGCTATTGAGACTGATTTTTTCCGATGATCATTGAAACTGGTCTACTCTAAGCTAAAAAATATATAGAGCACCTTCGCTGAAACACGACACAATTGCAAACGCTGTGTTTTTTATCGTTTGTAGGGCCTCTGTCTCTTTTTTGCTCTATGTTCCAAAAACAGCCATAATTTTCAAAAAACCAAATTCTTAAGTAAAGTTTAAAGGGATAGTTGTCACGTTTAAAATGTGCTGGGAATAAGAAAACTTGCAGAGTAAAGCCGAGAAAGCGGGAAATACGTTAAAATTATCCACGTCGTAAAATATTTTCATGTCATAAGAACTTGCGAATAATTTAACCTGTATATATATTATTATTATAACTCAAACCATTCTCATCCACTTTGAATTGAACAATATGTCTTCTCACCCATCCTCATGAATTTGCCGTCGAAATATTATTCCCACAATATTATTTTCAGAGCATTTCTCAACATCCAATTCTCAAGCGTCCAAACATTATTTTCCGAACGTATAATAAGTTCTGTTACACCTGTATTTTAGTCATGCCACCTATTTTGCTCCATAAACTATCTCTGTTACACCTGTATTTTAGTCATGCCACCTATTTTGCTCCTTAAACTTTCTCAAAGAATATTCTTGAAACATTGTTCATCATCCAATACCGCGACTCGTCCAACTTTTAATAGCGATTCAACAGATAACGCCGTCTGCCGTAAAATATCCGTCAAAAGAATTATCCCCAAATATTCACCCACTGTATTAGCAACTAGGAAATTATAAAAAATCATTAAACATATCCAAATCTCTAAATATTTATACGTTTACAAACCACCACCAACAACCCTCCATTTCTGAAGACTGAGTCAAATTCATAAGTTCTCATTTCTCATATGTCAGTGTGGAACTAAAAATTCTCGCATTGGAACATCTTGTTTTTCTGATCGTAATGTTTTACTACTGTGCTAAGTTGATATAGGTAAAATAAATAATCGTTAGGCTTAATTGCCAATGTTTTGATCGTCATATTTTCTGACATAACTTTTGATTTTCTGAACCGATTTACAATTTGAAAACAGTTTTGGAATCTACGTGACAAGACGCGTGCAACGATACCTTTGTTGATCCATTTGAAGCATTATTTCGTAACGTCATTATCGGGGGGCTTTACTATTTCCGCTATGGCTAACGCCCTATTAGCGCCACAGTGTCATTTGTAATTTTAAAATAATCTTGAGATGGCAACCTATCTAGAAAGTCCTATTTTGTTACTCTAGCTCAAATAGGAACAAAATGGCAGCCAAATGAAAATGTCCAGAAACTTTTGTCGGGGACTGTACATTGAGAGCCGTAAGCTTTCTGAACTAATTCCGACAAATGTGAGAGATAGACTAAGACCATTGTGTCTTTAATTATTTCATCACTTGTTTTGGCTTTGCGATGCTAAATGAATTTGAAACGATTTTTGGACATTATGCATGTGACCTTGAATAAGGCGGGCCCATACTTTTGGAGTTAGAGGCACAACAACAAGAGGGGAGCAGGGTGAAGGAATACCACCAGTTGGGCTCAAGAAATCTTTAGGCGACTATTGGAAATGATCATATACATATATATAGTTTGCCGTGACATTCTCTTTATATCAAGAGACTGATTTATCTACGAGACTTTTTTTACAAACCGATATTGATTTTGTAGGGGTTGAAATTGGAGTTGTAGTTGTACCAGAAGAGCTATTTGTGCCCAAGATATCCTTACACCTATTTAACAATTGCGGGTTATAGTGCTGTTATGTCATGTGACCAGTTTTTCATCTAAATAGATCATTGGGTGTTGATTTCAAATGGAATTGGAACTTACGTTTTTTTCGCATTTTTTGGAGTTGAATGGTGTGAACTAACTTGCCAAATTGATTCCTTTCTACAGTGTTTCTTTGGTGTATCATGTGTATGCCGTAAGATTTGATATTTTATGGGTGAAGTGAATAGCTTCCGCCTCATATGTTTCAAGAGAGGGCTATTCTGACGAAAATTATGAGAATTCAAAAGCCTTTTATTTCTAGATGTTCTTGTATCAAATATTTTAGGGGAATAGAACAGCCTCTGCTTTTTAGCAATTCCGACTTCACTGATGTCAGGGGTTTGGGGGGAATCTGAATTCTTCCGCTTTCTTGTAGTTTCAATAGGACTACCTCCGCGAGCCTCTGTTATGTCAGTCACACTATCCTTCAAATATATTGTTCCACTGATACTTATGTTTTTTTTACTGTAATTTTTTAACCCTCTATTTGTAGATTTAATTATTTCCAGTTCATCCCTATATTTCGTAAAAAAGGTATAGTTGACATGGATTTTGAAACACCTATGACGCATTTGCATATTTTTGGTTTTCACCGCCATTTATCGATCAATAACGGTTTACTTCATTGAAAAGTTAAGAATTAGACCTAATTTAAAGTGAAAATTTGCAAATGCGTTCATCATCAAAATGGTATACCATCCGAATAATAAAACAAATCAGCTTACCATTTATCAAGTAAATAGCGGGCAAATTCATCATTAATTAAATTTAGTTTCTTTTTACCCGTGGACCATCTTGCAAATACCGAATCCGAGAGGTAAACCGTATGACGCGTTTTGGCTGCCATTATTACCCGAACAGTACTCTCATCCCGAATAAAACTTACTAAGAAAACTTCACCCCTTTCAGCTACTCAAAGTGACAAGCGAAAACATTCGACTGTAGAATTTCAGTCAATTTCATATTAAAGAGTCAATACGCACGAAAGATGCGCGCTCTCTGAGACTCTGACACTCGTTTCTATAAATATCATGATGCTATAGCTTTGAATGTGATAGACTTTCCTATTGGTACGTACCGAGCTTGAAGAGGCGTGTATATTCTAAGAAAAGTCTTTATAATGGTACAATAGATTACCCGACCACTGTGGGGTAGCTAAGTTGTGAAAAAGGGAGTTACTTGTCATTTTTAACCTTCCTGTACAAAAACCATGGAAAAATATACCTTCACTATATCACTCCAGCATCTATTGTATCTTATCTCCAAGGCGCATACATTTACCTATAGAGCCATCTATTTTAAAAAATGGAACTATAGCACCAGTGTCAACATGCGATACATTGTTTAAGATTTTACGCGGCGAGCGGCTAGGGTTACGAGAAACGTCTAGCCTCCCAATGGCAGGGCTTCCACCATCGGTTCACGCGAATGCGTTTTTATCTATTATTATAATAGAAACGAATCGTATATATACCCCAAAATTTGAAGAAAGCGGGCAAGAGGGGTACCCTTCACTTTAAACGTCAATATTTGCAAAGTTTCGAAAGATAATAGGAACAACTTTATTTTAAACGATTTAACTATTTTTAAAGTTATTTACTGGCGATTAAAATAATTAATATCATTTATATTTAATTAATTATTTAAGATAAACTTATTTCTATGTACTGACACAAGTGAGAGTTAATATAGAACGAGTAATGAAGATTGCATCTGAATCGAAACAGTACACGCATATCAAAGTTAATATAAAGCGAGTAGGATGAAAAGATCTCTTACAAAACGATAACATTTTCTTTTTGCAGAATATTAAATGGAAATACTTAAATATTTTTCGGCATTACGTTTCTTTTACAAGTTGTGTAGCTATAAAGCTCTGTTTCATCTCAATATTCCAAGAACATCTTTTGATATTAACATTTAAAATTTGGTGTTTACTTTTTAATTCATCTTTACTACATTTATATATAGTGTAAACGTAACTTTCAGCTTCATTAAATAATAAGGATGTTAATACTTCATCTCTCCATACGTGTTGAAACGACTGGGTCTATGAGATAAGATAACCTAGATTTAAACCAGAATTGACCTTGTTTCATGTCCTCTTATAGAAGGTCTTAACGGTCCAGAGTGAGCCGAAAGTTAAATACACATTTAAGTGATAGATATTAGGTCCTCATTAGAGTTATTGAGGATACGCAGGATATTATTAAACGCTTTAAACTTTACAAACGATCATGGCAATAACTCGCCGATTACAACTATGTATTTCCGGTTTGTCTCATTGGCTGGCGGACCTGTGTTTGGAAAGTAAATTCGTCTCGGCTCGGAGAGGTTTATTTTGGTTTCACTTCCATTTCTTAGATTGCTGTATTTCGGGAGTAACTGTAAAGCTTATTCGTCCACTTTCCTCTAAAGCGTGGGGAAATAGGCGAAATTATACTGGCAATCTTTTAAGACCGTGGTAAAGGCAACGGAAATGCTTAAATGATAAATTTAGATATTATAATAAACTATAAGCGGTTCAGAGTGAGCCTAAAGTTAAACACACATTTAAATGAAAAATATTAGGCACTTAACAGATCAAGAGTCATGTTCGCATTTGTTATAGGTCTGATTTTTCTGAAGGTGCATGTTGTCTTTTCTCTTTAGCGGATTTAGTTACGTCAAAGATTAGCTATCACGCTGGACAACCAAGAATATTGTTGAGGTGAAACGAGAGGGTAGTGTTAAAAGACGAATCGAGATTTTAATAGAGCAGTTAAAAACACTAGGAAAATTCATTTTTGAGCTTGAAGTTACTCATTAATAAATAACAATAGTTACATATTTAGGTAATTTAAGTTTAGATAGGCATCGTCTCGACTAGGAGAAGTAATATTTTAGTTTCCAAATTTGTTATAGATAAATTAGTAATTTCTTGGCAATTAAGAGCCTTACTCGTATTTATTTTATAATATCATTTATAATCATTATATTAGTCGTAAACAGGTATTTTACTTATAGTATAAATCACAATGAGCTAATATGGAAAGAATATTTTAAATACTAAAAAAAACTGTCATGCATATTTCAGTGAATCACAATTCAAAATTAGAAGATGATATAATTTTACCTGAGTGACGGTTTTGTCACCAAACCAGTAGATCCACACACGGTTGGATTCTGCTTCAGGGTGTCCAATGTCCGACCCGTAGATTACCATGTCAGGCCACCAAGAATCTTTACCGAAATTAGCCCAAACAATGTTTCCGTGCCCAAATTCAGTATTCTATAGTAAAAAGAAAAAATCTTGATTTTGGTAGAATATAAATAATACAATATTTTTTCTCGTTGTTAGCGAATATATTTATTACTATTTGATACTTGTATATAACATAATATTCACATATATAATTTCAGATTTATGAAACTTAGTACCATATTTTGTTTCGTCACTAATTACGCTTCATTGATGGCGTAAGTGTCAGGACGGTCGCATACAAAGTACACGATCTTTTCTTTCAGTGGTACAGTCGCCGCAATCGGTGGATAAATAATGTATTTGGTTTTGCTGAAGTTGTTGGAAAGTAAGAAATCGCGCGCGATTTTGCACGTAACGTTAGTCTGGTGAATTATTGTTAAGTCGTGGATAAAGAATACGCGTGAGGAAATTTGTTTTCACACTATCTTATAGCATTAAAACAAATTTCCTCACGTGCATCCTTCATCCATGATCTTATGAATTTGAGCGTGAGCGTCATTTTTCCAGACTAGAAACGTCACTCGTGACGATTTGTTATATTTTTCAATTAGCTCCTCCTACTTTATACATTTACCTATTAAAATCTATCTCTCTCGCGACGTCTTGTTTCAACAATAAGCTAGAAATTATTCACCTGATACAATTGGTAAAAAGAACGCATCTTATATTGTTGTTTCAATATAGTTTTTACTAAGCGTTTTATTTTTACACTCGCCACTTTCCATTTCCGACTGCTAAATGAATGATTGGGTTGATTTTAAAGTGAAGGTGAACAATCGATCATAGCTCGTCCAAATAACCGACTGACATTCTAGTAAAATTCAAAATATCCCAATCATTGAAAACCCCCTATTTAGCAGTTGGAAATGGGAAGTGGCGAGTGTAAAAAAAAACGCTTAGTAAAAACAGCAATGTAAGATACGTTTTTTTACCAATTGTATCAGATGAATAATTTGCGAATTATTGTTGAAACAAGACGTCACGAGAGAGAAAGTTTTTAATTGGCGACTGTACCTTGTATCAGCAGTTCCCAGAAGAACAGTTCCTAAACAGCAACCGCTATTCTAAAAAAAGCGCTGTTAATCAAAAATGTTGCTCTGGAAAATTGCAGTGTTTAAGTCGAGTTTTGAAAATGCTCAACCCTTACCTATAAAGTACAACTAAATCATCACACGAAAACCTAGCCTAGCTTAACCAATTGGTGTTCAAATAACAAAACCTAACCTGTCCTAATACTATTGGGATTCTAATAGCCAAATGTAACCTCGCGTAACCTAAGACTATTTTGGTATAAATAAGATTGTTTAACCTGACTTAATTATCCTCACCTATTTGAGTTCAATTAAGACCATCTCAAAGGCCTATCGTTTTTCAAATCCAGGTTGTTCTGCTCTTTAGGGAACTACTAAAACGGAACTCCGCGATTACGAGAACAGCTGCATAGGCACCTGCCGTGAAGGGTAAACTGCGTTTTCAGGAAACAGTTTAGGGAACCGTGGTTATGAGGATAGCTGTTTCATCTCACTTAAGTACCATTTTTTAACTAGCCATTTTTCCTTCATCGTCTTGAAATCTGCACAATTCTTCCCAGGAGCATAGGAACGTTCTAAATATTGATTTGGGCGCCCCTCCCAAAAATAAGAGAAATGTTGAAAAAACACATTGAACAAGGTTGATGCATTGGGAAGCCCTTAGATGAGCGGTTCCCGTATGAGCGGATTCCATAATAGCGGTCCTCATATCAGCAGTTCCCTAAATAGCGGCTTCCCGAAATGGCAGTTTACCCGTTACAACAGTTACCGATACAGCGGTTCTCGTAAACGCGTCGTACCATTACAGCGGTTCTCGTAAACGCGGCGTACCATTACAGCAGTTCTCTAAAGAGCAGAAAAACAGGAATGCGAAAAACGACTGTTGTTTGTTATGGTGTACGCTGTGTTATATGAACTTAAATAGAACTAGGTCAGATATGGTTAGCTTCAAGTTGATTATTTAAACCCCCCAATAGTGTTAGGTTAGGTTAGGTTTGGTTAGGTTAGGTTAGGTTAAAGTTGATTATTTCAATTAAATAGTGTTTGGTTAGGTTATGTTAGGTTTGGTTTGGTTAGGTTAGGTTGGGTTCGGTTTGGTTAGGTTAAAGTTAATTATTTCAATTAAATAGTATTAGGTCAGGTCAGGTTAGGTTGGGTTGGGTTAGGTTTGGTTCGGTTTGGTAAGGTTAGGTTAGGTTGGGTTTGGTCAGGTTAGGTTTGGTTAGGTTAAAGTTGATTATTTCAATTAAATAGTATTAGGTCAGGTCAGGGTAGGTTGGGTTGGGTTCGGTCGGGTTTTTTAGGTTTTGTTTTGATTGGTTAGACTTAGGTTAGTAATACTTTGGAAATGGTGTAACAATGTTACGCCTTTTCCAAAATATTGTTGTTTATCTTCATTTACTTCCGAAATAAAATAAGCTTTCTTGAAATATTTTCTATCCTGGTATTAGAATTGTAAACTGATACAGCCTGAAGAATAGTGCATATTTAAGTGTACTTTAAAAACACGATCCGTTAGTAGGTCACATTACTGACTAAATGATCACAGAAAAAGGTAGTTTTCGAAAACAACGAATATAACTGTATTGTTAAGAAATACTCGAAACTGAAGACAAACACTGCTTTTTCCCAAAAAAAAAGGGGCCGCTATTTCTAAAACAGCAGCCGCTATTTCTAAAACAGCAGTTTTGAACAACGCTGCTGTTTTTTTGGAATCGCGGCTGCAATTTCGAGAACTGCTCTACCGGGAACTGCTCATACGAGGTACACCCGATGCATTGTACTTGTGAATTGTGGTATGAGGAATTATTATGATTTTCCAAAAACCGGTGTCCGATAAGTAATACTTGTAGATAATTTTCCGCATAAATATTTTTTATCAATCTTATGAATCCTCTCTGGATAAGGGCACCAACTCTTTTAGAGAATTTTTAAATAGGAAAAGGATTCCCTTCGCAAAATTATGGGAGCAAAGCGAGCTCCGCGATTTTTTGATCTGGCCAAATGAGATCTCGCTAATTCTGCATTTAAAACGTCATGCAGCTGATATTATAAATAATTACTTCAAAATCTCAGAAACATAGGACTTTTTATAGGATTTATAGGACCTATGGGAGCCCTGCCGTAAGCACGTTTTCAATAGCTTCAATATAGAGACTCTTATTTCTGCCGAAGCGGAAGTGGCATGCACAACAAGAAGCATAGAATTAAGTTGCAAACTTTCGGAAAAAGACTGGGTCTCGTCGCGCAACTTTCTAGCTGTCATTGCCTTTAAAACAACTTTTCTCCGAGTCCGCTTTATTTTCACAATAGACCATTTCGGTATTCATCTTTGCATAGGCGCAAACGGTCTTCAGCGCCCCAAATTTGTGAAGCTCTCTTTGATAAGCTGAATAAGCTCTCTACCTTTTCATTCCTCACCAAGACGGGCTCTTTGTTGCGCCACTACAAAGTGGAATACCGCTGCACGAAATACCGAAATGGTCTATTCACCTCTTTTTACTCGTGCGGGGGAGAATCCCCCTCAACGAGTATTGTGCCGGCTTTTCAAGGTCTTTCTACCCTAGCTTTGGCAGTGGATGGAGACAGGAATACCGTGTGTTCGGGGCTTTTCATCCCCATCATTTCGATTTTTTTAAAGGAAAATGCACTTATTTGGACGAGTGTCCTTTCTGCTGGGGTAGCTTGTTTACTTCAGTATAATTTTGGCGCCCTTTTATTATAAACTTGGCACGCTTTCTGTCCAATTTAGGTGCCCTAGTAAAATTTTAAAGGGGTACAATTTACCCTTGTACCCCCCGTTCCTTCGCGACTGATTCTTCCATCCAACAGTAATCATCTATCTCACAAAAACACAAACCTGAACACATTGGCTTCTGGGAACACCATCATTCGCTACTCTACCCTTTAATACACCAATCTCTATAGGCCAGGTTCTAAATGACTTGAACAAAACGTGCCTGTAAGGTGCTCCAATATAAGAATTAGGTGGTCAAATTTGAATTTTTCCGGTTATAATTGTCCAGCGAGTGATTTCAGAACGGCTTTAATTTAAATCACTGAAATTTTCAATGTGACCACGAAGTTGTTTTATTAGCACCATAGCAATGGCGACCTCACCGTCCATAACATACAGTGTGAAAAAGATAGACCAACACCTTCCTTTGTGAACAAACCCTAATGCTGCCAACGAATGACGTCATTATACTAAAGTATACCGGGCGTAAATATTTTGACTTAGCATAACATCTACGGAAAATTCAGGAAGGAATGGAGGCTATAAACATTTTATTTTTAAGTTTATTACCAAGAAGCCAGTAAGTACACAGAAAAAACAACGTATAGGTTTTGAGCACATCCATTTGATTTAAACATGTTGAAAATCTAAACCCCTAGATTTGACGTGCGAAAACTAAACACCAACTAGTACCAATCGGTGTAATAGCTAAACATATAAAAACTAAACACAACAGCGCATTGAAAGCCTTTAAAAACACGTTTAGAATCTAAACTTATCGTAAAGTGGGCATAAACCGAAACGCCAGGGTTTAAACGTGTTCAAAACCTACTCTAGATGTAAAGGATATAAACATATTGACGTCATGTAGTTAACTCGAGCATCTGAGGAAGAATAATTAATATTTTATTTGGTGAATCGGTTTTAACCCCTTCTCATGCCGAGAGGCCAAGGTTCAGAAATTTGGGAATGGGGTACATTCATTCGCTGGTGCTTGACGCGTCAAAAGTCAGAATTTACTCGCAAAAAAGCCATATTAGAACTTCGCCCATATTTAGTAAGTAAATAAAATTGTAGTTTTATATTAGTTTGGTTTATAATATAACTGGGTTTAAATTTGAGTTAATAATTCTAATTTTAGAAACGTGTTGCTCATAAAACGGTTTGACTCACGCTAAAATTGCCTTCAAAAATGTTTCAGTGCCATTTATGTTGTGAACTGTAAATTTAGATCAGAGGTTTAGTAATTATAACCGATCAAAATATATTATTTGTTATCTTGGCGTACCAACGTAAAAACATCAAAATGTTTTCTATTAAAAATCAAGATGATTCTAAACTTGCAAATGAGTGTATAGAATATGTTTACACTTATTTTAAGCATCTCTAGGTACCTGGGACCGGTCAGTTCAACGTTTTAGCTAGGGGGCGACCACGTTGACTGTTTTACCATTACCAGGATACTCATATTTGTACGCGGCAATCGGCTAGGTTCACGCAACTGCGATGTTCTTATCTACAGCTGCGATTCGAATCCTTTATGTATTACCTATTTGAGTAAGGCGAAGCAACAGGCGTATGCTTCATTTCAAACGTCCATATTAGTCAAGTCTTTCAAGAATGTTTAATTGTTCTTTTTTAAAACGATGTAACGCTCAATAAGGCGAACAACTAACGAAGAAATATCAAATATTAATTATATTTATTTTAATATTTAAGATAATCTTGTTTCTCAATTCAAAATTAATACGGAAAGAGTTAAAAAGCAGTCTATGTTTTTGTATGTGTGTGTCCGTCCGTTGTTACACTAGCACGCTGCGTTAGCAGTTCGCTTTGCTTTGATGTGTAAAGAAATCCTACAGAACCTTAATATTCACATTTTCCATAATATAAAGTGAATATGTGAAAATATTTTTCGTAACTACGATGCATTTAGTACTTTTCTAGCTTTAAAGTTCTGTTTAATTTTGATATTTCAAGGATATTTTTTAATATTATTATTTGAAATTGCTGTTTATATATTACTTAAGCTATACTACATCTGTATATAGAATAATCCTTGCTTTAAAGATTTCAAGAAGGAAGCTTAGGCCTGGACTCAATCGGGTAAATCAAGAATTATCCGCGATAGGTTTAGTGAACCAAAGAGTAAATAATTGAGACCTGAGGTGAACTAAACTGTGGGTTTTTATTTTCGTGTCTGTAATGAAGGGACATTAACGGTTCAGAGTGAGCCGTAAGTTAATTACACGTTTAAATAATCAGGTTTAGATATTATAATAGAATAATGCATCATGGTGGCAATTAGATCAGTGAAAGGGCTAATCGTTATCGGGTTATAGCTTAGAAGTTTTCATTCTTATTATGGTGCGTAATGACTTTCAGTGCGTCTAACCACAAGTCAGCTTTGGTGATATTTAACGTTAACAATCATGTTGGCAAACTAAGAAAATCGTTGAGGTGAAACGAGACAGTAGTGTTTATACTACTAACCAGTTGTGAATGTAGCTATAAGAATATAGGGTTAACAGTTGAGGCGTAGACAGTTGGGCCTTTTCAAACACATAAAGGTTATATCTCTCCAAAATCTATACACTTCATTTCCTGTTTTTTTTCCCCATTTACTGATTTAAATGTGTCCAAGACATATCTTTATTGGATGTAAATGTCGTCTGCTTTACTGTATATTCAATATGCTTGGAATACTGCTTTAAAAATTCGTAAATTTTTACTTCAAAAAAGATAAATAATTCTATATCTAGGTTAATAAGTTTGTAGTAGTAGTCCTCCTCTTGACTCGGAGAGGTAATATTTTGGTTTTTCCAACTTGTTACACTAGTGCAACGCGTTAGCAGTTCGCCCCGTGTAAAGAAATCCTACAAAACTTTAATATTTTCTTTTTTTACCTCTCCGAGTGACGTATGTCACGGAGAGGTATTACACCGGACGTGCGTGTGTGTGTGTCTGTGTGTCTGTGTGTGTGTCTGTCACGCCCCACGTGACCGCGTTCGCAGTTTGCGTATCGGAGCAAACGTGTTCCCAATTTCCGGACTGCATTGACAGTTCACGGAAATTTGGGTTTGTCTCCTCTGGCTATTCTACTTGAGTTCCAACACCACCAGCTTTGGTTTTCGTCCACTCCACATGGACACTAGTCTGTACTTCTAGCTTCCAAGCACAACCATCTTCTGTTCTTCGTCAATTTCACCTTGACACCAGCTTCTATGCACCACCATCTTCTGTTCTTCGTCAATTCCACATTGACACCAGGTTCTATGCACCACCATCTTCTGTTCTTCGTCAATTCCACATTGACACCAGGTTCTATGCACCACCATCTTCTGTTCTTCGTCAATTCCACATTGACACCAGCTTCAATGCACCACCATCTTCAGGTCTTTTGTCGATTCCACATGGACGCCAGTCAGTACATTCTGGCTTCTTTTCCTCCGTCATCGTTTGGTTCCAAGATATACGCGGCGATCGGCTAGGGTTACGAGAAACGTCTAGCCTCCCAATGGCAGGGCTTCCACCATCGGTTCACGCAAATGCGTTTTTATCTATTATTTGGTTTTAAGATATACGCGGCGATCGGCTAGGGTTACGAGAAACGTCTAGCCTCCCAATAGCAGGGCTTCCACCAAAGGTTCACGCGAATGCGTTTTTATCTATTATTATAATGGAAACGAAACGTATATATACCCCAAAATTTGAAAAAAGCGGGCAAGAGGGGTACCCTTCACTTTAAACGTCAATATTAGCAAAGTTTCGAAAGATAATAGGAACAACTTTATTTTAAACGATTTAACTATTTTTAAAGTTATTTACTGGCGATTAAAATAATTAAAAATAATTATATTTATTTAAATATTAAAGATAAACCCAAGTACCGAAGTCGTTAAATCATTGCCTCCTATATCTATCAAGGCCCGTGCATTGCGTTATATTTCGTACATTGTCTCTTATATCTTTTTAGGCCCGTGCATTGCGTTATATTTCCTACATTGCCTCCTGTATCTATCAAGGCCCACGCATTGTGATATATTTCCTTCATTGCCTCCAATATCTATCGAGGCCCGTGCATTGCGATATATTTTTGAGAACAACAACCAAAATGGGAAGCTCCTCTCAGAACCATAATAATTTGTTTTCTCAGTTATATGAAATGAAAATATGGATAATATTTTCGGCAATTCGATTTGAATGGCTCTTTCTGATGTATCATTCTCTCAGCACTGTTCATAATGGACAGGAACGTAGAGATTCGAGACACTAGGAATTACGATAGTGTTTCAAATCGTCTGTATTGAGGGCTTAAAGGCTTGGAGTGAGTCGAAAGATAAATACACATCCTATTTTTTAGTTGTACCATGCGTACCACAATGTTGCCAGGCGTTTATTGAAGGATGCTTGGGTACTTGGTACAGACTGTTACGTCTACCAAGTTTCCTAGCATCCAAGAATAAATAGGATTCATAGAAGCCAGTGTTAAGGGCATGTCATGGGTCAAGTCGTTAAATATATCGACGCAGTTAAGTAGCTGATGGCATTATTTTATCCACTTTCCCATTGCCTTTCGAGTGGAAGTTCAACTTTGGCACGGACGACAGATGGCGCTCTTAAACTTCTACCCCCAAAAATCGTTGTTGTCTGCTCGTTTTCCCCTTCCGCGTTTTTTCGTTATAAACTTATGATTTAACGAACTGTTAAGATAAAATTTCATATTTCCTAAGACAGATAAGCTTCTACTCCTTTCATATTACTCCCAGTTAGATTTAACGCTTAAAAAATATATTTTCAATAAAAACACCGCTTCCACTAGTGGATTTATACTCCTTGTTAGATTAGTGTAGGTGTAGAGAGTAATCATTACAAACGCTAAAAAATATATTTTCAAAAATGAAGAACATAGAACATTTATTCTATATCAAAAAATATTTTGGTGGTAAGATTGCTTTAGAAAAATCCAAACGGGTAGATATTGTTCAAAAAGAAATGTGTAAGCTATTTGTAGATGAGATAATTGTTTTACATGTTTTAAATGAGACTAAAACTTCCACTATTGTGTCTAAAAAAGTGTTGGCAATGTATATTTTTTAAATATGACGGAATTGCGGTTGATATGATAGCGCCCTATTTGCGAAAAAAACCTTTTTTTAAACAGTTTAATCATTCTTTGATAGAATTTCGAAGGAAGAAGTTAAGTGTTAGATTTGCTCGATTAATTTTGTTCGGCAAATAATATAATTAAGCCTTACGTATTACTGAAGGAGATTGATTTTGCCAACCTTTGTGAGTATTTAACTGTTTAATAATTATTTTGGTTAAGTGGGAGCCTAGCTTATGTGTGATTGGGTTGTGGCTTCCATGATTTGGGCACATTTGCTTTTTGTGTGGCGAGGTATGATTCAGCTTTGATATGGACAAATGTTACAAATCATACTGGTAGACTAAGAATGCGGTTGAGGTATAGCGAGAGAGTAGAGTTTCCACAGCAATTGAGAGATATTGAAAAGGCTTGAACAATAGACTATTTTAAAATTCAATTCCTGCACTTGCAAAGAATTAAAAAAAGCGATAGATGCATATATTTAGGTTATTTAAGGGGTAGTGATAGTCATCTAAACTCGGAGAGGTAATATTTTGGCTTTCCCAACTTGTCATAATTTAAAAGTAATATATAGATTTATTTTTCGTAATTTCGATGCCTTTGGTAGTTTTGTAGCTATAAAGATCCGTTTTATTTTGATATTCCAGAATATTTTTTATATTATTACTTGAAATAGTTGTTTATATATTACATAAGCTATACCACATCTGTATATTAACGTTGGAAAACTACATGCGGGTTAGACATAAACGTTTTCAATCTGAACATGTTTGAAATATAAACATTTTCAATCTAAACGCGTTTCAAACATAAACGCTATCAATCTAAACGCGTTTGAAACATAAACGTGTTCAATCTAAACGCGTTTGAAACATAAACGTGTTCAATCTAAACGCGTTTGAAACATAAACGTGTTCAATCTAAACGCGTTTGAAACATAAACGTTTTCAATCTTAACGCGTTTGAAAAATAATCGTTTTCAACCTAAACGCGTTTGAAACATAATCGTATTCAATCTAAACGCGTTTGAAACATAATCGTTTTCAATCTAATCGCGTGTGAAACATAATCGTTTTCAATCTAATCGCGTTTGAAACATAATCGTTTTCAATCTAAACGCGTTTCAAACATAAACGTTTTCAATCTAAACGCGTTTGAAACAGATACTTTTTCAATCTATGCGCGTTTGAAACGTAAACATTTTCAAACTATACGCGTTTGAAAAATAAAAATTTCAGAACTAAACGCGTATAGGCTGGGCTCGTGTTTAAAAAGGCGTTGCACTTTCCCGTTTAGGAAAACGTTTAGAATCTAAACATCGTTTTTTCTGTGTAGATTTCTCGCTTACAAATATCGTGAGTTGACGAGCGAGGTTGACACTAACCCTTAAATTGATAGTTAATCATTACAGACAACTTGAATGCACTGTAAAATTTAAACATTTAATCAAATTATCTTACCGGACTCTGTCTCATTTTTTTCTCAGGACTTGCCATTTTCCTTTGACCGACAGCTAAAAAAGAAAAAAGAAATATCTTGGATGTAAGATATATAGTAATAGTAAATGTTTATAGAGCAATGAAACAATACACTCTAAGAAAATGTGTTTACTGAACCGAAAATTGTGGCAAGCCTAAACACACTGGCAGCACACTTTTGAATTATGTTTTCGAACAGTAAATACTGGTACCAAAATTTAACACCAAAACAGTGTGCTAGGATGAGTACTTTCATGCGTATTTTGAACACTGTGCGTGGTAGGATTTTATCTCACGGATGCAACATTAAACAGTATAGTTGACAATTTGCCTCACATAATGTGGCCATTTTGAATAGTTGAAAAGGAATATGTTTTGACAGTTTCTTTCTGCAGTTTTCGCACTCGCAATATGGGAACTAGTGGTTTGGTCATTGGTGGAGTTGTAGCATCTCTCTAGCCTTATAAAGGCGGCGTAGTTATATACAGATAAGGCTCTCGATTACTGGATCCTATCATTTCTTTATGGCAAGATGGTACTATAAATCTCCTTACATCAACCGCTCCTGCTTACCCGAATAGAAATCTCAAGGCATAACCACGGGGATGCCCATGAGAATACTGAGTTTTTCCTTTATATAACTGGATTTTACGGCAGTCAAAATCGAGCGGTAATCTTAACACATTTTCTTTACTTTTCGGCAGACATTTTTTGAAGCTAAAAATAAATAATTTTTACCATAACAACGAAGTGTGTACGAAGTGTACCACTTTGTACACATTGGCTTCTTACACCACCATCTTCTGATCTTTGTCTATCCCGCATAGACACGAATAATTTTTTTTGACAACACCAACTTCTGAAGATCGACACCAATCTGTGCTTATTTTCTTCTAAAAACACCACCACCCACTGGTCTCTAGTCTATCACATACAGACACAAACCTGTGATCTACACCATTATGATCGTAAGGGTTAAGATACACGCGGCGATAGGCTGCACTGTTAAAAATAATGGTGCATTCTTACACCATAAATGCTGTTTTTTCGGTGCCAAAATTGACACCATTTAAGGTGTACTTCTACACCATTTTCATGATAAATTCACGCCATTTACAAATATTATTTGCAAGTATGAACGAAATATTAGGCATTTATGCACCATTTATAGTGCTTTTTAACATCTTTTTCAGGAAATCTTTTGAACTCTAATATTACTACTTAGTTTAATGGTGTTAAATGTAGGCACAGTTACGCCACGTATATCACATTACTACACCAAATGAAGTGAAGGTGTTAAATATTTTTTCTATATTTAGCACCACGTTTAAGGTGTAAAACAAAGCCATTAATACACCATTTCAAGTCTCTGTTCACTCCATTTCAAAGCCCTATTTACTCCATTTCAGAGCCCTATTTACTCCATTTCAAAGCCCTATTTAGTCCATTTCAAAGACCAATTTACTCCATTTCAAAGCCCTATTTACACCATTTCAAAGCCCTATTTACACCATTTCAAAGCCCTATTTACACCATTTCAAAGCCCTATTTACACCATTTCAAAGCCCTATTTACTCCATTTCCAAGCGGCTATTTTCTCCATTTCAAACCCCTATTTATTCCATTTCCAAGCCTTATTTACTGCATTTCAAACCCCTAATTACTCCATTTCAAAGCCCTATTTACTCCATTTCAGAGCCCTATTTACTCCATTTCAGAGCCCTATTTACTCCATTTCAAAGCCCTATTTAGTCCATTTCAAAGACCAATTTACTCCATTTCAAAGCCCTATTTACACCATTTCAAAGCCCTATTTACTCCATTTCAAAGCCCTATTTAGTCCATTTCAAAGACCAATTTACTCCATTTCAAAGCCCTATTTACACCATTTCAAAGCCCTATTTACACCATTTCAAAGCCCTATTTACTCCATTTCAAAGCCCTATTTACTCCATTTCCAAGCGGCTATTTTCTCCATTTCAAACCCCTATTTATTCCATTTCCAAGCCCTATTTACTGCATTTCAAACCCCTAATTACTCCATTTCAAACCCCTATTTACTCCATTTCAAACCCCTATTTACTCCATTTCAATGCCCTATTTACTCCATTTCAAAGCCCTATTTACTCCATTTAAAGCCCTATTTACTCCATTTAAAAGCCATATTTACTCCATTTCAAACCCATATTTACACCATTTCAACCCCATATTTACACCATTTCAAACCCATATTTACACCGTTTCAAACCCATATTTAAACCGTTTCAAACCCCTATTTTCACCGTTTCAAACCCCTATTTTCACCGTTTCAAACCACGATTTACACCGTTTCAAACCCCTATTTACTCCATTTCAAGTCCCATTTTAACAATTTCAAGCCCCTGTTCACCCCATTCCAAGTTGATTTTACTACGGCAATTAACAAATTGTCTTCCATTCGGCTGAAAAACCCCGCAATTTGGCGGATTTTGGATTCGGTATATTATGATTAAAAGTTCCCGATGGAAATACAGTAATTCTCGGGAACACGAAGACTCCATACCCGAGATAATCTGATTATGTAATGAAGATTGAGTGGTTAGGTAAAATGAGCAATAATTCCATGTATTTTTTTAAATATTAAGCAAAATTTAGAGTTTAGAAGAACGAAATATTTTCAAATCGAAGAAATGTACCTTGACAAAGCGATTAACAAATGGTTATATTTAAGTCATATGCATTATGTAACACTGTAATGAAGTTTGAACATAAAATGAGTACCCAAAATCTATTTTCTAACGTAACATAGTTCCTCTAAGAAACATTTCATTTTTAAACGCTGTCACCGATAAAATGTTTATTATCATTGAAATGGTTTTTCAATTTTTAGCATTTATAGGATATGAATATATGCATACGCTTATTATCACGAGGTCAAATGCTTAATTTAGGAACCGTAGGTCTCAAAGACGCCTAAGCAAAATTAACCTGTGCCTTTCCTAACCCTAATCTGATCAATAAAACAAGCAATATTTTGGAAAAGGAAGATGCTTATTCTTCAAAATCCTTTATAAATATATAGCGTTATTGTTCAAGGACCTAAAGAAATGGAGCATTTTTTCGAATAGGCCCGCTTTTATGAAGCTAGATTCCCATTCCACGGAAAAGACGACGGAAACCAGGCAGAAAAGGGTTCGACCGACGGAATTTCCGTTCGGTCGGGCGTAAGTTGTGTTCTATTTTTTCGGTCGTGTTCGGCGTTACGCCGGTATCTCAGCCAATGAAATTATCCCACTGACAACGTCATAAATTTCAAGAGCGCACGCACACGCGAGATCGATTGATAGCCGCCATTTTTTGTGGTTGACCAAGGCTTATTGGAAACATACCACCAAGAAAGAAAAATTAAATTAACGGAAGTAAGAGATAAGATGTTAATAAGGAAAAGTTTACTGAGGAAGCTAGAAAATATCCCTTCTAGTACGATCCAAGCGACAAGGGGACAAAGAGTGTGAAATAGATGTTGAGGAAATAACTCAAATCTGTCACGTGACCCAAAAATATCTACCGCCAAACCGAAAATTCAGTCGTAGTTTGAACGGTCTACCGCCGGACGCCAGCGTAAGTTAAAATTTTTACCGTTGGCTGTGTGATTTCCGCCGGTTTTTTTCGGTCGAGTGGGAATCTAGTTTTATGCCTAAGAAAGAAAGGTGTTGCTTTAAAAAGTAACACGTGCTCTTTATTAATACCGATCTGACTCCATTAGTTGTTACCAAAGAGAGATCATTTGGATAATTTTAACGGCATTAACTTATAGTCGTGTTAATTCGAGCTTGATATAATAGAAAAGCCTTCAACGTGTATATACACAATAGGAAAGGTAGTGAAGTCCCACCGAACACGACAATAATGATCCCAGTAAATGGGGTGAATAGGGGTTTGAAATGGGCAAATAGTGACAAGAAATGGGGTAAATAAAGACTTGAAAAGAGGTGAATAGGGGTTTTGCAATGGTGGAAATAGGGCTTGAAATAAGGTAAAAATACACTTGAAATGGGCTAAATTTAGACTTTAAATGGGGTAAATATAGATTTGAAATGGGATAAATAATTACTTGAAATGAGGTAAGTAGGAGTTTTCAATGGCGTAAATAGGTTTAAAATGGGGTAAATATAAGGAATTGAAATGAGGTAAATAGGGGTTTTGCAATAGTGAAAATAGGACTAAAAATGGGGTAAATATAGACTTGAAATGGGGTAGATATGGAGTTGAAATGGGGTGAATGGGGACTTTAAATGGGATAAATATAGATTTGAAATTGGGTAAATAGGAGTTTCGCAATGGTGTAAATAAAACTGGAAAAGGGGTAAATAGGGACTTTAAATGGTGTAAATAAGGGTTTTGCAATGGTGTAAATAGGGGTTTTGCAATGGTGTAAGTAAGGCTTGAATAGGTGTAAATAGGGGTTTTGCAATAGTGTAAATAGGGGTTTTGCAATGGTGTAAATAGGGGTTTTGCAATAGTGTAAATAGGGGTTTTGCAATGGTGTAAATAGGGGTTTTGCAATGGTGTAAATAGGGGCTTTTCAATGGTGTAAATAGGGTTTTGCAATGGTGTAAATAGGGGTTTTCTAAAGGTGTAAATAGGGGTTTTGCAATGGTGTAAATAGGGGTTTTGCAATGGTGTAAATAGGGGTTTTGCAATGGTGTAAATAGGGGTTTTGCAATGGTATAAATAGGGGTTTTGCAATGGTGTAAATTGGGGTTTTGCAATGGTGTAAATTGGGGTTTTGCAATGGTGTAAATTGGGGTTTTGCAATGGTGTAAGTAGGGGTTTTGCAATGGTGTAAATAGAGGTTTTGCAATGGTATAAATACGGGTTTTGCAATGGTGTAAATAGGGATTTTGCAATGGTGATTAGGGCTTGAAATGGGGTAAATATAGACTTGAAATGGTGTAAATATGGACTTGAAATGAGGTGAATAGGGGTTTGCAATGGTGTAAATGGGGCTTGAAATGGGGTAAATATAGACTTGGAATGGGCTAATTAAGGACTTAAAATGGGGTAAATAGGGGTTTGCAAAGGTGTATTTTCGTATTATTTTAACACCATTTAATGGTATAATTGAAGGTGTTATTTTAATCCATTTATGTATAATTTGAGCAACTTTTATCGAATGTTGTTTTATGAATCCGTTTTTTGCACCATTCATTTTCGCTAATGGTGTTTGTAAAATATCGCACTATTTTCATACAATTTCAACACATTGTCAAGGGGTAAAAATACTGCTTAATAAATTTTACACCACTACAACACTTTTTAGGTACCTTAATTTAGCGTGCATAACTCCATTTTCACGTTATTTCTTCATCTTTTATATGAGTCTTGCTCACCTTTTCGAGGATGAGGTTTCTTCAGTAGTTTTCTACACCTTCTATTTAAGCGAAAGATGTTTAAAAGATAACTACATTTTCACATTATTTCAACATCTTTTTAAGGGCCTGCGAAGGTGTTATTTTATATCAATTGCGCACCTTTTCGAGGATGAGGTTTTTTCCGCCCTTATTTACACCTTCTATTTTAGCCAATGGTGTTCAAAACATAACTGTATTTTCACATTATTTGAACACCTTTTATATGGGCCTTGCGAAGGTGTTATTTTATATCGTTTGGGTATCATTTGTGCGCCTTTTAATGAATGAGGCTTTTTCAACCCTTTTTCACACCGTTTATTTAAGCGAATGGTGTATAAAAAATATCGAACTAATTCTATGCCATTTGAGCACCATTTAATGGGGTATTCAATGGGGTTATTTTATATAATTAAGGTATCATTTGCACACCTTTTAAAGAATTATGCTTTATAAACCCATTTCTACACCATTCGTTTAAGCTAAAGGTGTTTTTAAAATATCGAACCATTTTCGTACTATTTCCGCACCATGTCAAGGTGCACAAATAGTGCACATTGTTTTAATACCATTATGGCACTATTTAGGCACCACAATTTTTTACAGTGTGGAGTTAAAATTATCGAAATATAGGGTTTAATAGGATGAATTTTTGAAATAAAGTGATTTTTTGTTGGATAAAAAAACCTAAATTTCGGCTTAATTATTAGTAAAAATTATTTGAAATAATCTGAAAGCTAATATTACATAGTGAATCTATAGGTTATTTGATCACATTTAGATTTTTGCACTTTTGACTTTGAAAGCGAGGCAGAGTGTTTTACATGTTTTTGGAATAAATTTTTATGGCTGCACCCTTAAAAACATACCGTGTTTAAAATTTAGGATAGCCTATATAGGATCATCTCGAAATTATAGGATATTATAGGATCGCCGGGAGCCCTGAAAACACTAAAGCTTTCACTAACGGAGAATGGTGGAGAAAAAAGGACCAGACTTCTCAGGTACCAATTGGAAAGTTAAATTTCTTAATAAAAGCTGACACACTAACTAGTAAAATAGCTAAATTAATTAAGTGTCGCATCGCTGGGTAACGATTGCCTAATCTGGCTAAGATTTATTGAGGAAGTAATATTGCACTAATGCACTAGAGTTTCGGTTGATAGCTCAGCCATCCATCATAAATGATTGATTTTTACCTCCTTAATTTGGGTAGAATTGCCTTTTTAGCCACATCTCGTGATGCATATCTACAATAAGGCTATAAGTTTGACCTGCCCAGTTGTCGTCGTCGGCGTGCAACAATACTAACTATGGCAGTATAAAGAGTTTTGTTCCTCATTGAAGAGAGAGTAAATTTGAGAAGATTGTGAGGAGGTAATATTTTTTTCGTGTCAATGTTAAAGATGCATTACATTTAATTGTACGTTTGCTTGTTATTTTGAAAGTGAGTATGATCGAGGGGTTAGTCACTTGAATAAACAGGTGTACAGACCGCAGAAATCGATTGCTTGATTTCAAGAATTCTTTGAAAATCATCAGTAATCAAAATCATTCTTGTGGGTAATCAAAGGTAATCAGAAATCTCCAATAATCACTGGAAATCACGTGAAATCTTGAGAAAATCGGAAATAATCACATGATTTACTAATAATCTTTTGTAATCAACCCGGTAATCACACTTTTCGTGAAACAATCACTCACAATCAATTGAGGAATTCGATAAATCCATAGTAAAAATCATAATCAGTTGAAATAGAAATAGTCACTTTTCTCATCAAAATTAACGAAGAATCCTGTGGTAATCACGGCATTAATCAAAAAATCACCGGAATTCATTGGGATTCAAACAGGAATCACAAGTATTCTGCGCAAATCAGTGTAAAGATTATGAAAATCACCGATAATAATCGTAATCACAGAAATCAAGGAATTCGTTCTGTAATCATCGGAATTCACATGCAAATTCAGAAATCGGTAATCAGGTGTACACAATTTTGGTGAATGACCAGCCCCTCGATTATGGTTTACCCTTTACATAAATGGGAGATGGGAGGTGTCCCACCTCCTTTAATATTTCGCTCACCCGTCGACAATAAGGATTTCACGCTCTCAATAACGCTCCTCTATATTAAAACAGTTAGAGAAGAAACGAATTGTTTTAAAGCGGTGTTTATTACAGTTACGTGTATCTTTCAAGAAATCAAGATGAATTTTAAAAAGCATAGGCAAGCATAAAAATCTTGTGGAACCGGTATATTGCAATTATAACAATACTAAATTTATCGAGGTTACGATTACGGGTTAGCACTGTGCAAGAGGAACTAAACACAAACATTTTCTGTACTTGTATTAAGGTTTAGGTATGCCTGATATTATTATTATTATTGTAGAAAGGATTACGGGTGATTATTTTAGCACTGTTAATCGAAGCGCGTCTAGGGTCTATTCACTCACGTTTTCTATTTGTGTCGCATTATTACAATTGTAACAAAATTAAATTCATTAAAGTAAGAGTAGCGCATCGACTGGCTATCCACTCAAATTTTTCCAAGTTTTACTGCCCACTATTTTCTTATGTGCGTAGTTTGTCTCAGAGACCTGCACGGGCCGAGTTTTTCAGGCCCGACCCAAGCCCGGCCCGGTTTTAGCATTTTGAATAAGCCCGAAACCCGGCCCGAGTCCGAGTACATAGTTGGTTTTTCGGCCCGGTCCGGCCCGGCCCGTTACATGCATTAACCACGCCCGGCCCTGCCCGGCCCGACGCATTGCATGATTTGAACAGGCCCGGCCCGTTACACGTAGTTCATTTGTGATTTTTATATTTTTTTACATAAAATCAATGATTTGAATTCATATTTGCTTTAGCGTCGTGTATTTTTCATTTCTTTTGATAATTACGTTACATTTGTCCTTAGAAGCTTATTCTCATTTAAATGATCTTTCATTTGAACTTCGGATTACATGAGAATCAAGTTCGGCCCGGCCCGAATTTTGAAAAATGAACAAAAGCCCGGCCCGTTAATTTCCAAAATTTTAAAAGCCCGACCCGGCCCGGCCCGATACAATTTTCAAAGGTGTAAATCCCAATTCCGTTTAAAATCGACGAGTTGGTAGCACCTCTATGATTAACCGTAATCCAGACATAACCCCTAATCCTCATCCAATAGCCCCTTCCAAAAAGTTTGACTGCCTTGTGCATCTTGTTGTTTAAGTTCTTCGCGCATGCGCACTCGGAGCTAAAAAACTTCATATCTAGGTTGTGAACTAGGCTATGCGGGGAAACTACCTCCTGTTTGTAGGAAGAAATGAACTGACTCAGACTAAGAACATTTTTTCAAAACTTTTTGGAAGGGGCTATTTAAATGATTTACCCCCATTTAACCCAAACCGTTTCTACCAATTCTAATATCTCCCAATCCCATTTGACCCAACACTATGTCTTTTCCCCCAATTTCTTTTGTCCCAATTCAGCATAAAACATATGTTAATAAGTTCAAAGAGAATTTTCTTGTTTTATTAACAATGATATGTTTTGCATTGGTAGGAAAGTTATTTAACCTAACCTAACCTAACGTAACAGTAATGTTTTGAAAAAGGCATATTATTTGAGAAGTAAATGAAGCTAAACATCAATATTTTAGAAAAGGCGTACCATAGTTTAATGATTTATAAAATATTACTAACCCAACCTAACCAAACCTAACCTAACCTATCATAACAGTAATGTTTTGGAAAAGGCATATTATTTGAGAAGTCAATGAAGCTAAACGTCAATATTTTGGAAAAGGCGTACCCATAGTTTAATGATTTATAAAATATTACTAACCTAACCTAACCTAACCAAACGTAACCTAACGTAACCTAACCTAACCTAATCTAACCTAGCCTAACCTGACCTAACCTAACCAAACCTAACCTATCATAACAGTAATGTTTTGGAAAAGGCATATTATTTGAGAAGTCAATGAAGCTAAACGTCAATATTTTGGAAAAGGCGTACCATAGTTTAATGATTTATAAAATATTACTAACCTAACCTAACCAAACCTAACCTAACCTAACCAAACTTAACCTAACCTAACCAAACTTAACCTAACCTAACCTAACCAAACCAAACCTAACCCAACCAAACCTAACCTAACCTAACCTATCATAACAGTATGTTTTGGAAAAGGCATATTATTTGAGAAGTTAATGAAGCTAAACGTCAATATTTTGGAAAAGGCGTACCATAGTTTAATGATTTATAAAATATTACTAACCTAACCAAACCTAACCTAACCTATCATAACAGTAATGTTTTGGAAAAGGCATATTATTTGAGAAGTCAATAAAGCTAAACGTCAATAATTTGGAAAAGGCGTACCATAGTTTAATGATTTATAAAATATTACTAACCTAACCTATTTGCCTATTCGCATTAAAAATAATCAAAGTCGTTTTGAAAGCAACCCTTTGCAGCATAAAATATTAGACGAAACCATTCGATTGGGAGAAATGAGAATTGAATAGTTTGGGATAAAAATTCCGATTGGGAAATATAAGATTGGGAGAACTGGGAATCCGAAAGTTTGGGATAAAAATGTATTTTGGGAAACACAGAATTGGGAGAAATGGGACCATACCATTTAGATCACCAATAAAGCATTAATGAAAATCACCAAGAAATCCCTAACCCTTTTAAAAGTATCAATGGAAATCACCAATGAACCAAGATTTTCATTAGTGCATAGCTAAAGTTTACAACATAGACTTATACCCACGTAAATATTTATAAATGTTTAACATTGACTTATGTCCAGGAGCGTTTGAAAGGGAAAGAATTCGGTAAAACACCCAATTTGAGTTCTTTCTTTTTGTAAATTCCGAAGTTTTTATTTTATAGAAAATTGTTCGGGTTCTTAGAATATTTATGGCTTGAAAGGTGAGAAATTTTAAAGAGAGTATGAAATCAGCAATTTTATGTAGGTCAATATGACAAATTTGTGTGTTATTTCTTCGGATTTCGTTTGATTTCGTCGGATTCTGTTTGATTTCGAAATTTGATAAAATCCAACGGATTTCGTAGGATTTTGAGAAATTTTTCCCGTGATTTTGTGATATTTTTCTCGTGATTTCGACATATTTTGCGATGTTTCCCTTGATTTCGTTGGATTTTGAGGTTTTTTTCCGTGATTTCGTCGGATTTAATTACTTTCTTATTTTGGATTTCGTGAATTTTGTAATAGATTTCATGATTTCTTGAATTTGTTTCTGGTTTTGTGATTTCTCTACTGATTTTGTGATTTCTTTGTTGATTTTGTGATTTCTTTACTGATTTTGTGATTTCTTTACTGATTTTGTGATTTCTTTACTAATTTTCTGATTTCTTTACTGATTTTTTTATTTCTTTACTGATTTTGTGAGTTCTTTACTGATTTTGTGAGTTCTTTACTGATTTTGTGAGTTCTTTACTGATTTTGTGTTTTCTATGCATGGTTCTGTGATTTTTTTACTGATTTTGTGATTTCTTTACTGATTTTGTGATTTCTTTACTGATTTTGTGTTTTCTATGCTGGTTTTGTGATTTCTTTACTGATTTTGTGATTGACTTACTGATTTTGTGATTTACTTACTGATTTTGTATTTTTAGTTTGTAAATAATCTTTTAATTTTAATAATTTCCATGAAGGATCTGTTCCTTATCCTTACTTTAATTATAAATAATGTATAGTGAAGATTTTGTACGGAACTTTCACTAATTTACCCAAGTTTTAATTTTCACGACTTTTCATGTATTTTAATGATGATTAAAGTTTGATTAAGTGTAAAATTGGAGAAATATGGCTGGACGAATTAATCGTGTAGTTTTAATCCTAGTTTATTTAAAATATTATTAATGATGTTACCCCAAAAAAATTTATTTTAGGTTGATTTCATGTTAAAAGTAACGTTATATAGGGGTTTTGGGGTGTTTACTTATGTCTAAAGTAAGTAAATAAATAATTTACTTTAATTGCAATGTTTACCGGAGTAAATAATAAATTGTTAAAAAAAATAAAGTTGAACATGCTAATTATGGCTTCTTACTTTAATTAAATCGAAGTTCTTCGAATCCAAGGATCAAAATTTATGGAATGCTTAGTGGTCCGCTTTCTCGTGTGATGTGGGAACCACGCCACCACCACTTGCCGTTACTAGCTTTACACAGATCCTTGTTTATACCAGTGCCTATAATACTTGGAAGCATCCATAGGATAACAGAAAAGGGGCGTAGGGTCACAGTCCTTCAGTTTGGGAGGGGGAATATGTGAAGAAAAACATTTTCTATGGGGGTTTAAGAAACCAGGGATAAATGAAACGTTCCTTCCGAGGTAGCTCATGTGGGCATGGAGTCTGTATCTTAAGAGGAGCGGTAAGTGCGCCTGTTTTTAGCCCCCGCGAAAGGATCACATTCTGGGTTGGTGAGTTTTTAGGCATTTTAGTATCCAAGGATATGTTAAGTGTTCATTCTAAGGCATATTTAATAAACCCAGTCGAATCAGTATCGCTGTCCTATGCGGTATTTACGAAAGGTAGTAATTTCGAAATTTCCGTAGAGCATCTCCAATTTGAAATTATATGGTCCCGTAGAGCAAAAAAGCTTTAGGATACTCTTGGCCAGTCGCTCGAAACATGAACCATCAATCTGGAAGGACCAGAAACTGGGAGGTTTTTTTCTGCTTACAACGTCTGTGCGCAGTTTCCCGCCTATTTCGCTGAGTACGCGCACCGCGGTACAACGTATAGAAACGTGACGGTTTTGGGAAGAGTACAAAACTTATGTTTTTACATTTTAATTTCCTTGAATCACTTTAACAATTGCCAAACGCGCAAATCTTTATATATCCTATTTATAATTACTTTATTAAACTTTACTTTAACATTAGTCCCAAGGCTTAGCGAAATGAGACCAAGCGGCCATTTTACTTGTTTACATAGTACCGTGACCGTCTTTCTCCAAGACCTCGTCGTCTGCTAGCTTTTTTTTTCTTTATTATTTTGGGACACTTTAGCATGAAAATTTAACTTGAGATCCGCCATTAAGATTCCGGTTCATTATATAGAGGGTTCATGCTCGAACTGGTCGAGACGCAGGAAGAGACAAATTGTACAGTTAAAGCCTAGCGCTAACCTCTCCTCTCAATACATGACTCCATGAGGGGAGAGGAAAGTTTCCGAAAACGACTTTAACAGTCCAACGTGGCTTTGTCCCTTGGTGCTCTGGGACTGGGAGTAACTATTTTTATCTTTTTCGTGGGGTGAAAATATTTAGCGACCTTGAACTATCGACGTTTCGTTCGATCTTCGCCCCTTAGCCCAAACACAATTGCGCTTAAAGAATGTATCGCATGTTGACACTGGTGATATAGTTCCATTTTTTAAAATAGATGGCTCTATAGGTAAATGTATGCGCCTTGGAGATAAGATACAATAGATGCTGGAGTGATATAGTGAAGGTATATTTTTCCATGGTTTTTGTACAGGAAGGTTAAAAATGACAAGTAACTCCCTTTTTCACAACTTAGCTACCCCACAGTGGTCGGGTAATCTATTGTACCATTATAAAGACTTTTCTTAGAATATACACGCCTCTTCAAGCTCGGTACGTACCAATAGGAAAGTCTATCACATTCAAAGCTATAGCATCATGATATTTATAGAAACGAGTGTCAGAGTCTGTCTCAGAGAGCGCGCATCTTTCGTGCGTATTGACTCTTTAATATGAAATTGACTGAAATTCTACAGTCGAATGTTTTCGCTTGTCACTTTGAGTAGCTGAAAGGGGTGAAGTTTTCTTAGTAAGTTTTATTCGGGATGAGAGTACTGTTCGGGTAATAATGGCAGCCAAAACGCGTCATACGGTTTACCTCTCGGATTCGGTATTTGCAAGATGGTCCACGGGTAAAAAGAAACTAAATTTAATTAATGATGAATTTGCCCGCTATTTACTTGATAAATGGTAAGCTGATTTGTTTTATTATTCGGATGGTATACCATTTTGATGATGAACGCATTTGCAAATTTTCACTTTAAATTAGGTCTAATTCTTAACTTTTCAATGAAGTAAACCGTTATTGATCGATAAATGGCGGTGAAAACAAAAAATATGCAAATGCGTCATAGGTGTTTCAAAATCCATGTCAACTATACCTTTTTTACGAAATATAGGGATGAACTGGAAATAATTAAATCTACAAATAGAGGGTTAAAAAATTACAGTAAAAAAAAACATAAGTATCAGTGGAACAACATATTTGAAGGATAGTGTGACTGACATAACAGAGGCTCGCGGAGGTAGTCCTATTGAAACTACAAGAAAGCGGAAGAATTCAGATTCCCCCCAAACCCCTGACATCAGTGAAGTCGGAATTGCTAAAAAGCAGAGGCTGTTCTATTCCCCTAAAATATTTGATACAAGAACATCTAGAAATAAAAGGCTTTTGAATTCTCATAATTTTCGTCAGAATAGCCCTCTCTTGAAACATATGAGGCGGAAGCTATTCACTTCACCCATAAAATATCAAAGCTTACGGCATACACATGATACACCAAAGAAACACTGTAGAAAGGAATCAATTTGGCAAGTTAGTTCACACCATTCAACTCCAAAAAATGCGAAAAAAACGTAAGTTCCAATTCCATTTGAAATCAACACCCAATGATCTATTTAGATGAAAAACTGGTCACATGACATAACAGCACTATAACCCGCAATTGTTAAATAGGTGTAAGGATATCTTGGGCACAAATAGCTCTTCTGGTACAACTACAACTCCAATTTCAACCCCTACAAAATCAATATCGGTTTGTAAAAAAAGTCTCGTAGATAAATCAGTCTCTTGATATAAAGAGAATGTCACGGCAAACTATATATATGTATATGATCATTTCCAATAGTCGCCTAAAGATTTCTTGAGCCCAACTGGTGGTATTCCTTCACCCTGCTCCCCTCTTGTTGTTGTGCCTCTAACTCCAAAGGTATGGGCCCGCCTTATTCAAGGTCACATGCATAATGTCCAAAAATCGTTTCAAATTCATTTAGCATCGCAAAGCCAAAACAAGTGATGAAATAATTAAAGACACAATGGTCTTAGTCTATCTCTCACATTTGTCGGAATTAGTTCAGAAAGCTTACGGCTCTCAATGTACATGCGGACGACTTCTAGAGTATTCAAACCGCTTTGACGGTACTGCCATTGTTTATACTTGGAAGTGCTCCTCAAACCAAACGAAGAGACATACAAGGGTAAGTTAGAAAAGTATGGTTGTTTAAATTGTCATCCTAATTGAGCAAAAGATTATTTTGGAATGCCAAAGAACTGTAATTTTAAGCTTTGCTATAAAGAGGAAGTAATTTCCCTTGTTTTAAGTTTATAAAATATGTGGCATAGACCTTAAGTTTGAAACTGGTCACTTAGAGCTTGTCGTGGAGTCACGTCTCAAAGTTGTGAAAAATATTTCTTATAAACTATTTTCCAATATTTTAATCATATTTCGTGTTGTAATTTAGGGAAATTGGCAAAGCCAACCACGTTTGAATGGCCTTCATGCAGGAAATTTGGTTGTTGCTAGCGCAATAATTTTGTCTGGTGGATTGTACTCTAAAATTTCTAACCTAGCCAAGCATTCCAACATACAGTTCTTTGGAAAAGACACGTTTTATCGCTATTAAAGGCGTTACATCTATCCAGCGGTGAATGAGTACTGGTTAAAGAGAAACCTTTCGTAAACTAAAAGGGAAAAACTTGATCATTGCTGGCGACGGTCGAAATGATTCACCAGGCCATACAGCTATGTACTTGACGTACACTTTGGCAGACACGGAGACCAAAAAGATTTTGTCGATACAGAACATTGATGTTAGAGAAACCAGTGGTAAAAGTTCTTCCATGGAGTTTGTAGGCTTTAAGAAAGCCGCCGAAGATGTTAACAGGTTAGCATCCGAACATGAGATTACAATAATTGAACTTGTTACTGATGCCCATCCACAAGTTGTAGCTGAAATGAGTATGTACTATCTGGTTCTCTCTCTCTCTGGTTTTTGGAGATGACGGTATATTTATTGTTTTAGATAAAGCGGATCGCGTGTTTCCCAAAGCGGACCTTTCTCTGGATACATGGCATGGAAGCAAAAATATTCATGCCAAGTTAATTCAGGTTAGTGAGAAAATAGTTTAAGTGCTTGATGGGACCGCATAGCACAATATCGGTGTGAATGAGGTAGAAACGACTTTAGTACCCTAGACATTTGTCCACAAATAGGAATCGAACCGCAAAGGCTGTGCAGTTTTGGCACAATGGGCCCCTTCTATTAGAAACCATTTTTGGTATTGCTCACTCACGTGTGAAGGAAATATTGAGAAGTTAGTGGTAAGCCATGATTTCTGACGAGCACTTAAAAAGTTTGGCCTATAGCATTACAAATTTGTGACTGAACCTTAAATTCCCAGTGGTCATGGCTGTCTTGCCTGAAACATATTGCAAATGAGCATGAATGGCAAACCGATTTATTTGGGATTGGGTTTTGTTGCCCACACGAAATGCCACTGCCCGAAGAGGAACGCGATAAACCTTGGATTGAACCAAACTCTGAAGCTTTTAAAGCAGTTGAAGGCATTGTTAAAAACCCATTCCTTTTGCGCAGACTAAAATATTATCTAAAATTCAGGTAAATATGCTGATTTCTAGAAAACTGTTTGCATTAAGAATAACCATATCCACTTATGGTATAACATTATTACTGGTGATTTTTCAGGCATACAGGCTGGGTTGAAAATTTTAATAGCTTGATTTTAAGCTATGCTCCAAAGCGGCATTCTTTTACGTGTGTTTCACTGCTGTTATATAAAACGCGATGGAATGCCAGTTAAAGTTTACTAACTTCAAATGTTAAACACAGTTGGATAGGTTACAAGACTAGAATAATGGTTGCAGCTATCGACCATAACGCGCACGTTGGATTGAAACAAGCACTAACTACGAGTAACAAACCTCAGTAAGTAAAATGTAACATCTTATAATTGCGAGTAATTTTCTATCTAATTTTCCTTCCTAGGTATCGTTTTTCGTATAATCGTAAAACTAGAGACATGAGAATAGCCAAAGTATACGAAAAGAAACAATATCCTTACATTGATAATTTGAAAGAAGCTATTTTCAAAAAAAGAGTTGATTTTGAGGTAATAAACCCTCGCTTCATGTTTCGAACATGTTAGAAACCCTGATAATTGCAGGGAAGCCACTTGGGAAAAATTGGTTTAGATTCTGATGACCCCAGAAATATACATCGTTCGAGGGGTATGAAAGATATGCCACCAAAAGAACAAATGATTGATTTGCACAAATCGAGATTTATTCAAAACCATGGGGCAATTTTATAAAATTGTGATATAGGCGTACATTATTTAATTGTGATACACATTTTTCAATTGTGAAAATAAAATGCGCTTAAAATCTTTGTGTCAGTTTATTCCATTTATTCTACCGAATGTGAACAATAAATTCAGTTTTTAACCTGGAAGTTGGCCAGGGATGAATCCTCTGTAAACCCCATTTGGTTCCGGATATTCCTTGCGAATTCTTAGTACGCAACAAGAAGGAATTACGAGCCTTCGGCCTTCGCCAAGGTACCCAAACTGCCACAATGTGAAATTGCGATACGCGGCGTGGCGATAATTACAATTTAGTAAATTCCCCATACCTCTAACAATTCCACCTTCTTGTCTCAGTCGCATTGTCAATACAAGATGTGCAGGCAATAAACATTCGAAATAAAATAATGGGCCCCTTGTAATGCAGTTGAAGTGCATACAGCACACATTTTCTACTTCAGTTGGCATGGGTCGGCAAAGCCCACAGATGCAAATCATGTTATTTACGGGAGTACTTGGCTTCGGTTGGGAATTTGCGCCTTCATCTCCATCTCCATCGTCTTGTGGAACGACAGAAGTGGTTGCAAGTGAAGTTGTCGAAACAGAGGTCGAGGGTCGTGGTGCAGAAGCCAAAGATTGTTCGATATCAAAACAGACTGGTCCTGATAAATATAGGGCATATAATATAAAAAGTGCAGCATTATAAATTCTATATATTTGTGGAATTGATAGACAACTTTACTGGATCTAACTTGTAGATTATTTAACAGGGTTTCCGCTTCAGGGATTCGACAAGCAAGGCGGAAACACCACTCTTCAATTTCCTCCCTTGGTAAATTGTGAACAATGGACTAAGGATAAAAATAAATCTTTATCAATTTTATGCAACTTCGAGTAGCAAAATGGGAGTACCTCAATGTGCGCTTGATAGTTAAAAATGGCATTGCCAATATCTTGCTCAGAAGTGCTTACATCAGAATCGATCAATTTTATTCTGCTCCTTTGACGTCTTTGACCTCTTCCACCCCTTACCGCTTTTGCGCCCCTTACTCTGATTAATCCTCTGTCATGGATAGTAGATTTTTCTTGGCTATGAATTGTCTTGGTTCTACCTTTTGATCTCATTGAAGGAACCCCGCGCGTTCTCTTCTTTCCTCTTTCGTGATTAGGGTTCATAATCATTATGTGGTTGTCATGTTCGGCTTTGCCCGAATTAAAAAACTCAAGTGTGTTTTCTGAACCTTCATGAGGTATTCCGGCAATATTCCTCGACTTACCAGTTTGTGTGTTATCGGAATTTGCATTTCTCCTTTTCGTTTCACGAATAGTTGACAAACTCTGAAAAAAATTTCTGATTAGAAGGAGAAAATTTATTTTGATATAAGACCACAAATAACGCGTGCCAATGAGAACGATCCAATACAATCCACAACTGATACACGCTTGTTTCATAACATACGAAAATTTTCACAACGAATTTTACATTTTTTAGATTTTCTTGGATCGGCATACCAAACACAATGCCATCAGAATACTGAAGTGTAACATAATCATACGGACTATGTTTTCAGTGAATTCTGATTTAATTCGGGAATTATAAGCGAATTAACAAGTTATTTATATGTAGTTTTTATATGGCATAAAAAGGCGTGTATGGGAAAACATAAAAAAAACGAAATTCTGCTTTTTCCATACGGACCAAAATCAATTTAACAAATAACTAAACTGGAACAAATATGCCTGTACCTTACATACTTCAAAAAATATTTTCGTATTTAATTAAAACTGATTAGTCAGATAAAAACTATGATACAAAATTTTAGAATCTATGAGAATTTATGTAATAAAAGAATGAATTCCTGTATTTTTCAATGCAATTCACATCGAATAGAGATGTACGTTGGTACACGGCATTAACTAGTTATGAAACTCTTGATCTTTACAGTGAATGGCAATTAAAGAGAAAGTCATATGCATGGTGGCATATGTATTTATCCTTGTGTTTGCCATACATTATACAGATAAAATATAAAGGAATCAAGTTCCGAGTCATGGCACTAATCACGCACCAAAATATTAAACATGATTTATCTTACCGTATTTTCGTAGATATCTTGATTTATCTCGCGGTTGCTACACACTTTATTTTTTTTCCCACATGTACATCCATCTTCAGGGCTACATTTCTTACCGTTTTTTCGGCAAACACAAAACCCCCTATATTTTTCACTTCCGCGTGAACACGCACCGTTACAATTACAAGTTATTAAAATGTTGTCGTCTTCATACATTATTTTGGCAATTTTAACAGATGAAATTCCTGCCATGTGGTAATTTTGGCTTGAAAACTTGGAAACCGTGTAGATATAATTTTAGAAAAAAGACTGTGCTACAGCGCATTTCGGATCTTTCTCGAAGTATAAGATAAGATGGGAAGTGAAAGGCAAAACCGGCCCTGACAAAGAAATATCGCGCTTCCTTCGGCTTTTACCACTTTACAATGCATTCTAAGAAAGGGGTACTGTCAACTATATTTCTGAAAATGTAGGTAAGTGAGCTTTATGCCTGTGATAAAAAGGCTACCAATGGAGAGTAGACATGTAGAATCGTATTTACAGTAGTATCTCACTGAAACGTCGAAAAATTCACAGGGGTTCCGATTCCATGGAATCCTATTTAGTTGTCAAAATGAAGGGAAGGGACGGTAACAATGCCGTGGGGTAGGACACGTGTATGCAGGTCTCCGATTTTTTTCAAAACCTCCCTTGTCGTGACAGTAATGAGAGTGGCCCATTTCCTCTAGTTCCAATTCTCTCCACAGCACGGTAAATGTCGCATTGCTTCGAGGTCAGTTTCCAGCGGTTGAGGGGTGGTCTCAGTAAAGAGGGGTAGGGAAAGTTTGCCTTGCGATACATTCTTTAAAGGGGTCTTCTTTAAAGGCATGGCTTTTATATTTTTATTGTAAACTACCAGATAGAAGGACTGGAACTGTTTTGAGGGACATAATGAATACTTTAAACTTTAGTTATTTTTTTCCATTTAATGTCCTTCATTTGGATATGGACTGCTTTCGTTTTATATATTTATTAGTTAGATGGAATAGGTTTAAGGCAATATACAGGGTGTTCCAAAATTTTTTTAGGATATTATCAGAAGTAAATAGCAGAAGTGGCCCTTTCTACCTTTGGCTAGAGCAAGGCGTCGCGAAACCCTCAAAAACGGTTCCCGCGCTAAATATTTTAAATAAGCCAATCAGGAAGAGCCCAGAAAGTAGTTCTCATTTTCATTTTATCGCTACCTGGTGAGAAGCTTCTCAACTATTTCAGTCGTCTGTCGTGAAATTCTATACTTAGAACTCGCGTCAAATCTAAATATGAATGTTTCAACGCAATGTGATCTTACATACAAAGATCAAAGTGAGAAGAAGACACAAACTGTATTTAAAGGAAAAACGAAAGCAAGTCAAACCAAACCAGATGTGAAAACTAAGAATATCTCTACGGAAGACTTAAGCCTTGGCGAGCATGGAGATAGGGAAGGGGTTGAAATTAAGGATAATAATTTGAAAAATCCTGGAACTAATTTGGAAATTGGTGTTCTTGGCGCTAAACAACATTCAGCGGCACAGATTGTTAAAAGAAAACTACAAGGTTTGTCTGATGAATGTGCAACTCCTCTGAAATATATGCGTACATATATACTACGAAGCAGACGACTACTACCAATCCTGGAAATCCATGTATTCATCCGTGTTTTCCCGCCAAAATCACCTAGTTAGGACGGCGCGAAATTTTCCAGAAAGTGACGCCTCGCTAAATTAGTCTATTGGGCCACTTCTGCTATTTACTTCTGATATTATTTAAATTTAAGGGGTCATCCATAAAACAATATGATCATGATGCCAAAAATGTCATAGATAATTTACCACTCAAAATCGCTCGGAACAATAAAAATTCGAAATTCTTCGTATGTAGTAAGGCCTTTAAAATGATTCTACACTCGTAATTAAAGTCATTTAAGATCATTTTTACAATTTCTCTTACAAGGCGAGTTTTACACTACTATCCAAAAACCGTGCCCTTGCCACGATGTTTGAACTACCAAAGTCGTCACTATACCAGTTCCCTTTACATTTTCAGTATCCATTGAATGAGAAATTCCTTATTTCAAGAACGAACTTTAAAATAGTTCTATTTATCTTCTTGATTGTTAATAAGAATATTTTACAAATTCTTCTACGAGAGGAGCTTTACACTACTAAATCACTTAAAATTTGAAGTATCAATGGAATCTCCTGCGCTCTCAATTTAGTCATAGCCTATAGACAGGTTGGGTTACAAACGGGTGGTTGCATAAAATTACAATGGGTTCTATTTTTGATATTGAGTCGAAAATGTTCATTGACATGACATTTTGACCTAATAACCAGGTAAACAAGTTAGGGATGACCCCTCAAGTTTAAGTAAGAAACTGTTGCCTACACCTCTCTCCTCCCTGGCTGAGGCCTGAGAGTGGGGGACTTCACCTTATCTTAAGATATATATGATGGCGTGCTTTGCTATATTTCTATAAAGGGATCATTCGTAAAAGAAAATTTTCTTTGAGGATTTAAATTTTATTATTAAATATAAGCAATAAGAGAGCTGAAATTCTGAATCGAGAACCATAGACAGAGCGAGAACTAAGGTTCTATAACCTTGCAGGAAAAGAACGCCAACCGAAACTTCTTTTTCAAAGATCCCCAAACATCACCCTCTTTTTCTTTTCAAACGGTTTTACCACAGAGCTCCTTGGTTTTACATTCTATCAGAAGTGAGATGAGACTAGAAGTGAAGGGCTCTAGCATCCTGGCATTAGTGAACCAATTTGAGGATTTTACGCCACTTCAATCGCGCCTACGCTAGAGAGAAAAAAATAGGGAGAGGGCATTTGTCAGGGAGGGAAAGAACATCCGACGTCATTTTATACCTCTACTTAGGGGAGCGTTTGTAGGCGCGACGCTGAAATTCCCCCGTTAGGGGGATGGAATCGAGGTAAGAGATATAAGCCTATGACGTGGCAAGAATGGGTTTGCCCTCTCCCTATTGGTCGAGTTCCAAAAAAATTTCTTACCCCCTTCCCCTCAACCTAAAGCGGCGAAACACGGACGCTGGTGCTTGAATCTAGTTCGGCCGTCTACCACCGCGAGCGTCTCACGTTTTGGAAGGGAAATTCTGAAACCGCCACTCGTTGGTTTGTTATCAAGAATATTCACTTTCGCCGAGTGAAGAATTTGGTTAGCTCAGTACTTCTAGTCTCATCTCACTTCTGATTCTATTCGTCTCACCGTTGCCTACGGAATAAATATTAAGGCCAGTTCGCCGTAGGGTTTGCAGATTATATTTCTGATATTTTAGTTCACCTTTAATCTCCGCTAGGTGCGCTCTTTGCTATCCTTTCAGTGACGCCACGGTTTTTAAACTATTATTGGACAATTGTCCTGTGCTTATTTCCGACTCTGTCGTAAGGTGTGAACCGAGGCTGTTGAAATCGCTTTGAACTAGCAATAAAGAGTGTTTTAAAACTAGGCCTAGTTGGGCAAAGGAGTTGTCAACCGACTCCCGTGCAAGTGAGAACATAGCTTGAATTCGTCACGCACCAATTAATTCACCGTTAAAATTTTAGATTTTTCGAAAAAAATACGATGAGCGATTTTATATCGAGACGTCTGGTATTTTGTTATGGATCTAGCCCACTTCCGTTTACCAAGGACGAGTAGCGGTTTGTACTGCCTCTACACAGTTACTGTTTATTCCAAAAAGTATATTTACAGACAAAAAGTGAATTAAAAAAAAAATTCCCGAAATTAATAAAATTAATTTTTGGGTTAACCCTTACAAAAATCTTCTTAAGAGTTCTAAAGTAATTTCTTTGGAACCTTACGGAGCCCTTGGGATCATTTTCTAAAGAAACTATTTCCAAAGACTTCTTTGGAATTTCCTAAAGAAATCTTGAGATAAATTTCCAAAGAATGTCTTGGGATTATTTTCTAAAGAAATTCTTTAGGAATTCTAGAGATAAATTTCCAAAGAATGTATTGGTACTATTTTCTAAAGAAATTCTTTAGGAATTCTAGACATAAATTTCCAGAGAATGTCTTGAGATTATTTTCTAAAGACATTCTTTAGATATTTTAGAGATAAATTTCCTAAGAAGGTCTTGGGATTATTTTCTAAAGAAATTCTTTAGGAATTCTAGAGATAAATTTCCTAAGAATGTCTTGCGATTATTTTCGAAAGAAATTCTTCACGAATTCTAGAGATAAATTTTCAAAGTAGGCCTAGGGGTTGTTTTCCAAAGAAATTCTTTAGAAATTCTTGAAATAAATTTCCAAAGAACGTCTAGGGAATATTTTCCAACGAAATTCTTTAGGAATTCAAGAGATAAATTTCCAAAGGTTTATTTTCCAACGAAATTAGTTAAGAATTTCAGAGATGAATTTCAAAGGGCCAGATATATTGCAATTATGCTTTCTCAAAATATTTTTACGCAAATTGTTTAGCTAAAGTTTTCCTAGATAGACATTAACTTGATGATTAAAAAAATTAAAAACGTTTCACGAAGGCTTGTCCCGTAGCTAAGGCTCAGCAAGCGCTGAAATGGAATGTTATATTTACCTATTTTTTTATTTTAATTTTTTTTTTTGCCTTTAATAATCCGTGGGGTGTTTATGTAAAGGATAAAATAGATTAAAAGTAAAATAAGAGTAATTAAAATCGTTATGTTTAGACTTACAGGGATTCTAAGCTGTCAGTCGGAATTTTTGTTTAATTCTCTTATGGCATGTTTTATCTTTATTTCGAGCGTAATTAGAGTCCAAAATAAATATCTTTTAAAAAACATTGTAGAGAAAATTAGGTTAAACGCGTTTCTGATACTCGAAAAACTCTCAGTGAATATACATTATTAAATTTAACAACGACGTCTGTATCTACTGCTTGGCCGTTAAAGCCTCCAAAACCCACTTAGTACCCCATACAATTGCACAAGGTTAAAACTTTCTGCCGTTTACGGATGTTTTTAAGTCGATTAAATGTCTGACTTTAAAAGCAATTTCACACTGCATGCGAGAACTTCCCTCTCTATAAGGGGTGTAGTTCAGCATATAAGAACTACACTTCCTGTATTGGGATATGGTTCTGCATGTAAGAACTATCCTCGTTTCAAGTGGCTAAATTAATTTACCCACTTCTCTATATATTTCCCACGAAAATTCCATACACATTTCCTAAGAAAATTCCAAAGACATTTCCTAAGTAAATTCCAAAGATATTTCCCAAGAAAATTCCAAAGATATTTCCCAAAAACATCCCAAAGATATTTCCCAAGAAAATTCCAAAGTATTTCCCATGAAAATTCCAAAGATATTTCCCAAGAAAATTCCAAAGATATTTCCCAAGAAAATTCCAAAGATATTTCCCAAGAAAATTCCAAAGATATTTCCAAAGTAATTTCCAAAGAAAAAGAGGCCAATACTCCCCAATTTCCTAAAGAACGAGGTCGTTCGATTCTAGGTGTGGTGGAGTTGTAACGTAAGTGTAATTCACCTCCACTTGAAGTTGTTTCGCCTCCAATATTTCATCCTCCCTTGTCAATATTTGCCGCACCATACAAATATACAACGATTGTCACGTAGTCTTTAGACTTTAAAGAAAAGAGTTAAGCTCATCTTCAGTCAAAAAGAATTGAAGAACAGCCTGCAGGTAGAAGGTGTAGCCGGAGCTACTTTCTCGTCTTTCGGACCTCAACACAACGACCAATCGCTTATTTAGCTTGCGCTAGAATCGCCGCCTAATAATCAACAAACAAATCATAAGATCGCAAGAAGATCGCTTCGCAACTAAGTAACTAATTAAATACGGTACGTTATACTTTCATTCACTACTCAAATAAACCAAAACTGAGTTAAGACAATGTTTTTACCTTTTAAACTCAGAACTATATCTTATTTATTTCAATGTTGGCACTCAATGAATTATTTCCGCTATACATACATGATTTAAATAATGATGAGTTAAATAATTAAATGCAATTAACATAAAAAGTGTCACGGCATGGCTAAAGTGTTCCGTTCTTTGAAAACACTAATACTACTTAAACCCGCTTTCCACAAAACAACATTTTAATCGGCGAATTAAGTCCCGACGACAAGATGCATCAGAAGAAATCTGTGGCTATTAACACACGCGAAAATTTACTTGAATTAAAGAGCAATGAGTATTTATGTGCACAAAAAGCAAATATTTCAGAATGACTACTACGCCAACGCCTTTTTTGTCATGCGTGTTATCATTTAAGCGCACGAAAACTTGGGAGCCGTATATGCCTCTGAATTCTTTATCATTTAGAACTTTATTTCTTACAAGACTCATGTTTTCATCATGTTAAAGAAAATTGGTTTTGTTTTCTTTTTGCAAAGTTACGTATGTGCCAATTCATTTAATATTCTCTTTGTGCTTTTAATATAAGGATGGATTTTCGTTATCAGCTAAAGGATAAAATTTCATAGAGATTGTTTATATATCGCCTGGAGTCAGCTACTTTTTACTTTTTCGCGCAATCTGGCGATGAGCGAAAACGTTTCAGACTAAACGGAAGATTTACTAACCCCTCTCTCACCATCAGCTTTAATATGGAGAAAAATTAGCAATTATGCTGGTAAACTAAGAATATTGTTAAGATGATGATAGAATTGTGTTTACACTCCAACTGTGTTGTGAATAGAAAATTCTCTAACGCTTGATTAATTCATTATTTCAGTTTTAACGAATGCAGTGGGTTATCAATAAATTGCAAAAGTTGCATATTCAGGTAAATAAGTGGGTATATAGTCCTGCTCTCGCCTCGGAGAGATAATATTTTGGTTTCTCCACTTGTTAAGATTAGGCGTAATTAGGGTTATAAATCAGTAAATTACCATGGTACTTTACACGGTAATTTACCATAGTAGCTGTAATTCACGATTTTGTCGGGTAAATTATGAAAATGGTAATTACCGTGGTATTTTACCACCAAATTCTTATTTCTTTCGCTTGGCAAATGGTTTAAAAGCTCCACTTTTTAAATCATGTTACAATTAAATACAATATTTTCGAATTATATTTTAAATAAATGATACTTTTCGAATTATATTTTATATAAATGATACTTTTTGAATTATATTTTAAATAAATGATACTTTTCGAATTATATTTTAAATAAATGATACTTTTCGAATTATATTTTAAATAAATGATACTTTTCGAATTATATTTTAAATAAATGATACTTTTTGAATTATGTTTTATATAAATTTATGTCATTTAAATAATTATTAAATAAAGTGAAACAATCATATATCGCATTATTCAAAAACTAATCTTTTCTGATAGTAAATTTAATAACAGTTAACAAAGTCGGGGTCTTCTTATAATAAATTAATGATATACCAGCCACTAGATTGCGGAAATGTTTAATAGAGCCCTTCGCCGGGCCCTTCTTGTTTTAAGCTGCAGTAAACAGCGTTAATGTAAGTGTACATGTATTATTTTTCGAACACAGTAGTGGTTTATTGGAAAAGTGTAACGGAATAGTTAGTCGGCTGAAAACATCACGACGAGTCGCTGGATTAGTCATTGCTAAAATTTATCTATATCATTAAATATTTAATTCTTTTCTTGAAATGGATTCGTTTATTTTGGATAAGTTTTGTAAATCTACATTTTGGGTATGTTACTTCCATATTATTTCATTAGGTCTATGGTAAAATCACTTTACGTTGTTTTAGACCAGCTATTCGAAATGAAGTTTTTTTTCCTTAATTATGTAGTACTTAAATTATTATTAACAGGACGCCAATTTAACATGGTACACGGATGATCCAGACTTCACACCGTGCTTCCAAAAGACAATTTTGGTCTGGGTGCCATGCGCGATATTGTGGCTGTTCCTTCCTTTGGAAGTGTTTTTGATTGCCACGTCGGAAAAGCGAAGCGTTCGTTGTTCGCAACTATCCATTACAAAGATCGTAAGTCCATTACTTTATAAGCAATTTTGCATGGCACAATTTGTTCTATACCTCTCCCGTAGGAGTATGCGCATTATTCTCCTAGTTTTACGTCCTGTCCGGACTTTTTTCTTAAAAAAGCTAAAAGCCGAAACACATATTTCTACTGGAATTTGCTTAATTTCCTTACAAATAATTTAAAGATAGAGAGTAGGGATAGCCTTACACACCTAAAATTTTTCCCTCATCCTTCACCATCTTGGGGGAAGAAGTGGGGGTGTTGCCTTAGCCCCCGCGTATCCCTTACAAAAATATTCTTAAGAATTCCAACGGCCATTCTTTGGAACCCTATGGAGCCCTTGGGATCATTTTCTAAAGGAACAATTCCCAAAGACTTTCTTTGGAATTCCTAAAGAAGTCTTGAGACAAATGTCCAAAGAATGTCTTGAGATTATTTTCCATTCTTTAGGAATTCTAGAGATAAATTTCCAAAGAAAGTATAAGGTTTATTTTCCAAAGAAACTCTTTATGAATTCTAGAGGTAAATTTCCAAAGAAGGTATAACGAATATTTTCCAAAGAAATTCTTTAGGAATTCTAGAGGTAAATTTCCAAAGAATGTATAAGGTTTATTTTCCAAAGAAACTCTTTAGGAATTCTAGAGATTAATTTCCAAAGAAGGTCTAGGGTTTGTTTTCCAAAGAAATTCTTTAGAAACTCTTGATATAAATTTCCAAAAAACATCTAGGGAATATTTGCCAACAAAATTCTTCAGGAATTTTTGAGATCAATTTCCAAAGAACGTCTACGGAATATTTTTCAACTAAATTCTTAAGGAATTCTTGAGATAAATTTCCAAAGAAAGTCTAGGGTTAATTTACCAAAGAAATTCGATAGAAATTATTGAGATAAATGTCCAAAGAACGTCTATGGAATATTTTCTAACGAAATTCTTAAGGAAAGCTTCAGATAAATTTCCAAAGAAGGTCTGGGGTTTATTTTCCAATGAAATTCGTTAAGAATTCTAGAGATGAGTTTCAAAGGGCCAGATATATCTCAAAATATTTTTACCCAAATTGTTTAGCTGGAGTTTTCCCACATAGACATTGACTTGATGGGTAAAAAATTAAAAACGTTTCACGAAGGCTTGTCCCGTAGCTAAGGCTCATCATATTTACCTTATTTTTGTTTTTTCCCCTTTAATAATCCGTGAGGTGTTTATGCAAAGGATAAATTAAATTAAAAGTAAAATACGCGTAATTAAAATCGTGATAGACCAAGAGCCAGTGACCTGGATCTTACCTCATAAAGTACAAAAGGTCTGACCATTGGAATGAGTTCAGTTTTGATGCTCATTAATAGATTTGGCCGTCTTACGCGTCACAGCTGGGGCATTTGAGGGGGGCGGGGTCATGTTTGACCCTAATGAGGTATGATTTCTTACCTCATGCGGTACATGAATAAAAAAGGTGGCAAATGATAGAACTGGAAATGGCGATTCCAAATATATGAAATCTGACGTCATCAAAGGGGGCCATCAATAAATCAGACGGGGGTTAAAATGGTCGAATGAGGTATGAATTCTTAACTCATGAGGTACATGTATGAATCCGGTGTTGTTTGATAGATCTGGTCGTGCTAAATAACAGAATATAAAATCTGACTGGAAAATACGCGGCTTAGGTTTATTCTGGCGGCCTGATTCTTGCGTCAGACTATGACAAATTCGAGCCTCATAAAGCTAGATTCCCACTCGACCGAAAAAAACCGACGCAAATCACGCAGCATACGGTAGAAATTTTACCTTACGCCGTCTTCCGGCTGTAGACTGTTCACACTACGACTGAATTTTGAGTTTGGCGGTAGATATTTTTGGGTCACGTGACAGATTAGAGCGGCTTCCATAACATTTATTTCGCACTCTGAATTGGTATCTCTGTCCCATTGTCACTTAGATCGTACAAGAAAGTACATTTTCTAACCTCCTCAATAAAGACTTCCTTATTAACATCTTACCTCTATATACTTCCATTAGATACATTTATCTTTCTTCGTGGCATGTTTCCGACCAAAAAAAATACTTGGCGGCTATCAATCTATCTAGCGTATGCGTGCACTCTTGAAATTTATGACGTAGTCAGTGGGATAATTTCATTGGCTGAGACACCGGCGTAACGCCGAACACGACCGAAAAATAGAACACACCTTGCGCCCGGCCGAGCGGAAATTCCGTCGGGCTCGACGTAAAGATTTTTCGGTCGAACCCCTTTCTGCCGGGTCTCCGTCGTGATTTCCGTCGACTGCGAAGCGAGCTTAAATGTAGCAGGTAAAATCAGCCCCACTGATGTCAAGTAAATTAAACTTAACTTGTTTGAGCGAGTTTTCGAGGTAATGTGGTGAAATATTTTTGACTGTGATAAATGAAATGAACTTAAATCGGCATCATTTAATAATAGAGCTATTTCAATTCGGGGGTAAGGAAAGTTTTTGAGGCGGGGTTTCGCCAGTCCCCGCCTAGGTGCCTTCATAGAGACTATAACCCCAAGGAGTGGAAGGAATGCCTCAACTTGTTGCCCATTAAACCGGTTTTTCCTGGTACAAGGCGACTTCCGCTAAGCAAAATTAAACGGGCCGGAAGCTGTCATGTACCAATTTAGGAGCAACATCATTATTTGCGCTTGTAGAGCGGGGGACCTGCCACTCCTTGGGGTTTATAGTCTCTATGGTGCCTTATTGTGCGCGAAATTTAGATTAGAGTTCTACAGTGGCCCGCACGGAGGGAGGGTGAAAATCGGCTCCGTTTTATTGGCAGGCCCAACTGTGACGATTCCCACTTCAACTGATATAGCTCTATGTAGGCACATTTTTTCACACTCATTCAATGAAACCTTCTAACGTTAAATTCTTATTTAATGCAAATAAAGATACAAAAATGATACATTTTAAACGTCATGTGGTTCATCATCCGAATCAGTCTGATACAGTAGCGTCGCTAGGGTTTGAAATTTGGGGGGGGGGCTAAATCTGGGCAAACTAGTTATTATAAAAAATTAATGAAAAAAATTGCATAATGGGTTCATTGGAGAATGTGTAGACCTTTAAAACTATCCGTAAATTTGTGTCAACGTTAAATTATTCGTATTTTAAAGATATACAACCTTTTATTGATAAAAACTACGGAACCGATTATGAAGGAATTTCACTCGTCTTAAATTTATTTTTAGTTTTGGTTAGCTTTTAGTCCACACTATTGGGACTCCCTTCGAAAGAATATGAAACAATTTACTTGTCTCCATCTGTTCTTTTCTTCAAAATTGTATTGCTTGATATTGAAATTCATCTCTGCAGAGATGAAAGTTAACGAATCTATCATTATAATTTTTTTTATATATTGCTTGCTACAGAATATTAGGTTGCTAACAGCAATTTTTTGGTAGGGTTTACGGATTATTTTTTGGGGGGGGGCTAAGTTTGGAATTTGGGGGGGGGGGGCTATAGCCCCCCCAAAAAAGGCCTAGCGACGCCACTGGTCTGATAATCAATATATACGGTTTCATCGTCATAGTCACCCTCCCTCCGTGTGGGCCACTGTAAAACTCTATGCTAAATTTCGCGCACAATAAGGCACCTAGGCGGGGACTGACGAAACCCTGACTCAAAAACTCTCCTTACCCCCGAATTGAAATAGCTCTATTATTAAATGATGCCAATTTAAGTTCATCTCATTTATCACAGTCAAAAATATTTCACCACCTAACCTCGTTAGAAACAGAGGCAACTCGCTCAAACAAGTTAAGTTTAATGTACTTGACATCAGTGGGGCTGGTTTTACAATATATCACCTGCTACATTTAAGCTAGACACGCACTCGACGGAAATCACGACGGAGACCCGGCAGAAAGGGGTTCGACCGAAAAATCTTTACGCCGAGCCCGACGGAATTTCCGCTGGGCCGGGCGCAAGTTGTGTTCTTTTTTTCGGTCGTGTTCGGCGTTACGCCGGTGTCTCAGCCAATGAAATTATTCCACTGACTACGTCATAAATTTCAAGGGTGCACGCATACGCTAGATAGATTGATAGCCGCCATGTATTTTTTTTGGTCGGAATTATGCCACGAAGAAAGAAAAATGTATCTAATGGAAGTATATAGAGGTAAGATGTTAATAAGGAAGTCTTTATTGAGGAGGTTAGAAAATATACTTTCTTGTACGATCTAAGTGACAATGGGACAGAGATACCAATTCAGAGTGCGAAATAAATGTTATGGAAACCACTCTAATCTGTCACGTGACCCAAAAATATCTACCGCCAAACTCAAAATTCAGTCGCAGTGTGAACAGTCTACAGCCGGAAGACGGCGTAAGGTAAAATTTCTACCGTATGCTGCGAGATTTGCGTCGGTTTTTTTCGGTCGAGTGGGAATCTAGCTTTATGAGGCTCGAATTTGTCATAGTCTGACGCAAGAATCAGGCCGTCAGAATAAACCTAAGCCGCGTATTTTCCAGTCAGATTTTATATTCTGTTATTTAGCACGACCAGATCTATCAAACAACACCGGATTCATACATGTACCTCATGAGGTAAGAATTCATACCTCATTCGACCATTTTAACCCCCGTCTGATTTATTGATGGCCCCCTTTGATGACGTCAGATTTCATATATTTGGAATCGCCATTTTTAGTTCTATCATTTGCCACCTTTTTTATTCATGTACCTTATGAGGTAAGAAATCATACCTCATTAGGGTCAAACATGACCCCGCCCCCCTCAAATGCCCCAGCTGTGACGCGTAAGACGGCCAAATCTATTAATGAGCATCAAAACTGAACTCATTCCAATGGTCAGACCTTTTGTACTTTATGAGGTAAGATCCAGGCCACTGGCTCTTGGTCTATGATGTTTAGATTTACAGGGAGTATAAGCTGGCAGTCGAAACTTTCGCTTTTGAAAAGTAAAACTAACCTAAAATTAATTCTTTTGTGACATGTTTTATCTTTATTTCGAGCGTAATTAGAGTCCAAAATAAATTATAAAAAAACGCCTTGGTTTGGACCAAGACCGAAAAAACAAACGATATGTGTGAGGTTTGTCAATTGGCTGAAGTTTCAGATATTGCAATTTTTTTTAGTTATTTTTATCCATTTAATCCTTAATAAATATTAAATTCAATCAACTGATTTTACTGTTAATCGATCTATTCCCTCTAAATTAATTTAAAAAAATACATATCTACGCTTTTACAAGAACAATTACATTTTCCTTAATAAATATTAAATTCAATCAACTGATTTTACTGTTAATCGATCTATTCCCTCTAAATTAATTTAAAAAAATACATATCTACGCTTTTACAAGAACAATTACATTTTCCGAAAACATTTTATCATGAAATTAATTATTTTGAAGGGAGTACGTGCTGAGGGATCAACAATGAATATTTGAAATACTCTGTCTAAAGAGACCAAGCGAACTTTGACATAATTCGATAGGAAAATGCAAATATTTAAAAGTGGATGAAAAGACCAGGGTGTTGCACTAATTCATACATTTAATTTCGTATATCGAATTGCAACATTTCTAATGTCGTGACTATGAAGGAAAGGTTGCACTGCAATTTCCCTCTTCGTACTTTAGAATTTCTTGGTCATAACTCAGGCTTCATTTGAAACGTCACCACCCCTTTCTACACAGTTGGCGTTACTTGTACGCCGGTAACGTATTACGCGTAATAATTTTAGCACGCGTAAATACCATTTCGGAAAACACACTGTGGCGAGGCCACCATTGGGTATTCTCCCTCGCACCAAGGGTCACTGCCAGACGGTAACAAAGTTGACTACAGGCAGGAGGCTAGTCAACTTGCACTGCCTATAGCGGTGCTTCTAGGCGAGAGAAAGAAGACCTTATAACGGCATCACACCTGTGTTTTAATTCTCTGTAATTTCTAAAATGGTCTACTCACTTACAAATGAACACCGATTAGACTGAGTGATCGGTCCTTCAGGCGCTAGTGAGTGTCAAGCCACAACAATAATCATCTTGTATACGAATGTTTTAAAGTTTTAGGTTATTAAGGTTGGCGGGCAAGTCCGGAGAGTCATGTACCGTTCACTAATGTGAAAAGGTTTCGACCTATATGGTAATATTGGCTGAGTGTGTTACCACGGCTCAGATGACCCATACACTGGAACCACTGGTGATTGCAAAATTTTATATATTGGGGAAATGGAAGGGGGGGGGTTAGTTAAGTGTGACCTTCTTCGTTTAACTGGTAATGAATGGAAATGAATATAACAAGCCATTGTTACTGAAACGTATTTCTTTATATGTAATCTTTACCCTTACCTTTGGTTATATTTATACCGATATCATATTTTTCCAGTGTTACAGATAACTACCTACTAAAAGAAACCACACAGGATAAACGATGTTGCTTTGTCTTAAGTAGACGACATTAGTTTAATAACTAGTCTGAACAGAATAAAATTAAATTATCATATTTTTTTGGACATCACTCTTCTTAGCAACTTACAGATTTAAACTTTTTTTGGAAGCAAATTTGAAAATTTGTCAAGCCAGCAACAATTAAATCTATGTCCATCAAGGTGCTTACACGAAATCCCTTCAAAATAATTAATTTCATGATAAAATGTTTTCGGAAAATGTAATTGTTCTTGAAAAAGCGTAGATATGTATTTTTTTTTTCAATTAATTTAGAGGGAATAGATCGATTAACAGTAAAATCAGTTGATTGAATTTAATATTAATTAAGGATTAAATGGATAATTGCAATATCTGAAACTTCAGCCAATTGATAAACCTCACACATATCGTTTGTTTTTTCGGTCTTGGTCCAAACCAAGGCGTTTTTTATAATATCTGTCACTTCAGTCTTAATGTAATTAAATTTTAAATAGTTTTAAATAGTTTTAAATCTAACTTAATACCACTACCAAAACCTGGTACCACTTGGCAAGCCCTTCATTTGGTCCTCTAAACTCTAGAGTAATGCGGTTTATTGTGTTTGAAAGAGAAAAGTTAGAGTAGAAATTGGAAAAAAGCTTGAATTTTTAAACTGGTCCCGCCTCAATTCACATCAAAAAACTTAATTATTAAACTGGTACTAGTGTTACAATTGTAACAATACTTCTGTTAAAAAGGCACAAATACTGCAACACCCCGCCCCAAAAAACTTTTAAATTTCGCTCCTTTTCAATATGGGAAAAATGCTTTTAAATGACAATTTATTTAAGTGTAAGAATTAAACAGGAAAATGGAGGATGAGTGTAAGATCAGAGTAGTTTTAATTATAATTTGGAAGTTTAATTATAAGGTATCCGTGAATTTACCAAAAACATTCCTGTTTTGGGTTGACTTCACATTAATTATACTTGATTAAGTTTAATTTAACGGTTTCTCTAGTGTGGATTTAGTTTATAATACAAATTTCGATAAAATATTAACATTAATTGCAATTACCCTAAAATATCTAAGCGCTTTTGATGCATTTTTTAATGATGAATTAAATTAATTTCAAAGTGAAATAGGTAACATCTGTGGCTGTGCAAAAAACTTGTGATGTTTTAATCTTAATTTGAGCGCTTTTCGGGAGAGTGGATTAAGCTTAATGTACTTTAAAGATAATTTAAATTAACTTAAGTGTGAAATAGAAAACATTGGGATTTACCAATGGCTTGGGTAGTTTTAGATAAGATTAAAAGTTATTTGAGTATTTATCCAAAAAATGAATATATTTGGTTTATTTTCACGTTAATTATATTTAATTGGGATTTACCAATGGCTTGGGTAGTTTTAGATAAGATTAAAAGTTATTTGAGTATTTATCCAAAAAATGAATATATTTGGTTTAATTTCACGTTAATTATATTTAATTGAGTGACAATTAACGTAGGATTGTGTTTCGGCAGTGTACATTTAGGTTATAAAATGACTTTCAATATATACTTCACGTTAATTGCAATTTTTAGTGGAGTTTTTGAATCTTATTTCACCCTAAACTTTCGAATTTCGCGCCTATTAATGTACTTTAAAGATAATTTAAATTAGCTTCAGTGTGAAATAGAAAACATTGGGATTTACCAATGGCTTGGGTAGTTTTAGATAAGATTAAAAGGTATTTGAGTTTTCATCCAAAAAATGAATATATTTGGTTTAATTTCACGTTAATTATATTTAATTGATTTAAAATTAACGTAGGATTGTGTTTCGGCAGTGTACATTTAGGTTATAAATGACTTTCAATATATACTTAACCTTAATTGCAATTTTTAGTGGGTTTTGAATCTTATTTTACCTTAAACTTTCGAATTTCGCGCCTATTAATGTACTTTAAAGATAATTTAAATTAACTAAGTATGAGATAGAAAACATGGGGCTATACTAACAGCTTGTGCAGTTTTAATCTTAATTAAGTATTTTATTTCAAAGTTACTCGAGTTCTCATCCAAATATGTATATTTCATGTTTAAATTCACGTTAATTATACTTAATTCAGTTGAAATTAATGAAGGATTGAGGTTTGGCAGTGTTGATTTAGCTTATAAAATGAGTTTCAAATCACCTTAATTGTAAAGTTTAGAAGAGTTTTTCATTCTTGCCAACACAATGTGTTCAATTTTTATCATACCACGTGCTAAATTTGCGGTAACATAAAGATCATCTATAACATATGTTAATGAATGATGTGATTCTATAGTTTAGCAACTTTGGCTTCAATAACAGTAATTAAATTAAATACCTAAACAATTCATAGCAATTTTGACAAATAAGCAAACGGCAATGTGAACTGTGGAGATAGCGAACAACGTAACCCTCCGTTGCTGACGTGGTTACGTTGGAAAAATCTGAGCTGATGTAAACATGGAAATTATTTGACTAATTAAATTACATAACGACACTGTCCTCCTGGATTAATCAGCACCACTGTTACTTATATTTATGAATTAACAAAATCCACTGTTGGTAACAAATAGTTAAACTGCGCTAAGGTAAACACCACGACTCTTTTAACTGCCGTAGGAAAAACATATTTAACTTTTTGTCATCTTACCAGTATAGTATTTTGAAGTTTTCGATCTTTTTACAGGGTGAAAAGCACTATCTTTATTTCAACACCTTAATAATTTGAATAGGTATGCCATTTTTTACATCAAATTGTAAGCACACACGGTAAATACAGCATAAAAAACCTAGGGTTAACCCGGTTAGGCTATGTTTCTAGCATAAAATTGAGCAGACTATAATACAGGATTCCAAAAAAAATGAGAGCTGGAAATCAGCCTTTTTAATAATCTTTAAAGAGGAAAGACACACTATATGAGACCAGGCTGGGAAATAAGCATAATTTTTAAACTAGTCCTTGTGACCAGTGACCCCCTAGTTTCCGAAATAATAAACTGGTCTCCAAACTGGTCCCCACCCTTGTTCTCCTATAGATTTGCAATTAATAAACTAGTCATTGGGACCAGTGACCCTCACGTTTTGAATAAAAAAAGTGGTCCAAGCTATTAATAAACTGGTTTTTGACCTGTAAACCTGTCTTATTTCCTAGCCTGTATGAGACTATAATTATAATAGTAAGTAAGATAGGGTAATGACAGCCTTCTACGTTTGACTGTATTAAGCCTTATGGGGAAATAACATGGAGTGTCATTAGTCTCTATAACTTAAGCCTTGGCCGTAAAGAACGTTGAAAAACTTACTTCAAAAGATGTAAAAACCGGTAGGATTGCACTTTACGTGACCCACCCAACTAACAATGGTTTCTAGTTAATTGGACCATGAGGAGTCCGAAAAAAATAGTTAAAAAATTATTTGGCCGCCGCAAGTTGGTCAAAAAAATTTTTGAAAATTTTAAAATCCATGCACTTACCGCCATTGAAGCCGCTATCCGCTTAACGCATTCTGCACTCAATCTTGCAAAATAAGCCGAGGAGGTCTGTGAAAAATTGCCGGACTCGCGCCGGAGTTTTATAGCTATGGATTTTTTTAAGCTTACGGAAACATTTATTTCTGATAAAAGGAGGGAAATATAAATGCGAGAAAAACTGAAATGTTTTGGGAAAATCGTTGAATTTTTTGGGAATTCAATAATTGATAACGGTAAATTTTGAAAAAAACCGTCAAATTATTCGGGATTTTTTTTAATTCACTCAACATTATTTTTGGGAAAATGTGTCAAATCCTTGGTAAATATGATTTTTTGTAAAAAAAAAAATTAAATAAAAGGCGTAGAGAAAAGGTGTCAAAATATAGGGAAATTAGCAAATGTCAACGTCAATATTTCAGAAAAGGAGTCTAGTTTTTTTGCAACTATATTTTGGGAAAGGCGACAAATTATTGAGAAAGAACCAAATGTCAACATCAATATTTTGGAAAAGGCGTCAATTTATTTCAACAATATTTCGGAAAAGGCGGCAAATTATTGGGCAGTTAGCAAATGTCAACATCAATATATATGAGGCGTCAATTTATTTCAACTTTATTTTGGAAAAGGCGTCAATTTATTTCAACTATATTTTGTAAAAGGCGTCAATTTATTTCAACAATATTTCGGAAAAGGCGGATAATTATTGGGCAGTTAGCAAATGTCAACATCAATATATATGAGGCGTCAATTTATTTCAACTTTATTTTGGAAAAGGCGTCAATTAATTTCAACTTTATTTTGGAAAAGGCGTCAATTTATTTCAACTATATTTTGGAAAAGGCGTCAATTTATTTCAACTATATTTTGGAAAAGGCGTCAATTTATTTCAATTATATTTTGTAAAAGGCGTCAATTTATTTCAACTATATTTTGGAAAAGGCGTCAATTTATTTCAACTATATTTTGGAAAAGGCGTCAATTTATTTCAACTATATTTTGGAAAAGGCGTCAATTTATTTCAACTATATTTTGGAAAAGGCGTCAATTTATTTCAAATATATTTTGGAAAAGGCGTTAATTTATTTCAACTATATTTTGGAAATGGCGTCAATTTATTTCAACTATATTTTGGAAAAGGCGTCAATTTATTTGAACTATATTTTGGAAAAGGCGTCAATTTATTTCAACTATATTTTGGAAAAGGCGTCAATTTATTTCAACTATATTTTGGAAAAGGCGTCAATTTATTTCAACTATATTTTGGAAAAGGCGTCAATTTATTTCAACTATATTTTGAAAAAGGCGTCAATTTATTTCAACTATATTTAGGAAAAGGCGTCAATTTATTTCAATATTTTGGAAAAGGCGTCTAGTTATTTCAGCAATATTTTGGAAAAGGCGACAAACTATTGGTCAATTATCAAACGTCAACATCAATATTTTGGAAGTCATTGCAACTATATTTTGGAAAGAGTGCCTATTTTTCGGCAATTTGATAAATGTAAACACCTTTTCCAAAATATCGTCCTTTACATTTACCAAATTCGGGAATAATTTGATGCCTTTTCCAAAGTATCGTCCTTCACATTTATCAAATTCCCGAATAATTTGGCACATTTTCCAAAATATTGTCCCTTACATTTATCAAATTCCCAAATAATTTGACACCTTTTCCAAAATATCGTCATTCACATTTATCAAATTCCCAAATAATTTGACACCTTTTCCAAAATATCGTCATTCACATTTATCAAATTCCCAAATAATTTGATACCTTTTCCAAAATATCGTCATTCACATTTATCAAATTCCCAAATAATTTGACACCTTTTCCAAAATATCATCCTTCATATTTATCAAACACCCAAATAATTTGACACCTTTTCCAAAATAACGTCCTCCAGATTTATCAAATTCTGATTAATTTGACATCTTTTTCCATGATATCGTCCTTCACATTTATCAAATTCCCGAATAATTTGACACCTTTTCCAAATTATTGTTCTTTCAGATATATCAAATTCAAGAATAATTTGACGGCATTTACCAAAATTTACCGTTATCATTTATCGAATTCCCCAAAAATTCAACGATTTTTCCAAAACATAGCAGTTTTTCTCGCATTATATTTCCGTCCTTATATCAGAAATGAACAGTTTCAGTAAGCTTAAAAAATTCCATAGCTATATCTCCGGCGCGAGTACGTAAATGTTTCCGGCGCGAGTACGTCAATTTTTCACAGTCCCCCCCGGCTTATTTTGCAAGATTGAGTGCAGAATGCGTTAAGCGGATAGCGGCTTCAATGAGGGTAAGTGAGTGGATTTTGAAATTTTCAAAAAATTTTTTAACCAACTTGCGGCGGCCAAATAATTTTTTAACTATTTTTTTCGGACTCCCCACAGTCTAATTAACTAGAAACCATTGTTAGTTGGGTGGGTCACGTAAAGTGCAATCCTACCCCTTTAAAGGAGGAGCCGTTACCGTAACAAAGGAATTCACAACAAAGTACAAACGCCAAAAAAAGAGAACGTCTAGCAGACAGCTTTTTCCTAACCAATCAGTCTGGGAAATAAGGATATTATTTAAACTTGTCCTTGGGAGCAGTCTGGGAAATAAGGATTTTTTAAAACTGGACACTGGGCCTGCCACCCCCTGGTCTGGAATAAATAAACTGGTCCATAACAGGGTTGGAAATAAGGTGAATTTTGTAAGTGGTCCTCGATACCAGCGACCCCTCATGTTGGAATTAGTAAACTGGTCCTTGAGACCAGTGACCCTCGCATTAATTATTATTTTACCGGTCCCACTATAAATTAAATTTCTAAAATGGTGAGAATAATAAGCACGTAAAGACACTAAAGTAAAAAAGCTGAAAATTCTAATTGATTTTGAATTTTTTACTGTAGGAAAAGGTAGCATATAACAATCCATAACAGTTAACTTTTATTTCTTGTCACAATTTTTCAACTAGTTGCCACTAAATACCAATCAACATGTCTAATGATATTTGAAGTTCTTAATCCTTGTCTGAACTATCCTTATTCCTTATTGCATTTTACATAATATACGGTGGCAATATCTTCTCTCGCTATCAGTAAGCCAGATCAAAATCCTGTAATGTGACCATGCACTACTGCCTAATACGACTACTGACAACTAGTACTGGCTATGGTCTAGACTGTCGACTACAAGAGACACATTCTAGAGTATAGAGTAATTTCTTTCCCATATACGGCAACGTCATAACCCTCTATCTCTTACCTTAGTGATATCCCCCCCCCCTTCCCTTCCGGGGGCAAATAGTATTCTCTAGTACAAAGTTGCCCCTAACGTAGGGGATACACAGTTCACTCCCCCTCTCAACCGAAATTACTCTATAGACGCTAGACAAGATCGATAGTCAATAGACTACAAAACTTTTGTAGGGAAGTTGTAGCCAAGGAGTACTAACTTCCTATGAGTAGAATTGGTAGAAAATGTGTTGAGCTAGAAAAATTCTAATAAGGAACCCCGAACTTAATAAACTGGTCCCACCGTCTATTTTTTCCAAAAACCATAATTAATAAAGTGGTCCCTGGGACCACTGACCCCAAGTTTTGGAATAAATAAACTATTCCGAGCAATTAATAAACTGGTTTTGGACTTGTAAACCTGTCTTATTCCATCTCCATGACCATTGACCAGGACGCGTCGTCTGCTAAAATGAAGAAGTGGAATCCACTTAGTGGATAATTAAAGGGGCTAACCGGACCTCTCCCGAGGCAGTCTGCCTTTAGGGACGGGGGAAAACACTCAGCTTTTTGGCCATAAGGAATGGCGCCACTGTCGCGGCGGGGGGCTAGGCATTATGCTTCCCAACGGTTTGACCCCGCAAGCCTCCGGTGGCGCCCTTTAAAATAGTTGAGATAACGTCTGGACTCTGGTTACCCTTGAATTTTATTAGTGGTCAAGTGGATCACTGACCCCCTCCGATTTAATTTTAAAACTGGTCCAGGCAATTTTTAAACTGGTCATTCGCCATATGCCACCGCCTTATTTCCCACGCTGCTTGGGACCAGTGACCCCTCCTAGTGTCCGAAATAATAAACTGGTCTTCGGACTGACCTCAGTCCCCCACCTTTGTTCTTAATTAATAAACTGGTCCCGAGGACCAGTAACCCTCACTTTGAATTTTAAAACTAGTCCAACTTATTAGTAAACTGGTTTTGAACCAGAGGTAGTGTGCTGAAGACTGCTGTGGAGTGTTTCCTGGAGTGAACTTTGCTTCTAGAAGTATCATGTCGAGAAAATATCGGAGATTCTGCCAGACTTGGACCGCAAAAACTATCTATAACAATTTTCAAAAGTAAACTAAATATATCTGTAAAAGTAGCTAGGTATTTCGCGATTAAATCAATTCATATGTCCTCAAGTAAATGTATCTTAACGCTTACAAATCAGTCGTTTTAATAAAAAATAATTACTAGACAGAGCTAATTTAAATACAGGTTTTTGCGCGGGAAAAACAAAAACCTTGAATTGAACTCCACTCTCGAATGATCCCGATCTCGTTAATTGCACCTCGGTCATTCTAATTGAAATTAATTAAAAACCTGTTTTTTAAGGTACAAAAAAGCTTTCATTGTTTAGTTTATATACAGAACCATCAGAATACAATAAACGTATGATAAAATAAACTTGACAATATGAACAAACAGTAAAATTCTCCCATTAAACCTCTATACGTGAATACACCTACTAAGTACTAAAAAAAAGAGCATGAATTCAACGGTAAAGTTAGCGACAATTTCCCTGCATCTATGTAGACAATAAACACTAAATAGACTTGGAGACCACCTCTATGAAGTATCTTCGTGATATTGTTTAAATTTTCTTACAACTTTCAAATTCAGTGTAACGATACTTAAATAGTGGTAAATCATAAAACTAAAATGTTACTGGCCCAGAATAGGACGTTCTTAACAGGCTTAAAGGCTAGGGGTTCACTGCATTACCAGTCTATAGAAGAACTAAATCAAACCACTCTAAACCAGGCAGCTAATATATTTAGATTAAAATTTCATCACTGAAACGGTCCTAAGACATTATACAGAATGCAAACTTATCCTAATAAACGTATGATAAAATATACGTGACAATATGAACAAACAGTAATATTCAGCCATTAAACCTCTATACGTGATATACCTACTAAGTACTGAAAAAGCAAGAGCATGAATTCAACGGTGAAGCTAGGGTTAGCGACAATTTTCCTGTCTCTCTTGTTTCTTTTGAAACCATCTACTACCAGAGCTGATGACGAAGTTAAAGTAATTAAAGACGCAAATGACGATCCAGGACCTTTAGCAAGTACTACGCCAAAACCTGAAGAAACTTCAGACAGTGGTAATGAAAGTTCCGAGGAGTCTGGTGGCAAAAATGGAACTCGTTCGAAAGAAGAAAAGCTCAAACGTTTGGAAAAGCGCTTGGAACAATTCGAAAAACGTATCCAAAATCGCCAGGAAAAGGTTATGAAAAAATTTGAGAAGAGATTGGCAAGAATTGAGAAAAATATTGAACGTAATTTGAAACAACTTTCCGGTATGAGGGTCAGTTTTGCCATGGAAGCAACGAAACTAAATAATACCTTGGAGAAATTTAAAAGGGAGATGAACAATAAAATTAGTCAATTATTACGGTAAGCGAAGATATAATTACTGTAATTTCAGTTGTAATATTAATTGATGTTAAATAAAGCCTTTGAGACAATATTGTTACTAATAAATTTCACTATCCGTTCGTAATGGTTTTATGAATAACTAGCAAAATCATATTATTATTATTATTTGTAGAAAAAAGGTTCGGCGTTGCCCGTTAAGACATTTGGTTTGTTCCGGCCGCCATTTTAATATTAATATACTGCAGTATATTTAAAGCACACAACCATAGAGCCGGTATGGTAATTATTCGGTGCTTACATTATTTCTAAGAATGGAAAGTTTTCTTAGAGATTACCCAATACAATTGTAAAGAACAGTGATATTTATTCGGAAAATGAAAACATTTTGTAGTACAACACATTTAGTAAATGTTCTTTCCAAGTTTGCTGAGTACCATTAACTATAATCCATTTTATTATTCCTAGTGATTACTACGTTGATGTCGGATTAAATGACTCTTCCGTGCGCTGCCATAATCACAATGATCACGTTTGAAGGGTTTTTCACCACTGTGAATGAGTTGATGTCTGATCAAATCATTCTTCTGCGTGCTTGCGTAGTCACACTGATCACATTTGAAGGGTTTTTCACCACTGTGAATGCGTTGATGTTTGATCAAATTACACCTCACCTTGCTGCCATAATCACACTGATCACATTTGAAGGGTTTTTCACCACTGTGAATTCGTTGATGTGTGATCAAATTATTCTTCTGCGTGCATGTAGTGACGACAATTTTACAGTCTCTCCTGTTTCTGCTCAAACCAACTGGCACAAGAAGTGATGACTACGATGAAGTTATTAAAGAAGAGAATTAAGATTCAAAGCAAAAACATATTAATCAATTATTATGGTAAAAACATCATTCTTTAGTAGCGAAGATATAATTACTCACATTCCATTTTTAATATTAAATATTGTTAATGAATAAATTCATGGTTATATTCAATAACACAAACATAGTGTCACTACCAGTTTCCCCTTAAGACGTTAGGCTAGTTACATACCACAATTTTGTAATACCATATAGCCCGTCCGGTGAGTATTCCGTAACCATAGGTTTTTACAATTTTTCAATGAACGAAAACTTTTTTCTTAGTATAATACAGTGGTAAAGAACAGTAATGTGTGAAGCGAAAATGAAAACATGTTGCACAATTAACAAATTCTGAATTGGTTCTTTCCAAGTTGTAAATTGCTGAGTATGCTTAACTACAATCCATTTTATTGGGAATGCGTTTATGTACTATCATATGACACCTCTGCATGCTGCCATAATCTCACTGATCACATATGAAGGGTTTTTCACCGCTATGAATGCGTTCATGTTTGATCAAAACATTCTTTGTGCTGGCATAATCACACTGATCGCATTTAAAGGGTTTTTCACCAGTGTGAATGCATTGATGTCTGGTCAAATCATCCTTCCGCGCACCTGCATAGTCACACTGATCACATTTGAAGGGTTTGTCACCACTGTGAATGCGTTGATGTCTTTTCAAAGTATTCTTCCACGTACTTGCATAGTCACACTGATCACATTTGAAGGGTTTTTCCCCACTGTGAATGCGTTGATGGATGATCAAATCATCCTTCCGCGTACTAGCATAATCACACTGATCACATTTGAAGGGTCTTTCGCCGCTGTGAATGCGTTTGTGTTTGATCAAATTACTCTTGTTCTTGCTACCATAGTTACACTGTTCACACTTGAAGGGTGTTTCACTACTGTGAATGCGTTGATGTCTGATCAAATCATCCTTCCGCGTACTAGCATAGTCACACTGATCACATTTGAAGCGTTTTTCCTTGGTATCCTTTCGGTCGTCAAGTTCAAGCTCCCTTTCATTTTCAGGTGAACATTTGTATCGAGTTGAACATTTGTTCTTGGATTTTCCTACAGAAAGGAAATAAATTAAAACCTCATATGATATCAAACAACTCGCATCACAAACACTTCAATCTTCAGAGGCAATTGATATAATAGGTTATGCTTAGGCTTAAAAAGGCACAAAGGCAAGCAAAACAAGTTTAGAAACAATAACCGATGTCCGAGTCGAAACAGCGGTTTCCAAAGGTTTGATCTTACCAAATCTAATACATGCGTTGAGAATAGGGTTGTAAGTCGGAAAATTTTCCACGGAAAATGACCGAGCTATATTTCTCCGCTATCGGCTTCTCAATTAGAAAGTTAATACTTTAAAATTTTTCAATTGCCTTTCTTTTCAAAACATTCATTATTTTGTTTTCGGTGAATTCGGAGGGGGAAAAATTGTCCAAGGGCACAGAGTCTAGTGACCCCTATTCCCTATAGCAAAAGCTCAGTCATTGGCTATCGCTTGCATGCATAGGGTTACTGTTTGCTCTTATGACGGTATAAGGCGTTAGAGAGTCGAGACCTAACCGTTAAGAGACCCAAGTGAAACTGAAATTATCAGGCATAAAGGATAGTGATCGTCTGCGTCATTGTAAGGGAAACGAGGTGTTATGTTGTTAATTTTATTAAGTTTGTTAACCCTGTTTAAAGTCACAAATTATGAGAAAATCAACCACTAATATTTGGCGGTACTTTAATAAATCTACTAAAGATGGCAAAATAACGGGAGAATGTTTTAATTCTTTAAAAGTTTGATAAATTGACTGAAAGCTCACTTAATTGATAGTTTTATATTTTTCCGATTAGCGGAAAATTTTCCGCGTTTTATTTTTCCGGAAAATTTACAACCCTAGTTGAGAACGTGGAAGATTCAAACTTGATCCCACGTTAGACACTCGCGTAATACAGAATGCAAACTTTCCCATAATAAACGTACAATAAAATATAAGTGACAATATGAACAGCCATGTTCTGCCATTAAACCTCTGTAGGTGCATGATAACACGTACTAAGAAGTGAAAAAACACAACCATGAATTCAACGGTAAAGTTAAGCTTAGCGACAATTTGCTGTCGCTCCTGTTTCTGCCGAAATCAACTAGAACAAGAAGTGATGACGAAGTTAAAGTAAGGAAAGAAGCAAATTATGATTAATCAATTATTATGGTAAAAATATCATTCTTTAATAGCGAAGATATAATTACTGATAAACCATTTGTCATATTAAATATTGTTAATTATAGTTTAAAAAAAAAAGGTTACATTAAATATTGTCGTGAAGGTTTTAAAAATAAGTAACACAACATCGTATTACTACCAGTTTTCCGTTAAAAGAAGTTAGGCTTGTTACATACCACAATTTTGTAAAACCGTGTAGCCTGCCCTGTGACTATTCCGTCACGATAGGTTTTTTAGTTTTTTATAATTTTTCTATAATCGAAAACATTTTGTTACTGAGCGTCTACTACAGTTGTCAAGAACGGTAATGTGAGAAACGAAAATGAAAACACGTTGCGCAATTAACACTTTTGAAATGGTTCTTTGCAAGTTTTAAATTGCTGAGTATGCTTAACTACAATCCTTAAATTAGTCCATGTGATTATAACGTCTATGTCTGATCAAATTACTCTTCCGCGCACTTGCGTAGTCACACTGATCACATTTGAAGGGTTTTTCACCACTGTGAGTGCGTTGATGTGCGATCAAATTAATCTTCTGCGTGAAGGCATAATCACACTGATCACATTTGAAGGGTTTTTCACCACTGTGAATGCGTTGATGTGCGATCAAACTAATCTTCTGTGTACATTTATAGTCACAACGAGTACATTTGAAGGGTTTTCCGTCGCTATGAATGCGTTGATGCACGATCAAATTATCCTTCCGCGTGCTTGCAAAGTCACACTGATTACATCTGAAGAGTTTTTCGCCGCTGTGAATGCGTTTGTGTTTGATCAAACTACTCCTATTCTTGCTACCATAGTCACACTGTTCACACTTGAAGGGCTTTTCACCGCTATGAACGCGTTGATGTGTGATCAAAACATACTTCCGCTTACATGCATAGTCACACTGATGACATTTGAAGGGTTTTTCTCCACTGTGAATTCGTTGATGTCTGATCAAATTAATCTTCCACGCACTTGCATAGTCACACTGATGACATTTGAAGGGTTATTCACTACTGTGAATGCGTTGATGTGCGATCAAATCATCCTTCCGCGTACTAGCATAGTCACACTGATCACATTTGAAGCGTTTTTCTTTGATATCCTTTCGAATGTCAAGTTCGAGCTCCCTTTCATTTTCAGGTGAACATTTGTATCGAGTTGAACATTTTTTCTCGGATTTTCCTACAGAAAGGAAATAAATTAAAACTTCATATGATATCAAACAACTCGCATCACAAACATTTCAATGTTCAAAGGCAATTGATATAACAGGTTATGCTTAGGCTTAAAAAGACACAAAGGCAAACAAAACAAGTTCAGAAACAATAATCGATGTCCGAGTCGAAATAGCGGTTTCCAAAGATTTGACCTTACCGAATCTAATACATGCCTTGAGAACGTGGAAGATTCAAACTTGATCCCACGTTAGACACTCGCGTAATACAGAATGCAAACTTCCCCATAATAAACGTACAATAAAATATACGTGACAATATGAACAGCCATGTTCTGCCATTAAACACCTACAAACTAGTGAAAAAACACAAGTACGAATTCAAGGGTAAAGTTCAGCTTAGCGACAATTTTGCTGTCTCTCCTGATGTTTCTGCTGAAACCAACTAGCACCAGAAGTGATGACAAAGATGAAGTTATTAAAGAAGCAAATTAAGATTCAATGCAATAACATATTAATCAATTATTAGGGTAACATTTTTATTCTTTAATAGCGAAGACGATATTCCATTTTTAATATAAATATTGTTAATTATAGTCAAATAAAGGGCTATATTCAATATTGTTGGTGAACGATTTATAAATAACTAACACAAACTAGTATTTCTACCAGTTTCCCGTTAAGACGTTAGGCTAGTTACATTTGACAATTTTATAATACGATATAGCCTGTCCGGTGATTAATTCGTAACGATAGGCTTTTACAATTTTCCCGCGAACAAAAACTTTTTTCTTAGTGAGCATCTACTACATTTGACAAGAACAGCAATGTGTGAAACGAAAATGAAAAAGCGTTGCGCAATTGACACATTTTGAAATGGTTCTTTCCAAGTTTTAAATTGCTGAGTATGCTTAACTTCAATCCATTTTATTAGTCCATGTGATTATAACGACGATGTCTGATCAAACTAATCTTCTGCGTGCTGCCATAATCACACTGATCACATATGAAGGGTTTTTCAATGCTATGAATGCGTTGATGTGCGATGAAACTAATCTTCTGTGTACATTTATAGTCACACCGAGCACATTGGAAGGGTTTTTCGCCGCTATGAATTCGTTGATGTATGATCAAATGAACCTTCTGCGTAGTCACGGCGATCTCATTTGAAGTTTTTTTTACAATTGTGAATATGTTGATGTCTGGTCAAATTACACTTCCGCGCACTTGCGTAGTCACACTGATCACATTTGAAGGGTTTTTCACTACTGTGAATGCCTTGATGTCTGATCAAATTAATCTTCCACGCACTTGCATAGTCACACTGATCACATTTAAAGCGTTTGTCAACACTGTGAATTCGTTGATGGATGATCAAATCAACCTTCCACGCACTTGCATAGTAACACCGATCACATTTGAAAGGTTTTTCACCACTGTGAATGCGCTGATGTTCGATCAAATGAGACTTCCACGTACTAGCATAGCCACACTGATCACATTTGAAGCGGTTTTCTTTGGTATTCTTTCGAATGTCAAGTTCGAGCTCCCTTTCATTTTCAGGTGAACATTTGTATCGAGTTGAACATTTTTTCTTGGATTTTCCTACAGAAAGGAAATAGATTAAAATATCATATGATATCAAACAACTCGCGTCACAAACATTTCAATGTTCAAAGGCAATTGATATAACGCGGTTATGCTTAGGCTTAAAAAGACACAAAGGCAAACAAAACAAGTTCTGAAACAATAACCGATGTCCGAGTAGAAATAGCGGTTTCCAAAGGTTTGACCTTACCGAATCTAAAACATGCGTTGAGAACGTGGAAGATTCAAACTTGATCGCACGTTAGACACTTGCGTAATACAGAATGCAAACTTTCCCATAATAAACGTACAATAAAATATAAGTGACAATATGAACAGCCATGTTCTGCCATTAAACCTCTGTAGGTGCATGATAACACCTACTAAGAAGTGAAAAAACACAATCATGAATTCAACGGTAAAGTTAAGCTTGGCGACAATTTTGCAGTCTCTCTCTCGTTTCTGCTGAAACCAACTAGCACAAGAAGTGATGACGAAGTTAAAGTAAGGAAAGAAGCAAATTATGATTTATCAATTATTATGGTAAAAATATCATTCTTTAATAGCGAAGATATACGCTTTCCCCTTGATTCGATTAATCAAACTTATAGAACCGTCTGAGTCTCTATTTAGAGACAACGCACAGTCTGCTTTATGCCTTAGTGTGAATTTTAATTTCGATCCAGCCCGAGCCGTTAAATCTTTGCAGACAATTGTAATTAAACATTAATGTGCATTGCACATTACATTATCTAAAGAAACTTTGTTAAACAGCCCGATATGTACCTATCCTATGAATGTGTTTATGTGCAATCAAGCTACTCTTCCGAGTGCTTCCAAAGTCACACTGATCACATTTGAAGGGTTTTTCACCACTGTGAACTCGTTGATATATTATTAAACTACTCTTATGCGTGCTGGCATAATTACACTGATCACATTTGAATGGTTTTTCACCACGGTGAATGCGTTGATGGACGTTCAAATGACAGCTCTGTGAGCTGGCATATTCACATTGATCACATTTGAAGGGTTTTTCACCGCTATGAATGCATTGATGTGCGATTAAAGTACACTTACGGGCAGTAGCATAGTCACACTGATCACATTTGAAGGGTTTTTCACCACTGTGAATGCGCTGATGGACGTTCAAATCGTTACCAATTTCCAATTTATTCTGGCACCCCCTCTCTATTGCCAAAGTATTTTGGGTCGAAATAAGCACCAGTGATGATAAGATAAGAGTGAAGATCCTTGGGAAAGGGATCATTTTAAGGGTTTGTTTCATTATTCAAGTGCTACAGTTCAAATTATGGAGAATCTTAAAAATAACATAAAAAGTGTGAACGTTTCGTCCAACACATATAAATATGTTACAACCACAACGACTGAAAATTAGCATAGATTAGCGGCTTTTTGCCCAAGATTAGTTTTCATCTAACTTTAAAGCGGAATTTTTCGGCCTGATTTTCCGGCAGGGAGTCTGTGTCTCCCACATTCGCGATTTTTGGAAGATGAAAGCCAAACAAGGTCGATCTCAGAGCAGTTAAATCATGTTCACGTCTGATCAAAGAACCATTCTCGGAGCTAGTATAGTCACACTGATCACGTTTGAAGCGTTTTTCTTCAGTACCATTTGTAATGTGACGTTCAAGATCACTTTTATATTCAGAAGAATATTTGCAAAGAGTTGAACGCTGCTTCTCGGATTTTCCCTTCAAAAAGCAAACAAACTGAAACTTCCTTACAATTTGAATCAAACATATTACTATGTTCAATAGCACTTGATAAAGCCGGTCATGCCGAGGACTAAAATGACACAAAGTTAAAGAAAACAAGTTCGGAAAAAACATTAGTACCACTCCGAATCGAGATGACTGTCTCCGAAGATTTTACTTATCAGAAAGTGGAAACTAATGGTTGTTAATTATTAAGAAAATATTTAAGGTTTTAGTCTATTGCAATATAAATATGCTGATAAAATAAATTGGAAGAAAAATGATATGACTGCCGTTATTGAAAGGCGTTATAATGTCCTCTCCTCTTTTATAGTTCTAGGTGATCAAGTTAAAATGCAAGTAACTGCAATTCGTTAACACGTAACACCAAATTAAGCACTTTGACTGGCGTTACCCTTTTGAGCAGAATATGATGGTGGAGAAAGTGGAAAATTTTCAATAAGTCGGATATCATTATAATTTGAGGATATGAAAGCCACTTCTCCGAGGAAGGTAGACACTCAGTGTAAGCGGTGTATGTGACAAAATCGCGATTTACTTATTGCAACGATTGAGTCAGAAGAAAAGAAATCGTCTTGGATAGTTTGCAACGACTATAACATTATTTTGCCGAAACGCTCTGGCTCTACCCAAATCTCAAGGATGTTTACCTTAAAGCGGGTACAGTGGTTCCCCTACAAGGTGACTTTCCTTACGAACTCCGGTTTTGGCTTGGCGAAGGCAGGAGGTATATGTGGGCGGTATTTTACATTAAGTCATTTTCAATATATTACAAATGGTATCAATTACATTTTCAATAATAGATAGTTTCATATTTCCTTATTAGAGTTTGCAAGGTCTCTCCCCGCTTGTTAAAAGGGGTTTTCCTCCGCGGTCTAACCCAGTTTCTCCTTTCCATTAAAACTTGCAGAGGTTAACGGTAATAGTTAGTATAGGGCGCTGTAGGTTAGCTGTGGCATAGGGGCTAGCCACCAGACTTGTAAATAGTGATAATTTCATCGGGAGCCCGCAACTCCCGACCCCCCCCCAAAGCAGGATTTTCTTGGGTACCCGGGGCTCCCTAGACCCTAGTGGACGAAGGTAAATAAACAAAATGTGAGGGAGGGAAGTGAAGTTTTGAGGGGAAATATTGGACACTAGCTGTTACCCGCGGCGTCGCTCGCGTGTAATAAGAACTTCCATCAAAAAGTTATAAAGAAAGGGTAGATTTTACTGATGACTAATATTTTTGTAGCCCCCTAGGAGCGAAGGCACTCGGCGTTGCCCGTCAGCCCGTCGGGACATTTTTTATTACCTTTCACGCGGACATTATTCCATAAAGAAGGGTTTTTAGGTTTTGGCCGCCATTTAAAAAGATGGCAAAAATCGAGCCTGAAGGACTATGGGTTAAAGGAAACCAGTGTACTAAATATTTGTGAAATCGGTTGAAACGCGCGGACTTTGTTGCGTAGAGAAGGTTTTTTTACATTTCTGGGCGCCATTTTCTAAGATGGCGGCGGATTGGAAAAATCTTTCTTAGTACGCGCCTACTACGTATGAGTAACGCTCCTGCAAATTTTCAGCCTTCTAGGGCAAGCGGTTTGGGCTGGGCGTTGATTATCAGTCAGTCAGTCAGTTAGTCAGGACTTTGATTTATATAGATATAGATTTTATTTTTTCCCCTTTTTTAAGAGCTGTTTTGAGTTGTCGTTATGGCAAAGAGGAGGGAAATTGGGAGAGATAATCGCATAGGCAGCCGTGATCCATCCGTATTGAGAAGAGGGGAAAATTTGTGAGACGCGGCGGCTCTTAACGCGCACCTTATTCGCGCACAGTTGACGTTATTGGTTCTCCTCTTTCGGGCTACTACGTCACCAAAATTGCTCGGAAAGGTTTAAAGGTTGTTAAAACGTACGCTTTAAAAATCAAAAGCCGAGGCTTAAGTGAAATGATCAGCCAAGTGGGCTTTTTTAAGCAAAGAGTTATTTATTTATCAGAGGTAATTTAAAGTGGTTTACCACAAAAAATGCTGCTACTTGAATTGTAGTAGCAATACGCGGTATTCAAGTAATCCAAAAATGAACGGTATAACTTTTAAACCATTTCGAAAACCTATAACCAAACATCAACAATGTGTAATAAAAAAACATCATTTCGTGGGTTCGTGTGCTCAAGCCATTTTTCTAATGGTGATAGTGATCCATTAGCAGGATTTGGTGTTATATGTTTACAAGTAAGATATTTTGAATATTTTCCTGAAACATTACACGGCTCTAATCTTATACTATCTATCTAAATTACCTCTGATAAATAAATAACTCTTTGCTTAAAAAAAGCCCACTTGGCTGAACATTTCACTTAAGCCTCGGCTTTTTATTTTTAAAGCGTACGTTTTAACAACGTTTAAACCTTTCCGAGCAATTTTGGTGACGTAGTAGCCCGAAAGAGGAGAACCAATAACGTTAACTGTGCGCGAATAAGGTGCGCGTTAAGAGCCGCCGCGTCTCACAAATTTTCCCCTCTTCTCAATACGGATGGATCACGGCTGCCTATGCGATTATCTCTCCCTATTTCCCTCCTCTTTGGTTATGGGAGAGAGCTCTCATCGACCCGAATTTTTCAGGGCACCCGGGAGGTACCCGAACCCCACTAAAAATATTTTTTCAGGGTGTCCTGTGAATTTTCTTGGGTGTCACAGGCTCCCTGGTACAGTACCCCCTATTTACAAGTCTGCTAGCCACCACCCCTCTATGCATTGTAAAGAGACCCACCTGTAAACAAGCCACAGGCTTATGTGGAAATCCCTTCATAGACAAAGCTAAGATTATTATTATTATCAGTAAGACCAGGAGTTCATAATAACCCCCCTTCGGGGGGGGAAGTATGAAACTGGCCATAGAGCTAATGGTAAAAATCGCGAACAACAAGATTCTGTCGTTGCGCATAGAAAGGATTAGCCTGTTTATGGACATACAACCTTACAGTATATCGTAGTGGTATCTATGCTCCTTGGTTTTCGTTCCAAAACTTCCGTTGGCTGGGATCTCCGTCGAAAAGAAAAATGGCGATATGGTGGACGTAGAAACACGTTGCAATTCTTATATTAAAGATACTGGGAATAAATTTGTCCAAACCGTTATAATTTAACCACGGAATTCTCACTCACACATATCAAAACAAAACATCATTGACGAATGTTTTGTAGAAAACTAGAAACCCCGACTAAAAGCCAACTTCTTAGCCAAGGCTTAATTTACACCGTTCCGACAGAAGCAGACGTGAGCCATTTTCGCTCCCAAAATCACAAGATAAAAATAGTGCTAAACCGGAAGTGTGTAAGTTAATGCGCGTGGGCGCTAAAAAATGGGGTAACTATTTCTTTGGGAGTTAAGCGGTGTATGAATCCGCTGAGCTTTACGGCGAAACTTTGTTGTTACGGGCTTTTTAACCAGTTTCGTACTTCGGGTTATTATGAACTCCTGGTAAGACCAAAAGAGGTAAGGCTTCACACACAAAGTATGCATCTTGGGCCATAGGTGAGCTACACGATATATTCGAAACGCTTCGTATAGAACCTCCTAGCACGCGAAGGACAATTATTCGGTGACGCGGTTCCTTCGACACTACCTCAAGAACCGATTGGCCACTTGCATCAAAGAGAATATACCAAGAGGAGCAGAAACTTTGTAAATAGGGACCGGCTCTGAATTTGGAGCAACTAGTTCCGGTTGTTCACGTGACCTTGTAGTCTTCGGTCTACTTAAAAATTACCTTTTGTACGTCAATATTCAACCCAGAGATCAACCCTTAGCCACCCAGGGCCGGAAATAAGCGCAGGACACTGGACATTATCCAATAGAATATAAAAATGTCCCATAAATGTTTTAAAAACTAAGAGGTTCACTGGACATTTTGACCAATAAATTTTCCCAAGTTTTGATAGCTTGACTATGAAGATGCGACACTATTTACGCACACGCCAGTGGACAATGTCCAGTAAATTTTCCAGTCAAATAGAGGGGTCACTGGACACGTGTCCTATAAGAAATTTTTCATATTTCCGGCCCTGTAGCCACCACCAAAAATGAGCAGTCGACATAATTTAACCTATTAAAGGCGTCGCTGCTTAGCCAATCAACACAAACCGGATCTAGTTACGACCAAAACTGTGGCCGGGCCTTTCAAAAGCCTTGTGAAAGGCTAGACTTTCTGCTCCTCTTGGTATATTCTCTTTGCTTGCATAGATTCGAGAACTGCTATAGAGACGGAGTAAGTTCTCTTAAATATTCTTTAGGTGAAATTATTCACAGTTTCAAAGACCATTGGGAGTAAAGCACTAAGGTCTTATCAATCTGAGCAACGTTTGCTTGGGCTCCTTAAGACACCAAGGACGGCCGGGTACCTGCATTTTTAAAAGGGAATTTTGTCTCCTCCGGTGGCCACGGAGCTCAGGCTCAACCGCTGAATTTGGGTAATCAAGTATTGAGTTTAATATTATTCGCAGGGACAATTTTCCGTTTAAATTTAAAGTTAAAAACAAATTAATTTAAATGAGACAAAATTTTTAGAAACTTAAGATTGAACATGCTAAACATTGAGGATGAGGTTGAAAAATCCCAGGGAAGACAGAAAGTAATCAGGGTTAGAAAGGACAGGGTTAAAAAACCTGTTAGGGAAACTACCACTAGAAAATTCCGAAACATCCTCTGTATTTGGTGAGGTTTCTACTGTAAGTGGCTCAATTTTGACGATTTTTGAGTCTTATGTTCCAGTCCCGAAAATCGATGCTGACCCTAAGCGTAAAATGACTTACCAATTTCCGAACTGGCAGAAGTTGTATTACTTTCGGAACTACTTGACGAGCTTCTTTCGGAACTACTTGACGAGCTACTTTCGGATGTATCAGAGCTGGACACTGAAGTATTATCTTCAACTTCAATCGGTACTTTTGGTAAATCGCTTGGCAAGCACAGTTTCATAGTTTCATTTTGTCTATCATCAGTTTTCTTTGAATCGGTCGAGGTGTTTTTGGACTGGTTATCATCAAGATTCTCCTCTGGACCTTCCTGAGAATTCCTTTCCTTATTTGCGTCAAGCGACGACAATTCCCCATGTTTTTCAAGGCACAATTTCTTGGATCGAGTTGCTATTCTCTCATTTCCTCTCTTGGTCGAAGAAATTCGTGATTTGGGATAAGAATTGTTAACGCTAAGATTGTTCTCGGGAGGCGAATCTGTCGTTGGGACAGGAGACATTTCGAACTGCGCTTCGCCTTCAAGGTTAAGAATTAAAGGAACACCGTCACGGCATTTGAGTTTAGGAATACATAGTTTCATAATTCGCGTTGTAAAACGCGCATTTTTTGAGGTAGTTTTAGTTTGGGACGTGTTTCCTTTGCCAATCTCCGCATCACATTCGGGTGATTCTTCCTTAATGTCTTCTTCAGTCAGAATTCCTTCGATATTGCAAGCACCTTCGGCTTTTACCAACGAACCTTGATGATCAAAACGAAAAAATAACCCAAACAGTTTTATCAAACTGAAACTACATCAGGTTGCGTGTCAGAAATACGATAACGTGACACCATACCTATCCCAAATTGCTCGAGGTTCGTGGCTTCCACTTTAAGCAGACTTTGGTAAATGTTGTTGGTAACCTCAGCTCGTATACTTTGCGAACTATACAAATAAAAAATCGTTAAAAACTGATATAGCAACAGTAATAAAAGATTAATACATTTTATCAGAAGGGGATAATAGAAAAAGGATGACACTCTTTAGTTATATCATGTAACATGATTCTTCCCAGGCGAAGGACCCCTTTTTGAACATTTGCTTTCCTGCTCAACAAACTTCAGATGGGCATCGCAACGTGGGGTGAATTCTATAACTGTTTGGAATTTGCTAAATCCTCAGCAATGAACCCTGCACAAACCGTGATTGTCTTGACGTGGGACAAAAATGACCACAAGCGCATGCGCCTTGCCAAATAGTTAAGCACTAATTGAGTAATGATGAGGGAACTATTTAACGCGTGTGATTTGGTTTAATAGTAACCTTGCTCCAAATATAAAATGATATGTTGGGAAGAATCATGTTACAATTACCCCACTTCTCCCTCGAAGCATTATATACTTCTGATTTTATTCACGATTCTCAGGGCAAGGCTTAACGAATCAAGTTTCATGGACGCGAATTAGACAGTCAAATAAAATATTATTCTTGAGCTTAAACTTAACCATAGCCGAGTTTAAACAAATGACACTAGATGCTCCCGTAGTCGAGGGGTGGAGTTGACAGCCCCGCTGAGCTTAGCAAAGGCTAGTTTTAGCTCCGCCCTCGTTGACAAGTTCTCATTGGTTTTTTGCTTTAAATACCTTTGTATTTGTTCTTCTGTTTGTTGACTTATCAGAACAGGATGAGATAATTCCTGTTCATTCAGTCCTAAATCATTTTCAACAGGTTCTGATTTCACGCGTTCAATGTTGGCTCTTTCGTGTATTCCACTTTCCTCCTACGTTATAAACAGTTAACAATAATTGAACTAATACTTTTAACCCGATTCTCTTTCACATCGACTACGAAAATGAAGAATGTTACAAACCATCAGATCTTTGATTTCACTTTCCAACTCCTTAATGACCCCATTGAGCCGCTTAATTTCGTCCAGTTTCTTATTTATCGCAAATAAAATTGTCATTCTCACTTCTTTCATGCTTGATATTAAACCATTACACTGAAAAAAATAGACTGCATTACAAAATAGGACTTTCTTATATGCAGAATGTCTTTTAAAGTGTCCAGAAAGAAAACAGGGAAACCAGTGACGTAAACAAAGGGGGGGGATCAGAAGGGGTTTTTTCGTCAAGGGCGCCACCAGAGGTTTGGGCATGGATTAACAAATGCTAGGGATATTTCGCTCCCCCAAAAAGATTAGGCATGCATGTTCCAAACGCCCCCTAACAGCAACTACTATCCTTAACAGGAAGTTATATAAGAAAATTGGACCAAATATCACGTGGTCCATGACGTCAAAATTGAAATACTGCCTAAATTGGGAAAAAAACGATTTATTTTGCCGAGAGATGGCGCTATCTACATCCGTTTCGGTTCAATAAATTGGGGGAATGAAGAGGGGAATCAAGGAATGATTCAGAACATGTAGTTGGCGATAGCATTACATGGGAAACTAAGTTAGTGAACAATCCCTAGCGTTAGTTAATCCATGGTTTGGGGCGCGGTAGCTTTGCAAGAACTATAAGCAAGGCTGCAGTTTGTGTGTGTGGGCATACAGCTCCCACAAGGCTCTTGTGGTGCCCTTTAATAACGCTATAAATGGTCGAGGGATGTGTGATGGGCTTATGGTGTTTCTAATCACCCACCAATGAACATTGGTTACTTAAGGTTTTTCTATTGCGATTTATACTTTAAAGCAAATATCAGCTACTGTGGCGCCCGTAACACACTGATTAACCTTCTACACACCAATTTTATGTAGCCAAAGGTAGGAACCAATCAGAAATAAGCTTATTGGGACTTGGCAGTACTACGTCATGCAATGTCAGGCTACCTTCCATTAGTGCTAAAAAACATACCAGGAGGAGGGGCTTATATAGCTTTCATTCTGTTAAAAAAACATACCATAATGGCGCTGGGGGCGGAGTTAAGCCTGAATTGCCAAGTCCCTATTGGGTCAGTCAACTCCACCCCTCGACTATGGGAGCATCTAGTGCCGTTTTTTTACACTAAACCACAGTCACAGCTGAGACTCGCTTTAAAGGGATACTAGCATACTAGATTGGATGTCTCATGCTGTACTGGCCAAAACGCTACAGGCTTTGAAACTCACCTTGGCTTTTAGTTGCTTTATTTCATCATCTTTGCTTAAATGATCACAGTTACAATCACTCGCCTCCATTTCCTATAAACAAAGTCCAGTTTTTTGAAATTCAAAATTCCTGCGCAAACCACGGATAATTTCTCAAGTACCTCTTTAAGCGCCACACTTTGAAGACTTATTAAACTCATTTCCGAAATGCCTGACTCTAAAGACGTAACTTGTCCTTTACGAAAATCATTCCCCCAATGTTGCCAAATAAATAGAGAGAGAAGACAGAAAGGCTATAAGTTATAGAATAATAAAATTTAATGCGAAAATACAGAAACCCCTTCATGTTGGGGCCAATTTCGGTTTAAATTGTGTAGCAGTCACGGTAGCAGACGACGGTATAAGGGCGGCACGCTGCCAGCATTCCCTAATTTCCCTTTTGAAATTTTAAATAAAGTGCTTCAAAGAGAGAATTATTCAATTCTAAATATGAACTTTTCAAGGCGAATGAGCGCTATCAAGGAACAATAAAAATTGCAGACCTTGATTTTGCAGAAACGGTCTTTAACTGATGACCTCAAATACTTCTCCCATTTTCATTGCTCCATGGAAGCTCAATGAGTTAACTTGGAGGAGATAGTGGGCTGGAGTAAAATGTTGGCGGGACATGTGCGGCAATGAAAGTCTCCAGGAGTACCTTGCGGACGCAACTACCCTTCGATAGTTGATTATTAAGTTCTGCCGCGTAGCACCATTGTATTTGTATGAGAGTAGTTTCTATTTTTATGACATAATGGGCATCTTTGACGTTTTCGTACCGTATTACCCCATACCGAAACAGCGATGATGCTCGGAGAACGTAGTTGCCATAGATGTGTTTATAGAGGCTACTTTATAGGTAAAGAGATGAAGTCTCCATCCCACTCTCTTCTCCAAGTAGGAAAGTCATAGCCCACTCGATGATACGCCCACGGACGATTCTATTGATTCGAATGACCAGAAATTTCATTGAGACATGTGTTGCAATAAATTCTATTTTGCCATAGCAGGGATAGATTTAATTTTAGAAGTAGGAATGGAGAACAGAGTTATGTGGGCGCGCGTCAAAGCCCGGACCCCCTTCCCCGGGATGGGGGGTATGAAAGAAAAGTCGGGTCATAGAATTTTCCGTTGTAACCCTATATGAAGCATACTTTACTTTGTCCCTCGCCCTTTTTGAAACTGGTCTATTACTGACAATTCGTTCAAATCGTATATGAAAGGTTTTTAAAACGCTGACAATACGATTACATTAATATCTTAAATGACCACAGGCTTCTAACAATTAGAAACAGATTAACTTACCTGAAGTTTAGTTTTTTAAATAAGTTAGTAACTTTTCAAATAGATTGTAAAATATTATTAGAAAAAATACATTTTAAATTATCGCGCAAAATTCTTCGAGACTACAAAACATTTTACATAGGCAACTGGAACAAATTCATAAAAAGAATGGAAAACAAGTCACCTTACTGAAAATAGACTTGTTTCGAAAAGAAAAAGACACGCTTTACATGTAGCTACTTTAAAATTGTTAATACAAATACCATAATGATCTATTTTCGTGAATTAACTTTTCATTTGCACAAAATAGGCTATATGAGTATTTTTAAACTCAGATTTTGTCTTAAATCTAAATAACGCTAAATTAACAAAAATTGTATTTTAAAAAATTGTGTTAATCTTGTTTAACTATGAAAAGTAACATTACTGTTATGTTGTTTTATATGATATGAAAATGAAACTCAGTTCAATTCAAATTAGTTCTGAAAATGGCGACACAGTTTTGGCCCATTCATTCATTTCAGAAAAGGATTAAATAGGGTTTTTGTCCAACACATTTAAAATGTAAATCCATCTAATTGTGCATGTGTCTTCTACGTTTATGTACGGTCAGATTACTCTTCTGCGTAAATTTATAGTCGCACTGATCACATTTGAAGGGTTTTTCACCACTGTGAATGCGTTGATGTTTGATCAAAGTACTCTTGATCGAGCTAGCATAGTCGCACTCTTCGCATTTAAAGGGTTTTTCACCACTGTGAATAGGCCAGTGTTTGATCAAATCACTCTTCCACATACTTGCATAATCACACTGTTCGCATTTGAAGGGTTTATCACCACTGTGAATGCGTTGATGTAAGATCAAAATTCCCTTATGCATGCATCGATAGTCACACTGATCACATTTGCAGGGTTTTTCACCACTGTGAATGCCTAGTAGATGTGACTTCAAACGATACTTCCGACTGGATCTATATTCACACCAATCACATTTGAAGGGTTTTTCACCACTGTGAATGCGTTCATGTCTGATCAAAATACTCTTGCTTGTACAATTATATTCACACCGATCACATTTGAAGGGTTTTTCACCACTGTGAATGCGTTGATGGATGTTCAAAGAACTCTTCTGCGTGAATCCATGGTTACACTGCTCACATTTGAAGCGTTTTTCTTCTTTACCCTTTCGTTGCAGACCCCTTTCATATTCAGTTGAATATTTGGTCCCCGTTATACGTTTCTTCTCGAATTTACCTACATAAAAACCACAAATTTAGTATCAAAATTACAATTCCATTCAAGCGAATTTCATAAAAAAAGTAATGCGCACGAAAACGCAGAAAAAGGCGAGTTGATCAATTGAGGCGTTAGCCTAGAGTAAACGAGCATATCAACAGAAAGGGGATGAAGATTAACTTAAATTAATGCAAATCCGAAAGGTTGTACTTTTAACTTTTCCGTGCTCGCAAATTAATTTTCGTTAAATCGTTTTAAGATAGGTTCATTAGAACTTACTGCGCAATGAAACTAATTCTAAAGTATGTAGGACTGATTTAATTACGAGAATAGGAGGTTCATAATTGTTATGAATCATTAAAGAGCAGCATAAGAATAGATGCGAAAACATTTGTCGTAAGTCTAGCCATGTGGAGGTTACACAGTTCCTGTAATCTTATCCCTAACGATTATAATTATATAAAACATTAAAACGACATATATCATATATCATTTATTTAGTATCGAAAATACACTAATACAGTAACATTCAAGGGAACTTCATTAAAATGTAATGCTGTTTATGAAAAGAAGCGTTGTTGATCAAAGGCGTTAGCTGATGAACAAACGAGTATATTAGAAGAGGATGAACATCAACTTAAATGGAAAAGAAACTTTGGCTCGAAAATCAAACGGACGTATTTTAAACTTTCCTTTGCTCTAACCATATTCAACGGATTTTCAGTGAATAAAATGCTAGGTGACGCTGCGTAATGACAAGTTACCAATTTATTTCGTTCTATTACCACTCTCTGTTGTTTAAGTAATTTTGGCTGAAATAAATAGTACCAGAGATGACGGGAAAGATGGCATTTTAATATTTTCATTATTCAACAGGATGAAAGGTAGAAAGTGCTACCGTTTAAATATACGTTATGCATAATCTTAAAAATAACATGTGTGAACGTTTTGTCCAACACATATGTTCCACATATGATATTAATGAATTTTTTTTTTGGCTGTGTAATCTTCAAATCCATTATATTTACCCATACTTTTTCCAAGTCAAGAGCGTTCTTCCTAAGGCACATTGATCACGAACAAGGGTTTTTCTCCATTTGTAAATGGCTTGTTAATTGTTTGACCAAATTAATTTCCCGTGTGCTTGCAAAGAAACACTAATCACAGTTGAAGACTTTTTCTGGTCCGCGTTTTTATGTGACGTTATAGATTTCATCCATACTAAGTTTGATTTTGAACTAAATATAACCTGAACGAAGCAAACAACTTTTGCGGTAGAAAGGACTACTCATCACATAAAGTTTACAATAAGATATTATATATGTAGAATTGTGGAGGCGCAATATCATTAAGAATGGAGAAATTTAATGGACTGTTACATGAACAGTTTCGGCCCATTCATTACAGAAGACGATGAAACATGGTTTTTGTCCAACTGTTCAACACATTTAAAATGTCAATCCATCTATTCACACATGTGTTTTCTACATTTATGTGCTATCAAATGAGTCTTCTGCATACATTTTTAGTCACACTGATCACATTTTAAGGGTTTTTTACCGCTATGAATGAGTTTATGTCTGATCAAATTATTTATCTGAGTGCATCCATAGTCACACCGATCACACTTGAAGGGTTTTTCACCATTGTGAATGCGTTTGTGTGTGATCAAATTATCCTTACGATTACAAGCATAGTCACAATGATCACATTTGAAGGGTTTTTCACCACCGTGAATGCGTTGATGTATGATCAAATTACTCTTGATAGTGCTGGCATAGTCACACCGATCACATTTAAAGGGTTTTTCACCAGTGTGAATGCATTGATGTCTGGTCAAATCATCCTTCCGCGCACCTGCATAGTCACACTGATCACATTTGAAGGGTTTGTCACCACTGTGAATGCGTTGATGTCTGATCAAACCATTCTTCGTCGTACTTGCATAGTCACACTGATCACATTTGAAGGGTTTGTCACCACTGTGAATGAGTTGATGTGTGATCAAATTAATCTTCTGCGTGAAGGCATAATCACACTGATCACATTTGAAGGGTCTTTCGCCGCTGTGAATGCGTTGATGTATGATCAAATTACTCTTGAAAGGGCTGGCATAGTCACACCGATCATATTTGAAGGGTTTTTTACCACTGTGAATTCGTTGATGTTTGATGAAATCGTACTTATACTTGCATGAATAGTCACACTGATCACGTTTGAAGCTTTTTCCTTCTTTACCCTTTCTAATGCGACGTTGTAGGCCCTTTTTATATTCAGTTGAATATTTGAACCCGGTTGTATGTTTCTTATTCAATTTCCCTACAGAAAATATAAAATCACAAACATCATTTACAATTTAATATCAAAAAAACAATAACGTTCAAGCGAAGTTCATAGTAGTGCGTACGAAATCGCAGTGTTACAGAATAAAAAAGGTGTGTTGAAACCATTATAGCAATTTTTGCTTTTTCCACTAACCTTGTGTTGAAACAGTGTTGATTAAGGCCTTAGCCGATGAGTAAATGTGCATATCAACAAAAAGGGGATGAAGATCAACTTAAATGGAGGAGAAACCTTGGCTCGAAAACAGAAAGGTTGTACTTTCAACTATTCTTTGCTCTCAAATTAATTTTCATTCGCCGGAGACAGGTTCATCAGAACTTATTCCAAGATGACTGACAAGGGTTCCCCCCCATTTGTAAATGGCTTGTTGTTTGACCAAATTAATTTTCTGTGTGCTTCCAAAGAAACACTAATAACAGTTGAAGATTTTTTTTCCTGCTTCGCGTTTTAATGTGACGTTATAGATTTTGAATTAATATAACCCAAGATTAGTTTTCGTCTAAGTTTAAAGCGGAATTAGATCCTAAAACTGAACACTGATTTTCCGGCAGGGAGTTCGTGTCTCCCACATTCGCAATTTTTGAAAGATGATAAAAAAAATACATTCGAATTTTATTAAGCAAATCGAGAGCGATCTTAGAGAATTCAAATGGAAGACTTAATACCGAGAAGGCGGAAATAGTTGCTTAGAAATATGACTTCTCAATCTAGGTACTCAAGACTATTAAAGAATGAAATGACTTACCTGCAATTTCCGAACGAGGCGATGAGGTTTTACCTTCTGGATTCTTTGGAGCGACATCTTCAAATATCTCCGAGTTGGACACCGAACTACTATGTTGTACTACAATTGCAACTTCAGGTAAATCGCTTTCCATAGGAACGGAGGTCAATTCTGGTAGTTCAATTGGGTTACGTTCTAGTTTAGGAACACGCACTGGCCCACTCAATGAGCTCGGATCGACAAACAGTTCCACACTTTGTTTTTGTCTATCACTTTTCTTTGCATCTGTCACGGCGATTTCGAATTGGTTATCATCAAGATCGTTTTCTAGGACTCTTTGTAGTGAATCGCTTTCGACATTTGTGTCAAGAGAAAGAGCCAAATGTTTTTCGGTTTCAACACGAAATTCCTTCGATCGAGTTGTAATATCCTCAGTTTCTCCCTCTGTCGAGACACTTTGTGATTGAAGAAGAGAGTCGTTAATGTTAATATTGTTCTCAAGAATTTCTCGTGGCGAATCGCTCTCCGTGTTCGTGTCAGGAGTACTTTCGAATTGGTTTTCGACCTTAATTTTTGGTGAAGGCGCACTGTCACTGTATTTCGGTTTAGGGACACACGGATTCGTATTTCGCGTTATAAACCCCATATGTTCAGAATAATTTGAGGCAATTTCAGTTTCTGGGTTTGTATTGTAAACCTGCGCAACATATTGAGGTTCAAAAACAAGTGATTCTTGAATAATATCTTCTTTATCCAGAATGCCTTGGACACTGTGCATCACAACAGGAAGGGATAACTCCTGGCCACTAATTTCCATATCATTTTCAGTGGGCTCAGTTTTCACGTATTCATTATTATCTAATTGATGTATTCCATTTTTCTCCTATTTTTTAAACAATAACTTTCATTCTTAAAGTAATTTTATTGACTATGAAAATGAAAAATGTTCCATACCATCAGACCTTTGATTCTATTTTCCAACTCATTAATGACCCTATTGAGTCTTTCAATCTCGTCTATTTGCTTATTTATCGTAAATGATGTTTTCACTCTCTCTTTTTCCAAGTTTGAATTTAAGACATTACACTAAACAAAATGAGATTCCATTACAAAACAATCTTCGGACTTCCTTTGGCTGAACGTATTTTGAAGGGGCAAGCGAGAAAAAGGGGAAACCAATGACACACAAGAAGGGGGATCAGTAACAAAGGCCCTCGTCGGGTTTCTTGGTTAATAACGACGGTTATGTTACCAATCCCCTTAGATTAAAGCCTTTAATAAAGAGACAACAGATTCGACAACTTATACTGTGCATATAAAATTGGCTATGATCGAAAAAGGGTCTCATATTTTTGTGCTCCACCTATGCTTTGAAAAATACCTTGGCTTCCAGTTTCCTAACCCTATCATCTCTAGCTTTCACTTCATTGATTAGATCATCTTTGCTCAAATGATCATAGTTACAATCTTCTTCGTAGTCCATTTCCTAAAAACAAAATTTCAATAACTTAACTCAGTTTGTCTTAAACGGGCAATATTGCAATAATTTCGCAAAATACCTCTTTAATCGCCAACCTTTGAAGATTTACTAAACTCATTTCGGAATTTTGAAAAGAGAGTTTGTGAAATTGTAAATCTTCCCTAAAATAAAAGAATTTTTCAAAATGAAGGTAAATTAAAAACGAACAAATAAGATGAAAGGTTTCCGAATACAATGTAGCTTTTTACATGGCAAAGCTTGACTAGTTCAAAAGATTGTGATAATTATCGCTGCAATAAAATTACACTATTGTGCAGTGAATTCTAAATTATCTGACATTGTTTTTAATTGTTATAATTATTACTATTTAATTGTATAGTTATTATTATTACTATTTAATTGTATAGTTATTATTATTAATGTTATAATTATTATAATTTTTTTAATATTACATTATTATCCGTTTTTTGTTCTCATATTACTGTACTCCCTTAGTGTCTTTCTGTAACATGCCCAATGTATCGATTTACGATGTTCACACACACGTCACACTGTTGACTTTGTGAACAACACATTCATTCAATAAATAAATAAATAAATAAATTCAAGAGCTATCTCACAAAACTAATTGTGTGACGTCACCCACACTATTGGCCCATAAAATCTAAGAAGTACCAAACATGGCCGCCCACTACCAAAGTCAATGTGTGACGCTTAACCAAGGCACTGACGTCACAATTGAGATAGCTCTATTCCTCGAATCCTCAACCCCATTTTATGAATACAGCAAAACGCTTCATTCCTAGACCAGCGGCTAAATGTGCGCCTCTTTTTGGGGTAGAATGAAACTAATTTAACAATATTGTTTATTGTTAATTTGTTGAAAAGGCGGCAATAAACATGCTAATTAGCAATAATTTAGAAAAGGTAGCAATATTTAGGGGTTAAAACATATCCACTTAAGTAATATTTTGGAAAAGGCGGGAATTTATTCTATAGGTTAAGGTTTGGATATGCCTTGTTGACATCAAAGTTGCGTTATATTCATCACTTACCAGCTTAACCGTTCGACCATCACACGACATTCTTTAACAAATTCCATCACTCTTTGTACAGTTTTCCTGTTAAGATAACATACGAAACATTTTAATAATAATAAAAATATGGCCATAAACAAAGACTTAAGTGTCACTAATACACATTGTTACCTACCAGCCAGGGCTGATATGAAGTTATATGAACACTTTGCCGGGAAACACTATTTTAACCTACCTTTCTTTTTGCCCAACTTTTACTGAATTACCCCAAATTCTAAAATAGTAGAAATCCTCCTATGCGTCGTCTGCTAAAACATTATAACGACTTTTGGCTTCGGCTCTTCGGGGTAAAATAAAATTTAAAGCCGGGAGTGTGGCGCACTCCTGTAAACCAAGCTTCTGGGCGGAAAGGTTTGAGGGAATATGACACTTGTCGGCGATCCTACCCTATAGGCGCCGACTGCCCTGTGGCCGCCGGAGGTGACTTGACCCCCACACCCCTTTCGTCACCTTCCAAGTAAACCTCATTTCCTTCCCTGATTATTCACATACTGAAACCTGAATAATCGCATCCTTGTCGCTGACCCATGGACCCAATTTACATTGAAACCTCCTAATTAAAAAAAAAAATTAAAAATGCTTAAACTCCAATAAACGTCGCAATTAAAGTAGATTATTTAAATCCGTTTCAGAAACTAAATAAACCTAACTAAACTACCCTCCCTCGTTACAACTTAAATTTAATTACAAAAAACCTGAAATTAACTTAAAAACAGGCATTTTATTCTAAGGGAGCGGTAGCTCCCTTAGATAAGGCCTGATGACGGCTTTAATGTATAAGGAAGGTTTTTGGATTGGTTTTAACTTTTTTCGTATTAAGTTTATTGTTTCGAAATTTTTCTACTGAACTAAAATCCGGGCCCTTAATATGTGGTAAAAATTTCAAGATGATCCACCTAATAGTTTATTTTATAAAGCATAAAGTTGCTAAGGGTGGTTTTCATTTCCATAAAATTAATCACAGATTTTGGCGAAAAACTAGAGAATCTCCATAGAAATAACATGGGAAATTTTCCAAACTTACCCATTTTGTAACTACCCTTACAAAAATAAATATACGTTTGATAGATTTGAAAACGGTCTTAAATGAAAGCCCCATTTTTAAAGTGGGCGCCAATTTTTGTTTCATTAAGAAAAACAAAGTTTAAGTATTGTTTTTAATAGTTTTAAGTACCTGCTCCGAATTACGTGGTTTACCTTTAAACTGTGGAACTTAAGACTTTTTTGCTTGGGTTAAGTAATAAGGAAAGTCATTCTAGGACTTACGTCGTTTTACTGCGGATAATCAAATTTGTAGGGCAATTAGCTAGCTTAATTGTCATTATAACTATTGCGCGTCCAACTAATTTAGTTGCGAAGTACAGATTAAACTTAATTAAACAAAATAAGCAATTAAAGATAATTACCAATTATAGGTAATTAAATTTTTACACGAGTCTAAACTATAACATCTGTTTGTGTACAAGTCTACGGAATCTGTTTAAGCGCAGACCTACAGAATATTTTTGTGCAAAGGAGTATAAATTCTCTTTGTGCAGAGGCCTATGCAATCATTTCGTGCACAATCCTATGGAATATTGTTTTACACAGCCTCTGGAATATTGTTTTACACAGGTCTACGGAATGTTTTTGTGCAAATCTGCATGGAATCCTTTTGAGCAGGGTTGTTTGATTTAAATCAGTTTGATTTAAATCACTGATTTAAATCATGATTTAAATCAAGCGATTTTTTTAAAAAAATCATTTGATTAAAATCAAGAATATATTTTTATATTTAAAAAATGTTTTCTAAGATTCCAAGAAGTAGTTTAAGAAACTCGAGAAGAAACTTAACTAGAAAAGACCTAAAATTAAAAATAATCATGGTTTTGGTATATTTCAATGTAAGTTTTTCCCAGAACTCCAGTTTGTCTTGCTGGAAAGGCTAGGAAATGAAATAGCGGTCAAGCTAGTCTTTTTGTACAAGCTTTTGAAAAGTAACAATATCCAATAGCTGCTTAAATGTCATGATTATTTTGCTTTTGGTTAATTTTGACTCAAAAGTTTTCATGTTGGTAATTTACTATATATTAGTTCAATAAAAATCAAAAAAATCAAATAAATCAATTAAAATCCAAAAAATCCTATTTAAATCAAAAAAATCGATTTTTTTGATTTTTTTGAAAAAATCCAAAAAATCACCAACCCTGCTTTTGAGTATAGGAGTATGGAATCTTCAGTGCACAGGTCTATGGAATTTTTTGTTCATGGGTCTATGGTATATTTATGTGTACAAGTTTGAAGAATCTTTATGTGCACACAAGTTTGAAGAATCTTTATATGCACACAAGTCTGAAGAATCTTTATGTGCACACAAGTCTGAAGAATCTTTATGTGCACACAAGTCTGAAGAATCATTATGTGCACACACAAGTCTGAAGAATCTTTATGTGTCCAAGTGAAAAATCTTTATTTGCACAGGTCTACGACTTCTGTTTGTGCACAGGTCTACGACATCTGTTTGTTCACAGGTCTACGACCTCTGTTTGTGCACAGGTCTATGGAATCTGATTTGCTCATTTCTATGACATCTCTTTTTGCGCAAGTCAATAACATTTGTTTATGCTCAAGTCTAAAACATCTCTTTTTGCGCAAGTCAATAACATTTGTTTATGCTCAAGTCTAAAAAATCTGTTTGTACACAAGCCTTAAACATCTGTTTGTGCACAAGTCTAAAACATCTGTTTGTACACAAGACTAAAACATCTGTTTGTGCACAAGTCTATTCCATCTGTTTGTGCACAAGTCTAAAGCATCTGTTTGTGCACAAGTCTAAAGCATCTGTTTGTGCACAAGTCTAAATCATCTGTTTGTGAACAAGTCTATAACACCTGTTTGTGATCAATTCTATAACACCTGCTTGTGAACAAGTCTATAACACCTGTGTGTGAACAAGTCTATAACATCTCTTTGTGCACAAGTCTATAACATCTGTTTATTCACAAGTCTATGACATCTGTTTGTGCACACGCGAGTGACTTCTGTCTGAGCAAAGGTCTACGGAATATTTTTGAGCACGGGTCTACGTATTATTTTTGTGCAATTGGGTATGGAATCTTTTTGAGCATAAGGGTTTGAAATCTGTTTGAGCATAGGGGCATTGAAAATGTTTGTGCATAACTCTATGGAATCTGATGTGCACATGTCTATAACATCTCTTTTTGCGCAAGTCTGCGACATTTCTTTGTACACAAGTCTGTGATTCTATTTGTGCACAAGTGTACGAAATATTTTTATGCATTGGTGTACGGAATATTTTTATGCACAATTGTACGGAAATTTTTGTGCATAGGTGTACGAACTGTTTTTGTTCACAGGTGTACGGAATATTTTTGTGCATAGGTGTACGGAATATTTTTGTGCATAGGTGTACGGAATATTTTTGTGCATAGGTGTACGGAATATTTTTGTGCATAGGTGTATGGAATATTATGGTGAAAATGGATTTGGAGTATTTTTGTGCACAGGTGTACGGAATATTTTTGTGAAAATGGATACCGAATAGTTTTGTTCACAGGTGTACGTGATAGTTTTGTGCAAATGGGTAAGGAACATTTTTGAGCATAGGGATATGGAATGTTTTTGTGCAGAAGTCCGTGGAATATTTTTGTGTACAGGTATATGACTCATGTTTGTGCACAAATCTATAGAATGTTTTGTACACCGGTCTAGGACATATGATTGTGCACAAGTCTATGGCATCAGTTTGTGCAAAAGTCTTAGGTATGTGTTTTTGCACAAATATTTGACATCTATTTTTGCACAAGTCTATGGTATCTGTGTGTACAGGTCTACAAAATGTGTTTGTGTATAAGTCTGAAGAATCTTTATTTGCACAAGTCAACGGAATCTCTTGTGCAAATGTCGATGACATCTCTTTTTGAGGAAGTATGAAATCAGTTTTTTACACAAGCATATGACAGTTTGTGCACAAGTCTATAACATCGGATTGTGCAAAACCGTGTGACTTCTGTTTGTGTACAAGTCTGTGGAATCTATTTGTGCACGAGTCTACGTAATATATTTGTGCACAAATCTATGGAATCTGTTTATGCGCTAGTCTACGGCATCTGTTTGTGCACGGGTCTACGGAAAATGTTTGTGCAAATGGGTGTGGAATATTTTTGAGCATATATGGGTATGGAATGTTTCTGAACAGGTCCAAGGCATGTTTTTGTGCACAGGTCCATGGAATATTTTTGTACACAGGTCTATGTCACATGTTTATACAAAAGCCAATAGAATATTTTGTGCATAAGTCAATGGAATCGTTTTGTGCACAGCACAGTTTTATGAAATATTTTGTGCGCAGGTCTAGGGAATATTTCTGTGCAAATGGTTATGGAATAGTTTTGTGCTATGGGTATGAAATCTTTATGTACACAGGTCTATGGAATCTTTATGTACACAAGCATATATAATGTTTCGTGCACAGTTCCATGAAATATTTTGTGCCCATCTCCATGAAATCTTTTGTGCACAGGTCTATGGAAACTTGATGTGCACAAGTCTATAGAATGTTTTTTGTGCATATGTCTATGACTTCGGTTTGTGCACAAAACTATGGAATCTGGTTTGAACATGTCTATGACATCTGTTGTGCACAAGCCTGTGACTTCCACTTGTGTACAAGTCTACGCAATTTGTTTGTGCACATGGCTACGGAATCTGTGCACAGATCTCCGGAATCTGTTTGTACACAGGCCCACGGCATCTGTTTGTGCACAGGTTTACGGAATCTGTTTCTTTACAGGTGTACGGCATCTGTTTGTGCACAGGCCTACGGCATATTTTTTTGAGCACAGGTCTAGGGAATCTTTTGTGCACTGTTTTATGGAATCTCTTTGGGCACAGGTCTATGGAATCGTTTTGTACAAATGGGTATGGAATGGTTTCGTGCAAATGGGTATGAAATTGTTTTGTGCAAATGGGTATGGAATCTTTATGGAAACAGGTCAATGACTTCTGTTTGTAAACAAGTCTAAAGGCTCGTTTACATGTGCGCGAGAAATGGAAAAAGTCGAAGCGTAAAGCTGAGAGATGAGGCGTATTGGGGTTTGCGTTCCCTAGGCATATCGTTTACAAACAAGCGAAAGCTTTTTAAGTCGCGCTTGTTGCTCATAGATGAAGCGGGTGTTCGGAATAAGCTCCGATCTGCCGCAGTAGAATCTTCAGCTCGTGTTTGCTTCTCGCAAAGAGTCACGTGATTTTCCAAGCCAATAATATCCAAGGACCGAATATCGTTTGATATTTTGGCGTTTGTTTATCTCGAGAAATAGGCCTAGGCACCACCATTGAGAATGTCTTTAAAACAACAAGATAAAATTTTTTAAATACGTGTAATCACATTAATTTGCCTCATCCTTTCAAGCTCGACAATTAAATCAAAATTATTCTCAAGCTCAAGTAGAGAAAATATACGCATCTTGACAAATTATATCAAGTAACCTTCCAAAAGGCGAAAATAGCCTTCTTTGTTTCTATTTCTCCATATAGGATGTGCCCACCAACGACGTTCAGTTCTAATTTTCTGTTGTTTTTTTGTTATAAATGTCGAATGTTTTTCAAAAGCAATAGTTTCTTTTTAAGCAGAAGTAAACTAACGACAGTCGACGCCATTTTAGTTGTTTACTTCCGACTGAAAGACAACTCTGCAATCTAGGCTCATGCTACTGCCCAGCTCGTATGTAAACGAAGGAGCAGGTGGAGCAGCGGGAAAAAACGCTTTTTTCAGACGCGATTTTTTTAGGCGCGAGAAAAAGATTCGACTTTCAACTTCTACTCTCCGCTTTAAGCTTAATTCTCGCTCACATGTAAACGAGCCTTAAGACTTCTGTTTTTGCACTAGTCCGTGGATTCTGATGTGCACATATCCTTGACATCTCTTATTGCGCAAGTCTATGATGTATTTTTTGTGCAAGTCTATGACATCTGTTTGTGCACAACCCTGTGACTTCCGTTTGTGTCCAAGTATCCGGAATCTGTTTGTGCACATGTCTACGGTATCTGTTTGTGCACATGTCTACGGTATCTGTTTGTGCACAGGTCTACGGAATATTTTTGTGCACAGGTCTACGGAATATTTTTGTGCACAAGCCTACTGAATCTTTTTGTGCAGAGGGCCAAGGAATCTGTCTTTGCAAACGCCACTGCATCTGTTTGTGCACAGGTCTAAAGAACATTTTTCTGCAAATGGATACGGGATATTTTTGTGCAAATGGATATGCAGTACTTTTGTGCACTGGTGTACGAGATGTTCTTGAGCATATTTTTGAGCATAGGAGTATGGAATGTTTTTGTGCAGAGGTCCATGGAATCGTTTTGTGTACAGGTATATAACATCTCTTTTTGCACAAGTTTATGACATCTGTTTGTGCGTAAGTCTATGACATAATTTTGTGCGCAAGTCTATGACATCAGTTTGTGCTCAATTCTAAGGGATCTGTTTTTGCACAATTCTAAGGGATCTGTTTGTGCACAAGTCTACGGGATCTGTTTGTACACAATTATATGACATGTGTTTTCACAAGTCTATGTTATCTACGAAATATGTTTGTGCACTCAGGGTGACCACAAATAACCTTGTAATAGTTATAGGAAAATAGGAAATTTACAATTGATTTACAGGAAATTATAGGAGACTACCTGTTACCCGCGGCATCGCTTGAGTGTAGTAAGAACTTCCATCAAGTATGGGTACATTTTACTGATTCGACTAATATTTTTGTAGCATCCTAGGAGCGAAGGCACTCGGCGTCGCCCATCAGCTCGTCGGGACATTTTTTATTACTTTACACGCAGACATTCTATAAAGAAAGGTTTTTAAATATCTGGCCGCCATTTAAAATGATGGCAACAAATCGATCCCGAAAGAAAATATAGCCCGTCTATAGGTTAAAGGAATCCAGTGTACTAAATATTTGTGAAATCGGTTGAAACTCACGGACTTTCTTACAAAGAGAAGATTTGTTACATTTCTGGGCGTCATTTATGAAGATGGCGGCGGATTGGAAAAATCTTTCTTAGTACGCGCCTACTACTTACGAGTAACGTTCCTCCAAATTTTCAGCCTTCTGGGGCCAGCGGTTTGGGCTGGGCGATGATTATCAGTCAGTCTGTCAGTCAGTCAGGACTTTGATTTATATAGATATAGGTGTATAATTAAAAAACAGGAAAAGACAAGAGAACTACTCTTGAAAAAATAGCAAAATATATGTTGCAAATGCTTTGAAAGTAATAAGACAAGATTTACAAAGGAACTTTGGTTTAATTATAATTATAAGTTCGTAAGATATGTTACATAAATTTGTCACTGGTTACTGAGAGCTTGTCTCGAAGTGACGTAAATGAAACGTCATAGATTCTCGTAAAGCGACGCCTGATGAGGCCGTGTCAAAGGCTTAGTACAGACTAAATAGGAAGATGTAGTAGAAAATCGCGAGTAGTCAATTCTCGCGTCGTTCTCGAACTAGCTCTCATTAAGTTTCTAGCATTTCGAAATATAGGAAGTGTCATACTTATGGAACGTAATCTTAGAAACATATGCTATAACTTTAAAACATCACAGACTTCCCTGACAAATATTTTTAGAGGCTTCCATAGCTTTGGTGATATATAACAAAACCAAAAGTGAGAGCGCACAAAATATCTACAATTTCAAAAAATAGGAAAATATAGGAAAATTATCGAAATTATAGGAACTAATAGAAAGACATCCGAAAATAGGAAAAATTATAAAATTTAGGAAATGTGGTCACCCAGAGCAGGTCTATGGAATATGTTTGTGCACAGGTGTATAGATTGTTTTTGTACACAGGTCTACGTAATAATTTTTTAGCCTGAGTCTTCGGAATCTATTTGTATTATCTCATCCACTGTGCTTTGCACGTGAAAACGACGGGAAGGCAATTTGAGTTGGACTGGGCGTTGAAGCAATCAAGATAAATACTTCTATAATAGATGGTTAGGGCCTTGTTAGTTCAAACGTGGTAACTAATATACGCGCAACACCACAAGACTTAAATGGAGCGCCAGCTTTTCAGTATACGTTTTAAAATACTAGTTTCTAAACAGTTTTAATTCATATTAAGACTGAAGTGACAGATATTAATAAAAACTGTCTTTGTACACAAAGACGCGAAAAAGTAAGAGATAAGTGTAGAAAATTAATTGTTTGAAGTAACAGATATTCAAATTTTCATTTTTGAAGACGTGATTATAAAACATCAATTATTTGAAAAAATTCCTTATCTTAGTTTTTTTCACAAAAATTTCAGAGAAACTACCTTGATACTACTGTTTATTTTCGAGAAACATTTGCTTCGAGGAAGTTCAAATACTCGGATATCTGAAAAATAGAGCTAGAAGTATTTATTTTTATATTTCAAAATTGAAAATATTGCGAACCGAAAATTACATTCGCCCTTTGACTGTGATGTAGTTATTAGAGTCAAAATATCTGTAGCTTTGAGCGATATACAACACGTCAATTTTTGAAACCTCGAAAACTTTAAAATAAACGAACACGTTTTGTTAAGTTTTCATGCTTGTTTTATTTTGTCTGCTATCAACAATTTTCTGCCCATTTTATTCTCCTTATAGGCCCGAATACTCAAACTAACTCTAAATTTTAAAAAGAAAATAAAATGCATACGTTTTCTATTTTTAAAATGATGCACATGTTTAAGGATAAAATATTTTACTTAAGGAATTTTGGTGAAAAAAAACTAAGATAAGAAATTTTTTCAAATAATTGATGTTTTATAATCACGTCTTCAAAAATGAAAATTTGAATATCTGTTACTTCAAACAATTAATTTTCTACACTTATCTCTTACTTTTTCGCGTCTTTGTGTACAAAGACAGTTTTTATTAATTGAGTGAGAACCAAGATATCAATTAACACGAAACTCCATGAAAAGGCGCGAAATTCGATCATATTGGGTAAAACAGTAAATATAAGGTAAAAATAAAATGAACTACCTATACTAAAATATATTTTAGATTAAAATTTGATCACTGAAACGGTCCTAAGACAATATACAGAATGCAAACTTATCCTAATGAACGTATGATAAAATAACAGGGTTAGCGACAATTATTCAGTCTGTTGAAACTTTGGTTGAAACCATGTAGTACATGAGCTGATGACGAAGTTAAAGTAATTAAAGACGCAAATGACGATCCAGGACATTTAGCAAGTACTACGTCAAAACCTGAAGAAACTTCAGACAATTTAAGTGGGCCCGGGTAATGAAAGCTCCGCTTTAACGGAAATGGAAATTGCTCGAAAGAAAAAACCTCAAACGTATGGAAACAAGTTTGGAACAATTCGAAAAACGTATCCAAAATTTATTATGGCTTATTTTAGCATCGTCTATGTGAATTTTATTACATTTAATATAAAATTAGTTATGAAATGGCGGTGTTACAACTGGGTATTGTGCCCCAAGAGTCTTGTCTCAGAAAATGAGCGGCGCTTCCGTTAATACAATTTCTAATGGAGAAATTTAATGGATTGTTACATGCACAGTGTCGGCCCATTCATTAAACAAGCCGATGAAATATGGTTATTGTCCTACACATTTAAAATGTAAATCCATCTATTCATTCATGTGACTTCTAAGTTTAAGTACTATCAAATGACACTTCTGTCTGCATATATATAGTCCCACCGATCACACTTGAGGCGTTTTTCACCATTGTATCATCAAATCACTCAAACGATTACTAGCATATTCGCGCTAATTAAATTCTGTGGGGTTTTTCACCACTGTGAATAAATTGATGTCTGATAAAATTATTCTTCTGCGTGCTTGCATAGTCACACTGATCACATTTGAAGAGTTTTTCACCACTGTGAATGCGTTGATGATTGATCAAAGCATTCTTCCACGTACTTGCATAGTCACACTGATCACATACGAAGGGTTTTTCACCACTGTGAACGCGTTGATGTACGATCAAATTATTCTTACACGTACTTGCATAGTCACACTGATCACATACGAAGGGTTTTTCACCTCTGTGAATGCGTTGATGTTTGATCAAATTATTCTTCTGCGTGCTTGCATAGTCACACTGATCACATACGAAGGGTTTTTCACCTCTGTGAATGCGTTGATGTCTGATTAATGAAATCTTCCACGTACTTGCATAGTCACACCGATCACATTTGAAGGGTTTTTCACCACTGTGATTGCGTTGATGTGCGATCAAACTAATCTTCTGTGTACATTTATAGTCACAACGAGTACATTTGAAGGGTTTTTCGTCGCTATGAATGCGTTGATGCACGATCAAATTACGCTTCCGCGTGCTTGCAAAGTCACACTGATTACATCTGAAGGGTTTTTCACTACTGTGAACGAGTTGATGTCTGATCAAATTTCTCTTATACTTGTGTGCATAGTCACACTGATCACATTTGTGTTTTTCTTCGTTACCCTTTCTAACGTGACGTTGCAGATCCCTTTTATATTCAGTAGAACACTTTAACCGAAGTTTCTTCTTGAATTTACCTATAGAATATATATAAAAGAAATATAAAAACGACATAACTTATAATTTAGTATCAAAAATACAGTAACATTCAAGCGAACTTTAAAAAAAAACGTAATGCTGAGGCCTCGAAAACTCAGTATTAAAGAAAAGAACAGTGCTGATGAGTAAACGAGCATATCAACAAAAAGGGGATGAAGATTAACTTAAATGGTGAGGAGAAACCTTGGCTCGAAACCAGAGAGAGTGGTAACTTATCGAAAGGGTTAAACTGGTCCATAAGTTATCGTTTGCTTTATAAAGAAAGACGGTAAAATTTTAACTTAACCACCTTGTTTTTTATTAGCACGAGGGGAATTCGCGAAACATCCGCCGCTTTTCGTTCAAGGTTTGATGACACCTACGACTAATCACCTATTTAGATATCGCGCTCTCATAGACGGCACGAGGTTGGCATAAACCCTTTAGACGAAAGTTATCACTTGCGATAACTCGCTTAAAAAGTTAGAGAATTGCCCCCATTGTTTCTATTTTTTTTTTAAGTTTTCAAATACTATGTAACGATGCTTTAATAGTGGTTAATCATTAAGCTCAGATGTTACGGATCCAGAATAGTATGTTCTTACCGAAGAACTCAATCAAACCAGTTTTAAAACTTCCCAATAGTGTTACCGATATAAACCAGGCAGCTCGGTCAAATTCGGAAAAAATAAACATGAACAAAGAAACAACTTTCGAAACTATATTTAGATTAAAATTTGATCACTGAAACGGTCCTAAGACAATATACGGAATGCAAACGTATCCTAATGAACGCATGATAAAATATACGCGACAATATGAACAAACAGTAAAATTCTGCAATTAAACCTCTATACGTGAATACACCTAATAAATACTGAAAACACAACAAGCTTGATTTCAACGGTAAAGTCAGGGTTAGGGACAATTTTCCTGTCTCTGTTGAAACCATCCAGTACCTGAGCTGATGACGAAGTTAAAGTAATTAAAGACGCAAATGACGATCCATGACATTTAGCAAGTACTACGTCAAAACCTGAAGAAACTTCAGACAATTTAAGTGGTAATGAAAGCTCCGAGGGGACTGATAACGGAAATGGAAATCGCTCGAAAGAAGAAAAGCTCAAAGGTTTGGAAACAAGTTTGGAACAATTCGAAAAACGTATCCAAAATTTATTAAGGCTTATTTTAGCATCGTCTTTGTGAATTTTATTACATTTAATATAAAATTACTTCTGAAAATGGTGGCGTTACAACTGGGTATAGTGCACCAAGAGTCTTCCGGCGCTTCCGTTAATACAATTTCTAATGGAGAAATTTAATGGACTGTTACATACACAGTGTCGGCCCATTCATAACGCAAGCCGATGAAATATGGTTATTGTCCTACACACTTAAAATGTAAATCCATCTATTCATTCATGTGACTTCTAAGTTTAAGTACTATCAAATGACACTTCTGTCTGCATATATATAGTCCCACCGATCACACTTGAGGCGTTTTTCACCATTGTATCATCAAATTACTCAAACGATTACTAGCATATTCGCACTAATTAAATTCTGTGGGTTTTTCACCACTGTGAATAAATTGATGTCTGATAAAATTATTCTTCCACGTACTTGCATAGTCACACTGATCACATTTGAAGGGTTTTTCACCTCTGTGAATAAGTTCATGTCTGATCAATGAACTCTTCTGCGTACTTGCATAGTCACACTGATCACATTTGAAGGGTTTTTCGCCACTGTGAATGCGTTGGTGTTTGATCAAATTATTCTTCCACGTACTTGCATAGTCACACCGATCACATACGAAGCGTTTTTCTTCGTTACCCTTCTTAATATGACGTTGTGGACCCCTTTTATATTCATCAGAATATTTGATCCGAGTTGACCGTTTCTTCCTGAATTTCCCCACAGAAATTTCTTAATGAAATATAACAACGACACACACGTCATTTACAATATAGTATCAAAAATACAGTAACATTCAAGCGCACTACGAAAACTCATTGTTTTTTTAAAGTATGAGTAAACGACCTTAAAAACAACAAGTTGGGAAACCAAAATAGACCTCTACGAGTCGAGACGTTGTTCTTAATTAAATATAATTTATATTGATTATTTTTATCGTCAGTAATTTAGCTTAGTATTAGTTTAGTCATTCTAAAAACATTATTCCTAAAATCATTTTAAACATAGCTATTGTTGACGTTTGAATTCAAGGGTATGCCTCTTTAACAATTTTTTGGAAATTTAGGGTATATAAGGCGATTGATTCAAAATAAATAATAAGAAAACCCGCAACAGCGTGAACGCGGTGACAGACACGTCCAGTGTAATACCTCTCCGTGACGACATCGTCAAACGGAGAGGTAAAAAGGGGATGAACATAAATTGAATTGCAAGAGAAACCTTGGCTCGAAAGGACGTATTTTCAAATTCAACGGATGTTCGGAGAATCAATGCGTGCAGACAAGCTACCATTCTCATTCCTTCTGGAACCCACTCTCTGTTGTGACATATAGTTTTCACTTGTTTCTCTGCCTAGCAAAAGGCACCCTGAGTACAACTACATCTTCTTCTACTTCTGATAGAACGTTGTCTTCGTAAAACTCACCAAATAATTTCCCTAGCCAGATTATTTAACTCAAAGCGAGATAAATGTAGAAGGGCAGCTATTCACTCTCAGATTAAAACTCGTGTAAGAGGGGTTACTCGAAACGAAACCCTGTCGATATCTAGTTCGACAACTTGTCGATACTCGACAACTTCTGACAGAATACCATTTTTGTGATTTTCGAGACCGAGAGAGATGTCGATCGACAACTCTCTTTCGAAGCTTACAGAATAGGCACCCTGGTATTGTTAAGTAAAAGTCGTACCTGATTGATACTCAATGCCCCGGCCTAACCGTCCCCGAATAAATGTTGCAGGGACGTTAAAGAAATTGGTTTTAATCCGCGGAAATCTTGAAAAAATGGCGGCTAGAAATGTGAAGTTTCTTAGTGTAATTTGTAAATGCATTGATTTTCACCAAATTAATTTCTTGCGTGCTTCCAAAGGAACACTAATCTCATTTTAGGGGGTTTTCTGGTTCGCGTTTCAATGGGACGTTATAAATTTCATCCTTACTAAGTTTGATACTGAATTAATTTAGCCTGGATGAAGAAAAACATTTCACGGTAGATTTAACGATGAACTCATCACATAAAGTTTGCAAAAAAAAGGCATTAAATACGTAGAATTGTGTAGACGCACTTGAAAAGAACAGAATGCCAAGTTATACGAAGAAGCAATGTCGAAGAAAAGTAAAGGCTTTGATCACGTGAATCAGCGTATGCTTCAATAATATAAGCAGAATAACTACACTAAAGTGCGCAACTATATGGCGTCATGCCACTGTTATTAAGTATTTACAACCACAACGATTGAAAATAAGCATCGCTTAGGGGGCTTTCGACCCAAGATTAGTTTTCATCTAAGTTTAAAGCGGAATTACGTCCAAAAGCAGGGAAGCCGTGTTTCCATCATTCGCGTTTCTCGGAGGGCGAAAAAATACATTCGGATTGTATTACGAGCAGTTAAATGAAATACACGACTAGACTTTACACCGAGAAGGCGGAAATAGTGGTTTAGAAATATGATATCTCAATCTAGGTACTCAAGACTATTAAAGAATGAAATGACTTACGTGCAATTCCCGAACGAGGCGATGAGGTTTGACCTTCTGGATTCTTTGGAGCGACATCTTGTAATGTCTCCGTGTTGGACACCGAACTATCATGATGAACTGCAATTGCAACTTCGGGTAAATCGCTTTCCATAGAGACGGGGTTCAATTCTGATAGTTCAATTGGGTTGCGTTCTACTTCAGGAACAAACACTGGCACACTCAATGAACTCGGATCGACAAACTGTTCCACAGTTTGATTTTGTCTATCACTTTTCTTTGCATCTGTCACGGCGATTTCGGATTGGTTTTCATCAAGTTCGTTTTCTACGTCTAATTCTAGTGAATCGCTTTCGACATTTGCATCAAGAGAAAGATCCAAATGTTTTTCGGATTCAACATTCAATTCAGGAACACGAAATTTGTTCGATGGAGTTGAATTATCCTCAGTGTCCCCCTCTGTCGAGACACTTGGCGATTTACGATAAGAATCGTTAATGGTACTATTGTTATCAAGAGGTTCTCGTGGCGAATCGCTTTCAGTGTTCGTGTCAGGGGACATTTCGAATGGGTTTTCAACCTTAATTTTAGGTGAATGCGCACATAGAGGCAAACTGTCACTGTAGTTTAGTTTAGGGACACACGGATTCGAATTTCGCGTTATAAACCCCATATTTTCAGTATTTTTCAAGGTAGTTTCGGTGTTTGTATTGCCAACCTCAGTAACAGGTGATTCTTGACTAATATTTTCTTTACACATGTTGCCTTGGACATTGTGCATCACAACTGGAAGGGTTAACTCCTGGCCATTAATTTCCATATCATCTTCAACGGGTTCAGTTTTCACTAATTCATCGTTAGGAAATTGAAGTATTCCACTTTTCTCCTATTTTTTATACAATTAACAATAACTCTCATTCTTAAAGTAATTCTCTTTCCAATCGAGTATGAAAGTGAAGGATCTTGCATACCATCAGATCTTTGATTCTATTTTCCAAGTCTTTAATGACCCTATTGAGTCTTTCAATTTCGTTTATTTGCTTATTTATCGTAAATGATGTTTTCACTCTCTCTTTTGCCATTTTTGAAATTAAAACATTACACTAAACAAAATGAGATTCCATTACAAAACAATCTTCGGAGTTTCTTTGGCTAAATGTATTTTAAAGGGGCAAGCAAGAAAAAGGGGAAGATAATGACACGCAAGAAGGGGATCAGCAACAAAGGCCCTCGTCGGGTTTCTTTGTTAATAAAGAAACCACGGACGTGTTGCCAATCCCCTTAGCTTTGAGCCAATCCTGATAGGTGTTTTCACCAATAACCTTAATTAATTAACCCACTCATAGAGTTTGGCTCTATTTTAAGGGACACCTGATTCAACAACTGTCCATTTAAACTTTCTCATATCTCTGTGCTTAATTTCACACCCCTTAAAAACCCCTATGCTTTGAAAATACCTTGGCTTCCAGTTTCCTAACTCGATCATCTCTAGCTTTTACTTCATTGATTAGATCATCTTTGCTCAAGTGATCATAGTTACATTCTTCCTCGTAGTCCATTTCCTAAAAACAAAGTTTCAATAACTTAACTCGGTTTGCCTAAAACAAGGAATATTCCAATAATTTCGCAAAATACCTCTTTAATTGCCACCCTTTGAAGATTTACTAAACTCATTTCGGAATTTTGTAACGAGAGTTGGTGAGATTGTAAATCTTCCCTAAAATAAAATAATTTTTCAAACTGAAGGTAAATCAAAAACGGACAAGGAAGTTTCCCCATACATTGTAGCTTTCACTATAAAAAGCTAAGAAAAACATAGCAATGCTTAAATTGTGACACTTTTGTTCAAGACTAGGGATTTTCTCAAGCACATTTTCTGAATACAACTACAACTAGCTTCGTATAAATTATTTATTTTGCTAGCATTTTTTATTTTTTAAACAGCAAGAAAGATCTATTTCTTTTCAAGGTATATTAGTTTCAATTGGTTTGGATCCGTTATGCCTTATTGACATGATCAAAGTTGCATTATATTCATCACTTACCAGTTTAAACGTTCGACCATAACACGACATTCTTTAACAAATTCCATCACTTTTTGTACAGTTTCCCTGTTAAGATAATATACGTAACATTTTAATTATAATAAAAAGTATGGCTATAAACAAAGATCTAGTGTTACCAAGGGTGTTTCCCTCAGTTTAATATACATTCTTACCAGGCAAGGCTTATATTAACGTTGTTTTGGTTTCACAGTTACTCACACTGTTCTGTTTTTGGGGTTAAAAAAAAGAGAAAAAGCTTCAACTTTGTTTTTTTTTGTCCACCTACTAACACTAGTGCTTAGCCGTTAGGCCTTGAGCACCATGAAGAATTGAGCGGGAGACCCTACGCGACCCAGCACTTACGGGGGCCGCTAGGTCGTATGTGTATAAGCAGGGAAGGAAATGAGGTTTACTTGGGAGGTGACGGAAGGTGGAATTGGGGTAAGTCACCTCCGGCGGACACGGGACAGTAGGCACCTATAGGGTAGGATCGCCGACATGTGTCGTATTCCCTCAAACTTTGCCGCCCAGAAGCTTCAACTTTTATTAAGAGCTTTTCTTGTATATAGATACTCTTTTCAATAATCAATAAAAATACATTAAAGCCTTTAAAGGAGGAGCCGTTACCGTAACAAAGGAATTCACAACAAAGTACAAACGCCAAAAAAGAGAACGTCTAGCAGACAGCTTTTTCCTAAACAATCAGTCTGGGAAATAAGGATATTTTTTAAACTAGTCCTTGGGAGTACAGGGCAGGCTTGGAAATAAGGTTTATTTCGGAACTAGTCCTCCGGACCAGTGACCCCTGATGTCTTAAATATGAAACTGGTCCCGAGACCAGTGACCCTTCCCTTATTTATTTTTCTACTGGTCCCAGGACTTGTGGTCCTTCTCTCTTCTAAAAAATCTCTCTCAGCTTAGGGTTGTATACACAACTGGACTCATGGACAGGGCCGGAAATAAGAAAAATTTCTTATAGGACATGTGTCCAGTGACCCCCTGTTTGACTGGGAAATTAATAGGACATTGTCCACTGTAGTATGCAAAAATAGTGTCGGATCTTCATAGTCAAGCTATCAAAACTTGGGAAAATTTATTGGTCAAACTGTCCAGTGACCCCCTTAGTTTTTGAAAAAATTATGGGACATTTTAAAATTTTATTGGACAATGTCCAGTGTCCTGTGCTTATTTCCGGCCCTGCTCATGGAGTCGAAATTTATGTTAAAATGAAAACAATTAAAGAGGTCCCCATATCAATTTTTAATAAAAGTAGGAATTAATAAACTAGTCATTGGGACCAGTGACCCTCACGTTTTGAATAAAAAAAGTGGTCCAAGCTATTAATAAACTGGTTTTTGACCTGTAAACCTGTCTTATTTCCTAGCCTGGTACAGGGTGGGAATGGGAAATAAGGATTTTTTAAAACTGGACATTGGGCCTGCCACCCCCTGGTCTGGAATAAATAAACTACTCCATAACAGGGTTGGAAATAAGGTGAATTTTGTAAGTGGTCCTCGATACCAGCGACCCCTCATGTTGGAATTAGTAAACTGGTCCTTGAGACCAGTGACCCTCGCATTAATTATTATTCTACCGGTCCCACTATAAATTAAATTTCTAAAATGGTGAGAATAATAAGCACGCAAAGACACAAAAGTAAAGAAGCTGAAAATTCTAATTGATTTTGAATTTTTTACTGTAGGAAATGGTAGCACATAACAATCCATAACAGTTAACTTTTATTTCTTATCACAATTTTTCAACTAGTTGCCACTAAATATCAATCAACATGTCTAATGATATTTGAAGTTCTTAATCCTTTTCTGAACTATCCTTATTCCTTATTGCATTTTACATAAATTCGGTAGCAATATCTTCTCTCGCTATCAGTAAGCCAGATCAAAATCCTGTAATGTGACCATGCACTACTGCCTAATACGACTACTGACAACTAGTACTGGCAGAGGTGGATTAGGGGAAGTTACGAAAGAGGCCGAATTTCTGGATGGGCTAATGCTTTATAAAAGCGATGGGGGAACATACAGCTACTCTTTATTTTTAAGCCCCCCCCCCAAAATGAGAGAGAATTCGCGAGGATAGCAGGGTAACGATATCGCCACCTAACGGATGGAAAATAGCGTCTGCTTTAGTGTATGATGTACAAGGCTTGCTCAGTCAAGAGTCATTTATAGTTAGAAATGGAACAATCGTCGGGAGGCGCGGACTTTCCCATTATTAAGAAGTTAATAGAACAATTAAAAAATGATCTCAGCTATTTTGTGACTTCCTCTGAAACTAGAGTAGCGTTGGTGGCCCATTTTTTAAGTTTCAAAGCAGGGTAAATACCTTTCCGTTTAACATCCGATTTCTTTGGTGGTATAGGGACCTGGCAGTACTACGTCATGCAACGTCAGGCTACCTTCCATTAGTGCTAAAAAACATACCAGGAGGAGGGGCTTATATAGCTTTCATTCTGTTAAAAAACATACCATAATGGCGCTGGGGGCGGAGTTAAGCCCGAATTGCCAAGTCCCTATTGTGACGGGGTTTATTAAAGTCAAGCACTGGGTTGAAACTGATTTAAAGCGCGGCAAAGGCTTAGCTATATTTTCCGATTTTTCGCTACTTTTTGTCGGTTTTTTTATCTATGTTACAACCTGCAGACTTATTTCTCATATTTTGTTTGACCATTAAATAAAAATTACATTGAGTTGATACTTCTTAATAACTTTTAGAGCTGTTAATACTCATAATAGGTCGCGAAGAGTTTTGAAGCTTAACTTCGGAGGCCATTTTCTCAATTTCCCGTGTTACTTCTCTTAACATCCACCAGGTAGAGACCTTAATCTTACTCCGTTGATAGAGGGGAGGAATTTTAACCCACCCAGCCGTTCCTCTTCCTCTCTCTCGTAAATAAAATGCCCCCACAGTGAGCCCTATGGCTCGTTCATAACTTCCCCTAATCCACCTCTGGTACTGGCAAAAGTAGATACTTTTGGTACTGGCTATGGTCTAGACTGGAGTGTCGACTACTCATTCTAGAGGATAGACGCTAGACAAGATCATAGATATAGTAAAACTATAAAGGGTCTAGGGAAAGAGTTAAAAGCAGTCTATGTTTTTGTCTGTATGTGTCCGTCCGTTGTTACAGTAGTGCGCTGCGTTAGAAGTTCGTTTTGTTTTGATGTGTAAAGAAATCCAACACAACCATAATATTCCCTTTATCCTTAATATAAACTGAATATGTGGAAATATTTTTCGTAATTATGATGCATTTAGTACTTTTGTAGCTTTAAAGCTCTATTTCATTTTGATATTCCAAAGATTTTTTTTAATATTATTATTTAAAATGGATGTTTATATATTACTTAAGCTATACTACATCTGTTTATAGCATAATCCTTTCTAAAATCATAGTGAATACAAGCACAACGCTGCTATGTTGGTCAAATGAACTCTTATTTGTCAATAGGCCTAGTGAACCAAAAAGTAAAAGTTTGGGTTTGGTTTTCGTTTCTGTATGCAGAGACATTAACGGTTCAGAGTGAGCCGAAAGTTAAATACACTTTTAAATAATTAGGCTTAGATTTATAATCATGGTGGAAACCTGGGTCGCGTTCAGCAGAGCCTCGCGTTGCTGAACGCGGCCCAGGGATTTTGTTTTTGAATTTTGACGTCACGGTACTTAGCGCTGAGCTAGCGCGGTCTTCAAAGAAAATAGTCTGCTTTTTTGATAACGTGACGTAAAACGCGTAGTTCTCAGCTTGGCGAAAAAACCATGGAGGAATTAATACAAATAGCTCTATGGGACTATAGCTATTTAATTGGCGTGAAACCAGTTGATCACGCGAGAATTTTAAGAGATATGTTAGTTTCTAATTTTAATTATAAAAGTTGTTATCTATCTCTATAAATATGTTATCCTACAATTTTTGTTAAGCCTTGGTACCTTGCACGCTTTATTGCGCTAGCGTCATTTATAAAACGCCGATGACCCGTTTTTCCCCCATCGGATGATTTTAATGTGTACAAGTATATCATTATTGGATGTAAAATGTCGTCTGATTTACAGTAAATTTGCTATGCTTTGTATACTGCTTTAATATTCCATAAATTTTAACTTAAGAAACATTTCCATATCTGGGTAAATAAGTTTGTAAGTAGTCGTCTTGACTCGGAGAGGTAATATTTTGGTTTTCCCAACTTGTTATTGAAACCCAGACGGTCCCAGATTCGATCCTGGACTATGACACCGAATGAAACAAACACTTCTTTGTAGATTTTGCATGTTCTCTCCCCACGGTGATATCCGCTTTCTCCTTTCATCCAAAAACTGACCGAGGTTAACGGAAATAGTTAGTATAGGGCGCTGTCGGTTATCTGTGGCATAGACTGCAGTCTGGGAAATAAGGATATTTTTTTAAACTAGTCCGTGGGACCAGTGACCCCCCTAGTGTCCTAAGTAATTAACTGGTCTCCGTACTGGTCCCAGTATTTGTTCTCTTATAGATTTGCAATTAATAAACTGGTCCCGAGGACCAGTAACCCCCACTTTTTGAATTTAAAAACTAGTCCAAGCATTTAATAAACTGGTTTTGGACCAGAGGAAGTGTGTTATTTCCCAGACTGGCATAGACGCTCTACGCATTTTAAAGGGGCCCGCCTGTACATAAGCCACATGTACTCTTAGAGTAGACATCCCTTCATAGACAAAGCTTAGGTTATTATTATTACTAGGCCTGTGCGAGTCCAGTTTTTTGGGCTTCGAGTCGAGTCTCGAGCCCTAAAAAAAGCTCTTATAGAATCTCGAGTCGAGTCTTTTAACTGGTATCGAGTCCTCGAGTCCTAAAGGCAGCTTCAAAACTACGTCTCAAGCCCAGTGTCGAGTACTGATAAATTATATCAAGTCCAAGTCGAGTCCTAATAAATTATTTTATGTCAAAATCAAGGCTAAATATTTTTATATCTTTAATTTTTTACTCTTCCTTTGTTCAAATATCACAGCTTGGATACAAAAAGTAACAAACGTCAATAAACATAATTTTAGCTTTGGTTTGGGTTTGTTCTAGCTGACGTCAAATTTTTGTCCTATCAACTGTCTACTCTAAAATCTAAATCGGTAAAACCCCACTAGATACCGCGCTTTACTTGAAATTCCGGGTCACCGAGTTCAGGTTAAATACATGGATAAAGGATGAGCGTGAGGAAATTTGTTTTCGCACTAGAGGGTTGGCAACTCCCTATCTATTCGATATATACTTTGATGCAGCTTCGGTTGTCAGCACGGGAAAGCTAGGCCACTATGTAATGTAGATTTGTGCGTGCTGACAAGAGACGAAAGAAAAATAAATTCTTTATCCATGGTAAATATTTTTGGACTTGATATGGTGTTAAACCTCGGTTCGAGTCCTCCTCGAGTCCAGTAGTGATGATTTTTGAGGACTCGAAACTGTTCTCAAGTCCTAAAATTTTGATTTTCAAGTCTCGAGTCGAGTACTCGACTCGAGACTCGATCGAGTACTCGCCTTTGATCGAGTACTCGCACAGGCCTAATTATTACAAATGGTTGTCTGGCCATTTCATTCTCTCTTAACAAATTTTAATTTTAATCTTTTCATTTGCTTTAAAATATATAAACGATTGCAAAGTATCTGAATAACTTTAATAAACTTATATATCTTCCTTCCAATATTATCTGAAGGACAAATAATTCATCGTTAAAATTAACGTTTTCAAAATATATGATAAACGGGTTGAAAGCTAACACTCTAAAAATTTTGTTATCGATCTGGAACACTTGCAGTTCCCAAGGTCTCATCAATGTCCTTTACTACAGTCACACTCTTCGCAATCCGCCGAGCCTTACATAGGGGAAGGCTTAGTGGTAGTACCCTGCATCTCTACCTCCTCTATGTGAGAGTACGCTCTAAAATGTTTAGTTTGACAAAAACGAAGTTCGCCTTAAAGTCGCTAGGTGTAATAAAAGTTTTATTGATTTCAAATGAATAATTTTTACCTATCCGAGTGACGTATGTCACGGAGAGGTTCTAATTTCGACGTGTCTGTCTGTCTGTCTGTTGTTATTGACTTACACCCCAGGGGACCGCGTTCGCAGTTTTCAAATCGGAGCAAACGTTTTCCCAAATTCCGGACCGCATTTACAGTTCCCGGACATTTGGAAAATTGTATTCCACTTACCATAGCTATTATCCATTACCTGTCTAATACCACCATCCTCTGGCCATTTGTCCATCTCATATGGACACCAGTCTTTACCCACTGGCTTCTATAATCCACCATAATTTTGGCTCTTTTTCCATGCCACATGGACACCAGCCTGTACACACTGGTTTCTACACACCACCATTTTCTGGTCTTTGTCCATCCCACTAGGACACCAGTCTGTACACACTGGTTTCTACACACCACCATTTTCTGGTCTTTGTCCATCCCACTAGGACACTAGTCTGTACACACTGGCTTCTACACACCACCATCTTCTGGTCTTTGTCCATCCCACATGAAACACCAGTCTGTAAACACTGACTTCTAATCCCCACCATCTTCTAGTCTTTGTCCATCCCACATGGACACCAGTCTGTACACACTGGTTTCTACACACTACCATCTTCTGGTCATTTTTTTTTGTCCACCTCACATGGACACTATTCTGCACACCTGACTTCTACTACATCATCATCCTTAAGGTTAAGACATACGCGGCGATCGGCCAGGGTTACGAGAAACGTCCGGCCTCCCTAAGGTGGGGCTTCCACCAAAGGTTCACGCAATTGCGCTGTTCTTATCCATAGCTGCGATTCGAAGCCGTTATATACTACCTATTTTAGTAAGGCGAAGCAACCGGCGTATGCTTCATTTCAAACGCCAATATTAGTCAAGTCTCTCAAGAATGTTTAATTGTTCTTTTTTAAAACGATGCAACGATCAATAAGGCGAATAACTAACGAAGAAAATATTAAACATTAATTATATTTATTTTAATATTAAAGATAATCTTGTTTCTCAATTCAAAATTAATATGGAAAGAGTTAAAAAGCAGTCTATGTTATTGTCTGTGTGTGTCCGTCCGTTATTACACTAGTGCCGCAGTGCGCTGCGTTAGAAGTTCGTTTTGTTTTGATCTGTAAAGAAATCCTACAGAACAATAATATTCCCTTTATCCTTAATATAAAGTGAATATGATGAAATATTTTTTGTAATTATGATGCATTTAGTGCTTTTGTAGCTTTAAAGCTCTGTTTCATTTTGATATTCCAAAGATTTTTTTTAATATTATTATTTGAAATGGCTGTTTATATATTACATCCTTGGTTTAGTAATTTCATGAAGAAAGCTAAGATCTAGACTCCGGCGGGTATATCTAGTATTACTTGCAATAAGCTTAGTGAAATATAGAGTATATAATTAAGGCCTGAGGTGAAGTAAACTTTGGGTTTTGATTTTCGTGTCTGAAATGAAGAGACATCAACGGTTCAGAGTGAGCCGAAAGTTAAATACACTCTTAAATAATCAGGTTAAGATTTTATAATAGAAGAAAAGATCATGGTGGCAATTAGATTAGTAGGGCTAAGCTACAGAGTTTTTATTCTCTTTATGGTGCGCATTGACTATCAGTGCGTCTAGCTACAATTTAGCTTTGGTATTATTTAACGTTAACACTCATGTTGGCAAACTAAGAATATTGTTGAGGTGAGACGAGACGATAGTGTTTACACTGCTAACCAGTTGTGAATGTAGCTATCAGATTATAGGGTAAACAGCTGAAGCGTAGACTTCATTTCCTGTTCTTTTTGCCATTAACTGATTTCCATGTGTCCAAGATTTATCCTTATTGGATGTAAAATGTCGTCTGCTTTACTGTATATTCGCTATGCTTGGAATACTGCTTCAATATTTCGTAAATTTTTACTTCAAAAAAGAGAAATAATTCCATATCTAGGTAAATAACTTTGTAGTAGTAGACCTCTTGACTCGGAGAGGTAATATTTTGGTTTTCCCAACTTGTTACTTTAATGTTACATTTTATGTTTAAAATTCTCAACAAAAAACACCTGTATTTTTACTGCTTGATTAAAGAAACTATATACTGTACATTATTATATTTTATTAAATTATAAAGAGCATTCGCCTCCAACAGAGGGAACCACAAAAACCAGTTTTGTAAATTGTTAGCGACACGTCTCAACCTTCAATTTCAACTATGAAAGGGCTTATTATACTCATTTGGATAACGCCCTTGACTAATACTACTTTAAAGGCTTGAACTTATTTTCACCACATTAAATATAAATTTCGGAAATGCGCAAGATAACTGTCTTAAAATATTAAATATCGTCCTCAAATAAATATTTAAAATTAAAAATACTTTATTTTTCAATAACAATCTGAATTTTTTTTTCAAAAGGTGCTAAATTGTACTCGAAATTGATGTAAAACATCATTTCTAGGGATGTAAGATTACGCCATAATTTGTAACAAGATGGGAAACCAAATTTGACCTCTTCGAGCCGAGAGGAATACCATCTCCCCACTTCCTGTAGCTTTTTGTTGATAATTAAAAAATTACAATAACAAATAATGAAAGCGTTATAAAATGGAAAATCTACCACTAATGAAGAAACATTGGGGTGAATATTGTTTCCTGATTGTGCATAAAGCAACGTATTCAGTACTCGTTCAGTGTGACCTTTAAAGGTGGGAAAATAAACGAGTTTTAAAAAATACTGCAAGTCCATAAGATACGTTCTGTAAGTTTGTTACTGGTTACTGAGAGCTTTTCATGAAGCGACTTAAGTGAAACGTCATAAATCCTGGTAAAGCGACGAGTGGTGAGGCGCTCTCAAAGGCTCAGTACAGACTAAATAGAAAGATGGACTACAAAAACCGCTTGTAGTCAATTCTCGCGTCGTTCTCGAAATTTCCCTCAGTATGAAGTATGGGTATAGTCAGGAATGAATGAAGGGGAGTTGGAATGGCTTAGGTTAAATCATAATAGGCGTGAAATGATCTTGAAGTTGAAGCATCTGGCGTGGCTTATTTTATGTTAGCGACGTCATAGACTGACGAAATACGATTATTTACCGCTTAAATATTTTCATTGGCTGCCAAAAATTTGAAAATTCTTCTGCTAACTCCACCCTCTATCCGCTCGGCCCTTAGTTTGAAACTGCTAGACATTTATCGCTTTCAGGAGATGGCTAAGCAGACGATGGGGGAGGAGCTACACTTTTCAAAAAAAAAAAGAAAAATAAGGCCTCGCCATATGTTTCCACCATCAAGGGAACACCGGGAGCCCCTTTAGCCAATCCAACTCCCTCCATACATTCCTGGTATAGTGGCATTACGTATGGAACATATCTTATAAACTCATGTTCTCGGTAATAGCAAAACCATTATTACAAACGTGTTTAGTGGCAGCTAGAGATCCATTTGATTAAAACTTCAGAAATGAAAACGGCTGTGGCAATTCCCAAACCGTAAAAAAATAGCAAGAATGTCCCGTATGTTTCGTTGGTTGTTAAGGATGAAAGGCTTTTCATTGGCTTTTTCCAAACAACTCTCGAAATGTAGAAATCATTCTTGAAAAACAGGTACTCAATGAATTTGGTCTCAGTGGCCATGTATGTTCTAAAACAATGAAATTAACAAAATGCTCATCAAGTAGATAAATCTAAGGGATCAATAAATCCTTACGCAAGACTCATTTGCTCAAAATATTCTGGGCAGCTTTTCAACTCGCTACTGCCAGGAAAGACAAAAAGTAGATTTTTGATTCGCTTTGTGTTGAAGTAAAAGACTAAATTTCTCAACTAGTCAGGGGACACTTGTATTTTACTTGGCAAAATTGGCCAAGTTTGATTTTATAAGTGAAATAGATTAAACACATCATAAACTATCGATTTACACTTGTCTTCAAAATTTTATCAGCTGAAATTAATTAGTTTTTACTCTTTCAATTAAACTAAAAATTCACTTTTTGTTGCTGGAACTTTGTGATTCTTAGACCTAAAACTTTTAACTTCGCTACGCTTCCTATACGCTTAACACTACTTACCTATCTTCCACAAAATCTAAGCAACATAATACGTTATATTTAAATAAACTAAATTCAACCAAGTAAAGTATATTTAGCATATTTAATGCAATATTTTTGGTTATTTATGCTTGAAAGTGAATTTTTAAAACAGTTTAAATCAGGTAAATTACAATATGCAACTCATAAAAAGTTCAAATTAGCAAAAGTCTCTTCTTCAATATTTTGAATAATTTTTCTGTTATGACATGATTCGTTGCAACTACAAAGGTCTGTACAGTTCAAATTGTTCTTGAAGCAACCACATCTACCATGAAAGCCTTTCTTGCAAGAACATTTTCGCAAAGCTAAAAGAGCTTCTGGTGCTGGAGGCAACGTACACCGCTGTGGATGGAAAACACCATTCCTTTCCTCCCAACTGAACTCCGTTGGTTTTTGAAAGTTTGGCGTTGTTGTGTTAGATTTTTTAACAACTAAGCTTTGTAAATAAGCTCTCTTAATGTGTGGTATCAAGGTAGCCCTTGTTGGTGGAAGTTGCCTTCCTTCCTTTCCGGATTTGGCAAACATATCCCAACGAAGGTCTTTCAAAGACTCAAAGGAATGATCTGCATTCGTTTTGTAGAGAAGGCAGACGTACCTTTCCATTTGTGCAACGATTTCATGACATATAAGGGAATTGGTTCCAAAAAGGGCAAATGCCTCCAAGATGCTGTCATCACATGCCATTAAGGTTTTGAAGTGGGATTTAAGAGCTTTGGTTGCGAAACATCCAGTACTATCACAGCCTTTAAAGCAATACCAACCGATCAACGCTGAGGCTTTTTTGGTCCTAGCCTGTAGTAGAAGTCGTTAATTTTATATTGGTCTTTGTTTCGGATCATCGTTGTACTAGTTGGTATATCTTTGTAAAATCCTGTGAGGAACACTAGTACATCAGTGTCTAGCGAATATACATCCAGTTGAGTGCCTCTGGGACTTATTCTCGCAACGTCTTGGGCGTGAAGAATAATTTGTTGATCTGCTTCTTCCAATGAATGACGACCGTGCCTCATTTCTTGGCTTGCAAAAACATCTTCCAATGGACGATTCGCCGAAATCAGATTATGATGAGAAACTACTAAGATCGTCTCACTGTCTTTTAAATAAGACAATAATTTATCCGAAAGATAAGAAGTCAATTCGGACTTCGTTTCAGAATGGAGAAGAATTTTTTTCACGTTATGAAATTTGGTTGCGTCGTTTACGTGGTAGTGGACGGCTGTATTTTTCCCAATTCTCTTAGAACGTGTTGCATCTTTCAAAGAAGCCACAACGTATTGATCAAACAGTACCCTTATTTCGTCGTACATAAAACCCATGCGCTCAACCTTTTGCACAAATTTATCTGAGAGTACTTGTGCCGAGGTAATATCCTTAGAGCTTTGGAAGGATTGCACGACGCACATGGCATCAATAATGAGGACCTTTCTTTCAGGAAGTGTACGGCCATAGATGTTTAGGACTTCTGGTAGTGGCAGCTTTAAGATTTCCGTTATAAGTTCGAGTTTATTAGCTAGCATGTGCATAGTGCCGTCGGGATTGAAAAGTGATGGAGGTGACACCTGAAACTCGTATTCCCCAATGGCATCTTTCGCGGCCAGATCTGGTCTTGCCTTTGCAACAACCAATAGTCTTGTGATTAGGCTTCTCTCTTCCTTAAGAGTTTGGAGATCACCTTTGACTTTAATGGTGGTTTGAGATCCGAAGTCCTTGAAATATTTATATTTGTTTCGTTTTTGTGAATCCCAAAACCCCACGGAACGTTGAATAAGTCTTTCTTCGACAAATTTGGAGAAAGCTGCTTTTCCAAGTTCATCCCTATTCAAAATGTCATTTGCGATTTCGGTAGACGGTACAGCAAATGTCATCAAATTATGGATATCACCGTCAAGAAATGGATTGCCTTCTTTGGAAATTGCTAAGGATATACTTATGGCATGTTTAACAATTTTATATTGGGATTTTACTCGGGGGTATTATTAAGCATTTTTGGTGTTTTTGAACTATTTTTTCATTCTTTGGGTTATTTAACATTTAATGAGATAGTTATTCACTTAATTTCAGTTTAGTTAATGTATAATGTATCATATTAGTTGTTTGATTAGCTGAAATACACTGTATAATTTTAAGATAGGCGGGGAAAGTTGTTCGTATTGTGTGCAAAATAAAAAATGTTGAAAAATATTCCAAACTTAAACACTGAGCTCTTGAATTCACAAAGTTCCTGCAACAATGCATTTTTCGTTTAATTGAAAGAGTTAAAACTAATTAATTTCAGCTGATGAAATTTTGAAGACAAGTCTAAATCGATAGCTCATCATGTTTTTAACATATTTCACTTATAAAATCAAACTTGGCTAATTTCGCCAAGTAACACCGAAAAATTAACAACTCTCCCCTGACTAAACTCAGGGTCGCTTTTCAGAAGAATTGACATAATATTGTCTAAGTAAAACTGTGGTATAAAGATTGCAGATTTTCCCAAAAATACGTCCCGATAATTTTCTACGTCTAAGATAGGGCTGTGCGAATAGTACTTTTCAAGGTATTCGTCGAATACCAAATAGCAGTGTTTTTGGGAGCCATCTCTCGGCTCGGAAGAGGAAAATGACCAAATAATTTGACCAAATAGTGTGAAGTTCAAAAATTCGACCAAATTTAAATTTCTATAAAACTATTCTACCAAATTTCAAATTTATAAATAATGGGACACGGAAAGGTACTTTTGAACGGCTGAAAACTTATTTTTGAACGAATCAAAGGTTTTATTTTAATCAAAATTAGGTTAGTTGTCAATATATCCCTATTCGCTTTGCAATGTATGACCTCTTCCATGATACTATATTTTTTAATAGGTATACTATAGTGACATATTATTAGGAAGTTCAATAGTTAGCTCCGCAGCGAGAAGTTGATAATAACCAGTACCCTTTAAGTTAAAACCTTTAATGATTTATTCTTGTCTATGAACTTCTAAAGACTGAGTGGCTGATTCCAGCTATAGCCTCCTAGATCACGCGACTCGGTGAACGCGGGTAATACTTTTGATAACAGTAGCCACGTCAGAATTTTAAGGCTGTGTCTGCCGAGTCGCGTCATCTATGGTGCCACGGTCCAGCGGACACTATGACAGCGCCCATAGGGATAGGAGCCTCACATTTATGTTTCTATCTCTATGACAGCGCCCTCAAATTCACAAAATCAACAGAAAAATTCAAAAACTGGTTGCGAATACCAAATAATTTGGTCAATAGACTGTTAAAAACATTCATTTTCTCGTGGTTTTATCCGCTATAGAATTGTCGGTTTTTCGAAGCTCATTATTTGGTATTCTAGAATTTTGAAAATCATTATTCGATTCGTCGGTGCGAATAGTAAACGTCAATTTTGACCAAATTATTTGGTCCGACCAAATAGTAACGAATAGTCTGCACGGCCCTAGTCTAAGAAGCCTTCCAGATTCACATATTCAACTCTCGAAGCGAGGGACAATTCCGGTTGAGTTACCATTATAGACTTTTCCTATAGTAACACCGCGATTATCACATATGACTATTATAACCAAGAACAAGTTGGGAAACCAAAATAAACCTCTCCGAGTCGACACGCAATTAAATAAGTATAATTGATGTTAATTATTTTAATTGTCATTAATTTACCTTAATTCTAGTTAAATCGTTTTAATAAACTTCATTACAAAAATAATTTTAAACATAGATATTGTTGACGTTTGAATTCTAGCGTATGCCTCTTTAACAACTTTTTCAAATTTAGGGTATATAAGGCGATTGATTCACAATGAATGGTAAGAAAACCCGCAATTACGTGAACCTTTAGTCGAAGCCCTGCCATTGGGAGACTAGACGGTCCTCGTAACCTATAGCCGATCGCCGCGTACTGCTTAATCCTAACGCGTTTGCTTCGAGTTGCCAACTGCGAACGAGGTGACAGACACAGGCACGTCCAGTGTAATACCTCTCCGTGACGTCATCGTCACTCGGAGAGGGTGAAACTTAGCTTACCCATTCTTCGAAATAGGTGGCGGAGTTATCCGTAAGGCTAAATCTAAGTTTTCCATTGGTGTATTTGCTGAAACTTTCTAGGCTGTCGATCAAGACGTGTCCGGTTGAATACAGTTCCGTTTTTAAGGCGGATCCCATGAATATTGATATAATTAAAATGGCTATCAACCACGAACCGATGATGATCCTCCATGAAATGCATTTCGGTACCCGAAGAAAGGCTAAAACATAATTTGAAGTTCATCTTTTAAATTTAGGCAAGATCCATATGGAGTAAGAAGAAAGGTTAGAAATCGAAATGGGCGACAAAGTTTGAGGAAATACGACAAAAGTCGGAAGCCTATAGATGGCGACCTCCCCGTGTCCGCCGATGGTGACTGTTACACTAGCACCCCCACAACCCATCCGTCACCAAAGGTTAGTACTTACGCTCGAAGAAAAAGACGCAAACGAAATCCCATGAGAAATTGAAATAATTTCCAACTTTTTGACGAATAGACGTTTTCTTTTGACGTCTTAGCTGACCCGTGTTCGTAACAAACTCGGAAATCTTTGCCAAGAGAGGTAGAACGGAGATACACAAAAGAAGCATATATAACACCTGAAAAAGACCATTATCTTTCGCGAAGTCTATAGCGAGTATTCGCCTCTCTTTCGATTCTTACCTCACTATCAAGGGTCAAGAAAGACATGGAATAATTTTCAACTTCAGCAGGTGGCCCAGTAATTAACAACAGCTCTGAAGTCAAGAATACTGGTGAGTAGCACCAAAAATTGTCCTTAGCAATTTCCGAAAGTTCCACGGGAAAAATAAGGCCTGATATATTCTTTAGAGAAACAATAAAATGTCTCTTACTCGTGCTCGAACAGGGTCAATTGGGTGTTTTATTTTCTTCAAATTTGTACCTCAATTCGTGCGACCGAGGTCCCTTTTGCAGTCAGTTCACTATAAGGAATAGCTACGTGCTCTAATCTAAGTATTCGATAATTATTATTATTAATTATTTTATATTTTTTTTTGTATTATTAAAAGCTCGTAACACTAAAAGTGTATTCAGAACTACGCTCCTAACTTTGATAGTCAATTTTAGACCTCTTACTTCATGTTAAACAGTTTGAGGTAAAACTCGTCCATTAACTTGAACAATTGTACCAATGACTCTTGGTATTGAAGTTCCTAACAAATAATTTTCAAGTTTTATATCTTGATTGCTGACTTTCAATTATTTTGTATTACCTCGCATACTCCAATTGGAATAGTCACCAGCTTCGTTGACCTAAAAGTTAAAGAATTACTGATTTTATAAAACTTCAGATATAAACTACACTATCTAAATAATTTGATAATTGAAGGGAGTAACTTTCATTACTTGTATTTGAAGAAGAGATCTGCGCTATTATGGACTTTGGTGAAATTCACCCCAAACATAGTCCCGCAACCCATTGTTTTTCCGGTGTGAAAGAAGGATTTTATGACGAATTCTTCTAAGCGTTATGATTTTCCTTTCACAGGAAATCCATCAGGAAAATATTTTCGCTTAGTTTAACGATCGTACTGAAGTCCAGATGAAAGATATTCTACAGGGCCGGTAGGCCCTTGTAGATATGACTTGATACTCTTTTGTAACGTTAAAGCAAAATTCACATGCTTTTACCAATTTTCCTATGGAGATTAACATGGGGTTTTTCGTGATATTTAACCACCTCTAACTGAAAAACTAGAGCGAAGTTACTTTTCGGAATACTCTTAATTTAACAATTAAGTATTCAGGGTATGCGATCGGCTAGTCTAATCAGAAACAATTAAGTCTAAGTATGTTAATTTTAGTTAATTACAGAAGTACTTGTTTCGACCATCGTGATTGGACATAATAATAATGCTAGAGCTCTTCGAAAACTCAGAATAACTAAGTATTCATTGTGTAGTGGTTATCATGTCCGCTTTACACGCGGAAGGTCCCGGGTTCGAGCCCTGGTAGATACATGTTTTGACCACAGGCGTGCGCACGGGTCGGGCAGGGTGGGCCCTGGCCCGACATGAAATGTTTCAAGGGGGCGCAAAAGCCGGAAAAATAAGGACGCAAAATTTGGGTATTAGTTCTGCAGACTGCAGGAACATCAGCGAAACGCCGAAAGGGAACGGAAATGTGAATAACAGAGCCACTATGAGAAATGCGATGGTCAGACGGGGGACGGGAAAATTTTGTGTTCTCTCGTATAGTCTCGGGTGTTAACCCTTACAAAAATCTTCTTTAGAACTCTTTAGAAAATTCCTTGGGAAATTTCTTTAGAAATCCTTAAGGAGTTCTTAGGGAAATTGGGGAATATTGGTTTCTTTTTCTTTGGAAAATGCTTTGGAAATAACTTTGGAATTTTCTTGGGAAATAACTTTGGAATTTTCTTGGGAAATATCTTTGGAATTTCCTTGGGAAATAACTTTGGAATTTCCTTGGGAAATAACTTTGGAATTTCCTTGGGAAATAACGTTTGAATTTTCTTGGGAAATATCTTTGGAATTTTCTCGGAAAATATAGGGAAGATTATGGGGTAAATTAATCTAGCCCTCTAGAAACGAGGATAGTTCTCACATGCAGAACCATATCCCAATGCAGGGAGTGCAGTTCTAATATGCTGAACAACACTTCTTATAGCACGGGCAGTTCCCGCATGCAGTGCGAAACTGCTTATAAAGTCAGACATATAATCGACTTATCCGTAAACGGCAGAAAGTTTTAATCTTGTGCAATTGTATGGGTTACTAAGGGGGTTTTGGAGGCTTCAATGGCCAAGCAGTAGATACAGATGTAGTTGTTAAGTTTAATAATGTATTTTCACTGAGAGTTTTTTGAGTACCAGAAACGCGTTTAACCTAATTTTATCTACAATATTTTTTAAAAAATATTTATTTGGGACTCTAATTACGCTCGAAATAAAGATAAAACATGTCACAAAAGAATTAATTTAAGGTTAATTTTACTTTTCAAAAGCGAAAGTTTCGACTGCCAGCTTATACTCCCTGCATGTAAATCTAAACAACACGATTTTAATTACGTGTATTTTACTTTTAATTTAATTTATCCTTTGCATAAACACCTCGCGAATTATTAAAGGAAAAAAAAACGAAAATAGGTAAATATGATAAACCATTTCAGCAATTGCTGAGCCTTAGCTACGGGACAAGCCTTTGTGAAACGTTTTTAATTATTTAGCTATCAAGTCAATGCCTATGCAGGAAAACTTAAGCAAAACAATTTTGGGTAAAATATTTTGAGATAATTATATGTAAAGCATAATTGCTAATATATCTGCTGGTCCTTTGAAATTCATCTCTAGAATTCTAAACGAATTTCATTGGAAAATTAACCCCTGACCTTCTTTGGAAATTTATCTCAAGATTTCCTTAAGAATTTCGTTGGAAAATATTCCATAGACGTTTTTTGGAAATTTATCTCAATAATTCCTATCGAATTTCTTTGGGAAATTAACCCTAGACTTTCTTTGGAAATTTATCTCAAGAATTCTTTAAGAATTTCGTTGAAAAATATATTTCACATACGTTCTTTGGAAATTGATCTCAAGTATTCTTGAAGAATTTCGTTGGCAAATATTCCCTAGATGTTCTTTGGAGATTGATCTCAAGAGTTTCTAAAGAATTTCTTTGGAAAACAAACCCAAGACCTTCTTTGGAAATTAATCTCTAGAATTCCTAAAGAGTTTCTTTGGAAAATAAACCTTATACATTCTTTGAAAATTTACCTCTAGAATTCCTAAGGAATTTCTTTGGAAAATATTCGTTAAACCTTCTTTGGAAATTAATCTCTAGAATTCCTAAAGAGTTTCTTTGGAAAATAAACCTTATACATTCTTTGGAAATTTACCTCTAGAATTCCTAAAGAATTTCTTTGGAAAATATTCGTTAAACCTTCTTTGGAAATTTACCTCTAGAATTCCTAAAGAGTTTCTTTGGAAAATATTCGTTAAACCTTCTTTGGAAATTAATCTCTAGAATTCCTAAAGAGTTTCTTTGGAAAATAAACCTTATACATTCTTTGGAAATTTACCTCTAGAATTCCTAAAGAATTTCTTTGGAAAATATTCGTTATACCTTCTTTGGAAATTAATCTTTAGAATTCCTAATGAGTTTCTTTGGAAAATAAACCTTATACCTTCTTTGGAAATTTATCTCTAGAATTCCAAAAGAATTTCTTTGGAAAATAATCGCAAGACATTCTTTGGACATTTGTCTCAAGACTTCTTTAGGAAATTCCAAAGAAAGTCTTTGGGAATTGTTCCTTTAGGAAATGATCCCAAGGGCTCCATAGGGTTCCAAAGAATGGCCTTTGGAATTCTTAAGAACATTTTTGTTAGGGGGTAGGGGCGCAAAATTAACTAGGCGGCCCGACCTTACTGAAAACCCTGCGCACGCCTGTGGTTTTGACCATCGTGATTGGACATAATAATAAGCTAGATCTCTTAGGAATCTCAGTATTACCAGGTATGTGCGGTGTAGTGGTTATCTCGTCCGCCTAACACGCGGAAGGTGCAACGTTCGGGCCCTGCTAGATACATGTTTTGACCATCGTAATTGGACATAATAATAATCGGTAAAGAAAACATAATTACTCAAAATTTAATTACATTAAGACTGAAGCGACAGATATTATATAAAAACGTCTTGGTTTGGACCAAGGCCGAAAGAACAAACGATATGTGTGAGGTTTATCAATTGACTGAAGTTCCAGATATTGAAATTTTTTCTAGTTATTTTTATACACTCAATATCCTTAATCAATATTTAATTCAATCAACTGATTTTACTGTTAATCGACCTAGTCCCTCTAAATTAATTGAAAAAATTACATATCAACGCTTTTTCAAGAACAATTACATTTTCCGAAAACATTTTATCATGAAATTAATTATTTTGAAGGGATTTCGTGTCGATGCTCACTAACTTGTGAGCATCTTGACCGACATAGTTTTAATTGTTGCTGGCTTGACAAATTTTCAAGTTTGCACCAAAAGAAGTTTAAATCTGATTTAAGTTGTTGATAAGACTGTCGTTTAGAGTGAATGTCGTCTACTTAAGACAAAGCAACAAAGTTTATCCTGTGTGGTAAAGGGTAAAGATCACATAAACAGAAATACTTCTCAGACTTGTTATATTCATTTCCCGCGGAAATAATATGGTTAAACACATCATTCATTACTAGTTATGCCAAGAAGGTCACATTTAACTCCGACACCCCCTCCCTCCCTCTATTTTCTCAATATATGGCATTTTATAATCACCAGTGGTTTCAGTGTATGGGTCATATGAGCCGTCGCAACACACTCAGCCAATATTACTATAGACTGAGTTATGACCAAGAATTCTTAAGTACGGAAAAGGAAGTTCCAGTGCAACTTTACCATCAAAGAGGCGACAATAGAAATGTAGCATTTCGATATACGAAATTAAATGTATAAATTCGCGCAACACCCTTGTTTGGCATCCACGATGAAATATTTACATTTTCCATTCGAGTTATGCCAAAGTTCGCTTGCTTGTTTTAGACATCCAGTAGAACATTTCAAATATTCAATACTGTATCCTCAACATGATAAATTAATTTCTCGATAAAATGTTTTCGGAAAATGTAATTGTTCTTGAAAAAGCGTTGATATGTAATTTTTTCAATTAATTTAGAGGGACTAGGTCGATTAACAGTAAAATCAGTTGATTGAATTAAATATTGATTAAGGATTGAGTGTATAAAAATAACTAGAAAAAATTTCAATATCTGAAACTTCAGTCAATTGATAAACCTCACACATATCGTTTGTTCTTTCGGCCTTGGTCCAAACCAAGACGTTTTTATATAATTTATCGTGACGTAAAACAATTATCTTACACTATACATTTCACTTGAAATTTTAGCTTTCATTTTAACTTTGAATGATTTTTTGTGTACAGTCTGGAAGAAAAAATTGCTTTGATTTCGAAGGAACTTTGGTGTACAACGTATTTGACGCATTTCGATTATTTATCCATGCATGTAAATGTAACTCCAAATGCGAGTTTCATGTTTCTTAAAAATGTGTTGTAAATGATAAATTCCGTTTTTAGAAGGGAACGTATATTATTGATTTCTTATATTTATTAATGTGTTTGCGTATTTTCATATTTGTGCCAAGTTATCACGCAAGCTGAAGTATTAGGCTTAACAAGTTGGGAACACCAAAGTATTACCTCTCAGAGTCATGGCGAGGACTACCTACAGACGTATGCAATTATTGCACTTTATCATAAGCATATCAAACCACCCGTAAGCGTGAATTCAAAATAAGAACACGGGTAATCACCATAGTACAAGGGCGCCAGAGAGAAATTTGAGGTTCTACGCCACCTAGAGGGAAAACGAAACAATTCTCTCCTTCCCGATTCCCCCTACCACCTTATAACCCGGAAATCTAAGCAGTCGTCTGCTTCTGCAATAAAATAAATGGCAGCGGTAATCGGTTTAGTACGGGCTTTTAAGACTTAAGTTGTTTGTTTAAGATTAGGAACAGAAAATTATCTCGAATTTTTAAAGAAAATGGGAAAAACTCTTAGTGATAAGTGTACACAGTACAACTGGTTTCTTACGAATAGGATAAGTACAAAAGATAAAAGTGTAGGTTGCCACATGCCTTTATTACGCGAACTTCAAAATCCACGTTTTAGCCCCACTAGCAGACGACAATGTTTGTTATGATTACAAGTATTAATAGAGGTAGAGTTTATAATAGGTAAGTTTAAGATATATATTAATCCTTGTATTTATTCCCAAGCTTCCGGTAGCATCCCTTGCGCGATTTGAATAAAGTTTCCCTTTTGTGCCACCAGGAAGACTTGTGTCGCGAGTTTTACCTAGACAATGCCTGTGGCTAATTTCCCGCCGATTCACGCTTACGGGTGGTTTGATATGCTTATGACTTTATTGATTGCAAGAAATATCAGATTCAAAAAATATTTTCAATGGAGAGCTCAAATTTTTTTTATAATTCTGTTAATTTATTTTCCCAAAGAACTATTAACAATCTTTTTTACTTAAGAATAATAAAAAATCTATCAGCAACACTTTACAGTCAGTGAGAGGGTATTTATGCGTTTATGACATGAATCCGATTAAAAATTTTCACACTCGCGTGGAAATGTAATTAAAATACATTAAACTTGGAAAATATATGGATTTATGGTTTTTGTTTCGTCAAAAAAATTGCTGATTATTATGACAGTTTTGACTCGTACGACAAAAGTAATTTAAGTACAGTTGCAGTTTTCGTTTTTGACTTCAGAATAAAGTGCAAATCTAAATTGAATTTCGTGTAAATTGACCATAATGTTTTTGTTTTTGTTTACTTTCCTCCTGAACTCCGAGTTTAGCTTGGCGAAGGCTAGTGGGCGGGATTTATAAGTGCACTTATAAATCCCACCCACAAATTCCTCCTGCCTTTGCCAAGCCAAAACTGGAGTTCGTAAGGAAATACAACTTGTAGGGGATCCACTGGACCCGCGCTTTGCTTTAAAGCATAACGCGACGCCGGTGGATCCTCTACAAGATGACTTTCCTCCTGAACCCGGGTTTAGCTTGGTGAAGGCTAGTGGGCGCGATTTCCAATGCCTCTTGCTTTCGGCAAGTCTAAATTGGAGTTCGTAAGGAATGTCACCTTGTAGAGTATCAACTGATGGAGCGCTTTGCTTTAACCAATCTCAGAAACGAATATCAGCTAACACCATAAGCATATCAAACCACCCGTAAGCGTGAATCGGCGGGAAATTAGCCACAGGCATTGTCTAGGTAAAACTCGCGACACAAGTCTTCCTGGTGGCACAAAAGGGAAACTTTATTCAAATCGCGCAAGGGATGCTACCGGAAGCTTGGGAATAAATACAAGGATTAATATATATCTTAAACTTACCTATTATAAACTCTACCTCTATTAATACTTGTAATCATAACAAACATTGTCGTCTGCTAGTGGGGCTAAAACGTGGATTTTGAAGTTCGCGTAATAAAGGCATGTGGCAACCTACACTTTTATCTTTTGTACTTATCCTATTCGTAAGAAACCAGTTGTACTGTGTACACTTATCACTAAGAGTTTTTCCCATTTTCTTTAAAAATTCGAGATAATTTTCTGTTCCTAATCTTAAACAAACAACTTAAGTCTTAAAAGCCCGTACTAAACCGATTACCGCTGCCATTTATTTTATTGCAGAAGCAGACGACTGCTTAGATTTCCGGGTTATAAGGTGGTAGGGGGAATCGGGAAGGAGAGAATTGTTTCGTTTTCCCTCTAGGTGGCGTAGAACCTCAAATTTCTCTCTGGCGCCCTTGTACTATGGTGATTACCCGTGTTCTTATTTTGAATTCACGCTTACGGGTGGTTTGATATGCTTATGCGGGTGGTTTGATATGCTTATGCGGGTGGTTTGATATGCTTATGCGGGTGGTTTGATATGCTTATGCTAACACTTATAAAATTATATTGATATTATATTGTAATAGAATTTCATCAATTACTTACAGGGTCATCTTGAAAGAAGTTATGTTTATTGAATTTAATGAAGTATATACTAAACCTACTGTTTTCAAAGTAATTTTACAACTATTATTGAAACTAGGGGTGTGCGAATACCACTTTTTGGGTATCAAACCGGTTACCGAATACCAAAACATTTCCCTTACCGAATCGAATAGTTTATTCCATAACCGAATAGTTAGGCCTTGGTAATTTTTTTAGTACGCGATTAAACGCGAATAGTTAACCCTAGTATTCGCGAATAGTTAACCCTAGTATTCGCGAATAGTTAACCCTAGTATTCGCGAATAGTTAACCCTCGTATTCGCGAATAGTTAGCCCTTATTGGTGGCCAAGCAGTTCTTAAAATTTTTGTAGGCACTTGCTGTTAGTTTTTTATGGGAGACATATAAAATTGGGATGATATTTTTTAAAATAAGGTGCCTAGGACCTAAATTTACGGTAGTCAAACTTTAACGGAATAGTCAGTTCGGTATTCGATATTCGATATTCGTATCGAATAGTGAAAATGGGCTTATCAAATACCGGATCGAATTATTCGATTCGGTATTCGATTGAAAGAGTTAACCGCACACCTCTAATTGAAACGCTTTTATTAATTACCGAATTACGAAGTTTTATCCTTTCGCTGGTTTTAGAAATTTCATATCTTTACGGCAGACATGCCACGCTCATTTTTCAATAAACGACTGGAATATTTCACTCCGTCTTCTCCCATCGGAACGTTCAAGACGATTATCCTTTCGGGTGCCCCGAAGAAAGTCACGTCCTTTTCCGTGTCCTTTTTGAATATGGAGACTTCAGTAAATTTTGCTCAAAATACAATCCACTCTGTCAAGTTCATTGATTTTTATTCTCGGTTCAATTAGGTAGTGGTTTTAATCGTGTTCACCGTTGCCCTTCTGTCACTTTTGCTCGTCGTTCACTCCATCGTAACAAACAAATACAAATCGTGGCCCACCAAGAAAGTTGTCAAGAAACTGGCCCGAGAAACCCTGGAAAATGTCTGGGAGAACACATCGCTCTTTTGCGCCGAACGTAAGCGATTAAGTGTTGTTGTTTGTTACTATAGGTCATAACTATAACTGATTAAACTTTATTAAACTGGTCAACTACTTTCTGAAAATGCCGGAAACATACTGTTATATCAAGCATCAATTCAACAGGTTTTATATATTAAATGAGAACATTAAAAACATTTATATATAAATCAAAGTCCTGACTGACTGACAATCAACGCCTAAACCGCTTGCCATAGAAGGCTGGAAATTTGGAGGAACGTTACTCATAAGTAGTAGGCTCGTACTAAGAAAAAATTTTCCAATCCGCCGCCATCTTAAAAAATGGCGCACAGAAATGTCAAAACTCTTCTCTATGCAACAAAGTCCACGCTTTTTAAACAATTTAGCAAATATTTAGTACATTGGTTTCCTTTAACCTATAGGCGGACTGAATGGTCTTTTGGGTTCGATTTGTTGCCATCTTTTTAAATGGCGGCCAGAAATTTAAAAACCCTACTTTATGGAATAATGTCCGCATGAAAATTAATAAAAAATGTCCCGACGGGTTGACGGGCAACGCCGAGTGCCTTCGCTCTTAGGGTGCTACAAAAATATTAGTCATTAACCAATCTTTATATCATTTTGATGGAAGTTCTTATTTCACGCGAGTGACGCCGCGGGTAAAAGCTAGTATCGATATAAAGGATAAAACAATAAAAAATAACATCTACTGGATATGATCTCTAATACAACATTATCCATTGCTAACATTATATTGCAATTTTCCCTTGCGTGTATGAGGGATTCAATAACCTAAAGATTACGTCCCCATAACGAAGGATGGCTTTTGCTGTAATCAGACATAAAGCGAAGTGGATAATTATTTTCCGTAGCGATTCCCTCCGTTACTTGTCGTCTGCTCGTTTCGTCGTGGCTAATCGGAGTGACTTTCATTCTGTTTTTCTTGGGTTGTTTCTTGCGTACTGAGTTCATGACGGAAAGCTACAATTACATCGACACTATCTCGGACTTGATCAAATCGGGAATTCCAACAGGAATGAGCAGGGAAACTTACGAACACCTCCAAGCTTTGGTGAATATCTTTCTGCATGTTAAGTTCCTCTATTAATTTGGCATCTTTTGTGCGTATCTACGGGCAACCCAGGACCCTGTTTTTAAGGAATGGCTAGGTGCATTCGATAAGAACGTACTTGTCGATGATTTTACAAAAAGTGTCTATGATGGATTCATTCCCATTATGTCCGGGAAGAAAGCTGGGATCACAACTGCCAAAGTTCTGAATTTGTGCTTGACATACTTAAAATTCGGTAGGAAAAAGTTTCATCCCATGAATGGAGGACTTTATTTTTCACAACAAGAAGTCGCCGTCGACTACATACACAACATGTTCAACACCTCTTGGGTGAGAAGCAATCCGCAAGTGCACGAAAACGCCCAGCTGATGTGGGTAAACTAATAATTATACGGTAAAATTATTAGCTAGTTTCACGAATCTTCTATTGCAGTATGACACCCTTATTCGAAACGCAAGTTTTCAAATATCTGGATTTTCAGAACCAATACAGGATTGAACAACTCACTTGGAAGAAACCGTTGAAAAGCACGACTGATTTGGACCTGAGTAGCGTTAGCGTTCCTTTTTACTTTCTTCTCATGCTGTTGTCAGGAACAGTAGCCGTTGTCATAACCGAAATAATCTTCAATTCAATAGCATAAACTCTGCAAATTAAATTAGTCACGAAACGAAATGAAATTTCTCTAAGATACACAAATTTTCTCTGTTCTTCAAAATCACCGTGTGTTACGTCACTTATAGTAGCATAAATTTATATCCCTGTATAAAGAGGATCTATATAGATGATCTATAGAAAGTGGGGTGGCGTAGCGGTTAGCGCTTTCGCCTCGTAGCAAGAGGATCCCGGGTTCGATCCCGGACTGTGGCACCGGGTGAAAAATCTGGGAAGAAATCCTTCTGCGTAGAGTTTGCAAGTTCTCTCCCCGCTTGTTAAAGGAGTTTTCCTCCGCGGTCTAACCCGGTTTCTCCTTTCCATTAAAACTTGCAGAGGTTAACTGTAATAGTTAGTATAGGGCGCTGTCGGTTAGCTGTGGCATAGGGGCTTGCCACCACCCCTCTATGCATTGTAATGGCGTTAGATAAGTGGCAATAAGTCGCAAGATGACTTGGCCCAATTAGCTAGCAAGCTTTTTAAAAACTAGTCTGTCCCCCGAAAAGCCTATAATCCATCTCACCGCAACCTTGTATTAAATTATATAAGACACTTCCGTCGTGAAAGTATTAATTAAAAACCTCTTCTTTTCCTGGTGAGGCGCTGTCAAAGGCTTGGTAAAAGCCAAAAAGGAAGATGATGGCAAAACCGAGTGCTGTCCTGTCTCGTGTCATTCTACACTCGCGAAAATAAACTCGGTATTGCAGTCCATCCTCCAATTTAGCCTGTACCAAGCTTTTGACAGCGCCTCACCAGTTGTTGCTTTACGAGAATCTATGGCGTTTCACCTACGTCACTTCATGAAAAGCTCTCAGTAACTAGTGACAAACTTAAGAAACATGTCTTTCGAACTTATGATACATGTCTTTCGAACTTATGATACATGTATTTCGAACTTATGATACATGTCTTTCGAACTTATGATACATGTCTTTCGAACTTATGATACATGTCTTTCGAACTTATGATACATGTCTTTCGAACTTATGATACATGTCTTTCGAACTTATGATACATGTCTTTCGAACTTATAATACATGTCTTTCGAACTTATGATTAGTCCGGCCTCCCCATATACACTGATATCTTAAAGGCCGACTTCCAGCGAAAAGGGTTCTAGCGAACTGAAAACCGAGCATTGAGACTAACAATGAAGCGACCGTGCCGATTTTCGAAGCCTCGCTGGGTCACAAATTGTAAGGGTTCTCGCTAACTGAAAGCCATGCAATGTGGTTCTAGCGAACTGAAGATGAACAATAGAAATCCTTTTAAATTTATTTTCTCTCGAATTTTTGCTAGATCCACATTGAACGGCTTTCAGTTAGCGAGAAACTTTTACCCTAGCGGGGATTCGATATATATACATGTATACGATGTGGCTAAAAATGCCCAAGCTATATAATCTTTTGAAACTTAAGTTAATTTAGTGCGAACTTTGAAAGCCGCTGTCCTCGCATTAAGTCGGGTCGATTTAATTTAACGGTTATCGGACGAATGTTTCTCTTGCCTGCAAAAGCCGAAAATGAAGCAATTTTTACCAGAAGCAAGCATTAACTACAACAAGTAAGTTTTTCCAAGAAACTTTCAAGTTCCGCATAAATTCCGGTCGATTTAAGCATGGTTTTCACTTGGCGTAAATCGCGACTTTACGCCCGACGTCAAGCGACAACCGAAAACAACGTAGTTACGCTGGACTGAAATTACGTTGAGTGTGACGATATTAGCTTTCTATTTTTTCGGCCGCGTCCAACGTTAACGCTCTGCGCGAGCCAATCAGAAATAAGCTTAAGTCGTGACGTCATTTTCGACCACGCGTGTTCAGAAGAGGATGTCTGCGGTCCACCATGTTTTTATTTATTTAGTTCCAAAGCGAGCCAGTTACTAGTGCAAATCCCTGAAAATGCCGAAGTTCAATGCTGAAAGTTTTATTGAAGAGTTTCGGAACCATCCATATCTTTATGAGATGGGACATAAATATTACAAAGACCAAAAAAAAGTCAGACAATAGATGGGCCGCAATTGGTGCAATATTCAGTTTACCTGGTAAGCCTTGGTTCCATTATTTGCGGGAATTACGCTAAGTTAAAACGATATTACGCTGGGCGACAAAGTAAAAAACAAATCTGACGTTTGACGTCTAGTAGTTTTTTTTCGGTCTAGTGAAAACCATGCTTTAAGCTAGATTAACGTCTGAACTCAAGATCGTTTTTACCCGCAATGCGGGAAACAATTAACGTTCTAATTGGCAAATGAAAGCACGAAGTATAATTTGCAGTACAAAAAGGTTAATTATCAACTTTGCGTAAATAATTGACTCGAAGTCTTCAGTAATTATTAGACCGTGCCAGGCTGTTGGCGCGTCGCGGGGTTTAGGGTAAATTACAAAACACCGAATAGAACCAAATGTTTGTCTCCCGTGTTGAATAATATTCGAAAAATCACGCTTTATTCTATTATTATTTTCAAATCAGTCAAAATGAAAAATATTCGAATGGGAATAATTGAGGTAAGAATATTTACTTTCAATCGCTTAGTCACAAGTTCGGCGGTCACTAAATCCCTCTCTCCATCAAGGTCTCACAGCCGCGGGTGTAACGCGTATTTGGTGGCCAGCTTTTGGGCCTAGTTTGGAATCTATAAAACGTTAGTATTTATCCATATTCATGAAAAAAAATAAAGCTTTAATTTAAGTAGTAGTTTGAATACAATTTATTTCAATCTATATCTATATAAATCAAAGTCCTGACTGACTGACAGACTGACTGACTGATAATCAACGCCCAGCCCAAACCGCTTGCCCTAGAAGGCTGAAAATTTGCAGGAACGTTACTCATAAGTAGTAGGCGCGTACTAAGAAAGATTTTTCCAATCCGACGCCATCTTAAAAAATGGCGACCAGAAATGTAAAAAATTCTTCTCTATGCAACAGAGTCCGCGCGTTTCAAACGATTTCGCAAATATTTAGTACACTGATTCCCTTTGACCCATAGGCGGGTTGAATGGTCTTTCGGTTTCGATTTGTTGCCATCTTTTTAAATGGCGGCCAAAAACTTAAAACCCTTCTTTATAGAATAATGTCCGCGTGAAAAATAATAAAAAATGTCCCGACGGGCTCACGGGCAACGCCGCGTGCCCTCGCTTTTAGGGTGCTACAAAAATATGATTCCCTCCCATTGGACCGAAATCCCATTCAACCGAAACCGAAGAAGGGAGGTCCCATTGGACCGAAATCCCGCACCTTGGGCGGTTTACGAAAAGTGGAGATAGCCATGAATAGCTGCACTTAACGTTAGTGTACACTGCCTAGTTATCTCCGATAAAAACGAAGTAGCAATGAGTTAACCGTGGAATCGGTTTTAAAGGCTTATTATGTTAATTTAAGGGAAAGCTAAAATAAGCCGTAAACCGTAACATTTTCTTTAATGTTACTTAAAATTACAAAACGCTTTAACTTGAATAAAAAGTCTAATAATTTTTTCTCTGTTTATTTCAACTTGGTTGTTTCAAATTGAATAGTGTTCTAAAGTAAGTTTCCAATGGTATTTTCATGAAAAGTACGAAACATTTACGTCGCTCAACCTAACCTAACCTAACCTAACCAAACCAAACCAAACCAAACCTAACCTTACCTAACATAACATAACAGTAATGTTTTGGAAAAGCATATTATTTGAGAAGTCAATGAAGCTAAACATCAATATTCTGGAAAAGGCGTAGCATTGTTAAATGATTTATAAAATATTACTAACCTAACCTAACCAAACCTAACCAAACCTAACCTAACCTAACCTAACCTAACCTAACCTAACCTAACCTAACCTAACATAACATAACAGTAATGTTATGGAAAAGGCATATTATTTGAGAAGTCAATGAAGCTAAACATCAATATTCTGGAAAAGGCGAGCATTGTTAAATGATTTATAAAATATTACTAACCTAACCTAACCTAACCTAACCAAACCTAACCAAACCTAGCCTAACCAAACCTAACCAAACCAAACCAAACCAAACGAAACCTAACCAAACCTAACCTAATCTAACCTAACCCAACCTAACCTAACCCAACCTAACCTAACATAACAGTAATGTTTTGGAAAAGGCATATTATTTGAGAAGTCAATGAAGCTAAACATCAATATTTTGGAAAAGGCGTAGCATTGTTAAATGATTTAAAAAATATTACTAACCTAACCTGTCCTAAATCAACGTCACCCCGTTGCATTCGAATCGATGGGATCTCCTTATCTTACGCAAATCCCAGTGGTTCGAAAACCCGCCGTTCCGCTAGTTTCTAATCTAGTTTGGCGTATTTCGGTTGAATGGGATTTCGGTTCATTGGGAATTCGGTTCATTGGGAGGATACCCAAAAATATCAGGCATCAGTAAAATCTACCCAATCTTTATATCATTTTCATGGAAGTTCTTATTACACGCGAGCGACGCCGCGGGTAACAGCTAGTTCCATATAAGAGACTAGTTTGGACAGAGCTTATTTAACGTTTAACGTTGATAACAATAAACACCTATCCATATTTATATCATGACTGATTTTTTCATCAACGCCCAATCAACACCGCTTTACTTAGGATGCTGGCTCGTTACTCATTAGGAGTTATTTTTCCAATAAGGGATTTCGGAGCCATCTTAGAATATGGTACCAAGAAATATTTGAAGGATTTTAGTATGGTATAACTTCGGTACGTTTCACTAACATTTAGGACAATGGTTGCCAAACTATTATAGATGGGATTTATGGTTTTAGGTTTAGTAAAGAAAGCTTCCTGACTAGCATTTCTCATTCTCTTCAAACACTATTTAGTTTAAAACATCAGCCTTCATAGACATGTATGATCTAAGGTTTGGGTTCATAGAGGTATTTGCAAAATTAAATATTCTTTATCGACAGCCACATTTCTATAAGTGAATTTTTCTGCCCTAGGAAACGGAGGCTATAGAATCCGCCATTGAATTTTACGATATGCTGAAAGAGTGTTACAGGAAAAGGTTCAATTTAAGGTATACTCCAGTTGAAGTTAATAAAAAACCTGAATACTAATACTTTTCTGTTTGTATGAAGCCTTGGTTTTATTCCTTTTCCACAAGAGGATATCGATACGTTTCGGGAAGGGGGCGACTTACCAGAGGTGAAAAATCTCTTCAAACGCAGTGTACCGTGTTCCTTTTTACCTCTCCGTGTGACGTAGTCCAGGAGAGGTTCTGTAACGGCCGTGTCTGTCTGTGTGTCTGTCTGTCCGTTGTTACACCCACGTGACCGCGTTCGCAGTTTGCGTATCGGAGCAAACGTGTTCGCCATTTCCGAACTGCTTTCACAGTCACGGAAATGGCTCCTCTACTTGAGTTCTCACACCACCATCTTCTGGTCTTTGTCCATCCCACACGGACACCAGTCTGTTCTTACTGGCTTCTAATCACCACCATCTTCTGTTCTTTGTCAATCCCACATTGACACCAGTCTGCACTTACACTGGCTTCTAACACCACCATCCACTGGTCTTCCGTCTATTCCACATAGACACCAATCTGTATCATTGGCTTCTACTCCATTATCATCGTTTGGTTTTAGGATATACGCGGCGATCAGCTAGGGTTACGAGAAACGTCTAGCCTCCCTAAGGTGGGATCGCCACCAAAGGTTTTCGCAATTGCGCTTTTTCCTTACTATCATAATGGAAACCAAATTTGAAAAAGCGGGCAAGAGGGGTACCCTTCACTTTAAACGTCAATATTAGCAAAGTTTGAGAAGATAATAGGTATAACTTTATTTTAAACGATTTAACTATTATTAATGTTAATTATTGAAGAATAAAATAATTAAAAATAATTATATTTAATTAAGTATTAAAGATAAACCTCTCGTGCAAAGAGAGAGATTATCATTGCCTCCTATATCTACCAAGGCCCGTGCATGCGATATATTTCCTTCATTGCCTCCTATATCTATCAAGGCCCGTGCATTGTGATATATTTCATTCATTACCTCCTATATCTATCAAGGCCCGTGCATTGTGATATATTTCATTCATTGCCTCCTATATCTATCAAGGCCCGCGCATTGCGATATATTTTTCAAAACAACAATAAAAATGGGAAACCCCAACTCATAATAACGTTTTCATTGGATACTTAAGTTTATATAATCTTCTTGACACGGAGAGGTAATATTTTGGTTTTCCCAACTTGTTTAAGCTAACATAACCCAAGGGAATTTAAAGGCAACGAATGATTTATCATTAAATAAAACTGCGCTTATGCATTAACAGCATTAAGCTGATTATCTTGGATCTTCAAAAACTGTAAATGCAATGATTGTAATTAAATATTACGCGTTCTTTCAATTATTGTTATTAGATGACCTCACTATAGAGAACTTTCACGTAATAAGAACCGGGAAAGACGAAGCGCTCGTTAAAGAACGATAACTTGTCATTTTACAGACGATGGACGTCTTGTTGTTTCCTCTTCAAGCTGATAATTTCGGTTCTCCTCAAATGAAGGCAAGAATGACGGCCGTCTATGATTCGGTTTCCACCGTCATCGTCTCTTCAGTCCCGGAAATGACAAAGAAACCATCTCTGTCTTTTCTCAGCATGGAAGGACAGGTAATAATATTCAATATTATATGGCAAACGAATTTTTATGGTTTAAACGTTTAAGCAAGAACTAAGGAGAAACGCCCTAAAAATCGGGTAAAAATCGTGCACTGTACAATAAAGCATGGTTTTCGCTTGACTGAAAAAAACTACACGAAAAAAACACGACTCTAGCTTATTGCTGATTGGCTCGCGCAGAGCGTTAACGTTGAACGCGGCCGAAAAAATAGAAAGCTAATATCGCCACACTCAACGTAATTTCTGTCCAGCGTAACTATGTTTTTTTTTCGGTTGTCGCTTGACGTCGGGCGAAAAGTCGTGATTTACGCCAAGTGAAAACGATGCTTAAGAATTGCACCAACGATAGTTTAAATCGTGTGAAATTAACGCATATTGTCTCACGGCCTTCTCCCTGAAATGCAGTTCGCCTTAGTTTGGATGACGAGTCTATTGGCGGTGTCAATCATCTTGGCTTTGGCCACTCCCAGGAAACAAAATGGCCGCACGTTCATCTTTACTCTCATTGATATGCTATGGAGAAACTGTCTGCTTTTCTTCTACGAACGTAAGATGTTTCTAAAGCTAGCTTCCCACTTGACCGAAAATAACGACCAAAAACTTTAGCGCTGCGTCAAAAAATTTACTTTAGCGCTGCGTAAAAAAATTGACTTTTACGCAGGCTTTCGACTGCAAAATTTTAGTTCAGTTCCCATAACGACCGAATTCCGACGGAAAACGGCGGTCGACCGGTAGTCACGTGGCACGATTTGGAATTGGGACTCGGAGCCACAAGAACTTAAGCCTTGGCCTTCGATTTTTTCTTGATGGTATTTTAATTAGGGAGCTTACTTTTACCAAATGCACTTCAGAGAGATTCAAACTTTAACATACAAACAAGGCAATAGCGATATAATCTGATTAGAGAGTACAAACTTAAAAGTTTATAACATACAAATGTGGCAATGGCGACAGGCGAGTTAAAAAAATATTTACGCCGACCTCTGCGTAAAAAATAGAGCACCTATTCTGACCGACCGAAAGCTGTTTCGGTCGCGTTCTGCGGTAGATGTTTCACCGCAGAGGTACTTACGCAGTGTTTCGGTCGTGTTTTTGGTCAAATGGGAACCAAGCTTAATTAAAAATAACGAGATTTATCACAAAAATAACTTCACAGCGTTCATGTCGGTTGAAAAAGCGATCACGTGGCGAATGGCTGCTATGTCCTGGTTGATCGCGACTAGTTTCATTTTCTTCGAAATATCAGGCAGCTTGAAGTCTGATTTCACAGAGAAAGTCTACGATACGGTAGACACCATTGACCAACTCGTCAAACAGGATTTCCATAACGTCTTCTTCTGGGAGGGTTCTGACGAATTCACTTCCTTACTCAGACAGGTAAGGGTCGTTATATTAACGAGCGTCGTTTCATGACACCTGTGATGTAATGCAACAATAATTTTGTATATCTAGGCAAGTTCAAACGAGGAGCGATACGGAAAACTATTGAATGGGATTCCTCCCACGTCCATGCTCTTGGTAGGGAGTGCACTTGTTGGAAGTGAGTTCGCGGATATTGCGAGAGCCAAAGGACGTGATAGAACGGTTATGGTCATATCGACAATTATCCTTCAACTTCTGCTATTGGAAAACGAAGCAATGAGCAAGAAATTGCAATACGCCGAGAAATACTACTTTTCGCCTTCAATAGAAAATAACTTCGTGGTTTTCGCTGTTTCCAACAATTTCTCGCGATCAAAGTACATGGAAAACGTCAACAGAATGTAAGAAACTTTTTAGTCAGAAAAACATCTGAGTAATTAGAAGAAAAAAAAACATCCCTGTGTGTTTTATCACGTTTTTTCGCTTATTATATTTAGCTATTGCGTGAATTGTACTAATTGCCATTCAAAAAAAATTACCGTTTACATAAAAAAATAAATATTACTAAATGTTACTTCTGAAGTTGAAACGATAAATACCTAAAAATTTATTTAAATATAAATTATTTTTGCATTTAAATTTTTCGAAATTTAAGATTTTTAGTTATTGGTTTTTGGTGGTTTTTTATGCTGGGAAAAAGCCAATAAAACCTAAAACCACAATTGCATTTAGCGACTGGCTTCGTCGCTAATTACATCCAATTACCTTGATGCTTATAGAAACCATTATAGGCAGAACATTTTTTTCCCTCAGGGTTGAGTTATTTGCCGAAAACGAACTCGCATTCTTCCTTTTCTACAAATCTCGCTACTCCATCGATGTCCTTCAATGGAGAAAGCCCCAGGATGACTTTTCTTCGATATCTGCCAAGGAAATCGAAAGCCTCCTTTTGATCTACTTCGTGGGAAACGCGATCGTCTTATTGGCGCTGATTTTGGAAAATATATTTACACTTCTGATGTCGTTGAAGAAGACAAAGCCGAAAAGACACGCTTTAAGACGAGACACCCATAAAGTTAACCTTTACAATCTAATGTATCACTAGTTGATAATCTGCCGAACATAATTCATTAACTCCGCTCTGCGTAGATTAATTATCATAAGCACGAACAGGTTTTGACTACTCACAATGAATAAGTTCAGTGGAAAATTGAAGGATTTTACTAATAAAGACAATTAAGATTGTAAACGTGAGATATTTATAAACATTACCTGTTTGCGGATAAAAATATTTTATGATGAAATTTTTGCAATATTTTCAAATTATTGATATATGAATATTGACTACACATTGTACAAGGTGTTCCAAAAAGGAGAGAAGTTAAGTGGATTCAAAGGCCGTTTTTGAGAAGAAAATTTCTCATTAGAACTGTCTTTTCTATGCTTAAATTTAGGAGTTAATCTGTAAAAAACTTTAATCATAACTTGTAAACGGTAGCTCGGTCGGTAAAGTGTTATCGAACATTTTCGACTTAAAATTGACCTTTTTACACCCTGCATGATCTGAGTTCTCAAATAAATATTATTTATTCAAGCTGTTTATGGTACTGTAGAAAACATGCAGTTAAATAAATAAAAGCTTTCCCTGTATCTATCTGACCGTTCTGACGTTTTATTAATAACTTTCGAACCACATCAATTTCAATAAATAGTATTTGCTCTAGTCGCTGTCTTCGCCGAAACTTAGTTTCTAACCTCGCCAAAAACACAAATTTAACTAATTTTTACGATAAATATTTAGGTTTAATTATTACGAGTTTTTCTAGTTTGTTTAAAAGAATATTAAAAATAGAAAAGAATATTAAAAAAAGAAAAGAATATTAAAAATAGAAAATAATATTAAAAATAGAAAAGAATATTAAAATTAGAAAAGAATATTGAAAATAGAAAAGAATATTAAAAATAGAAAATAATATTAAAAATAGAAAAGAATATTAAAAATAGAAAAGAATATTAAAATAGAAAAGAATATTAAAAATAGAAAAGAATATTAAAAATAGAAAAGAATATATTAAAAATAGAAAAGAATATATTAAAAATAGAAAAGAATATATTAAAAATAGAAAAGAATATATTAGAAATAGAAAAGAATATATTAGAAATAGAAAAGAATATATTAGAAATAGAAAAGAATATTAAAAATAGAAAAGAATATTAAAAATAGAAAAAAATATTAAAAATAGAAAAGAATATTAAAAATAGAAAAGAATATTAAAATTAGAAAAGAATATTAAAAATAGAAAATAATATTAAAAATAGAAAAGAATATTAAAAATAGAAAAGAATATTAAAAATAGAAAGGAATATTAAAAATAGAATAATAAAATAATAATGTAGCACTTCACGCATATTTGGTTGCCAGCTTTATGGCCTAGTTGGGAAATCAAAATACGTTATAATTAATATTTGTCCATGCGGTAACCGTAACTCAAACATGCCTGCAAGGAATCTGCCACCATGGAACAAAATATCAAATTAGACATAGAAGCATCTAATGCAATTTTAAAGGGACTTTCGTTATCAATCCAAGAAAATTACTCCATAGAAAATGCAAAGGGAAAACGGCATAAAATATAATATTATCAGAAATTTTTGAATCTAAATCTCATTTTACAGATACAAATGAAAAACCAATTCTCAATTTTTGTTGCCTCTATCAATGAACAAGCTGCATAAGAGCAAAAACTTGGAGTAGTAAGCTACAATTCTGTAAAAAAATCAATTTATCTAAAAAATATAAATACCCAAAAAAATTAAAAAAAACGTCTATTTTTCTGACATGATGGAAACCCCGCCATTGGGAGGTAAGACGTTTCTTGTAGAGCAAGCCGATCGCCCCATAAACCCTTACCCAACGATGACAATGAAATAGAAGCCAATGTTACAGATTGGTGTGTATGTGGAATCTCAGTTTATTCATTCACAAGGATTTAGAAGCCAATAAGTATAGGTTGGTGCCATGTGAAATAGACGACAGACTATGCAGATGAAGGCATAAAGACTGATATGGAATAGCGGAATAGCTATGGAAGTTAAAGATTAATCTCGAAATTTCAGTAAGCTGTGATAGCGGTCAGCAATTGGCGAACACGTTTGCTCCGATTTAAAAACTGCGAAAGTGATCCCATTGGGTGTTTCAACAGAGAGGAGAGAAAGACGGAGAAAGAATCAGTATAGGCAGCCGTGATCCATGCGTGGTGAAAACGGGGGTAATTCTAGGGTACCCCGCGGTGCCTATGCGCTGCTTTCTCGCGCACAGTTGAGGTAGGGGATGACAGAGATAAGGCGAGTAGGTCAATGCCCCATGCGCAAAGGACTAAAACTAAACGACGAAACGTACCGAAAATTGATTTTACTACCCCCCTATTTTCCCGTTTTTCGGCGGATTTTATAAAGCGCGTTTCTATCTCCCTCTTTCTCTCCTCTCTGGTAACAGGAGGCACAGTCACTGACAAGCACACCCCGGTAAGGTTTAATGTCTCTCCGTGACGTTATCGACCCGTCACTCTAACCACTGACGAGCACACCCCGGTAAGGTTTAATGTCTCTCCGTGACGTTATCGACCCGTCACTCGAACCACTAACGAGCACACCCCGGTAAGGTTTAATGTCTCTCCGTGACGTTATCGACCCGTCACTCGAACCACTGACGAGCACAACCCGGTTAGGTTTAATGTCTCTCCGTGACGATATCGACCCGTCACTCGAACCACTGACGAGCACACCCCGTTAAGGTTTAATGTCTCTCCGTGACGTTATCGACCCGTCACTCGAACCACTGACGAGCACACCCCGTTAAGGTTTAATGTCTCTCCGTGACGTTATCGACCCGGTCCTCGAAGAGGTAAACAAGTCACGTAAAAAAAATGTCCGTATTAGCTAGGTGTGGTTGGGGATGCGGAGGACGTTTTAGTTTCGTATGTGCTAATGTACTACAGTATTCATGTTTTCTAACTCCCTAAGGTAATATTCGATTTGGCCCAACGGTTGGGGTACATTAAGTTCTTACCACACCTAGCTGAAAAGTGCTTTTCGTCTATAAACTCTACACACATACCACAAACATACACACTCACAGATTATAATCGTTAAAGACAGCATGTCCTTAACACTCGTAGAGCCGTAGCTTCTATTACAACTGCATATGGCATGATAAACTTATGGTAAAATGTTTTTCATGCTTTTTTTCAGTTTCCTTTTATTATTTTTTTTTCTCAGTATGACCATGAGTTAATAATATGTTAGCTCCCTATAAGTTACTCAGGCTCCATAGGCTTAATGTATCCAGCGATTTCTTCTCATTTCGCCCGCGCGGGAAAAAATCCGAATGTTGCGCTCCTCTTGTCGAAAAAAAAAATCCCGCTCGTACGGCTGCATTTTCACCACGTGAGTGTTTTAGTCGTGAATTTTTATGTTCTAACGTTAAATCAAGGAGTTTGTGTCAGTGCTGAGACAAAAAAATGAAGGAACTCAATGTAATTTGCCTATATTGATAAAGAATGCTAAAGATAAGAGTTGTTATTGTGACTTCAAACCAGAAAATAATACAACTGAGCTAAATCCAATCCACTGATCTCTTAACTGTTTTCTTAACCGAGGCTACTGAGCGAAATATTCGGCTGCTTAAATAGCTCCGATATCATTGGCTAGCTTCCACTACACCCGCTTCCGGGGAAAACCCGGAAAGAAGAGTAAATAAGATTTTCGTTCACGTGGCGGCCGCAGAGCGTCGCATATAATTGGGAAGCCGGCGGCGCGGGAGAAAACGCTGGAGTATAAAAATGAATTGCATGAGTAACTTATAGGGAGCTAACATATTATTAACTCACGGTATGACCCAAAAGATTTGGCCAAATCCACTGTTCAAAGTCTCGGTTATAACGCTTCTCAGTCAGATAAGAAAAACGTTATGTTAGTGTCATTACCATTAATTGTTCCACCCTTTTTAGTAAAGTCGATGTACGGGTCTTGGAATTCTCCATAACAGTGTAATTTACATTGCAAGGTCTCTTGTATGTAGATGTGCGAGAATTTTGTTACCGATGGTTTTTATAGGAGATAATTATTGACTATATTGGACACTGGAAACCGAAAGGATAGTTAACCTGATATCATATACGTTGAACGCTTTAAAATTTACATTACTGGTCGATTTTTGTTTTGACCTCCTAGTGCAACTGCACTGGAGAAGATAACGTTTTCTAATCATAACATTCATTTTAGAGATCATTAGTGTTTCCTAACACTCCATTAAAACATTTGGGAAAAGTCATTATAATAGTAGGAAACCTTTAATTTAAAATATGATATTAAAGGAGCTTGAGCGAAAATAACCCCTTAACGATCTCCATAAGTTTAGGTCGAAAGAGTTATTTGTACGAGCTATATGAAGTTTAAATCTCTAAACCTATGACGTAACCTCTGTAACCCCATCAACAGCAACGAAGTCTTCTCAGCATCCTCGGCGTTAACGGTACTGAAACGTATCACACAAATATGATGAGAAAATAGTGTCCAAAATGACACTACACGGCAGCAACAAAATATGGGGCGTGCGCAAGGTACTCAGGAAGACTTTCAGTGCCGCACATGGCCCAGTAACATTACTAATCCATCCCACTCTCTCCTCCAAGCTACTAGCACATTTGCTATACAGTGTGGAAAAGATCAGAGTGCCCAAATTTTTCGGACAATTTATAAAAAAAAAACTCGAGATCAATGAGGAAATTATTTGTAGTACATTTTCCAGACTCATGGAAATTTAATTAAAGAATTCTCTGGCATCCACTAAACAAATCGTTCATGTTGTTTCAAATTATCACAAAATTGAGAATTTGTAAGAAATCAATACAATAATGTTAATGAAAAATTTGTTTTTGTAAGATATCATAAATTTTGCAAGATTAATCCTGCAACAAATAGGAAATTAATGTCCTTTAGCGCAAATGTTCGATGTGTCTACCATCCTGATGTAGACATTCTTCAAGTCTACTGGCCATTGATTCGCGGGCGTGGCGAAGCGTTCCTGGGGTGATGTTGGCAATGGCGATTCTTATTCTGGCTTTAAGGTCGTCGGGTGAATCTGGTTCAGTTGCGTATACCTTTCCCTTGACATAGCCCCAGAGGAAGAAATCTAACGGAGTTAGGTCAGGAGACCTTGGAGGCCAGAGCGTTGGTCCACCCCTACCAATCCATCGGTTAGGGAACTCGTTATTCAGCCACTCTCTTACGGGTACGGCGAAGTGCGGTGGCGCCATCCTGTTGGAACCACATATCTGTAACTACTGCCAATGGTAAATCATTAATGGCATCAGTAAATTCTTGGCGCAAAAACTCCAAGTAACGTTGCCCGGTGATGTTCTCGTCAAAAAAGAATGGCCCAATGATTCTGTCGCCAATGATGCCAACACACAAATTGGTTTTCAAACGCACCTGATAATAATAATAATGCTCCCGAAGCCTGTGAGGATTTTGCTGCGACCAATAGTGAAGGCTATGTCTGTTGACTGTTCTATCTTAATGGAATGTAGCTTCGTCAGAGAACATAACCTTGCTAAGTAAACCTGGCATTTCTTCATCGAGGAACCGCATTGGCATAAAAAAGTCCTGACGCCTAAGATAGTCATCCCCTATTAACGCTTGGTGTAGGTGAATTCGATAAGGATGGAATTGGTTCCGATGCAAAATCGACAGATATGTACGATGGCTAATGCCACACTCGTCTCGTAATGCCCTACTGCTGGTGTGAGGGTCGGCTTTGAACCTTGCCACAATGTCCATCTCTCGAGCTTCGTTTCCAACTATCGGGTCAACCCTACGTTGACGTTTTTTTGAACCGTAAAGCTGTAGCCTTCTGCTAGTATGTTAGCTTCTAGCTTACCAAAAGTCCTTCGAGCAGGTGGCCTTCGGTTCGGAAAGCGTTCGGTGTACAAAATAACTGCCAGGCGAGAATTTCCTCGGCGTTCACCCATGACGTAAATCATATCCAACTTTTCGCGATTAGTAAAACGCGCCATCATAACCAAGTACCAAGCTAATTTTATTCGTAGGTGGGGCACACTTCCGAAGTAAACTACCGTGAGATAACCACGTATTTACGGCCTAGAGGTCACAAACCTAAAAAAATTAATAATTAATAATTAATAATTAAAATTTCGCATATTTGTGATTATTTGAAACTACATGAACGATTTGTTTAGTGGATGCCAAAGAATTCTTTAACCGATTCCATCCTTTTCGAAATCACCTACACCAAGCGTTAACAGGGGATGACTATCTTAGGCGTCAGGACTTTTGTATGCAAATGCGGTTCCTCGATGAAGAAATGCCAGGTTTCCTTAGCAAGGTTATGTTCTCTGACGAAGTAATTGCTACAGTTCAAATGTACGTTTTGCATAAAATAACATAAAAAAAGTGTGAACGTTTTGTCCAACGCATTTAAACATGTTACGGGTCCAGAATAGTACGTACTTAACAGGCTTAATGTCTAGGGGTTCGTCGCATTACCAGTCTAGAGAAGAACTCAATCAAACCAGTTTTAAAACTTCCCCATAGTGTTACCGATATAAAGGCAGCTTGGTCATACTCGGAAAGGAGAAAAATTCACACAAACAACTTTCGAAAATATATATGTAGATTAAAATTTGATAACTGAGACAATATACAGAATGCAAAGTTACATGAACTCCTGCTTATACTAATAAACGCATGATAAAATATACGTTACAATATGATTGAACAGTAAAATTCAGCCAATTAAACCTCTTTACGTCATATACTTACTAAGTACTGGAAAAACAACAAGTTTGAATTCGACCGTTTTCCTATCTCTGTTGTTTAAAGCCGATGACGAAGTTAAAGTAATGAAAGACGCAAATGAAGATCCAGGACTATAGGGTAAGAAAATTGCGGTAACTTAGGAAAATGGTAAATTATGCGGTGTTACAACAGTATATAGTGCCCCAAGAGTATTTTCTCCGAAAATGAGCGGCGCTTCCGTTAATACAATTTAGAATGGAGAAATTTAATGGATTGTTACATACACAGTTTTGGCCCATTCAGAAGATCAAATGTGGTTATTGTCCAACATATTTAAAATGTAAATCCATCTATTCATACATGTGTCTGTTACGTTTATGTAAGGTCAAATGATACTTCCGCGCGCACGCATAGTCACACTGATCACATCTGAAGGGTTTTTCACCGCTGTGCCTCCGTTGATGTATGATTAAAGTATTCTTGTTAGTGCTGGCATATTTACACTGATCACATTTGTGGGGTTTTTCACCACTGTGAATGTGTTGATGTTCGATCAAATGACTCTTCCGACTGCATCTATATTCACACTGATCACATTTGAAGGGTTTTTCACCACTGTAAATGCGTTGATGTGCGATCAAATGACTCTTCCGACTACATCTATATTCACACTGATCACATTTGAAGGGTTTCTCACCACTGTGAATACGTTTATGAATGTCCAATGAACTCTTCTGTGTGAATCCATGGTCACACTGATCACATTTGAAGGGTTTTTCACCACTGTGAATGCGTTGATGTGCGATCAAATGACTCTTCCGACTGCATCTATATTCACACCGATCACATTTGAAGGGTTTTTCACCGCTATGCATGCGTTGATGTATGATTAAACTATTCTTCTTAGTGCTGGCATATTTACACTGATCACATTTGTGGGGTTTTACCCCACTGTGAATGCGTTGGTGAGCGTACAAAGAACTCGTCTGCGTGAATGCATAGCCACACTGATCACATTTGAACGGTTTTTCACCACTGTGAACGCGTTGATGGATGATCAAATTATACTTCATTGTGCTGGCATAGTCACACTGATCACATTTGAAGCGTTTTTCACGACTATGCATGCGTTCGTGTCTGATCAAAGTACTCTTCTGTGTACATTTATATTCACACCGATCACATTTGAAGGGTTTTTCACCACTGTGAATGCGTTGGTTAATGTTCAAAGAACTCTTCTGCGAGCATCCATAGTTACACTGCTCAGATTTGAAACGTTTTTCTTCTTTACCCTTTCTAACGCGAAGTCGCAGACCCCTTTCATATTCAGTTGAAAATTTGGTCCCCGTTATACGTTTCTTCTCGAATTTACCTACAGAAAATATAAAAAACACAAATTTAGTATCAAAAACTACATTTCCATTCAAGCGAATTTCATAAAAAAAGGTAATGCGCACGAAAACGCAGAAAAAAGGTGAGTTGATCAGTTGAGGCGTTAGCCTAGAGTAAACGAGCATATTAACAAACAGGGGGATGAAGATAAACTTAAATAAATGCAAATCCGAAAGGTTGTACTTTTAACTTTTCTTTGCTCGCAAATTAATTTTCATTAAATCGTTTTAAGATAGGTTCATTAGAACTTACTGCGCGATGAAACTAATTCTAAAGTATGTAGGACTTGTTTAATAGGGTAATGGCAGCCTTCTGCCTTCGACTGTATTAAGCTCTATGGGGAAATAACATGGGGTGCCATTAGTCTATTACAAAAATAGGAGGTTCATAATAGTTATGAATCATTAAGGAGCGGGATAAGAATAGATGCGAACATTTGTCGTAAGTCTAGCCATGTGGAGGTTACACAGTTCCCCTAATCTTACCCCTAACGATTATAAAACGAAAACACAGTGTTTATGAAAAGAAGCGTCGCTCATAAAATACGTTAACTGATAAATTAACGAGCATATCAATTAGAAGGGGATGAACATCAACTTAAACGGAGAAGAAACCTTGGCTCAAAAATCGAACGGCCGTATTTTAAGCTTCTCTTTGCTCTAACCATATTCAACGGATTTTCAGTGAATCAAATGCTAGGTAACGCCGCTTAAAGACAAGTTACCAATTTATCGCGTTCTAGCACCCCCTCTTTGTTAAAATAGTTTTGGTCGAAATAATTACCAGCGATAATAAGAAATGAGTAAAGACCCTTGGGAAAGAGGGCCATTTTATTATTTTCATTATTCAAGAGGATGAAAAGTCATAAGTGCTACAGTTCAAATATACGTTATGCACAATTTTAAAAGCAACATCAAAAAGTGTGAACGTTTTGTTAAATACGTTACGGGTCCAGAATAGTAGGCTCTTAACAGGCTAGGGGTTCGTCGCATTACCAGTCTAGAGAAGAACTCAATCAAACCACTTCTAAAACTTCCCAATAGTGTTACCGATATAAACCAGGCGGCTTGGTCATATTCGGAAAGAAGATAAATTCAAACAAACAACTACGCCTACTCAGTACTGGAAAAAAAAGTTTATAATTCGACAATTTTCGTGTCTGTGTTGTTTCTATTGAAAGCTGATCCCGAAGTTAAAGTAATTAAAGACGCAAATGAAGATACATCAAAAATAACGGTAATTTAGAAAAATGGTAAATTACACCGTACAAAATTCAAAAAAATATTATATTGATAGTTTTTATTCTAAATTAATGAAAGTTCCGAGTGGGCTGGTAACAGAAATGAAAATGGTTCGAAAGAAGAAAAGCTCATACGTTTGGATCAATCCGAAAAAAGTACCTGGTTTATTTTAACATCCTCTACGTGAATTTTATTACATTTAATATAAAATTACTTCTGAAAATGGAGTTGTTACAACTGGGTATAGTGCCCCAAGATTATTTTCTCTGAAAATGAGAGGCGATTCCGTTAATACAATTTAGAATGAAGAAATTTAATGAATTGATACATCCACAGTTTCGGCCCATTCATTACAGAAGACGACCAAATATGGTTTTTGTCCAATACATCCACCTATTCATACATGTGTTTTCTACGTTTATGTCTGATCAAATGAATCTTCCGCGTATATCCATAGTCACACTGATTACATTTGAAGCGTTTTTCACCACTGTGAATACGTTGATGTGCGACTAAACTACTCTTCCACGTGCTTGCAAAGTCACACTGATCACATACTGTGAATGCGTTTGTGTCTGATCAAATTACTCTTCTGAGTGCATCCATAGTCACACTGATCACATACGAAGGGTTTTTCACCACTGTGAATGAGTTGATGTCTTTTGAAATCATTCTTCCACGCACTTGCATAGTCACACTGATGACATTTGAAGGGTTTTTCACCATTGTGAATGCGTTGGTGTTTGATCAAATTATTCTTCCACGTACTTGCATAGTCACACCGATCACATACGAAGCGTTTTTCTTCGTTACCCTTCTTTGTGTGACGTTGTGGACCCCTTTTATATACAGCAGTATATTTGATCCGAGTTGAACGTTTCTTCCTGAATTTCCCTACAGCTATTTACTCTCAGATTAAAACTCATGCAAGAGGGGTTACTCGAAACGAAACCCTGTCGATATCTAGTTCGACAACTTGTCGATACTCGACAACTTCTGACAGAATACCATTTTTGTGATTTTAGAGACCGAGAGATGTCGATCGACAACTCCCATTCGAAGCTTACAGAATAGGCACCCTGGTGTTGTTAAGTAAAAGTCGTACCTGATTGATACTCAATGCCTAACCGTCCCCCGAATAAATGTTGCAGAGACGTTAAAGAAATTGGTTTAATCTGTGGACATTTTGAAAAATGGCGGCTAGAAATGTGAAGTTTCTTAGTGTAATTTGTAAATGCATTGATTTTCATCAAATTAATTTCTCGCGCGCTTCCAAAGGAACACTAATCTCATTTGAGGGGTTTTTCTGGTTCGCGTTTTAATGGGACGTTATAAATTTCATCCTTACTAAGTTTGATACTGAATTAATTTAGCCTGGATGAAGAAAAACCTTTCACGGTAGAATTAACGATGTACTCATCACATAAAGTTTGCAAAAAAAGGCATTAAATACGTAGAATCGTGTAGATGCACTTGAAAAGAACAGAATGCCAAGTTGTACGAACCACTGAGCAGTTAAAAGAAATACGCGACTAGACTTTATATCGAGAATGCGGAAATAGTGGCTTAGAAATATGATATCTCAATCTAGGTACTCAAGACTATTAAAGAATGAAATGACTTACCTGCAATTTCCGAACGAGGCGATGAGGTTTTACCTTCTGGATTCTTTGGAGCGACATCTTCTAATGTCTCCGAGTTGGACACCGAACTATTATGTTGAACTGCAATTGGAACTTCGGGTAAATCGCTTTCCATAGAGACGGGGGTCAATTCTGATAGTTCAATTGGGTTACGTTCTACTTCAGGAACACGCATTGGCACACTCAATATATCACTTTTCTTTGCACCTGTCAAGTTGATTCTGTATTGGTTATCAGCAAGATCGTTTTCTGGGGATCCTTCTAAAGAATACTCTTCGACATTTGCATCAAGAGAAAGATCCAAATGTTTTTCGGATTCAACATTCAATTCAGGAACACGAAATCTCTTCGATGGAGTTGAATTATCCTCAGTGTCCCCCTCTGTCGAGACACTTGGCGATTTACGATAAGAATCGTTAATGGTAATATTGTTTTCAAGAGGTTCTCGTGGCGGATCGCTCTCATTTCGAATAGGTTCAACCTTAATTTTTGGTGAAGGCGCACTTTGAGGCAAACTACCACTGTATTTCAGTTTAGTGACACATGGATTCGTAATTCGCGTTATATACCCCATATATTCAGTTTTTTTCAAGGTAGTTTCGGTGTTTGTATTGCGAACCTCAGAAACATGTGATTCTTCGATTATATTTTCTTTACACAGAATGCCTTGGACACTGTGCATCACAACTGGAAGGGTTAACTCCTGGCCATTAATTTCCATATCATCTTCAACGGGTTCAGTTTTCACTAATTCATCGTTAGGAAATTGAAGTATTCCACTTTTCTCCTATTTTTTATACAATTAACAATAACTTTCATTCTTAAAGTAATTCTCTTTCCAATCGAGTATGAAAGTGAAGGATCTTGCATACCATCAGATCTTTGATTCTATTTTCCAAGTCTTTAATGACCCTATTGAGTCTTTCAATTTCGTTTATTTGCTTATTTATCGTTAATGATGTTTTCACTCTCTCTTTAGCCATTTTTGAAATTAAAACATTACACTAAACAAAATAAGATTCCATTACAAAACAATCTTCGGAGTTTCTTTGGCTGAACGTATTTTAAAGGGGCAAGCCAGAAAAGGGGGAAGATAATGACACGCAAGAAGGGGATCAGCAACAAAGGCCCTCGTCGGGTTTCTTTGTTAAAGGAAAGCGCGGCTCCGTTGATGCCCCTTATAGATGGCTTTTCTGCTACACAGTGGCTAAGCTTGCTGAAGGCTAGTTAAGCCAAAGGCAGGAACCAATGGGAACTAGTGCATTAGGTCTGATTGGTTCCTGCCTTTGGCAAGGTTAAATTCGTGTCCAGAAGATTAGCCAGAATGCTAGGGGTGATCATGGAGCCACGCTTTCCTTTAATAAAGAAACGAAGGACGTGTTGCCAATCCCCTTAGCTTTGTGCCAATCCTGATAGATGTTTTCACCAATAACCTTAATTAATTAACCCACTCATAGAGTTTGGTTCTATTTTAAGGGACACCTGATTCGACAACTGTCCATTTAAATTTTCTCATATCTCTGTGCTTAATTTCACACTCCTTAAAAACCCCTATGCTTTGAAAATACCTTGGCTTCCAGTTTCCTAATTCGATCATCTCTAGCTTTTACTTCATTGATTAGATCATCTTTGCTCAAGTGATCATAGTTACATTCTTCCTCGTAGTCCATTTCCTAAAAACAAAGTTTCAATAACTTAACTCAGTTTGTCTTAAACAGGCAATATTCCAATAATTTCGCAAATACCTCTTTGATCGCCGACCGTTGAAGATTTACTAAACTCATTTCGGAATTTTGTAACGAGAGTTGGTGAGATTGTAAATCTTCCCTAAAATAAAATAATTTTTCAAACTGAAGGTAAATCAAAAACGGACAAGGAAAGTTTCCCCATACATTGTAGCTTTCGCTATAAAAAGCTAAGAAAAACATAGCAATGCTTAAATTGTGACACTTTTGTTCAAGACTAGGGATTTTCTCAAGCACATTTTCTGAATTCAACTACAACTAGCTTCGTATAAATTATTTATTCTGCTAGCATTTTTTATTTTTTAAATAGAAAGAAAGATCTATTTCTTTTCAAGGTATAATAGTTTCAATAGGTTTGGATCCGTTATGCCTGTTTAACATGATCCAATTTGCATTATATTCATCACTTACCAGCTTAAACGTTCGACCATAACACCACATTCTTTATCAAATTCCATCACTTTTTGTAGTTTCCCTGTTAAGATAATATACGTAACATTTTAATATATGGGTACGTTCAGTAACGAAAATCTCAACGAAATCGCTGTTTTCTTGATGTGTGGTTGATGGGCTCGAGACGTCACAGTGACGTAAAAGGCTGTTGAACGGAAAAGTGACATTTTGAAGTTAGCGCTGTTTTAGAAAATGGAGTCGGGGAAACGTCTTACTGGCCCTCAAAACGTTACGAAGCGCAACTGGCTCTTTTTAATTATAAACGAGCTCCCAAAAAATGAAATTGTTTAAGAAAATTATGCCTATTTGAATGGTAGAAGTAGTTTTGAAAAGAAAACTAATACAATTACTGTAGGAATAACATTATTGGAATTTAATTTTTAAATCCCGCGCCTACTTTTCGTCTGTCAAGTGTTCAACAGTCAAGCGCTACGTCACGCCATCAAAAAAACCATATCGATTAGATGGTTTTTTTGATGGGCAAGCGCTGAGCATCATGACCATAGATGGGCACTATCATATCATTTGATAGTTTTACCACTTGATACGATAGAAAACTAAATCTGCCCCTATCAAAGTATCAATTTTGATAGTTATTTTCGAGAAAAATTTGAATTATAATGATCGATTGAGTTTGATAGCTTAGAAAGTGCACTCGAAGTTGATATGATTCATTGATTCGTTGAAATCTTCTAGAGAAAAATATCGATTCTCAACGTGATCTGGCTACTAACCCCATCTTTTAGAAATCATAAAAAATGATAGGCATTATTCCTTGAGAAATAAATTGATTCTTTTAGTGAGTTTATTTGGCGACATCTGTTTTCTGATTTCATTTTAAAAAATTATGTGCTAATATTTGATAGGCAATTTTGATAGTTATGAAAATTTCTGGAAAGATAAGTCGTTTTTTGAATGATATCGAAGTTTTTAATATATTTGAACGTTAGCAAGTGTAGGTTTATTCTATAAGAAGATTCTGTACTTGGTGGTCGTTATAACCCTCTCAAACAAATAAATAAAAATAAAATAAACGATGGTTCAACAGTTCAAACTGTGAAGACGGAGCTTCTTGTATATAGAAGCTCCGTGCTGTCACTGATGTGAACGACTACTCGAGGAGGAAGAACGATTCCACGAAATCATCCAAACGTAGAATTAGATAAATTAAAGTGTAGATTTTCTGATTTTTATTACCCACAGTTTTAATTGCAATTTTTGCCTTTAATTATTATTAGTTAACCGTTTATAGTAGATGGTTTAGATTAAATCAAGGGCGAATAATTTGAAAAAGTTTGGATAGTAGCTTTTGAACTATAGACAGTTAAAAGTCAAACTTGAGAAATGAGATTATGGAAATTATATGAATATTTGAAAATATTAGAAATTCTACAAAATCAGGAAATATCAGGAATCGATTAAACAGAGTAAAAGTAGGTAGAGCCCAAATCAGTTTGATCGAAAACAATGAAATTTAAAGTCCGGAAATTAAATAATCGATTAATTTAGTCGTTCCTAAAGATTTCAATTTGATTTGATAGGCAAAAAATCTATCTAACAATGAGAGCCAATCTAACATATTGAAGGAAGATTTGATAGTTTCACCATCTATGATTTGTTGAGAGGGAAAAAATCTATCTAACAAATAATGCCCGTCTAAAATATAGCTAGAAGAATTGATAGTTTCGCCAAATATGATAGTTTGAGAGGAAAAATATCTATCTAACCAGCAGTGTCAGTCTAAAATATAGTCAGAAGAGTTGATAGTTTCGCTATCTATGATAGTTTGAGAGGAAAAATATCTATCTAACCAGCAATGTCAGTCTAAAATATAGTCAGAAGAGTTGATAGTTCCGCCATCTATGATAGTTTGAGAGGAAAAAAATCTATCTAAGAAGGAGTTCCACTCTAAAATATAGCCAGAAGAATTGATAGTTTCGCCATCTATGATAGTTTGATAGGAAAAAAATCTATCTAAGGAGGAGTGCCCAACTCTGATCATGACGTCAAAACCGGAAACGCGAAAAAGCGTACAGTAGGAAAAATCTCACATCGTTTAGTAAGCGCTGCCATCAAAGAGGGTTACTGAACGTACCCAATAAAAAGTATGGCCATAAACAAAGATTTAGTGTTGAAAAGGGCGTTTCCCCTCAGTTTAATATACATTCTTACCAGGCAAGGCTTATATTAACGTTGTTTTGGTTTCACAGTTACTCACACTGTTGACTGTTCTGTTTTTGGGGTTAAAAAAGAGAAAAAGCTTCAACTTTTATTAAGAGCTTTTCTTGTATATAGATACTCTTATTAATAATCAATAAAAATACATTAAAGCCTTTAAAGGAGGAGCCGTTACCGTAACAAAGGAAGGAATTCACTAATCACTACAAAGTACCAGGCTGGGAAATAGCACACTTCCTCTGGTCCAAAACCAGTTTATTAATTGCTTGGACTAGTTTTTTAATTCAAAAAGTGGGGGTTACTGGTCCTCGGGACCAGTTTATTAATTGCAAATCTATTGGAGAACAAAGGCTGGGACCAGTCCGGAGACCAGTTAATTATTTCTTGGACTAGAGGGGTCACTGGTCCCAAGGACTAGTTTAAAAAATATCCTTATTTCCCAGCCTGCAAAGTACAATCGCCAAAAGGGAACGTCTAGCAGACAGCTTTTTTCTTAACCGCCGTCAATCAGTCTGGGAAATAAGGATTTTTTTTAAACTAGTCCTTGGGAGTACAGTTTGGGAAATGATTTTTTAAAACTGGACACTGGGCCAGCCACCCCCCCGGCCCTGGTCTGGAATAAATAAACTGATCCATGACCATTGACCAGAACGCGTCGTCTGCGGTCTTTTCCCGCTAAATAAATATTATTAAAGAAGTGGATAATTGAAATAGTTGAGATAATTTCTGGACTCTGGTTACCCAGTTACACTTGAATTTTATTAGTGGTCAAGTACACCACTGACCCCCCTCCGATTTAATTTTTAAACGGGTCCAGGCAATTTTTAAACTGGTCCTGGCATTTTTTAAACTGGTCCTGGCAATTTTTAAACTGGTCCTGGCAATTTTTAAACTGGTCCTGGCAATTTTTAAACTGGTCCTGGCATTTTTTAAACTGGTCCTGGCATTTTTTAAACTAGTCCTGGCATTTTTTAAACTGGTCCTGGCAATTTTTAAACTGGTCCTGGATTTTTTAAACTGGTCCTGGCAATTTTTAAACTGGTCCTGGATTTTTTAAACTGGTCCTGGCAATTTTTAAACTGGTCCTGGATTTTTTAAACTGGTCCTGGCAATTTTTAAACTGGTCATTCGCCCTATGCCACCGCCTTACTTCCCAAGCTGATTGGTACCAGTGAACCCCCCCCCCTAGTGTCCGAAATAATAAACTGGTTTCCGGACTGGCCCCCACCTTTGTTCTTAGCAATTAATAAACTGGTTTTGAACCAGAGGAAGTGTGCTGAAGACTGCTGTCACTGCTGACTGGGACCGTCCATAAACTACGTCACGCGAAAAAAAGCATTTTCTGACCCCCCCGTCCCCCAGATCACGCTTCGTCACGCTTTTCTCAGACCCTTCCCCTAAAAATCACGTCACATTTCTTTAACCCCCCCCCCTCCGCACTATGATTTGTCTTAATTTACAAATTTAATTTGATTAATTTCTTGAGTGATATGCCGCCGTCTCAGAAATATTTTGCTCGGCTGAAAATTCAAGTTCTCTTCCGTTTTAAGCTTTTTCCCTCTGATTGACCTTTAGAATTTTAGTGTCTGGATGAGCTTTTTATAAGCTTCAAAAAAGTTCCATAAAGCTTAGTTAAAGGGGCACACTTTTTAGGTTTCGACACTGTCACCGAAAACAGACTTATCAAGCTTGAGATTTAGAAAATTTGCCAAAGAATCGAAACCATTTCAATCGGCAGGGGGATTTGATTCATCCTCACAAATAATAGGGGCGAATAAACAGAGACATAAGAGAGTTTACGCTGTTTATTTTAAATGTGCTATTTAAATTGGCTATACATAAAGGTGTAAATAGTAGATAATTGCTTAAATTTTCTACTATTTAAGCGATGATGGAATAACAATTTTGGTAAATTATTGTAACGGTGGACTATGGAATGTTGTCTTTCTTCTTCTATAACATAAGAGAGCCAATCGCCCTCTTACTGACTTCGTAACAAAATCAATGCTAAATGTGACGTCACGCATCGAAGAACCCCTCTCTCCCCCTTGACATGGACCGTCACAAATTTAGAAACCCCCTCCCCCCATAAGAGTGTGACGTAGTTTATGGACGGTCCCTATACTGCAAACTGAATTTGGCGGGTTCAATCTCCGTTATTAATATTACATATATTTCATATCCCCTTTAATAACTCCATGCTTCTTTCACTTAAAAGCCGAGAAAAAACGCAGACAGAAACTCGTAAAGAAAAGCATTCCATCCAATACACATATTTTAATAAGTGAAACATAATTATCAGTAATATTTTGTAATTAGTTTAAATAATTTACATTAGTTACGTTTTAAAAGCATGAGCTTTGAAAATAATGAAACACGTTCTTCTCCAGTAGTAAGATACATACTTCTTGTCGCAGTGATAAAGAAATGGAAGAGGAATTGACTGAATATCAGTGTTGGACTGACATTTTGAGCCTTTGTACGCTGTTATCGTGACAGTTTAAGGAGAAAACGCAAAAAGACCTGCGAAAAGCGTCCAATGAAGGCCAGACGAGATTCTCCCGCCCACAAGGCACCCCTCTTTCGGCCCCCAAAAGTGTCGGGGCTTTAGTCGCTCGTGTCCATGACCAATGACCAGGGCACGTCAAGGTCAGGGGGATCGCTGGCCTAATGTCCAGTTTAAAAAATCCTTATTTCCCACCCCGCAGACGTGCCACACCCACACGCATTCTTTTCTTATCTTAATACCACTCCAGTACTAAAATAATACCGCCTCCAAGTTCGAGGTTTTGCAAACTTTTACGTCTGCTAGGCATTCTTCTTATGGACCGTCAAGTGGTAAACTAAAATTACTAGAGAAACTTTTAGTAAAAGAAATAAGAAACTCGTTCGCCAAGAAGAACAAATAACAAGGAAAAGATTCCTCAGACGTTACAGGACTTGACATAGTCTTGAATCATTAGTTTAATTTGGTTTAGTAGTAGGATGGATGCTATTAAAGATTGTGTTGTGATGATGAAACCTTTAAGCTGGTAAGTAATGAAAATATCTCTTGAACTTGAAGAATGTCCCAAAGAAGCAATCTCTCTTAAGGACTCTCCCCTTTACCCAGACTTGTTGTTTTGATTGAAAATACTACACTACGCAGTCCAGACCAAACATATTTTTTAAATACAGCGTCAACAATTATAACACATGGAACAGCCATCCATAAGATACACCTTCCCCATTCTTGAAATGACGCGGCGAAATATTTATTTTTTGATGGGGTAATCATTGCGTGGAATAACTTGCCAGAGCATTTTGTCTCCTCAGGCTAGCGATGTTCAAACATTAACTCAGGACCACATAATTTTACGAAACTACATGGCTATGGCTCAAAATCCTCTACCTGTTCCAGATGGGCTAGTGAAGTTTTATTAGCCTCTCATATTTAAAGTAAAAGGCCGGGTAACATAACATTAAACCGGCAATTTTACAGAATAGCTTCTGGTAGCAGATCACTTTTGTTTTTATGTTTATTATGTGTAATATTGGATGAAAAAAATTATGGCCCAAAACTTTTTCGGCGCAAATGATTATTGAAAAAGTTACAAGCGTTTAATTCTTTGGCGTGCGCAAAGGCTTAGGGATCCATGTCATTGGCTAAAAGCCTAAAAAGCAATTATAAGTGGAAAAAGGACCATACACGTATAGGAGTCACGAATTAAGATCTCTGCAGACGAAAATACCAAAACCAAACCTAAAATAACCTAACCAAGCCTAATATATAAATATTTTGGAAAAGGTGGCAGCTAATTAATAGGTGAATATAATTTTGGTAGAGGTGGCAGCTAATTAATTGGTTATTTTCGTCTGCAGAGATCTTAATTCGTGACCTCTAAGCCTTTGCGTAAGCCAAAGACTTAAACGGTTGTAACTTTTTAAATAATCATTTGCGCTGGAAAATTTTTGCACCATAATTTTTTTCATGCAATTTTACATATAATAAACATAGAAAGAAAAGTGAACGACCCCTACCAGGAGCTATTCTGAAATATGTCCCATTATACCTTATAAGAACGGCCTTTTCGAGGGCCTTTTTCTAAATATAAAACGGAAACTTATGAAAAAAAAAAATAATAATCTCTTATTACAAAAAAATTGTGTTATTTCGGAATTCATTTAAATTTTTTCGCCATTTGTAATTTACTCTTCGATTCTGATTTCACGAGAACTGCAAGACATTTCATGCGTATAAAGGCAGGCCCCTTAAAGGGGCTGTCCGACCCCCTTTCCTTTTTTACCCACCCGCTATGTTAAGCTCTATGAGGAAGATCGTCGTTTGTCCCACTGTCCGAACAGCCCCTTTAATTTGCAGTTAGAATTAGGCGCCCCAAATAGTGACATTTTTTTCAATCAACTCAAGATTTAGAAATATTTGGCAAGTATAAAATGAACCAATTTGATACATTTTCACATAATTGGTATTTAACTATTCATTTTTGAAGGAAAAGGTCAGAAAACAACATTTTACCTTAATACAAAAGAAAAAATAAAAAAATATGTCTTATTACAAAATAGTTAGCATTTAATTAATCATAAAAATTAGGGCTACTACGCCGCCATTGGTTTAGTAGCTTCTGCTAATTCGAACCTGATAAGCTCGTGATAGAGCGCACTATGCCCCACCTTACCCTTACGTCTCTCAGCCTGTGAGGATTAAACCAATCCCTCTAAACCAATAGCGGCGCAGTAGTCCTCGTTTTTAAGACTAATCAAATGCCCAAAACAGCTAAATTGAACAGAAATCACGAAAACTTTTCAATTTTCGTGTCGGACACAATCCAGATCGAGATATGATCAGTTTTAATATGCATCAATTGAATCGGATTTTGTAACTACACTCTCCCACTAATCAGCATTTCAGCCTTGAGCAACTTTGTCTCACAAAGGTCCTGGCAACACTGTAAACTCTTAGTAGTTTAAAATATTAACATTTTTCTCCATTCCTTAATTTGCTTGTTCTTCGAAAAATGTTCCATGTTTCGAAACATGTCTTCATTCAAAGTTTAATTTTAGGAAAGAAATGTGTCTCCACAAACTGTCTTTACGCAAAGCCTATATGAATTTGGTCAATTCTCAAAGAGTTGTTCTCGGAGAGGTATTTGCGATATTTTTGAACTATTCCTCGTTCTACTATGAAGTTTAAAATTGCAAAATTGATTTAGGAAATGGATAAGGAATATTGTTACTTAAGCAAAGATGACAAAATGAAGAAACTGAGGAACAAGGTAATAATTGATAAAATAGTTCCCGCATTATGAGGAAATCTGTGCTGGTAGCGCAGCTAATGGCAAAAAACGAACCTAGGGGCCATTTCGCCTTGCTTGAGTGAAAGCACCCAGTTTTTCCGTTCCTTATGAAGGGTTTATGAGATACATGATTAAAAATAACATTTCCTGCAGCCTCTCAATGACTCATGAACAATGAACTTTTTTAAATGGCCAATGATAAATTCCCCTCTGATTGGCTGAAGGTTTAGAGGATAATGGTCCCTTGTTTAAAGATTCATTAAAAATGAGGACCATTAATGTTCTTTGACGTCATTGGTTTCTCATCTTTCTTGCTCGTCTCTTTAAAAGGCATTCTGCCTGAAGGTCCCAGGGAAATTAGCTGTAGTAATGGAATCTTATTTGAATTTTTCAGTTTGACGTTTTAATTTCAAACGTGAGAAAATCGCGAATGGAAAATGAATTAACTATTAATGAGCAAGGAGATAAAATTGACCTGCTCAATAAGGTCAGAGAAGAATTGAAAAACAAAGTCAAAGATCTGAAGGTAACCTATGAGGTTAGATCTTAGCAATATTCTTTAATCATTGTTAATTGTCTAAAAAATTAGGGGAAAAATGGAGCAATTCAAAAGGCTAACGATGTATCAGTGAAAGTTGAACCAGTTGATTATGATTCAGAGCCAGATAGCCAAGCATTATCCCTTCCAGTTGCGGAACACCCTTACTAAAATATTGCATGATAAATAGGTAGATATTACATGAATTTCACGTGATTGTTACCAAGTACAAGTGAATATTACGTGACACAACGTGTCAATGATTATCACTTGTGTTTGAGAAGTATTTCATTAGTGAATACCAGCTCTTTAAAGTGTCACGTTAGATGGCTTTTCATACTCAAGGTGATTCATGGGTGACACTCGCATCACTTATATATACCCATGGATATCGGTCACGTTCAAGGCAAAGCCTTTATGAAATGAGGGTTCCTGATAGCAATATCAGGTGAATAACATCCAAAAATCACTTCGGCGCTCTGTCGATTCTGTTTGTTAAGAACTCAGTGAGCGCATGTCGGATGAATATCTGAGAACAAGTAACACTTCACTGGGTTTAAGTACACCTTGTTGGATATTGGACATTCAATATTCACCCGAATTACACCAGCCCCGCACATCACAAACATTCGTGAATTAATGTACAGTCCGCCATTCATCCAAGAACCACCAACAGTAACTTATATAAAACGTAGCGAATATTGAAGATTCGATATTCACCCGAAATTCACCAACTGCATATACGTGAATTAAAGGTTTATCATTTATGTCTGGTGTATCTCAGATCAACAAAGAGTGATTAATTATCACTTGTATCTCATATTAATAGAAAGTGATACATTTTCATTTATGTCAATTGCATCTCAGATAAATAATGGGTGACAAATTATCATTTATGCCAAGTGTATCTCAGATAAATAATGGGTGACAAATTATCATTCATGCCAGGTTTATCTCAGATCAATAATGGGTGACAAATGTCAGGTGTATCTCAGATCAATAATGGGTGACAAATTATCATTCATGCCAGGTGTATCTCAGATCAATAATGGGTGACAAATTATCATTCATGCCAGGTGTATTTCAGATCAATAGCGACTGATAAATTACCATTTATGTACTGAGGTTGGTGAATATTACACATTCAATTTTCACCAGAGATATACCAACTGCGCTCGTCAGAAACATTCAATAATTAATGTGAGGTCCGCGATTCATCCAAGAATCACCAACATATATAAACCATAGTGAATATTGGGGATTCGATATTCACCCGAAATTCAGTAACTCATATATGTCACACACTTAAACGAATTAATGTTTTAACATTTATGTTTGGTGTAACCTTTGGTGTTACTCAGTTGAATAGCGAGTGATAAATTATCTCTTATGTCAGATATATCTCAGATCAATAAGGAGTGAAACATCAGTTTTGACAGGTGTATCACAGATCAGTAGCGAGTGACAAAGTGTCATTTATGTCTTGTGTATCTCGGATCACTAACGTGTGATACATTATCATTTATGTCTAGTGCATCTCAGATAAATAATGGGTGACAAATTATCATTTATGTCTAGTGTATATCAGATCACTAACGAGTGACAAATTTTCATTTATGTCGGGTGTATCTCAGATCACTAACGAGTGATATCACTTAGATCAGAAGTAACTTCTGCTTAGATCAATAGCGAGTGATACATTATCATTTATCTCAGGTTTATCTCAGATCAATAACAGGTGATATCATTTGTGTCATTTATTCTGCCCTATCTTGGTATGATAGTGCTTCCTTTAATTCGTATTATATTAAAGATTTTGAATAAAAATGAAAGATAAGATCAGAAGTCTTTTTCATTAAGTTTGTTAGCTGAGAAATAAATATATTTTTTTCGTTTTAATTATCATTTAAGCATAATAACAGATGACCAATTTCGTAGTATGCCTTATTTTACATTTCCCATAGTGATAGCTAAGCCTTTATCTCGTAATTGAATGAATCGATCATGCATCCTCGGATTTTTTAATCAATCGTGGATATCGAAGCAATGTTCAATTATCGTTTAGTGCAGCCACTTGACACCGTCCATATTTTTCGAAAACCACCCAACATGCGGGGTTTTGTTTGAATGGGACATTTGAATTTTGGGTACAGCCGAATGGGGGAGAACCTTCGTGTGTCACTTATATTAGGTGTATTTCAGATAAACTAGTGATATAATATCAACTATTTAAGGTGTATCTCAGGTCTATCGCAAGCCACAATTTGTCACTTTTATCAGGTGTATCCCAGGTCTGTTGCAAGAGATAATTTGTCACGTACGTCGGGTCAATAACGGGCGATTATTTGTCATTCATGTCGGGTGTCTTTCGGGTCCATGGCGAGTGATTATTTGTCACTCATCTCGGGTGGCTTTTGGGTCAATAACGGGTGATTATTTGTCATCTCAGGTCAATAACGGGTGATTATTTGTCATCTCGGGTCAATAACGGGTGATTGTTTGTCATCTCAGGTCAATAACGGGTGATTATTTGTCATCTCAGGTCAATAACGGGTGATTATTTGTCATCTCGGGTCAATAACGGGTGATTATTTGTCATCTCGGGTCAATAACGGGTGATTATTTGTCATCTCGGGTCAATAACGGGTGATTATTTGTCATCTCGGGTCAATAACGGGTGATTATTTGTCATCTCGGGTCAATAACGGGTGATTATTTGTCATCTCGGGTCAATAACGGGTGATTATTTGTCATCTCGGGTCAATAACGGGTGATTATTTGTCATCTCGGGTCAATAACGGGTGATTGTTTGTCATCTCGGGTCAATAACGGGTGATTATTTGTCATCTCGGGTCAATAACGGGTGATAATGTGTCACTCATGTCGGGTGTCTTTTGGGTCAAAAACGAGTGATTATTTTTCACGCATGTCGGGTGTCTTTCGGGTCAATAACAGGTGATTATTTGTCATCTCGAGTCAATAACGGGTGATAATGTGTCACTCATGTCGGGTGTCTTTTGGGTCAATAACGAGTGATTATTTTTCACGCATGTCGGGTGTCTTTTGGGTCAATAACGGGTGATTATTTTTCACTCATGTCGGGTGTCTTTTGGGTCAATAACGGGTGATTATTTTTCACTCATGTCGGGTGTCTTTTGGGTCAATAACGGGTGATTATTTTTCACTCATGTCGGGTGTCTTTTGGGTCAATAACGGGTGATTATTTTTCACTCATGTCGGGTGTCTTTTGGGTCAATAACGGGTGATTATTTGTCAAGTATGTCGGGTGTCTTTTGGGTCAATAACGGGTGATTATTTGTCAAGTATGTCGGGTGTCTTTTGGGTCAATAACGGGTGATAATTTGTCACTCATGTCGGGTGGCTTTTGGGTCAATAACGGGTGATTATTTGTCATCTCGAGTCAATAACGGGTGATAATGTGTCACTCATGTCGGGTGTCTTTCGGGTCAATAACGAGTGATTATTTTTCACTCATGTCGGGTGTCTTTTGGGTCAATAACGGGTGATTATTTTTCACTCATGTCGGGTGTCTTTTGGGTCAATAACGGGTGATTATTTTTCACTCATGTCGGGTGTCTTTTGGGTCAATAACGGGTGATTATTTTTCACTCATGTCGGGTGTCTTTTGGGTCAATAACGGGTGATTATTTGTCAAGTATGTCGGGTGTCTTTTGGGTCAATAACGGGTGATAATTTGTCACTCATGTCGGGTGGCCTTTGGGTCAATAACGGGTGATTATTTGTCATCTCGAGTAAATAACGGGTGATAATGTGTCACTCATGTCGAGTGGCTTTTGGGTCAATAACGGGTGATTATTTGTCACCTCGAGTCGGGTGGCCTTTGGGTCAATAACGGGTGATTATTTGTCACTCATGTCGGGTGTCTTTTGGGTCAATAACGGGTGATTATTTGTCACCTCGAGTCGGGTGGCCTTTGGTTCAATAACGGGTGATTATTTGTCACCTCGAGTCGAGTGGCTTTTGGGCCAATAACGGGTGATTATTTGTCACTCATGTCGAGTGGCTTTTGGGTCAATAACGGGTGATTATTTGTCACTCATGTCGGGTGTCTTTTGAGTCAATAACGGGTGATTATTTGTCACCTCGAGTCGGGTGGCCTTTGGGTCAATAACGGGTGATTATTTGGCACCTCGAGTCGGGTGGGTTTTGGGTCAATAACGGGTGATTAATTATCTGTCATCTAGGGTCAATAACGGGTGATTAATTATCTGTCATCTAGGGTCGTTAACGGGTGATAATGTGTCACGTATGTCGGGTGTCTTTTGGGTCAATAATGGGTGATAATGTGTCACTTATGTCGCGTGTTTTGGGTCAAATATGGGTGATGTTTTTTCACTCATGTTGGCTGTCTCTTGGGCCAATAACGGGTGATTATGTGTCACGTATGTCTAGTGAAAAATGAGTGATCAGGTGTCACACAGGTTTATAACGAGTGATAATATGACTCTTATCACAAATGACAATCAAGTGTAAGTCACGTAATTTTTACGTAAACGGTCAACGTGAAACATAAATAATTAGCAGGTCTATATTGGACTAATTTTAGGCAATAATTGGAGGTCTATTTTTGGGTAAGGGCAGCAACAACCTCAATCTCAAAATGAAAGGTATTACGAGAGAAAAAAAGGTGTTTTTATTTTTATTGTTTCCATGGACTATTTATCACAATTTATTTGTATAGCTCGGAAGGACTCCCTACTGAGGCCAGGAACCGCAAGCAGCCTGGTGTGTAGATTTTCATTTTTAATGAAATACTGAAAGTCTCCCACAAGTCACTCGCTGGGTGCAAAGTTCATTGAACCAAACGCTGATGAGCTAGAACCGAAGCCCCAAAAAGTTTTACGGCAAATTTTTAAGCCTTATTAGTCAGTGGTGATGGTATGAAGTTGGGCAAGCTAGTTTTTGGAATCCTTAATGAATGTAGATTATACGGCAATGCAATGAACTGCTTCGAACTATTTTATGGCTTAACATACAAGAATGAAATCTACTCGACCCATGTTGGCGAAAGTAGCGAATCTGATTTTATTTCGAAACTACTGCTGATGCCAATCGAAAAGATTAAGACATCGGCCCAAAATAGAAAATATTTCGAATTTCTCAACAGACTTTTGAGGATCGACAGAGCATGCTGGGATATAACTTAGATAATCTGATAATCTAACCCATGTTCCAACCTTGACGTACTTTTAGACTCAACTATAACCTGTTTCAGACTAATTGTTAGTGGATCAATTTGGTTGACTTTTAACCTGTTGTTACCCACGTATCTCGTCATTTGAACCACGCATTAACTTATTTTTTATTTATAACTTTAACCTTCTATTTTCGGTAAGGTTTAGCACAAAAATTCACCCCTAGGTCAAAAAATTTGGTTCTCTTAAGCCTTTATCAGTTTTAAGGAACAATAATAAAACCACATACAAGACATTTTCCATCAGTGCTAAGGAGAAATAGTTTAAGCGAAATTATTCTTGTAAAAATATAGTTTAATGAGACGGGAAGATTTTACACTCGTTCTGCTCTGTGGCTTGGTTTGGCGCAAACACAGGGGCTACACCCCAGACTATTTCTTTCGGGGGTTTCTAGAATTTACAAGTATTAATATAGTGGCGTTACTTGGTCCAAGTTTATATTCAGTGTGTGATAGAATGCAACCCTTGTGTATTATTTCTATTTTGTACATTTTGTATGGAACTATTAGTTATTACAATAGGTGATTGATAAGATATAACACCAACAACAAGCCTCGCATTGGTTTAGAGAGAAGAAACTACTTCTTTTCTTTAATGTTGTGTCTTCACACGCCTAATTGGCATTCCTTATTAAATCAAGCGCCCTTACAGAATTCTAAATACAATATATTTAATGTTAATTTGTAAACCACGATTGAATATAACTAGGAAATAGTAGACGCGACTCTGGGAATCTTTCGCGCGCTCCCCGTCTCCACTGTGTAACGATAATAATGGGCGGATGCATCAAAAAAGGGTATGATACAAGTTAAGACCACATCCTATAGTATCATCGCGATTTCCTCGTGTCGTATCTATATTTTCCGGATTTACGTGATTATTTCCTTAATGAAACATAGTTTTTGCTTTTTGTAGATAAATCCAAGGAAAAACATAATCCTGAAGACAAAAGAGGTCTAGACCATAACATTAAAATTCTTACTAGAGAAAAAATCTTCAAATGTGATCAGTGTGAATTTTTGAGCACACAGAAATGTAATTTGACCAGACATGAACGCATACACAGCGGTGAAAAACCTTTCCAATGTGATCAGTGTGATTTTATGTGCGCTGACAAGAGTAGTTTTATCAGACATCAACGCGTTCACAGTGGAGAAAAACCTTTCCAATGTGATCAGTGTGGCTTCGCTACCAAGTGGAAGTCCGTATTGATCACACATCAACAACTTCACAGTGGAGAAAAACCTTTCCAATGTGATCAGTGTGACTACGCATGCGCGTGGAAGTCTATATTGATCACACATCAAAGCGTTCACAGTAGAGAAAAACCTTTCCATTGTGATCAGTGTGATTTTAGATGCGCTGTCAAGGGTAATTTTATCAGACATCAACGTGTTCACAGTGCTGAAAAACCTTTCCAATGTGATCAGTGTGACTACGCTAGCGCATGGAAGTCTGTATTGATCTCACATCAACGCGTTCACAGTGGAGAAAAACCTTTCCAATGTGATCAGTGTGACTACGCTAGCGCGCGGAAGTCCGGATTGATCACACATCAACGTAATCACTCTGTAGAAAAACCTTTCCAATGTGATCAGTGTGATTTTGGTTGCGCTGTCAAACGTAGTTTTATCAGACATCAACGCGTTCACAGTGACGAAAAACGCTTCAAATGTAACCAGTGTGAATATTCCAGCACTCACAAGAATAGTTTAATCATACATCAACGCATTCACAATGGTGAAAAACCCTTCAAATGTGATAAGTGTGACTATTCCAGCGTACAGAAGCCTAATTTGACCAAACATCAACGCATACACAATGGTGGAAAACCCTTCAAATGCCATCAGTAAGACTTTAGGTGCACTGGCAAGAGTACTTTCATCAGGCATCAACGCGTTCAAAGTTGGGGGAAAGCCCTTTAAATGTGCTCACTGTGACTTTACTAGCGCATGAAAGTTCGTTTTGATCACACATAATACCCTTCATAATAGAGAAAAACCCTTCAGACGTGACTGTTGTGAATTTGCCAGTAAATATAAGAGTTCTTTTATAGGACATGTTCGCATTCACAGCGGTGAAATACCATTGAAATTCGATTGCACGACAGACATACATTCACGGTGGAGAAAAACCCTTCAAATGTGGTCGTTGTATATATTCAAAATAATTGAAAATGAAACGTATCAAGTAGTAATAGTGGAATGTCCATTATTCATTATACGTTAACACTGCTTTTTGAAATAATGTAAATATTTTACTTAATATGCTGATTTTATTGTAAGTAATTTTAATTGTTTGAGTTTCTCATTTGTAGAAATAAAATGTTCAAGAATTAAACATTCTAACTAATATTAAAATTCATTACTCGTGTTTAAATTAAATCAATTTTCAGAAGGTAATTTCAATTGAAGTAAGTTACCTTACCTTGGAACATTCTGAAAAATATGGTCAATTCATGGGGCAACATCATACTCCGCCGCTATTTCTTTCATATGAGCTGAAATGAATCATATAACCCTTGCTTGTATTGAGAATGAAAGATCTATATATGTTGAAACGTCTTCAATATTATGTTTTTGGGTCTTCGGGAGCACTGCCATCTCTAATACTAGGCCTTGAAATGTACAACAGAAGCATTTTTTAAGTGACACTTTGAATTTGCGCTTAGTAACCGTTAGATGGCGCTTTTCTGAGGCGAATTTTCGCGATGACGAAAGTAAATTCGTACTGCGCAGTCTCGCATGACGTCACGTCTTTCTCTTATGGCGGACTATTTTAAAATGTCCCATAAATTTCTATTATTAGAATGGCTAAAGGTGCACCTCTTTTTAGGATAGAAAGAAACTAAAATAACAATTTTTTGGAAAAGGTTGCAATAAACAAGCTAATTAGCAATAATTTTCGGAAAGGTAGCAATAAATAAGGGTAAAAATATATCCAATTTAGTAAAATGTTGTAAAATTTGGAAATATATTCAGTTGATAAAACTTGAAAATTCCAAAAACAGGTGCACATTAAGCCGCTCATATTTTTTTAAGAACTAAGAGGTCCACTGGATAGTTTGACCAGAAGTGAGATGAGACTAGAAGTACTGAGCTAACCAAATTCTTCACTCGGCGAAAGTGAATGTTCTTGATAACACACGAACGGCTGGCCCTCTCGTGGCGGTTTCAGAATTTCCCCTCCAAAACGTGAGACGCTCGCGGTGGTAGACGGCCGAACTAGATTCAAGCACCCGCGTCCGTGTTTCGCCGCTTTAGGTTGAGGGGAAGGGGGTAAGAAATTTTTTTGGAACTCGACCAATTTTTTTCTCTCTAGCGTAGGCTCGATGGAAGCGGCGTAAAATCCTCAAATTTGTTCACTAATGCCAGGATCTATTACCAATGCTAGAGCCCTTCACTTCTAGTCTCATCTCACTTCTGGTTTGACCAATAAATTTTCAGAAGTTTTGATAGCTTGGCTAGGGAGAAGCGTCTCAATTTTTGCTCACTCCAGTGGATAATGTCCTATAAATTTTCCATTCAAACTGGGGGCACTGGACACTTGTCCTAAAAGAAGTGTTTCTTATTTCCGGCCCTGACTATGGGTGCAATTAGTCGCTAAAATGATGCCCAGTTACGTATGATTGTATCCTTCGTCAAATTCAGTGAAATCTGAACTTCTGAAGCCCAACTACAATGTGTTTGTATCGTGTCTCTCAACCTAGATCCCAATCAAAAGTTTTGAGTTTAATACTTTTGCTGGATCGTGCGGGATATAGGTGTCCCAGCAATTATTTGACGAAAATTTGAATTGGTATTGCAGATTTTGTAAAGAAAGCAATGCACTTAATTTCGAAACGTTGTTCATTGATGATACTTGTCATTTCATTCAACCATATTTTCCGAAGGTTTTAAAATGTGACTATCACACTTATTTGGCATTAACGAAACTGTTGTTAACAAAGTTTATAAGACCATTGTTTGACAACTACGCGAAAGATTTAACAGATCGCAAATAATCGTACAAAAAGTTCAAGAACAAACCTCTCTCTAGAAAAACTCCAAAGATTTAAATAAATTTTACCCACGCTGTGATAAATGCCTTCTTATGTTTTAACAAGTTGAAAATAAACTTGTCGTTTTAATTTTAATGTGTCAGGTTATTTTAATCAGCTGCTATATTATCCTCAATACCTTTACTTTAACCGTTGTCTTGCAAGCTTTCAACAATTTCCCATAGTTCTGAACTTGCCGCCAGTTTAACACCTCAGAAAAGCGACATCTAGCGCCATTTGTGAAATCCTAACTGCCACCCCCCTTTTATTCGTATCACATTGCCTAGTATTAGAGATGGCAGTGTCGGGAGCCTTTTGAATATATTAGAGCCCCTTAAGAGACCTTGTACTAGACATATCAAAAAGATATCTAGAAACAGAGCGCCGTGAGAAGTCTTGTGTTAGACATATCACTAGATATCTAGAAATACAACCAGTGATACAACGCCCTAAGAGAAGCCAAAAAAGTAGGTTATTAAGCAAAGACCATTTCTCGGAAGTCTTAGAAGTAGAGCGCCCCATCTCAGAGGTCCGACATTCCCAAAAAACGTACGGGATTTCGCGATTTTGCCAATGATTACGATAAAGATTTCGTGATTTTGCCAATGATTACGAGAAAGATTTCGTGATTTCACGATTTCACAAAGATTAAAGCAGGAATGAAGCTGAGACCACCTAATATGGCTACCAGAACAGCGGTAAGACTTGGGAGGGTGTCACTTACTACTATCCCATTGCTACTATAACCAGGCGGCACCTAAAGTTTGTGCCGTCCCACCGTCTCACCCCAGTTCGAATAGGGCGAACGGGAGCGTGGGAAATAAGGCGGTGGCACAGGGCAAATGACCAGTTTAAAAATTGCCTGGACCAGTTTAAAAATTAAATCGGAGGGGGTTCAGTTAAATTCAATTGGTATGCCCTACCCTAGTTGCAATTAAGGAGATGTGGATCATTCAAAAGAGGAGTTCAATTAGAATCTGTGCCTAATTTGAAGGATATTGACAGTTTTCATGATTTTTCCCGCAAAAACCCGTAATTTAATTAATAATTTCGATTATTTTTGATTAGAGGAAGTCATTTCATGAGGTATATTTAATTGAGAAAATATGGATTGATTTAATTGAGAAAATATGGATTGATTTAATTGAGAAAATATGGATTGATTTAATTGAGAAAATATGGATTGATTTAATTGGGAAATATCTACTTTTACATAGCTTATCCGTAAAATTATTAGTTTGCCCTGAAAATGGTTATAGGTATTTTTTGTGGTTTAAGTCTTGAAGAATCTCTGATATTTTACCGACATGCTACTGCTAGAACAACACTGATCATCAAGAGCAGCCATGGAAATAAGGTTTTTTTTCAACTAGTCCTCGGGACCAGCGACCCCGACATCAACAATATTCAAACTGGTCCCTAAGACCAGTTACCCCTGTGCGATTTATTTTACTACTGGTCCCACTTTAAATTATTTATAAATATAAAATTACATGGTCCCAAATCATTTTTAACAATTTTATTTAGCCATCTTTGACTACATTATCGTACGAAAGCAAAAAAAGATTATCGATTTTCAACCAAAATTATAGTACGCTCCGAGCCATAGATGGGCACTATCATATCATTTGATAGTTTTACCACTTGATACGATAGAAAACTAAATCTGCCCCTATCAAAGTATCAATTTTGATAGTTATTTTCGAGAAAAATTTGAATTATAATGATCGATTGAGTTTGATAGCTTAGAAAGTGCACTCGAAGTTGATATGATTCATTGATTCGTTGAAATCTTCTAGAGAAAAATATCGATTCTCAACGTGATCTGGCTACTAACCCCATCTTTTAGAAATCATAAAAAATGATAGGCATTATTCCTTGAGAAATAAATTGATTCTTTGAGTGAGTTTATTTGGCGACATCTGTTTTCTGATTTCATTTTAAAAAATTATGTGCTAATCTTTGATAGGCAATTTTGATAGTTATGAAAATTTCTGGAAAGATAAGTCGTTTTTTGAATGATATCGAAGTTTTTAATATATTTGAACGTTAGCAAGTGTAGGTTTATTCTATAAGAAGATTCTGTACTTGGTGGTCGTTATAACCCTCTCAAACAAATAAATAAAAATAAAATAAACGATGGTTCAACAGTTCAAACTGTGAAGACGGAGCTTCTTGTATATAGAAGCTCCGTGCTGTCACTGATGTGAACGACTACTCGAGGAGGAAGAACGATTCCACGAAATCATCCAAACGTAGAATTAGATAAATTAAAGTGTAGATTTTCTGATTTTTATTACCCACAGTTTTAATTGCAATTTTTGCCTTTAATTATTATTAGTTAACCGTTTATAGTAGATGGTTTAGATTAAATCAAGGGCGAATAATTTGAAAAAGTTTGGATAGTAGCTTTTGAACTATAGACAGTTAAAAGTCAAACTTGAGAAATGAGATTATGGAAATTATATGAATATATGAAAATATTAGAAATTCTACAAAATCAGGAAATATCAGGAATCGATTAAACAGAGTAAAAGTAGGTAGAGCCCAAATCAGTTTGATCGAAAACAATCAAATTTAAAGTCCGGAAATTAAATAATCGATTAATTTAGTCGTTCCTAAAGATTTCAATTTGATTTGATAGGCAAAAAATCTATCTAACAATGAGAGCCAATCTAACATATTGAAGGAAGATTTGATAGTTTCACCATCTATGATTTGTTGAGAGGGAAAAAATCTATCTAACAAATAATGCCCGTCTAAAATATAGCTAGAAGAATTGATAGTTTCGCCAAATATGATAGTTTGAGAGGAAAAATATCTATCTAACCAGCAGTGTCAGTCTAAAATATAGTCAGAAGAGTTGATAGTTTCGCTATCTATGATAGTTTGAGAGGAAAAATATCTATCTAACCAGCAATGTCAGTCAAAAATATAGTCAGAAGAGTTGATAGTTCCGCCATCTATGATAGTTTGAGAGGAAAAAAATCTATCTAAGAAGGAGTTCCACTCTAAAATATAGCCAGAAGAATTGATAGTTTCGCCATCTATGATAGTTTGATAGGAAAAAAATCTATCTAAGGAGGAGTGCCCAACTCTGCTCCGAGCGCCTTCAAAATAGTGGTGTTCTGATTGACCTTGTATTTATACTAAAATCGGTACAAATTACAAGGGTCCTGAAGGAGATGGACAAATAACGTCTCCGAACGTTTCTCTAATCCTGCCTTTGGACTTAAAACATGAATAATTTCATCCTATTTCACCTTTTTTTTCTTCTAGCGAGCCTTTTGTGCCCAGATTAGTTAAATTACCCGCTAAATTATCATACAATTATCGTACGCCGAAGCCGAATTATCGAATTTAGCGTGCTAGGCTGCGTTCAGTAACCGGCATCAAAAACATCAATGACTAAAAGATGACATCGATGTCTTACTGAACGGTTTTTCGCGTCTTTGGGCGTGACGTCATGATGCTCATCGGATGCCCATCAGGAAAATCAGCTGTGAGAGGAGGTTTTTTTGATGAGCATCGGATTCATGACGTAAATTTCGTCATTTTGCGCCGCGACAATTAAAAAAATGTAGAATTGACAAATATTATCCTTATGGTCTGGATAATAATACTAAAAAGCAATATATTATTTCGGTAAAAAATGGATTCTGACAGAGTTTTGATTTAATTGATAAACTGAAGTACAATATCTTTGTAAATATTTCGGATTTGTTATTTAAGCCTCTGCCGTAACGTTATCATAATATCGTCGCCATTAAGAAAAGCATCGATTACACAAAATTGTGCCGTTCAGCAACTGCAACGTCATCATGACGTCAAAAGAACATCGATTTCATTTTCCCAAGCATCGATGTTTTTCCCGATGAGTGTTACTGAACGCAGCCCTAGTACAGCGTCATAACTATCGTACGCTTCGAAAAAACTCTTAAAATTATCGCATTGTACTATAATTATCGTACGTCTGGCAACGCTGTACTGATTACTTCTAATCTGAAACTACGACTAGGAGTAGAGATAATGAAGAAATAAGATTAAGACTCCTTGCGATGTGAAAGGAGTCGAAATTTGACGAAAACCTTGAATAAATGAACTCGTCCCTTTTCAATATTTATCCAAAATTAGAATTAATAAACAAGTCCCTAGGACTCGTGACCCTCGGTTTTTGAATAAAAAAACTAGTCTGAGTAATTAATAAAGTGGTTTTGGACCTGTAAACCTGTGTTATTTCCATGGCTGATCAAGAGGGGTGACGACTGACGGACCTGACGGCGGCTAGGAAAAGGTTAAAGCTATCTGCTAGAAGTTCTCCTGTTTAGTTTGGCACTGTGACTTGTAGTGAATTCCTTTGTTGTTCCTCCTTTAAAGGCATTAATGTAAGTTTATTGATTATTAAAATTAGTATCCATATTCAAAAGTGGAAACGTTTACTCACGAAGACACGAAAGTGAGGAATTATAAACTATAAACGTCATATTAGCCCTTGTTGTTTAGAATTTATATTAAACTGAGGGGAAACCCCATAATATTTTGAAGCAAAATGGGCCAAATGATAGTATTCCCCCTCCACGGATTTTTAAAAGTTTGTACTCATTTCTGATAGTAAATGAGGTGGGGAACACGATGCCGTCAAAATTTTTCACCGCAAATGATTTTTTTTTTAAAAAAAAGGTAGCACATATTACTTATTGTTCGTATATTTGATATTTGGGGCGCATACACTTGTTTAGATTATGTTTGGGATATTTTAGGTTCAGGTTAGGTTAGGTTCAGGTTAGGTTAGGTTAGGTTCAGGTTAGGTTAGGTTAGGTTCAGGTTCAGGTTAGGTTAGGTTAGGTTAGGTTCAGGTAAGGTTCAGGTAAGGTTCAGGTTAGGTTAGGTTAGGCTCAGGTTAGGTTAGGTTCAGGTTAGGTTAGGTTAGGTTAGGTTCAGGTTAGGTTAGGTTAGCTTAGGTTAGGTTCAGTTTCTATTAGATTTCTCCTTTTCCAAAATATTGCAATTTTCATAAAAAAAAATTCATTTGCGGTGGAAATTTTTAACAGCATCGTGTTCCTCACCTCATTTACTATCAGAAATGAGTACAAACTTTAAAAATCCGTGGACGGGGAATACTACTATTTTACCGCAAAATGTCACTATTTTACCCCTAAACCTTTAAATTTCACTACTCTTAGTGTATTTTAATGATTATTTAGATTAATTTAAACGTATAGTAGTAAAAATTACGTTCTACGAACGTTTATTGGAGTTTTCGTCTATTTAAATTTTACCTCTTAATTTTGTACCGGAACTCACTATTTTACCGAAACGACAAAGCCAAAAGTAATTTTGAATGTAAAGCAGACGACGCATTGTAAGATTTCTACTATTTGGAGTTTGAGGTAATTCAGTAAAAGTTGGGCAAAAGCACATTTAGTTTAAAAAAGTGTTTCCCGGAATAGTGTTCATAACTTCATATCATCCCTAACTGGTACGTAAGAATGTGTATTAGTGACACTTAAGTCGGCTATTTTGAAGAATAGTACCGGCACCTTGAAATATAATAAAATATATACCAAATGAAAGCTCACGCCTTCCTCTATTCATTGCATATCATTATAATAGGCGCAAAAGATAATTTAGCCGCTACAACGTGGAACCAGCCTCAGCAAGCACTCGCAGGATCGAGCCTATCCCAGGGTAAGTTAAAAATATTCATAATTAATTTAATTAATTCATATTAATCTCGTTTGTGTACAGGTGTTTCAGGGTGAAAATATACTGGAATTAATGATGGTGCAATGATAATGATGAGAAAATTAGGAAACAATTTTCAATTTTTTTGGCAAAATGTCACTAGATGGTGTTAAACACATGTATAAAATAGAAATATAACTAAAACTGAACCTACAACTGATCCCAGGGTAAGTTAAAAATATTCATAATTAATTTAATTAATTCATATTAATCTCGTTTGTGTACAGGTGTTTCAGGGTGAAAATATACTGGAATTAATGATGGTGCAATGATAATGATGAGAAAATTACAATTGCAATTGCCCATTAATTCACAAATACTAGGTTAGGTTAGGTTAGGTTAGGTTAGGTTAGGTTAGGTTAGGTTAGGTTAGGTTAGTAATCTTTTATAAATCATTTAACAATGCTACGCCTTTTCCAGAATATTGGCAAACATGTCAAATTTGAATTTCCCGCCATTTTTACTCGATTTTTAAATTTTGATTTTCTACCATTAATAATCATTTGCGCCAAAAAATTTTACCACCATATTTTTTTTCACGGTCTAACGAGTAAAAAAAAAAAAAAAAAGCGACTCATATGACTTGAATCCCTAATTTAGTTTCGAAAGTTACCGATAGATGGCGTTTTATACGGCTACCCCCAGAAAATAGCGCTGTCTGCTCGTTGCCCCTTCCGCGTCGACCTCCCATTGAATTGTATATCTACCCTTTTAACATATCTATGGATGTTATCTCAACTATTTTAATTATCCACTGCTTCATTTTAACAGACGACGCGTCCTGGTCAATGGTCATGGTTCAATTTATTTATTCCAGACCAGGGGGGGGTGGCTGGCCCAATGTCCAGTTTTAAAAAATCCTTATTTCCCACCCTGTACTCCCAAGGACTAGTTTAAAAAATATCCTTATTTCCCAGACTGATTGACGGCGGTTAGGAAAAGCTGTCTGCTAGACGTTCCCTTTTTTTTGGCGTTTGTACTTTGTAGTGATTAGTGAATTCCTTTGTTACGGTAACGGCTCCTCCTTTGAAGGCTTTAATGTATTTTTAATAATTATTAAAAAGAATATCTATATACAAGAAAAGCTCTTAATAAAAGTTCAAGCTTTTTCTCTTTTTTAACGCCAAAAACAGAACGGTGTGAGTAACTGTGAAAGAAGAACGTTCATTTAAATCTTTGTTTATGTCCATACTTTTTATTATTATTAAAATGTTACGTATATTATCTTAACAGGGAAACTGTACAAAGAGTGATGGAATTTGTTAAAGAATGTCGTGTTATGGTCGAACGTTTAAGCTGGTAAGTGATGAATATAATGCAACTTGGATCATGTTAAACAGGCATAACCGATCCAAACCTATTGAAATTTGAAACTATTATACCTTGAAAAGAAATAGATCTTTCTTGCTGTTTAAAAAATTAAAAATACTAGCAGAATAAATAATTTATACGAAGCTAGTTGTAGTTGTATACACCTAAAAATAAATTCATTCAAAATTTACAACGGCCTTACGAGTTTCTAAACCGGGCTTTCACGAATGAGGGGTGATCTTATTGGTTCGCTTAGAAATGCGCAGAGGCAGAATTTTAGTGTCAGAATGTTTTCAGCCAATGAAAAAATGTCACCTTTGAGTTTGTATTTCTGTTCACTAGATGGCGCTTGCTTTATTTTCAATCTGCCCCTTAACAGGCGTATATATATGGCCAGCTTGTTTATTTTATTTTTAGGTCTATTCAGAAAGTGTGCTTGAGAAAATCCCTAGTCTTGTAGTATTGATTGTCACAATTTGTTTGAACTAGTTAAGCTTTGCCATGTTTTCTTAGCTTTGATAGTGAAAGCTACAATGCGTGGGGAAACTTTTCTTGTTATTTGTTAGTTTTTATACACCTTAAGTTCGAAGAATTATTTTATTTTAGGGATGATTTACAATCTCAACAACTCTCTTTTCAAAATTCCGAAATGAGTTTAGTAAATCTTCAAAGGTTCGCGATCAAAGAGGTATTTGAGAAATTATTGGAATATTTTCATTGTTTTAGGCAAACTGAGTTAAGTTATTGAAACTTTGTTTTTAGGAAATGAAAGATGAGGAAGATTGTAACTATGATCACTTGAGCAAAGATGATCTAATCAATGAAGTAAAAGCTAGAGATGATCGAGTTAGGAAACTGGAAGACAAGGTATTTTCAAAGCATAGGGGTTTTTTTTTTAGCAGAGATATGAGAAAATTTAAATGGACAGTTGTTGAATCAGGTGTCCCTTAAAATAGAACCAAAATCTATCAGTGGGTTAATTAATTAAGGTTATTGGTTTAAACACCTATCAGGATTGGCACAAAGCTAAGGGGATTGGTAACACGTCCTTCGTTTCTTTATTAACAAAGAAACCCGACCAGGGCCTTTGTTGCTGATCCCCTTCTTGCGTGTCATTATCTTCCCCTTTTTCTTGCTTGCCCCTTTAAAATACGTTTAGACAAAGAAAGTCCGAAGATTGTTTTGTAATGGAATCTCATTTTGTTTAGTGTAATGTTTTAATTTCAAAAATGGCAAAAGAGAGAGTGAAAACATCATTATCGATAAATAAGCAAATAGACGAAATTGAAAGACTGAATAGGGTCATTGAAGAGTTGGAAAAGAGAATCAAAGATCTGGGACCCTATTCTGTAAGCGTTTTTGCCCGTAAAGTTTTCGTGAACCGTAAAGATTACGGTCGGTAAAAACCGTTTGGTGAAAAAGTCTATTCTGTAACTTTTTGGACGAAAACTTAACGGTAACGGTAAACGTTAACTTTTCGTGAGCTCGAAGGCATCCGTTAGGGATTTTACGGTTTAAAAAAGCATTGTTAAGCCTATTTCAAAAACACTATTATAGTGGTATAAACTTAATTGTTTACATATGTGTTTATTTTTGGCAATAATTTCAATTACGTTTCGAGGGTGATATTTAAATGGGCCTACCAATTAATACAAATGGAAATTCTTCGCGTTGCTGTGCAAGAAAGAAGGCAATGCTTTGCGTGTCAACGCGTTTTTCGTGATAAATAAAAGTTAATTTAATTAAGTTGACAATTTATAAATAATTAAATAGTGAAGAAATACCAAGCCAACAATCTGTCAATAGTTCAACTTAAGCCTAACGAAAACGGTATGATGAAATTTCAACGGGAATTTAAAAATTAACGGGAAAAATGTTTTTACTTAACGAAAAAGTTATAGAATAGCATTTTTCTCGAATTTTCATTTGGCCGTTATGCCAAAAACGGAAAACTGTAAACTTAACGGGAACCGTAATGTTTACGGGAAGGATCGAGAAAATTACAGAATAGGGTCCCTGATGGTATGCAACATCCTTCACTTTAATAAGCAATTGGAAAGAGAATTACTTTAAGAATGAGAGTTATTGTTAATTGTTTTAAAAATAGGAGAAAAGTGGAATACTTCAATTGCCTAACGATGAATTAGTGAAAACTGAACCCATCGAAAATGATTTGGGAAATAATGGCCAGGAGTTAGCCCTTCCTATTGTTATGCACAGTATCCGAGGCATTCTGGATAAAGAAGATATTATTCAAGAATCACCAGTTTTTGAACCTCAATATGAGGAGGAGGTTTACAAAACAAACGCAGAAATTGAAATTACCTCAAAAAAATATGAAAATATTGGGTTTATAACGCGAAATATGAATCCGTGTCTTGTCCCTAAACCGAAATACAGTGACATCGCGCCTTCACCAAAAATTAAGGTCGAAAACCAATTCGAAATGACTCCTGACACGAACACGGAGAGTGATTCGCCACGAGAACCTCTTGAAAACAATATTAACATTAACGACTCTTTTCTTGAATCGCAAAGTGTCTCGACAGAGGGGGAGACTGAAGATAATACAACTCGATTGACGGAATTTCGTCTTCCTGAATCGAATGTTGAAGTCGAAAAACATTTGGATCTTTCTCTTGACACAAATGTCGAAAGCGATTCAATAGAAGGATCCCCAGAAAACGATCTTGATGATAGCCAATCCGAAATCTCCTTGACATGTGCAAAGGAAACTGATAATTGTCAACACCAAACTATGGAACTGTTTGTCGATCCGAGCTCATTGAGTGTGCCAGTGCGTGTTCCTAAACTAGAACGTAACCCAATTGAACTACCAGAATTGACCTCCGTTCCTATGGAAAGCGATTTACCTGAAGTTCCAATTGCAGTTCAACATAGTAGTTCGGTGTCCAACACGGAGACATTAGAAGATGTCGCTCCAAAGATTCCAGAAGGTAAAACCTCATCGCCTCGTTCGGAAATTGCAGGTAAGTCATTTTAAGTTTTTATAGTCTTGAGTACCTAGATTGAGAAGTCGTATTTCTAAGCAACTATTTCCGACTTCTGGGTATAAAGTCTAATAGCGTATTCCATTTGAATGCTTTGAGATCGCTCTCGATTTGCTTAATAAAATCCGAATGTATTTTTTTCCCCCAATCTTTCAAAAATCGCGAATGCAGTGTTCAGTTTTCGGATCTAATTCCGCTTTAAACTTAGATGAAAACTAATCTTGGGTTATATTAATTCAAAATCTAAAACGTCACATTAAAACGCGAACCAGGAAAAAAATCTTCAACTGTTATTAGTGTTTCTTTGCAAGCTCACTGAAAATTAATTTGGTCAAACAACAAGCCATTAAAGGAACATTATCACACCCCCTACTTTTAAAATTCCGTTTCGTAGTTCACTTTTCTGAAATAGATGGCGGTTGCATCTATGTGGCCCACTCTGAAGCCGGGTGTACACAGACAAATATTTTCGTGTTTTAAGAGCGTTTTTTTCTCGAAAGAGACAAAAATCTTCAGTGTGCACCCGCATTGATATTAACGGCCGCTTTTCTAGAGAATTGAGAATGGACTCGTCTGGGGGGATTCTAACCATAATTTCTACCATTCCTACTAAGTCTGGTACTTCCTCCTACCTTCCCGCGGGGACCAAAGTTTATAACTTCACGCGGTTCACGGAATATTATTGCGGTTCATTGATTGAATGTTTGCGTTGTAAGTTCGGGTTTTTTTCTTAGTTTTATGTGTAGAAGACAATTTGACGTTCTAGCAGTATTGTATTCGAATTATGCTAATTAATTAGGATAATATGGAAACAAAAAATAGATCAAAAGTATACAAAGTGAATCTGGGCGTAGAAACATTTGAACGTTGGTCTATGGAAAGGAAAAAGTTAGGATATACAAATGAAAAATTTGGATCTTTTTTGTTCAGCAAATGGTAAGCGCGAAAGAAAATTTTGATTTACAAGTCACTTAAATTTAGTAAATAATCTTTCGGTTCAGGGAAGAACTAGAATATTTGAAGATGGAAATAAAGAAAAAGGGTTCTAAAACATATTCTGTTACCAAAGGTATTAAAAATATTCATCAAAATGTTGTATTATTAGAAGTAATAGGTTTCTTATATTATTTTACTTCAGTTATTATTTAGTATTCACTAGTACGTAGTCATATTATTATAAGTTTACCCTAAATGCTCCATAAGTATGGCACTGCCTTTGTAATGTTACATCCCTACCTAGTGGTAGGTTGGGACAGACCGGATATATATGCTCAGTTATTGCAGTTCAGCTTCCTATTTAGTCGGTACTAAGTTTTTGATAGCGTGTCCCCAGGGATCACTAATATATACCAATGGGTTTATCTTCTTGGAATGTTCAATAACGTCTTTGCTAGAGAGCTCCCTTTCTCCCTAACTTTGGGGGAGGGGTATATTTCCAAAATAGAAATCTTTCTCCCTACATTGTTTTTAAATGAGGTGTTTTTATTTATAATACCGTGACTATTATCATATCAAGCTAGAATTTTTTCACTTGCACTGCAGATGTTGAAACACAATACGAAGTTATTCCCGAATTCCAAATTACCACACCTACTAAATGTGTGAAAAATTCCACTTTTAATTTTGAAACGCCAACCTCCAGATTTAATAAACGATTGAAATCATCTACGAACTTGTGAGTTTATAAACATTATTTATCACCTCACTCCAAATTCAAAAATATATATGCCAATTAATGTAGGCGGAGAAATGATGCAAATCAAAATCGTGTTTCTTGTTTATTTTTTGAGAGCGATAGTGAAACTTCACCTATTAGGTAGGGTCCATTAATTAATAACACTATCTGCATAAAAAGGTAATCATTTTCAAAAATTTAGCGAAATTCGAAAAAATACACCTGAGAGGAATGAAAGTACAATGGTAAATTATCATGTATATATACTATTTCACCGTATGAGTAGTCGTAGCCCAAAGTGTCTTTTGTAATGGGTATCCAACCCTAGAGCGCGCTCCATATATTTTTACATTGAAAGCGAGTGAAACTGGCACACCTTTACCCTCGGATAACGTTTTCACTGTCGACCATGGTACAGCTCACTCCGGATTGGACACCCATTACAAAAGATGGAATACGATATAATTACACGGAATAAAATTAACCTGAATAATTATCTAGAGTAATAACTCGTTCATTAGTCCTACTGGTGGAGTAACCTCCAATTTTGGATCACCATTGTTAACTGATGATTGCGCGCATCTAACTGATCAGGTATTAAAACGGTTTTCGATTAGACAAAATTTACGTTTGAGTGAATTGAAACTATTTTTAAAATGGTCGATATATATAGTGCGCGCTAAAGAGGCAAGAGAAATTTCCGCCTCGTTTCTTACCATTAACCGCGCTTCAGGGTTGCCAGGATTTTGTTAGAGCATGTCGAGTTCGGAAGTTCAATTCAGTGATCATTCAGTTCCGAATCGGAACTGAATGATCACTGAATCGAACAAGTTTTTCAGTCTGTTGTAGAAAGCGGTTAAATTGCACTCACGAATGACTGGCAACGCTTGTTCGCACAATATCTATACCTATTCATTTCAGTTTCCTAGAAACCCCAATATTTGTCCAAAAGATGCTGTAAATGCCGAAATGGTTTTGGTTTTTTTGGATAAGATTGAGCAATTGGTAAAACAGGCTTTCGGATTGAAATGCTATTGCGGTTTGCCATTGCGATACACTTCTGTTTTCCGAGGATCTGCGCTAATATTTTATTATAATTGTCCTGCTGTAGCATCAGGACCGAATCACAAAAATGTACGATTGAATTTGACAATTTTTATCGGTATTAGATGATAATGAAAGACTTAAATTATAATAGGGAGTTTGGGAAAGTCAGGATAACTTTCGAGGCATTTATTCTGGAAATATCAAACTAGCGAGTGCTGTTTTATTAGCAGGCAACGAGTTTGCAAAAATTGAGAAATGGGCGCGATTTGCCAAAATTCATCTTATATCTGATGACACATTTTATCGGTATTAATCAATTGAGAACGCATTTATAATATAAGTACAATAATTAACCTTTAAATCGGATAGGTATCAGAGGCACTTCATTCAACCAGCGATACTACAATATTGGCAAAATATGCAAAACGAGCTTTTTATAAAGTTAGCTGGGAAAGAATTGTTAATTGCTGGGGACGGAAGGAATGATTCTCCCGGATTTTCTGCAACATATTGCACTTACACGTTCGCTGATTGTGAAACAAACAAAATTTTAGCAATATCTACAGTAGACGTAAGAGAAGCCGATGGGAAAAGTCCAAATATGGAGTTCATAGGTTTTCAAAGGGCTGCCAAAGAAATAATGGAATTAGCCAAAGATAACAGTATTGTTATTTCTGAAGTTGTCACGGACGCCCATTGTAAAATTAAGGTTGAAATGAGTAAGTAAAGAAATCACAAACGCCAAGAGGAGAATAACTAAAGAATAATTCCATTTGATCATGCGGTGTTTTAGAAAAGCCAGATAGGATATTCAAAAATGCCACGCATTCCTTAGATACATGGCATGCTGGAAAGAATATTAGAGCCAAAATTGCCGATGTATGTGTCACCCCTATTTATTAAAAATTTTGAGAAATTGAACCAATAAGAATTGCTTTATTGTAACTTATGATGATAAGTGAATGCGTTTTTTATGTTTTAAAGGCTGGAAAGTTGAAGGCCACTGAGGAACTAGTGAAGTGGGCGCCTGATATTAGAAACCATTTTTGGTTCTGTGCTAGAAATTGCGAAGGTGACGTGGATAAATTGCAGGCTTCATTTCAAAGTGTATTAAACCACGTCACTGATTATCATGAATGGCTTACGGACTTTGGCGCCGGGTACTCATGCGCACATGAAATACCGTTACCAAATGCAGAAGAGCGAGATAAAAAATGGCTAGAAGTTAATTCGAAGGCGTATAAAGCTCTAGAAGACATTGTGCTGAACAAAAATTTCCAAAAAAATTTAGAATACTACGTAAATTTCAGGTATTATCGTTAGTGGTGATAGTATTTGAGTGACTCGGTTAATTTTAAATTCGTTTGTAACAGACACACGGGATTCGTTGAAGTTTTTCACAATCTTATGCTTGCGTATGTCTCTAAACGGAATTTTTATAGGTGAAAAAGAACCTTCAAATTTCATTCAGAAAACGGATTTTTTGTACTAAGGTTTTGATATTTTAATTTAGTTGGGACAGCTATAAAGCTAGAGTAACGTTAGCCGCTATAGACCACAACCAACACGCCGATCGAAAACAGGCCCGTACGAAAGATGGACAGCTTAGGTATAGGTACTTCTATAGCAAGAAATCAAAAAGCTATAACGTTGGGAAGGTTTTTGAGCCTAAACAATACAATTACATAGACTCTTTGATTGAAAGCATCTTTGTAGAAAAGGAAAATTACGTGGTAAGATAGTTTAAAACCGGTAACAGTTCGCAAATGTCTTAGGTGGAAAGGTTTTATTTTTATAAACCTTTCACCCTGGTCGTTGCAATTCCTTCAGGAGCTCATTCTTGAACATTTTCTATTATTAAAGGGAAATGTATCAGACCCTTCTTTCATGGGAGAAAATGATCCCCGTCACATTTCTAGCAATATAAGTATGATGGAGAAGCCACCTAACGAGGAGTTACTAGCTAAGCACATGTCAAGATTTTAATTTCATATACCTAGCCAGGTTTATGTGGAACTGAGGTCGTTGCACACTAAATTGTTTTAATAAAAATACTCATTTGATATTCAAACCAGAAAAACTTATTTTATTTAACTAACGAAAGCACTCATTTGATTTTACAAATAAAACACTCATTTGATATTACAAACAGAAAAGTTCAATAGTTCATCGGAACTACCCCCCTTCTAAATGGCACATATTGACCATCTGGAGATGGATATGCTGCCCGAATTCGTAGCACGCAGCAAGCTGGGATCACAATGCGATTTCCGGCGCCTAATCGTCCAAATTCCATTAGCGTGTAATTTCGATATGCCTGATACCTAAACAATCAATATGTCTTTTGAACTTATCTTTATGTTCAATTGTAAAGTATATAACCTACCTGAAATTATTATTTTCTGGGCCTAGACCTCGTCGAATGGCCGCTTCATTTCGAAATCGCATGCTCACGTATAAAAGTGGACGGTATAAACACATTAAAAAGAACATAGCTCTTTCAGAATTACAAACACGTTGTCTGCAACAGACATTTTCGTCTTCTGTTGGCATAGGCCGACAATTTCCACAGATACATTTATCTTTTTTGTCTCCTTTGAGAGATCCTGGCGCATAAAACAAAGGTTCTGGTGGATCGCCTCCCGCTGCTAGAACGATCAGGCTTCTTTCACCATTCGATTGTTGCACATCTATTTAGTAATATGATTTTTATAAGAACTTTTGATTGGTTAGTAATCAACTTCGCCGACAATCGTGATTACCATTCGACATTGGCACAAAATGTAAAATTGACAGAGCCTCTGGTATTTGTCTCGCTGTGACCCGAAAATACTCTTCCAACTGTTCACGGGTTGCCTCTGAAGCGGCTTTCTATATTTTAGAAGAAATGTTAAATGTAATAGGGAAAATGAAAGCGATTAGACTTACATTTATTTCATCATTGTGTTGCTGTAAAGCATCGCAAACTTCGTTGTTAGTATTTATTTCATCCGCGTTCAACCTATCTGTAAAGGAACTTTTACCAGGAATGTTGCAAGAAGGGGGCGTTTTGTTATTGGTTCTCTTTTTTTCCACCAAATTAATTTTTTTTCGCGTTGATTTAGCCTTATTTGCAAATAAATCCTCTTCAGAACTTTCATCGCTGGATATTACCTACAAAACATTTGCAAATAAATATTTTCCTTAGTTTTTACCCCTATTTTGCTCTAACGTGGGCAATTAACAGCCAAGATTTTAACTTACATTTCCCCTTTCTTCGTCCTTTTCAAATTCTTCTTTGTTTTTATCCCTATTTGAACACGAGATTTTGCCTGGAGCACATTTGCATTCCCGCGTACATTTCAAGTTATTTGCGCGGCAAGAACATCCTCCTCGCGTAATTTTTTCGCTACCATAATTTAGTGGTCGGGTACAAGCATTGCGACACTTACACGGCTCTGTATTTGTAATGCTTTGCATTTTGTAGAATATTGAACTACTAGGCCTTCAACAAATTTTCGAAGCTTCGCTGTGAGATTTTAAAAAACGTAAAATCTTGATAATAATCAAAAGTAAATATGGGTCGCAAATAACAGAATAGGTAGGTACGTAGGTCTAGTAAAGAGTACCGCTCTAGTTTGATCTGCAGACTCGGAATCCATGGGAAGGGAAATCCCAAGAATTATTGTATAGAAAGGTTAAGCAAACCTCTAACCATTCCTAAATACCTTTGTGAACGTCTAAATTATGTCCACTGTTGAGGTTAAACTATTCAAGGTTGCTTAACGTCTCTATTGCTTCTTCGTGGAAAATTCAAAGCATCACAGGGGAGGGGACGAGTGTTTAGAATTTGTCAAGCCGGTGCTCTGAAGAAAGTGTGGGTCGAATGCTTTCACCCCATTACCTATTTACCTTCAATAAATGATAAACATCTGTAAGGCGTGGTATACCCCTTTCCGAAGTACAAAGAGTTTTTTTTTTTGGTTCTGTAGTTTCAAGAAAATTTGTTTCACTAGACCTTGCCCATAGATAAGAACGACAGAATAACAAACCAGCATTAATAGACCTACCCATAGACTCGTGGGCCCCCTGTTGCGACTGCTATCCCAACTTAAACTGAAATACCTTAGGGCAAAAAAAAACCTCTATTCCTTCCATCCGAAAACTCCAAATCCTACTGCGAAACTCTTTCTTGGAAGGGAAAAATTTCTAGACGGGTGTGGGAAACGAAAATGTTTCTGAATTCTGCCACTACTCAGAAAGTGCGCCAGAGTACAGAAAGTAAAATTTGGGGATTTCGTCGGCTAAGTCCGAGCCAAAATAGGGTGATAACGATCCTTTAAAAAATGGGGGGAAAACCCTTGTTCGTGATCAATGTGCCTTAGGAAGAACGCTCTAGATTTGGGAAAAGCATAGGCGAATACAATGGATTTGAAGGCTACAGAGCCGAGTAAAATGTCATTTATATCCTATATGAAACATATTTAAATGTGTTGGACAAAACGTTCACACTTTAATGTTGTTTTTAAAATTCAACCTAACATTTATTGACATTGAACAATGAAAATTTCCCAAGGATCTTCACTTTTTTCTTATCATCGCTGGTACTTATTTCGACCAAAAATAATTTAACAACAGAGAGGACGAATTAAAGGGGTAACTTGTCATCATGCAGCGTCACCAGGCATTTGATTCCCTAAAAATCCGTTGAATATTTTGAGAGCAAAGAAAAAGTTTGAAATACGACCGTTCGACAATATTCGTCGTTTTTTATATATTTTCTGTGGGGAAAGTCAAGAAGGAACGTACAACGGGGTTCTAAAGTTCAAATATTGAACTGGTTATAAAAGGGGTGTACAACGTCATAATTCAAAGGGTAACGAAGAATATGATCAGTGCGAATATAGATTCAGGCGCGAGTGTCATTTAATCGCGCATAAACACATTCATAGTGCTGAAAAACCGTTCAAATATGATCAGTGTGACTATGGGTGATTATTAACCTTTTCCCTCGTTAAACATTATTAATCAACGCTACTATTTACCTCTCCAAGTGACATGTCATTGAGAGTTACTGTCTGGGACGTTTCTGTGTCTGTCTGTCTTTTGTTACCATAGAGCGCGTTCGCAGGTTGCATATGGAAGTAGAAGTGTCCGTGTTTTCCGATGGTCGATAAAAATTGGATCCAAAATACACTATTCCTTCGTCTGCCTAGTCTCTCGTCCATTCCACATAACCCGAATCTCTTGCATTGGCTTCTGACTCCACCACCCTCTGGTGTCCATCTACTTCGTATATTTGAGATAAGCTTTTACTTCATCACCATCGTTAGAGGTACTAGGAATGTCTAGCCTCCAAGGGGCGGGGCTTACGCAAAATTTTCCCGGAATTTCGCTATTCATCTTCGAATGGTTGCCTGCAAGTCTGCGACTCCATTATAATCGTTAGGGGTAAGATTACGGGAACTGTCCAACCTCCACATGGTGGAACTTACAACAAATGTTCGCATCTGTTCTTATCCTGCTCTTTAATGATTCATGACAATTATGAACCTCGTATTTTTATTATTAAATCAGTCCTTCATACTTCAACATAAGTTTCATCTTGCAATAAGTTCTGATGAACCTGTCTGAAAACTATTGAATGAAAATTAATTTGAGGTCAAAGAAAAGTTGCACAACCTTTCTGTTTTCGAGCCAAGGTTTCTCCTCCATTTAAGTTGATCTTCATCCCCTTTTTGTTGATATGCTCGTTTACTCATCTGCTAAGGCCTTTAATCAACACTGTTTCATCACAAGGTTAGTGGAAAAAGCAAAAATTGCTATAATGGATTCAACACACCTTTTTTATTCCTTAACGCTGCGTTTTCGTACGCACTACTATGAAGTTCGCTTGAACGTTATTGTATTTTTGATATTAAATTGTAAATGATGTTTGTGATGATATATTTTCTGTAGGGAAATTGAAGAAGAAACGTACAACCGGGTTCAAATATTCAACTGAATATAAAAGGGGCCTACAACGTCGCAATAGAAAGGGTGAAGAAAGAAAACGCTTCAAATGTGAACAGTGTGATTATGCGTGTAAGCGGAAGGACACGGAAATATTGGACGCTAAAATCATCCACAGACTCGGCGGTACATCTACACCTAAAGCCGCAGTCAGGTTTCAATCCAAAATTTTAACTAGTTCACCAAACGTTTTCCAAGAAAGTTCGAAACAAATAATCGGTAATGCAAACGTATCCGTCGATATTTTTCAAGAAGATAATATCGATTCCGTCAACTTGATTGAAAGTGAATCGATTAAAAAAGTGGAAAAAGTTGATTATGTGTTGCCCAGCGGTTCAAGATTGAATCTACCCGCCAAACCATTTTTTGACTTGGAAATGGATGACGATGACGTGTTCGTTCTTACACCGGAAGAGTGCGCGATTATAGAAGGAGATTGCGAAAGTGGTTTTAATAAGATAGGTGTAAATAAAACAACCGTCATTCCTTCATATGGCGTCAATTCTAATAAGCAAGATGTAAATAAAACAAACGTCACTGCCGGTTTGAGTTCAGATGAGAAAGATTCGCCAATTAGATTTAATAGGAAAAGAAAAGCTGCCGTGATTAAGGTGGGTTCTGGGTACTGCCCTTAAATTTTTTCAATGAGATAAATGCAAAGATGTGTTAAAGGGGCGTACAATCCGTTATAAAGGGGGCGTATCAAGAGCTATATTTTGAAGTAGTAGTGTTACTCTCTCTTGGAGTAGTGATTGGGTAATGTCACGTGGAATGACTCGGCTCATGGATTCAAAGGGATATTCCGAAGCTCATTCCAATGCACTGATAATGTTACGAAATCCACCCATGCCCAGTAGAGCTCTATTTCATGGAAGATAAGCTTCATATAGGCCACACCCCTACGTAACGGATTGTACATCCTTTTAAATTTTGTCAAATAGGGCTATTGCAGTCAAAAGCCTCGCGGCCTCTTGTTGATAAAACCAGAAGTAATATAAGAAACCTCCCTACGGGAGGGAAGTATACAAGGCGCCATAGGCATAACGTTAAAACACGCGAGACATCCTCGAACCGCCAAATACCATATTCAGACACTATTGCTCACGGACAAGGTACGGTAGATCTTAGTCCTTTGATATGGTCGTTGGAATTGGGAAAGAGGAAAAAGCGCTTCAAACTATAGTGTAGTCTGCTTAGCAGTAGCGTCGCTAGGGTTTGAAATTTGGGGGGGGGCTAAATCTGGGCAAACTATTTTAAAGTTATTATAAGAACTTAATATAAACAAGATGGCCCAATGGCCAGGACTTAATAGTAGCCACATCGTTATCTATTTAATTAGCACATAAATAAAAAGAAAAAATTCAAAGACCCTAAACAAAAAATCAGAAGTGTCCGACCCCAGAGTGGTAGCGTATCTCAGAGTTGGGCACTCCTCCTTAGATAGATTTTTTTTCCTATCAAACTATCATAGATGTCGAAACTATCAATTCTTCTGGCTATATTTTAGAGTGGAACTCCTTCTTAGATAGATTTTTTTCCTCTCAAACCATCATAGATGGCGGAACTATCAACTCTTCTGACTATATTTTAGACTGACATTGCTGGTTAGATAGATATTTTTCCTCTCAAACTATCATAGATAGCGAAACTATAAACTCTTCTGACTATATTTTAGACTGACACTGCTGGTTAGATAGATATCTTTCCTCTCAAACTATCATATTTGGCGAAACTATCAATTCTTCTAGCTATATTTTAGACTGGCATTATTTGTTAGATAGATTTTTTCCCTCTCAACAAATCATAGATGGTGAAACTATCAAATCTTCCTTCAATATGTTAGATTGGCTCTCATTGTTAGATAGATTTTTTGCCTATCAAATCAAATTGAAATCTTTAGGAACGACTAAATTAATCGATCATTTAATCTCCGGACTTTAAATTTGATTGTTTTCGATCAAACTGATTTGGTCTCTACCTAATTTTACTCTGTTTAATCGATTCCTGATATTTCCTGATTTTGTAGAATTTCGAATATTTTCATATATTCATATAATTTCCATAATCTCATTTCTCAAGTTTGACTTTTAACTGTCTATAGTTAGCTACTATCCAAACTTTTTCAAATTATTCGCCCTCGATTTAATCTAAACCATCTACTATAAACGGTTAACTAATAATAATTAAAGGCAAAAATTGCAATTAATAACTGTGGGTAATAAAAATCAGAAAATCTACACTTTAATTTATCTACTTCTACGTTTGGATGATTTCGTGGAATCGTTCTTCCTCCTCGAGAAGTCGTTCACATCAGTGACAGCACGGAGCTTCTATTTACAAGAAGCTCCGTCTTCACAGTTTGAACTGTTGAACCATCGTTTATTTTATTTTTATTTATTTGTTTGAGAGGGTTATAACGACCACCAAATACAGAATCTTCTTATAGAATAAACCTACACTTGCTAACGTTCAAATATATTAAAAACTTCGATATCATTCAAAAAACGACTTATCTTTCCAGAAATTTTCATAACTATCAAAATTGCCTATCAAAGATTAGCTCATAATTCTTTTAAAATGAAATCAGAAAACAGATGTCGCCAAATAAAATCACTCAAAAAATCAATATATTTCTCAAGGAATAATGCCTATCATTTTTTATGATTTCTAAAAGATGGGGTTAGTAGTCAGATCACGTTGAGAATCGATATTTTTCTCTAGAAGATTTCAACGAATCAATGAATCATATCAACTTCGAGTGCACTTTTTAAGCTATCAAACTCAATCGATCATTATAATTCAAATTTTTTCGAAAATAACTATCAAAATTGATACTTTGATTGGGGCAGATTTAGTTTTCTATCGTATCAAGTGGAAAAACTATCAAATGATATGATAGTGCCCATCTATGGCGTATCTTACTGCTGCGCCAGCCAGTCGGATTCAATTCCCGGGTGCGGTGTGAAAATTTTTTTAATTAAAATAAAATCTCTAACTGAGCTCATTGGTTCCATTTAAGCTAAAATCTGACGATAACGAAAGCGAAAACCCCGGCCAGTACTACTACGGCTCGGGTCAAACTATGAGCCTATCGTATACTACGATGTGGCTAAAAATTGCATAATGGGTTCTTTGGAAAATGTGTAGACCTTTAAAACTATCCGTAAATTTGTGTCAACATGAAATTTTTCGTATTTTAAAGATGTACAACCTTTTATTGATAAGGACTACGGAACCGATTATGAAGGATTTTCACTCGTCTTAGGTTTATTTTTAGTTTTGGTTAGCTTTTAGTCCACACTATTGGGGCTCCCTTCGAAAGAACATGAAACATTTTACTTGTCTCCATCTGTTTTTTTCTTCAAAATTTTACTGTTCATATTGAAAAATTTTTATATGTTGCTACAGAATTTTAGGTTGCTAACAGCAATTTTTTGGTAGGGTTTACGGATTATTTTTGGGGGGGGGGGGCTAAGTTTGGAATTTGGGGGGGCTATAGCCCCCCAAAAAAGGCCTAGTGACGCCACTGCTGCTTAGCCGTCTGTCGTAAAGAAATAGAAGATTCCTGATTTTGCTAATAAATATTCACATACGGTTATTTCGAAACGAAAATCTAGTTTGTGTTGAAGCCAAGAAGATGAAAATTATGAATACAAGAACAAAATTTCGAGATAGATAATAACACCATTTTAAAATCTATCTATGTATAGTGTCAGGAATACATAGATTTACTACTTGGAATCATTAAGAGGCCATTTTATGGGCCTGGGTGCTTGACTGCAAGGAGAGGAGGTGTAGAAACCGTCACCGTTGACGTCATGCATAATTTATTTGATCTTAAAAACCACTTGACATTGACGTATTTTGCGACCTGCGCCGCGACTCCCGCGACCTATGCGCGGTGAACCCGTATGTAAACCTGACACGTCGTCTGAACGAGTAGAACTAGGATTACATTTCACAAAAAAAAGGCGAAAATACTTGGAGACTCGCTTTCAGTTAACAACTCGATATTACAATTCTCACAGGGTGGAGTAACAATTTAATTCCTTCCACTCTTCACCAAAGTTATACAAAAACAAAACATCAGTATCCTTATGCAAAGGCTTAGGGTTTAAGGGGAGGCAAACGTCATTCGTTTTCAATACTGAATTTCGAGCTACACTAACTAATAAATCGTCGACTTTAGTTTCAGTTAGAGAAATTTCCGCTTCAAAAACGTCGTTAACGTCAAGCTGTTACAAATTCTCGCACTTCCCGACCATTTCCGAGCCGAAACGATAGCTTAAAAGGTCATGATCTCGATCTGTCCCACACATTCGCATAACCAATGAGACGCGAGGAGGGAGGAGCAAGTGGTTTAAAAGTTTTTGGCGCTTCCCCTCACAGTCAATCAGATATTTGTGTGGGGTCTATGGCCTCTTAAAGATTCCCAGTAGTAAATCTATGTATTCCTGATAGTGTTAGTCATATACCTTGGCAAGGTAAGGGTTTAATTCAAACTTTATGCAAAGACCTATGAAAATCCTATAATCGAGTCACTGCCTGTTTATTAATGATTGATTATCATCAAAATCTAGAAATGATGCATGAATTATTTCATTGGAAAAGTTTAAAATTACAATGAGTCTATGAAATTGACTTAACTTAAGCAGCCGAAGGGAGGTTTCTTATATTACTTTTATTTATTTATTTATTTATTTATTTTATTTATTTAGTGCAACTCGAGGGATAGGGTTGTGAAGCCGCCAGGGCTTGGGTACAACCCCCCTCCATGGTAAAAACAAAAACAGCATAGTAGTACATAGATAGGAACAATATTAATAAACAGAAAACAAAAACAAAAACCAATAAAATAAATTAATTATAAGAACACTAAGGGACACACGGGAACCGGCGGTTAGGGGACGGAAGAGAGCCAGGTCGAGACGGCGAGTCGAAACGACTTTCGGCCAGGAGAGTCGAGGAGGGCGGGGGGGAGTGCGTTCCAGTCATTCACCACACGGGCAGTGAAGTGGTGCTGGCGATGGCGAGTGCGATCGCCACGGGTACGCGTCTCAGGGGCAAGTGCGAAGTACTTGGCGACCGGAGCGTCGACGGCACCGCGGAACAAGTCGAACAGGTAAACGAGGTCGTTAACGCGATGGCAGAGGACCGGCGGCAAGACACGAAGCCGAGAGTCACGCCGGGCAGGGAGTAGGCGCTCACAGCCCTTGGTAAGTTTCGTGAAACGATTATGGGCTTTGGTGAGCGACGTCTTGGGCCCCGTCTGCGGAGGAGACCATATAATCGAGTCAAAGTCGACGGATGGGAGAACCAGGGAGTTGTAAATGGTACTCATGAACCGTGGGGAGCGAAAGTAAAAGTTACGTTTGACCAGCCCTGAGATCGAGTTCAGGCGGCCGACTATTTTAGAGGTATGGCGGCGGAACAGCAGGTCCTCGTCGACCAGGGTGCCGAGGTCGGTAGCAGACGACGAAGGTGGGAGGGGGGCACTGCCAACATGGTACTGGTGGCGTGAGTTGCGCGTTCCAAGGAGCAGGACCTCGCACTTCCCGGCGTTGAAGTGGAGGCCGCAGGTTGCGGCCCAGGCGAGGACAGCGTCCAGGTCAGCCTGGAGGGCAAGGCAGTCGGCCGAGCCAGAGACCCGTCGGGAGAGTTTACAGTCGTCCGCAAACAATAAGACCAGCGAATCGTTGACTACAGCGGGGAGCGAGTTAATGAACACTCCGAAGAGGAGCGGCTCCAGGACAGACCCTTGCGGAACCCCACTGTGTAGGGGCAGAGGCGGGGAGGATTGACCCTTGAAGACAACACGCTGCATGCGGCCGGTCACGAACGAGGTTAACCGGCTGAGCGCCGAGCCTGATATGCCTGCACTGATGAGACCCTCAGTAATGCCTTTCGTTGGGATGGTGTCAAACGCCTTCGACAAATCGAGGTATATGACGTCGACTGGTTCGCCATCATCTAGCCAAGTAACCCACGAGTGAGATGCCTCCAGCAGGTTGGTTTCGCAAGAGCGACGGGCACGAAAGCCGTGTTGGGAGGGGTGCACGAAGTCCGTGGCGGCAAGATGGGCATCAAGGATGGTTTTTATGATACGTTCACAGACTTTGCAAACCACGCTGGTAAGGCTAATCGGACGGTAGTTGGCGGCCTTGGAGCGACCACCCTTCTTGTAGATGGGAGTGACGTGGGCCAGACGCCAGGCTTGCGGAACGGTGCCTTGGGCGAAGCTGGCGTTAAAAATCATCGACAGGGGACCGCACAGTGTCGGGGCCAGAGCGCGAAGCAGGTAGGGGTGAAGGCCGTCGGGTCCAGCCGATTTGGAGGGTTGAAGTCTGGTGAGTTGGCGGAGCACGTCCAGTTCCGAACAGGAGAACCGTGTCAGTGTAGCGCTGGGCAGGGCAGAGGGGCAACGTTGTTGAAGTTGGGGGAGCGCGTTCGAGGCAACTTGGGCGAAGTGGCTGTTGAATATGGTGGCGATTTCGACGGGATGGGTAGTGAGGGCACAATCAGCGCGTTCCGGTGCCGTGATGGTGAATTTGCTCTTCCGTTTGCTGTTCACGTGAGCAAAGAAGGCCTTCGGATTGGACCCTATCAGCGACTCCAAGTGAGCTTCCTTTCTGCGCTTAAACTTACGTTGGGCCTTGGTGAGGGCAGAGCGGGCGTCGCGAAAGTCACGTTAGGCTTTCTGGACCAACAAGGGACTAGCCTGGCGGCGCTTTAAGCGGCAGTACCGTTTATATGTAGCGGCTTTCCGGTCAATGGACTTAAGGGAGCGAACAGATTTAGATGGGTACGCCGGGCGAATGGTTCGAAACGGGACAAAACTGTCGACGCCCACCATGATCACGGCCAGGAAAGCATCCCAGCAGTCATCGAGAGAGGCGGCCCCTAGGACCGAGCCCCAGTCGGTGGCAGCAAGGTAGGCGTTGAACGCCACATAGTCCCCTTTGAAAAAATCGCGCATCGGTCTGAGCGGCGGCGTAGCAGGCGAGGTGGGGAAAGCGACCTGGAAAAGCAGTGTATCATGATCGCTAGTTCCCAGCGGGGCCAAGTTGGTGACGTCGAAGACCAGATCGGGGTCAGACGCAAGCACAAGGTCCAGAAAACTGGGATGAGAGTCAGCGGAGACACCCTGCCTAGTGGGAGACGTGACCAGCTGGGTGAGATAAAGGTCAACAACGTGTTCGAGGAACACCCTGGCCTGAGGTGTAGCGAGTGCTTCGGGCGCGAGCGAGGACCAGTCGAGGCGAGGGTAGTTAAGTCCCCGACGATGAGGGAACTACAGGAGTGGGTGGCGCAGTAGTCGTTCACCCGAGACAAGAGCCGCAGAAGTTCGCCGTGGTTGTCAAAGGATGGGGACCGATAGACTACACAGACCAGGAGGCTAGACTGGGTGTTGTGGCACAAGACCGTGAGGGCCTCCAGCCCACAGTCCGAGGACCAACCCGAGAGTTCCGCAGGGGTAAAGAGGCAAAGGTCACGGGAGTCGAAGGCAGCGGAGACGTAGAGAGCGACACCACCGCCCCGTAGGGAAGGGTGGCGATCCCGGCGATAGAGGACCAGCGACGGAACGGAGAGTTCACAGTCGAGAGTGGCAGGGGTTAGCCACGTTTCCGTGAGGGCAACGAAGCGAGCGTCGTGGTCGCGCACTAGAGCTGACAGTTTGTCCCTACGGTACAGACTGTTCAGGCTTCTGACATTGGCAGAAAGCACTGAACAGGAGCGAGAGAGGCGAGGGGAGCGATCAGTGGGAGAAAACGGTAGGGCCAAAGGATTAAGGGCGGAGCGAGGGAGCCGCGCCTCGCTTAGGACTGGAAGCGCGGGGGCAGTAGGTTTTTTGGAGTCGTGGCGGGCGAAGGGCGGTAGATTAAGTTCGGCGGGAATGGAATATTACCGGTACCACGAGTGGGAGGCGGACGATAGGAGTAGGCGTACCCCTGGGATGGCGGTGGCGGCCGAATGTGGCGGGTGGGGCCAGCAAAAGGCGGGACCGACTGGTCGGCCGAACCAGTGGGACGGAGCAGAATGACGACTGAGTCGTTCCGGATGGCGAGATTTGTCTCACCGTTGCGAAGGCGCGTTGTCAGTTCGTCACAGGCACGGCGGTGGGCCTCCATTTGTTGAGGCGTACGGTCGATACGCGCCGAAAGGGCGTAAGAGCGATCGCTTCCACGGCGAAATTTAATGAGCCCCAAGAAGGCCCATTTGGCGTCGGTGTGCGGAAAGGTAATTAGTATGGGTCTGGGGCGACTACCGGCGCCATAGGGCACCGGCCCGAGGCGGCGAAACGGAGGCGAGGGAGCGACGTCGCAGGAAGCGAACAGCTCAGCGAGGAGATGCTGGTCGTTAGCGGGGGACTGGTCTTCGGGCACCCCGAAGAGGATGGCATTCAGTCGCCGGTCACGTTGGTCAAGCACCTCTGGAGTGACGAACTCCCCGGTGGGGGCAGAGGGCCTCAAGTGGGAGAACTTCTCAAGGAGGGAAGCCTCAAAAGTTTTGAAGTTGTCTTTGAGGTCTGACTTGAAGGAAGTGATCGACTCGTCAAGGTGGTCTATCCGATGGGTGAGGGTCTGGAACGAGCCCTGTAAGGTATCCTGTGCAGAGGAAAGGCTATCGTAAGCCTGTTTGAGGTCAGCCTGTAACTGAGCTATGTCCTTAGTGGCAGTGGCGAGTAGGGCGTGATCGGAGTCACAAGCCGACTCGAGGCTCTTCAGCCGGGATGTAAGGTCAGAAACCGAGGCGCGAAAGGAAGCCAAGTTAGCGGTAGATGGCGCTATCTTAGTGACTTTAGTTTCATGTTCATCTATCTTATCCTGTAAAGAGCGGAACGAGAGTTTCAGGAACGGGTTACACTTGGAGCTCAGCCAATGGAAGCGCGAGTCGTTGGTCACCCCTTCGTACACATCGTCGGGGATATCGACACAGGGGGCGTGAAACCAGTCCCCGCAATCCTCGCACTGTATGCTGTTGGAGGGCTCTTCTATTTTCCCCCCGCAAGGTGGACAGAGCGAGGGAGAAGCAGTGGAGTCCCCTCCTTCGGCCTGCTCTTATACTTATAAATGCCACTTTCTGTCTAAGATTCAACGTCATAGTCGCATTTTTGTACTTACGAGTTTCCAGCTTTTGTTATAGTTAATATTCATACTTAATTTCGTAAAATATAGGGTAAATATTATCTATTTATTAACGTTAAAAAAAGCGCTTAGCCTAACTATATCCCAATAATCCAGCGCCAGATGTCGCCCGCTGTCGTATCAGTGACGTTTATTCGTTGATGTGCGCGTGCGCAGGACCTTTTAAACAAGAAGCCCCGGGCTGGGAAATTTTTTCGGAAAGGCCTATTCACTTTCATTCACGATAAGATATTTGGATCATTGATACTGTGGCGAATTGTTAAGATTAAATATCAAACTTATATATCTGATTTCAGGCAGTAATTTGAACAATGAAAAAACCTCCAAAATTATTAATAAGGTAAAAATTATTAAACATATTGGTAATGTAGAAAAATTAACTTAAAGAAATTAATTTAATGCAAGGCGCGGGTTCAGTGAATCCCCTACAAGGTGGCTTTGCTCCTGAACTCCGGGTTTAGCTTGGCGAAGGCTTGTGGGCGGGATTTAGAAAAGCACTTATAAAACACGCCCATAAATGCTTCCTGCCGTCGCCAAGCCAAAACTGGAGTTCGCAAGGAAAGCCACCTTGTAGGGGATTCACTGGACCCGCGCCTTGCTTTAACAGGGTTCATATAATCCTGGAAAACCGGGAAAACCTGGAAAAATCAGGGAAAAAAATAGTTGACAAAAACCTCAGGGAAATATAGAACTTTTAGTAAAATTCAGGGAAATCAGGGAAATTTTTGTCAAACAGGGGTCGCGTAATTAAGCAAAATGTTCCTAATAATACCCTCCATACGGAGTCCATAGTATTAACATTACACTATATTAGGAGGCTCATAACTCTGGTTCTACTAGAGATACGGCCATGTCCTTTTAGTATGTTATAGTCCTATTAGCCCACCGTCCTTCGATAGCATTTGCTCCATAGAATACTCCATATACGGGAAAACCTGGAAAACTCAGGGAAGTATATGGGGAAAAAACCTGGAAATCTCAGGGAAATTTATTTCCAAAATTTGTATGAACCCTGTTAGTTTGACCCGAGCCGTAGTAGTAATAGTAGTTGTGGCCGGAGTTTTTGCTTTCGCTTTCGTTATCGTTATTTTTTTTAGCTAAAAAACTTTATATTACCACAACCCATCCATAGGGGTAGCTGGGCTCGGTTAGAGATTTAATTTTAATTAAAATTTTTTCAAATCGCAGCCGGGAATGTTCGCCATGTAAGTTATTGCAAATGGTCAGGGGCTTTTGATGATTTTGGTCAAGGAAATTTGATGAATTTGGTCAAGGAAATTTGATGAATTTGGTCAAGGAAATTTGATGAATTTGGTCAAGGAAATTTGATGAATTTGGTCAAGGAAATTTGATGAATTTGGTCAGGGAAATTTGATGAATTTGGTCAGGGAAATTTGATGAATTTGGTCAGGGAAATTTGATGAATTTGGTCAGGGAAATTTGATGAATTTGGTCAGGGAAATTTGATGAATTTGGTCAGGGAAATTTGATGAATTCGGTCAGGGAAATTTGATGAATTTGATTAGGGAAATTTGTGGAATTTAGTCGGAAAATTAAGAGTACAGAAAATTTGAGTGAATAGCCCCTCGATGCACTACCTTTAACTGTTTTAAAATTATTCCTTTTATTACTTCCGTTATAATTATAATAATGTGATACGAACGGAAAAAGTGAGTGAGTACCGGCCCCCCGGATGCGCATTCTTTAATAGTGGTAGAACGAAATAACCGAAAATAACCATTAAAAGAAATACTGAAGATCAGACTGAAAAGCCCCTCGATGTCCTGGCAAAAACTATAACCCTTAATGCTTACTTCAATAAATTTACTCGCGTTATAATTGGCCATATGTCTAATCAGCGCCACTAGCGGATGGTCTGAAAACTACTCCCATAGAGTCTTGGTATATTTAAGCGGGTTTGCAGAATTTCCGTCAGATGGCGCGGCATTCGAGCCACCTGGCGGAAATTCTGCAAACCCGCTTAAATATACCTAGTCTCTATGGGAGTAGTTCTCAGACCATCCGCTAGTGGCGCTGATTAGACATGTGGCCAATTGTAATATCTGGGGCCCCAAGCTAGCATCTTCTTTTAAAACTTTTCTCGATTTATGGAGAAATAGACGTAACTTCTAATAATAAACACTACCTTAAAACCATAATATTTCACCAAGTTAAATCATAGGATTGTAACATTCAACTTTTTCCCTTCTTTTTAGGAATTTACATGCACGTTTCCAGACTGCCATCGCTCCTATAAATGCCGTAGCAGCCTGTAATTAGTTTTATAATTATACATATCCTGAAACCATTTTTAACCGTCGTTGCATTTCGTATAGTAAACTGCACGAAAAAAAGCATAGAGACCAGCTCTACATTCCATGTAGAGTGGATGGCTGCGAGAGTTATTTTGGATTAACGAACGAACGTGTACTACACGAACTTCGGATTCACGGAGTGTTCCCAGAAGGGGATCGTTTACCTCCATACCTTCCTCCGGTTAGTACAATTTCTTTCAAAATCCCTAAAATCCTCCTGCTAAAATATACAGAGTGTAAGTGATCAGATGAACGTTTAATTATTTGAGTATATCTTAAAATCAGAGATGGGCCGATACCAGTTTAAACCGATACCGATATATCGGTTTAGCCAAATATCGGTACCGATACCGATATGACATAGGTATCGACCCATCTCTATAGAGTTTCGATACAGTTTTCAACCGATACCGATATATCGGTTTAGCCAAATACTGGGAAAAACAAAAACCTTGAATTGAACTCCACTCTCGAATGATCCCGATCTCGTTAATTTCACCTCGGTCATTCTAATTGAAATTAATTAAAAACCTGTTTTTTAAGGTACAAAAAAGCTTTCATTGTTTAGTTTATGTACAGAACCATCAGAATGCAATAACCGTATGATAAAATAAACTTGACAATATGAACAAACAGTAAAATTCTCCCATTAAACCTCTATACGTGAATACACCTACTAAGTACTAAAAAAAAGAGCATGAATTCAACGGTAAAGTTAGCGACAATTTCCCTGCATCTATGTATACAATAAACACTAAATAGACTTGGAGACCACCTCTATGAAGTATCTTCGTGATATTGTTTAAATTTTCTTACAACTTTCAAATTCAGTGTAACGATACTTAAATAGTGGTAAATCATAAAACTAAAATGTTACTGGCCCAGAATAGGACGTTCTTAACAGGCTTAAAGGCTAGGGGTTCACTGCATTACCAGTCTATAGAAGAACTAAATCAAACCACTCTAAACCAGGCAGCTAATATATTTAGATTAAAATTTCATCACTGAAACGGTCCTAAGACATTATACAGAATGCAAACTTATCCTAATAAACGTATGATAAAATATACGTGACAATATGAACAAACAGTAATATTCAGCCATTAAACCTCTATACGTGATATACCTACTAAGTACTGAAAAAGCAAGAGCATGAATTCAACGGTGAAGCTAGGGTTAGCGACAATTTTCCTGTCTCTCTTGTTTCTTTTGAAACCATCTACTACCAGAGCTGATGACGAAGTTAAAGTAATTAAAGACGCAAATGACGATCCAGGACCTTTAGCAAGTACTACGCCAAAACCTGAAGAAACTTTAGACAGTGGTAATGAAAGTTCCGAGGAGTCTGGTGGCAAAAATGGAACTCGTTCGAAAGAAGAAAAGCTCAAACGTTTGGAAAAGCGCTTGGAACAATTCGAAAAACGTATCCAAAATCGCCAGGAAAAGGTTATGAAAAAATTTGAGAAGAGATTGGCAAGAATTGAGAAAAATATTGAACGTAATTTGAAACAACTTTCCGGTATGAGGGTCGGTTTTGCCATGGAAGCAACGAAACTAAATAATACCTTGGAGAAATTTAAAAGGGAGATGAACAATAAAATTAGTCAATTATTACGGTAGGCGAAGATATAATTACTGTAATTTCAGTTGTAATATTAATTGATGTTAAATAAAGCCTTTGAGACAATATTGTTACTAATAAATTTCACTATCCGTTCGTAATGGTTTTATGAATAACTAGCAAAATCATATTATTATTATTATTTGTAGAAAAAAGGTTCGGCGTTGCCCGTTAAGACATTTGGTTTGTTCCGGCCGCCATTTTAATATTAATAAACTGCAGTATATTTAAAGCACACAACCATAGAGCCGGTATGGTAATTATTCGGTGCTTACATTATTTCTAAGAATGGAAAGTTTTCTTAGAGATTACCTAATACAATTGTAAAGAACAGTGATATTTATTCGGAAAATGAAAACATTTTGTAGTACAACACATTTAGTAAATGTTCTTTCCAAGTTTGCTGAGTACCATTAACTATAATCCATTTTATTATTCCTAGTGATTACTACGTTGATGTCGGATTAAATGACTCTTCCGTGCGCTGCCATAATCACAATGATCACGTTTGAAGGGTTTTTCACCACTGTGAATGAGTTGATGTCTGATCAAATCATTCTTCTGCGTGCTTGCGTAGTCACACTGATCACATTTGAAGGGTTTTTCACCACTGTGAATGCGTTGATGTTTGATCAAATTACACCTCACCTTGCTGTCATAATCACACTGATCACATTTGAAGGGTTTTTCACCACTGTGAATTCGTTGATGTGTGATCAAATTATTCTTCTGCGTGCATGTAGTGACGACAATTTTACAGTCTCTCCTGTTTCTGCTCAAACCAACTGGCACAAGAAGTGATGACTACGATGAAGTTATTAAAGAAGAGAATTAAGATTCAAAGCAAAAACATATTAATCAATAATTATGGTAAAAACATCATTCTTTAGTAGCGAAGATATAATTACTCATATTCCATTTTTAATATTAAATATTGTTAATGAATAAATTCATGGTTATATTCAATAACACAAACATAGTGTCACTACCAGTTTCCCCTTAAGACGTTAGGCTAGTTACATACCACAATTTTGTAATACCATATAGCCCGTCCGGTGAGTATTCCGTAACGATAGGTTTTTACAATTTTTCAATGAACGAAAACTTTTTTCTTAGTATAATACAGTGGTAAAGAACAGTAATGTGTGAAGCGAAAATGAAAACATGTTGCGCAATTAACAAATTCTGAATTGGTTCTTTCCAAGTTGTAAATTGCTGAGTATGCTTAACTACAATCCATTTTATTGGGAATGCGTTTATGTACTATCATATGACACCTCTGCATGCTGCCATACTCTCACTGATCACATATGAAGGGTTTTTCACCGCTATGAATGCGTTCATGTTTGATCAAAACATTCTTCTTTGTGCTGGCATAATCACACTGATCGCATTTAAAGGGTTTTTCACCAGTGTGAATGCATTGATGTCTGGTCAAATCATCCTTCCGCGCACCTGCATAGTCACACTGATCACATTTGAAGGGTTTGTCGCCACTGTGAATGCGTTGATGTCTTTTCAAAGTATTCTTCCACGTACTTGCATAGTCACACTGATCACATTTGAAGGGTTTTTCCCCACTGTGAATGCGTTGATGGATGATCAAATCATCCTTCCGCGTACTAGCATAATCACATTGATCACATTTGAAGGGTCTTTCGCCGCTGTGAATGCGTTTGTGTTTGATCAAATTACTCTTGTTCTTGCTACCATAGTCACACTGTTCACACTTGAAGGGTGTTTCACTACTGTGAATGCGTTGATGTCTGATCAAATCATCCTTCCGCGTACTAGCATAGTCACACTGATCACATTTGAAGCGTTTTTCCTTGGTATCCTTTCGGTCGTCAAGTTCAAGCTCCCTTTCATTTTCAGGTGAACATTTGTATCGAGTTGAACATTTGTTCTTGGATTTTCCTACAGAAAGGAAATAAATTAAAACCTCGCATCACAAACATTTCAATCTTCAAAGGCAATTGATATAATAGGTTATGCTTAGGCTTAAAAAGGAACAAAGGCAAGCAAAACAAGTTTAGAAACAATAACCGATGTCCGAGTCGAAACAGCGGTTTCCAAAGATTTGATCTTACCAAATTTAATACATGCGTTGAGAATAGGGTTGTAAGTCGGAAAATTTTCCACGGAAAATGACCGAGCTATATTTTTCCGCTACCGGCTTCTCAATTAGAAAGTTAATACTTTAAAATTTTTCAATTGCCTTTCTTTTCAAAACATTCATTATTTTGTTTTCGGTGAATTCGGAGGGGGAAAAATTGTCCAAGGGCACAGAGTCTAGTGACCCCTATTCCCTATAGCAAAAGCTCAGTCATTGGCTATCGCTTGCATGCATAGGGTTACTGTTTGCTCTTATGACGGTATAAGGCGTTAGAGAGTCGAGACCTAACCGTTAAGAGACCCAAGTGAAACTGAAATTATCAGGCATAAAGGATAGTGATCGTCTGCGTCATTGTAAGGGAAACGAGGTGTTATGTTGTTAATTTTATTAAGTTTGTTAACCCTGTTTAAAGTCACAAATTATGAGAAAATCAACCACTAATATTTGGCGGTACTTTAATAAATCTACTAAAGATGGCAAAATAACTGGAGAATGTTTTAATTCTTTAAAAGTTTGATAAATTGACTCAAAGCTCACTTAATTGATAGTTTTATATTTTTCCGATTAGCGGAAAATTTTCCGCGAAGAGGAAAATTTTCCGCGTTTTATTTTTCCGGAAAATTTACAACCCTAGTTGAGAACGTGGAAGATTCAAACTTGATCCCACGTTAGACACTCGCGTAATACAGAATGCAAACTTCCCCATAATAAACGTACAATAAAATAAAAAGTGATAATATGATTAGCCATGTTCTGCCATTAAACCTCTGTAGGTGCATGATAACACGTACTAAGAAGTGAAAAAACACAACCATGAATTCAACGGTAAAGTTAAGCTTAGCGACAATTTTGCTGTCTCTCCTGTTTCTGCCGAAATCAACTAGAACAAGAAGTGATGACGAAGTTAAAGTAAGGAAAGAAGCAAATTATGATTAATCAATTATTATGGTAAAAATATCATTCTTTAATAGCGAAGATATAATTACTGATAAACCATTTGTCATATTAGATATTGTTAATTATAGTTTAAAAAAAAGGTTACATTAAATATTGTCGTGAAGGTTTTAAAAATAAGTAAGACAACGTCGTATTACTACCAGTTTTCCGTTAAAAGAAGTTAGGCTTGTTACATTCCACAATTTTGTAAAACCGTGTAGCCTGCCCTGTGACTATTCCGTCACGATACGTTTTTTAGTTTTTTATAATTTTTCTATGATCGAAAACATTTTGTTACTGAGCGTCTACTACAGTTGTCAAGAACGGTAATGTGAGAAACGAAAATGAAAACACGTTGCGCAATTAACACTTTTGAAATGGTTCTTTGCAAGTTTTAAATTGCTGAGTATGCTTAACTACAATCCTTAAATTATTCCATGTGATTATAACGTCGATGTCTGATCAAATTACTCTTCCGCGCACTTGCGTAGTCACACTGATCACATTTGAAGGGTTTGTCACCACTGTGAATGCGTTGATGTCTGATCAACCCATTCTTCGTCGTACTTGCATAGTCACACTGATCACATTTGAAGGGTTTTTCACCACTGTGAGTGCGTTGATGTGCGATCAAATTAATCTTCTGCGTGAAGGCATAATCACACTGATCACATTTGAAGGGTTTTTCACCACTGTGAATGCGTTGATGTGCGATCAAACTAATCTTCTGTGTACATTTATAGTCACAACGAGTACATTTGAAGGGTTTTCCGTCGCTATGAATGCGTTGATGCACGATCAAATTATCCTTCCGCGTGCTTGCAAAGTCACACTGATTACATCTGAAGAGTTTTTCGCCGCTGTGAATGCGTTTGTGTTTGATCAAACTACTCCTGTTCTTGCTACCATAGTCACACTGTTCACACTTGAAGGGCTTTTCACCGCTATGAACGCGTTGATGTGTGATCAAAACATACTTCCGCTTACATGCATAGTCACACTGATGACATTTGAAGGGTTTTTCTCCACTGTGAATTCGGTGATGTCTGATCAAATTAATCTTCCACGCACTTGCATAGTCACACTGATGACATTTGAAGGGTTTTTCACTACTGTGAATGCGTTGATGTGCGATCAAATCATCCTTCCGCGTACTAGCATAGTCACACTGATCACATTTGAAGCGTTTTTCTTTGATATCCTTTCGAATGTCAAGTTCGAGCTCCCTTTCATTTTCAGGTGAACATTTGTATCGAGTTGAACATTTTTTCTCGGATTTTCCTACAGAAAGGAAATAAATTAAAACTTCATATGATATCAAACAACTCGCATCACAAACATTTCAATGTTCAAAGGCAATTGATATAACAGGTTATGCTTAGGCTTAAAAAGACACAAAGGCAAACAAAACAAGTTCAGAAACAATAATCGATGTCCGAGTCGAAATAGCGGTTTCCAAAGATTTGACCTTACCGAATCTAATACATGCCTTGAGAACGTGGAAGATTCAAACTTGATCCCACGTTAGACACTCGCGTAAAACAGAATGCAAACTTCCCCATAATAAACGTACAATAAAATATACGTGACAATATGAACAGCCATGTTCTGCCATTAAACACCTACAAACTAGTGAAAAAACACAAGTACGAATTCAAGGGTAAAGTTCAGCTTAGCGACAATTTTGCTGTCTCTCCTGATGTTTCTGCTGAAACCAACTAGCACCAGAAGTGATGACAAAGATGAAGTTATTAAAGAAGCAAATTAAGATTCAATGCAATAACATATTAATCAATTATTAGGGTAACATTTTTATTCTTTAATAGCGAAGACGATATTCCATTTTTAATATAAATATTGTTAATTATAGTCAAATAAAGGGCTATATTCAATATTGTTGGTGAACGATTTATAAATAACTAACACAAACATAGTATTACTAACAGTTTCCCGTTAAGACGTTAGGCTAGTTACATTTGACAATTTTATAATACGATATAGCCTGTCCGGTGATTAATTCGTAACGATAGGCTTTTACAATTTTCCCGCGAACAAAAACTTTTTTCTTAGTGAGCATCTACTACATTTGACAAGAACAGCAATGTGTGAAACGAAAATGAAAAAGCGTTGCGCAATTGACACATTTTGAAATGGTTCTTTCCAAGTTTTAAATTGCTGAGTATGCTTAACTTCAATCCATTTTATTAGTCCATGTGATTATAACGACGATGTCTGATCAAACTAATCTTCTGCGTGCTGCCATAATCACACTGATCACATATGAAGGGTTTTTCAATGCTATGAATGCGTTGATGTGCGATGAAACTAATCTTCTGTGTACATTTATAGTCACACCGAGCACATTGGAAGGGTTTTTCGCCGCTATGAATTCGTTGATGTATGATCAAATGAACCTTCTGCGTAGTCACGACGATCTCATTTGAAGTTTTTTTTACAATTGTGAATATGTTGATGTCTGGTCAAATTACACTTCCGCGCACTTGCGTAGTCACACTGATCACATTTGAAGGGTTTTTCACTACTGTGAATGCCTTGATGTCTGATCAAATTAATCTTCCACGCACTTGCATAGTCACACTGATCACATTTAAAGCGTTTGTCAACACTGTGAATTCGTTGATGGATGATCAAATCAACCTTCCACGCACTTGCATAGTAACACCGATCACATTTGAAGGGTTTTTCACCACTGTGAATGCGCTGATGTTCGATCAAATGAGACTTCCACGTACTAGCATAGCCACACTGATCACATTTGAAGCGGTTTTCTTTGGTATCCTTTCGAATGTCAAGTTCGAGCTCCCTTTCATTTTCAGGTGAACATTTGTATCGAGTTGAACATTTTTTCTTGGATTTTCCTACAGAAAGGAAATAGATTAAAATATCATATGATATCAAACAACTCGCGTCACAAACATTTCAATGATCAAAGGCAATTGATATAACGCGGTTATGCTTAGGCTTAAAAAGACACAAAGGCAAACAAAACAAGTTCTGAAACAATAACCGATGTCCGAGTAGAAATAGCGGTTTCCAAAGGTTTCACCTTACCGAATCTAAAACATGCGTTGAGAACGTGGAAGATTCAAACTTGATCGCACGTTAGACACTTGCGTAATACAGAATGCAAACTTGCCCATAATAAACGTACAATAAAATATAAGTGACAATATGAACAGCCATGTTCTGCCATTAAACCTTTGTAGGTGCATGATAACATCTACTAAGAAGTGAAAAAACACAATCATGAATTCAACGGTAAAGTTAAGCTTGGCGACAATTTTGCAGTCTCTCTCTCGTTTCTGCTGAAACCAACTAGCACAAGAAGTGATGACGAAGTTAAAGTAAGGAAAGAAGCAAATTATGATTTATCAATTATTATGGTAAAAATATCATTCTTTAATAGCGAAGATATAAGCTTTCCCCCTGATTCGATTAATCAAACTTATAGAACCGTCTGAGTCTCTATTTAGAGACAATGCACAGTCTGCTTTATGCCTTAGTGTGAATTTTAATTTCGATCCAGCCCGAGCCGTTAAATCTTTGCAGACAATTGTAATTAAAAATTAATGTGCATTGCACATTACATTATCTAAAGAAACTTTGTTAAACAGCCCGATATGTACCTATCCTATGAATGTGTTTATGTGCAATCAAGCTACTCTTCCGAGTGCTTCCAAAGTCACACTGATCACATTTGAAGGGTTTTTCACCACTGTGAACTCGTTGATATATTATTAAACTACTCTTATGCGTGCTGGCATAATTACACTGATCACATTTGAATGGTTTTTCACCACGGTGAATGCGTTGATGGACGTTCAAATGACAGCTCTGTGAGCTGGCATATTCACATTGATCACATTTGAAGGGTTTTTCACCGCTATGAATGCATTGATGTGCGATTAAAGTACACTTACGGGCAGTAGCATAGTCACACTGATCACATTTGAAGGGTTTTTCACCACTGTGAATGCGCTGATGGACGTTCAAATCGTTACCAATTTCCAATTTATTCTGGCACCCCCTCTCTATTGCCAAAGTATTTTGGGTCGAAATAAGCACCAGTGATGATAAGATAAGAGTGAAGATCCTTGGGAAAGGGATCATTTTAAGGGTTTGTTTCATTATTCAAGTGCTACAGTTCAAATTATGGAGAATCTTAAAAATAACATAAAAAGTGTGAACGTTTCGTCCAATACATATAAATATGTTACAACCACAACGACTGAAAATTAGCATAGATTAGCGGCTTTTTGCCCAAGATTAGTTTTCATCTAACTTTAAAGCGGAATTTTTCGGCCTGATTTTCCGGCAGGGAGTCTGTGTCTCCCACATTCGCGATTTTTGGAAGATGAAAGCCAAACAAGGTCGATCTCAGAGCAGTTAAATCATGTTCACGTCTGATCAAAGAACCATTCTCGGAGCTAGTATAGTCACACTGATCACGTTTGAAGCGTTTTTCTTCAGTACCATTTGTAATGTGACGTTCAAGATCAATTTTATATTCAGGAGAATATTTGCAAAGAGTTGAACGCTGCTTCTCGGATTTTCCCTTCAAAAAGCAAACAAACTGAAACTTCCTTACAATTTGAATCAAACACATTACTATGTTCAATAGCACTTGATAAAACCGGTCATGCCGAGGACTAAAATGACACAAAGTTAAAGAAAACACAAGTTCGGAAAACCAAATTAGTACCGCTCCGAATCGAGATGACTGTCTCCGAAGATTTTACTTATCAGAAAGTGGAAACTAATGGTTGTTAATTATTAAGAAAATATTTAAGGTTTTAGTCTATTGCAATATAAATATGCTTATAAAATAAATTGGAAGGGAAAATGGTATGACTGCCGTTATTAAAAGACGTTATAATGTCCTCTCCTCTTTTTTGGTTCTAGGTGATCAAGTTAAAATGCAAGTAACTGCAATTTGTTAACACGTAACTCCTAATTAGCTCAAGACTGTGTGGGAAACATTTCGCCCTGGCGTTACCCTTATGAACTGAATATGATGGTAGAGAAAGCGGAAAATTTTCGATAAGTTGGATATCATCATAATTTTAGGATATGACGGCCACTTCTCCGAGGCGTAAGCGGTGTATGTGACAAAATCGCGATTTACTTATTGCAACGATTGAGTCAGAAGAAAAGAAATCGTCTTGGATAGTTTGCAACGACTATAACATTATTTTGCCGAAACGCTCTGGCTCTACCCAAATCTCAAGGATGTTTACCTTAAAGCGGGTACAGTGGTTCCCCTGCAAGGTAACTTTCCTTACGAACTCCAGTTTTGGCTTGGCGAAGGCAGGAGGTATATGTGGGCGGTATTTTACATTAAGTCATTTTCAATATATTACAAATGGTATCCATTACATTTTCAATAATAGATAGTTTCATATTTCCTTATTAGAGTTTGCAAGGTCTCTCCCCGCTTGTTAAAAGGGGTTTTCCTCCGCGGTCTAACCCAGTTTCTCCTTTCCATTAAAACTTGCAGAGGTTAACGGTAATAGTTAGTATAGGGCGCTGTAGGTTAGCTGTGGCATAGGGGCTAGCCACCAGACTTGTAAATAGTAGGGCTGTGCGAGCCTTGAATTTTTGGTTTCGAGTCGAGTCTCGAGTATTGAAATTTTCCCTTATCGAGTATCGAGCCGAGTCTCGAGTACTCGAATCGAGTATCGAGTAGTTGGAAAATTTGTTTCGAGTATTTATCGAGTAATTGGGAATTGATTTTGCAATATTTCAGCACTTTCTGTTAATTTATCGCTCTCATAATATACATTTAGTGTAATTTTGATCATCGACAACTACTTCAAATAATTCCCGGACGGTATTAGTCTTCTTCCCTTTATATTTAACAAACTTAATTCCTAATTTTCATGTTCTTCGCAATCTCATTCCTCACCGAAGTCACTAGCCATTGTTATACTTCGAGCAAAGTCTCAAACGAAAATTACTAAGCTGAATTTAAAAATAAATAAATAAAATAAAAGAACAATAATAATAGTCAACGCGCCTTTAACTGTATTTCACTACTTTTACTTCCACTGTTGAACCAGCCAGGAGCTACTACCCCATTACATTACACTGGCATTATGATCTAAACTACCCAATCAGCACTGACTTGCGTCTGTTAACCATAAAGAGTGACTTTCTAGTAGATTTTTAATTTTTTATAGCTACTACACCCCATTTTCAGAGCTAAAGGCCTTCCAAAAGCAGGTTCGAGTATTTATCGAGCCTTGGTTTGATACTCGAAACTTTTTCGAGTCTCAGAAAATCTCTTATCGAGTACTCGCACAGCACTAGTAAATAGTGATAATTTCATCGGGAGCCCGCAACTCCCGACCCCTCCCCCCCAAAGCAGGATTTTCTTGGGTACCCTAGTGGACGAAGGTAAATAAACAAAATGTGAGGGAGGGAAGTGAAGTTTTGAGGGGAAATATTGGACACTAGCTGTTACCCGCGGCGTCGCTCGCGTGTAATAAGAACTTCCATCAAAAAGTTATAAAGAAAGGGTAGATTTTACTGATGACTAATACTTTTGTAGCACCCTAGGAGCGAAGGCACTCGGCGTTGCCCGTCAGCCCGTCGGGACATTTTTTATTACCTTTCACGCGGACATTATTCCATAAAGAAGGGTTTTTAGGTTTTGGCCGCCATTTAAAAAGATGGCAAAAATCGAGCCTGAAGGACCATTCAGCCCGTCTATGGGTTAAAGGAAACCAGTGTACTAAATATTTGTGAAATCGGTTGAAACGCGCGGACTTTGTTGCGTAGAGAAGGTTTTTTTACATTTCTGGGCGCCATTTTCTAAGATGGCGGCGGATTGGAAAAATCTTTCTTAGTACGCGCCTACTACGTATGAGTAACGCTCCTGCAAATTTTCAGCCTTCTAGGGCAAGCGGTTTGGGCTGGGCGTTGATTATCAGTCAGTCAGTCAGGACTTTGATTTATATAGATATAGATTTTATTTTTTCCCCTTTTTTAAGAGCTGTTTTGAGTTGTCGTTATGGCAAAGAGGAGGGAAATAGGGAGAGATAATCGCATAGGCAGCCGTGATCCATCCGTATTGAGAAGAGGGGAAAATTTGTGAGACGCGGCGGCTCTTAACGCGCACCTTATTCGCGCACAGTTGACGTTATTGGTTCTCCTCTTTCGGGCTACTACGTCACCAAAATTGCTCGGAAAGGTTTGAAGGTTGTTAAAACGTACGCTTTAAAAATAAAAAGCCGAGGATTAAGTGAAATGATCAGCCAAGTGGGCTTTTTTAAGCAAAGAGTTATTTATTTATCAGAGGTAATTTAAAATGGTTTACCACAAAAAATGCTGCTACTTGAATTGTAGTAGCAATACGCGGTATTCAAGTAATCCAAAAATGAACGGTATAACTTTTAAACCATTTCGAAAACCTTTAACCAAACATCAACAATGTGTAATTAAACACGACGGCCCAAGGGCTCGTAATAGTAGCCATATCGTACGAGTGAATAGCCCCTCTATACCCTACCCTAATGAGTGGATAACCCCTCTATACCTTACCCTAATGAGTGAATAGCGCTATCTTTTTCAATGCTTAAATGATTTACCGTGCATAAAATCAGAGTGAATAGCCCCTCGATTCCCTACTCTAAACAGTGATTAAATTATGACCGTATAAATTTATTTATGCTGTAATTCTAATATTCCGGCGAATCGAAGAACTGATAGTTTTTAGTGATAATCCCCTTCGATGAGTTTACAACATAGACTTATGCCGATGCACACTTATCGCATCTTATAAATTTCTAACAAGGACTTATGCCCAGAAACTTTTAAAAGAGAAAGTTTAGTTATAGTGATTACGCATTTTAGTGATTATCCCCTCGAATTACCATTAGCAATGCTAAAATGATCAAACGCATAACGCTCATTTAACACTATGTTAGCTCTATCTAAACCCACATTTGAATTAACCGCCAAACGTTCCAGTCAAACATAACATAGATGACGATAGCTACCGAACGAGAACGAAACACATGAGAAGCGCGGTAGGAAATGGGGAAAATCGTTATCTATTTAATTAGCACATACATAAAAAGAAAATAAATATTAAAACCCCAAACATACAAATTCATAAGTATCCGACCCCACAGATAAAAATTCAAAAGTATTCGACCCCACAGATTAAGAGGTACCCCACCCCACATCACCCCGACATTTTAGAGATAAAAATAAATAATAAAAAACTCGGGGTTTCTATCAAGTCTCTAAAGTTCAGTGGTAGAATCTCTGACTGCTGCGCCAGCGACCCGGGTTCGATTCCCGGGTCTGACCTGAAAAAATTTTAATTAAAATTAAATCTCTAACCGAGCCCAGTTACCCCTATGGGTGGGTTGTGGTAATATAAAGTTCCTTTTAAGCTAAAATCTGACGATAACGAAAGCGAAAACTCCGGCCACAAGTACTACTACTACTACTACGGCTCGGGTCAAACTAAGAGCCTATCGTATACTACGATATGGCTAAAAACATCATTTCGTGGGTTCGTGTGCTCAAGCCATTTTCCTAATGGTGATAGTGATCCATTAGCAGGATTTGGTGTTATATGTTTACAAGTAAGATATTTTGAATATTTTCCTGAAACATCACACGGCTCTAATCTTATACTATCTATCGAAATTACCTCTGATAAATAAATAACTCTTTGCTTAAAAAAAGCCCACTTGGCTGAACATTTCACTTAAGCCTCGGCTTTTTATTTTTAAAGCGTACGTTTTAACAACGTTTAAACCTTTCCGAGCAATTTTGGTGACGTAGTAGCCCGAAAGAGGAGAACCAATAACGTCAACTGTGCGCGAATAAGGTGCGCGTTAAGAGCCGCCGCGTCTCACAAATTTTCCCCTCTTCTCAATACGGATGGATCACGGCTGCCTATGCGATTATCTCTCCCTATTTCCCTCCTCTTTGGTTATGGGAGAGAGCTCTCATCGACCCGAATTTTTCAGGGCACCCGGGAGGTACCCGAACCCCACCAAAAATATTTTTTCAGGGTGTCCTGTGAATTTTCTTGGGTGTCACAGGCTCCCTGGTACAGTACCCCCTATTTACAAGTCTGCTAGCCACCACCCCTCTATGCATTGTAAAGAGACCCACCTGTAAACAAGCCACAGGCTTATGTGGAAATCCCTTCATAGACAAAGCTAAGATTATTATTATTATCAGTAAGACCAAAAGAGGTAAGGCTTCACACACAAAGTATGCATCTTGGGCCTAGGTGAGCTACACGATATATTCGAAACGCTTCGTATAGAACCTCCTAGCACGCGAAGGACAATTATTCGGTGACGCGGTTCCTTCGACACTACCTCAAGAACCGATTGGCCACTTGCATCAAAGAGAATATACCAAGAGGAGCAGAAACTTTGTAAATAGGGACCGGCTCTGAATTTGGAGCAACTAGTTCCGGTTGTTCACGTGACCTTGTAGTCTTCGGTCTACTTAAAAATTACCTTTTGTACGTCAATATTCAACCCAGAGATCAACCCTTAGCCACCCAGGGCCAGAAATAAGCGCAGGACACTGGACCTTATCCAATAAAATATAAAAATGTCCCGTAAATGTTTTAAAAACTAAGAGGTTCACTGGACATTTTGACCAATAAATTTTCCGAAGTTTTGATAGCTTGACTATGAAGATGCGACACTATTTACGCACACGCCAGTGGACAATGTCCAGTAGATTTTCCAGTCAAATACAGGGGTCACTGGACACGTGTCCTATAAGAAATTTTTCATATTTCCGGCCCTGTAGCCACCATCAAAAATGAGCAGTCGACATAATTTAACCGATAAAAGGCGTCGCTGCTTAGCCAATCAACACAAACCGGATCTAGTTACGACCAAAACTGTGGCCGGGCCTTTCAAAAGCCTTGTGAAAGGCTAGACTTTCTGCTCCTCTTGGTATATTCTCTTTGCTTGCATAGATTCGAGAACTGCTATAGAGACGGAGTAAGTTCTCTTAAATATTCTTTAGGTGAAATTATTCACAGTTTCAAAGACCATTGGGAGTAAAGCACTAAGGTCTTATCAATCTGAGCAACGTTTGCTTGGGCTCCTTGAGACACCAAGGACGGCTGGGTACCTGTATTTTTAAAAGGGGATTTTTTCTCCTCCGGTGGCCACGGAGCTCAGGCTCAACCAGCTGAATTTGGGTAATCAAGTATTGAGTTTAATATTATTCGCAGCGACAATTTTCCGTTTAAATTTAAAGTTAAAAACGAATTAATTTAAATGAGACAAAATTTTTAGAAGCTTAAGATTGAACATGCTAAACATTGAGGATTAGGTTGAAAAATCCAAGGGAAGACAGAAAGTAATCAGGGTTAGAAAGGACGGGGTTAAAAAACCTGTTAGGGGAACTACCACTAGAAAATTCCGAAACATCCTCTGTATTTGGTGAGGTTTCTAAATTCTACTGTAAGTGGCTCAATTTTGACGATTTTTAAGTCCTGAAAATCGTTGCTGACCCTAAGCGTAAAATGACTTACCAATTTCCGAACTGGCAGAAGTTGTATTACTTTCGGAACTACTTGACGAGCTACTTTCGGAACTACTTGACGAGCTACTTTCGGATGTATCAGAGCTGGACACTGAAGTATTATCTTCAACTTCAATCGGTACTTTTGGTAAATCGCTTGGCAAGCACAGTTTCATAGTTTGATTTTGTCTATTATCAGTTTTCTTTGAATCGGTCAAGGTGATTTTGGACTGGTCATCATCAAGATTCTCCTCAAGGGCTTCTTCCTGAGAATCGCTTTCCTTGTTTGCGTCAAGCGACGACAATTCCCCATGTTTTTCAAGGCACAATTTCTTGGATCGAGTTGCTATTCTTTCATTTCCTCTCTTGGTTGAAGAAATTCGTGATTTGGGATAAGAATTGTTAACGCTAAGATTGTTCTCGGGAGGCGAATCTGTCGTTGGGACAGGAGACATTTCGAACTGCGCTTCGCCTTCAAGGTTAAGTAAAGGAACACCGTCACGGAATTTGAGTTTAGGAAGACGTAACTTTTCAAACTAGAGCTATTTTATCAAAAAACAAGTTGGGAAAACCAAAATATTACCTCTCCGAGTCAAGACGACTACTTACAAACTTATTTACCCAGATATGGAAATGTTTCTTAAGTTAAAATTTATGAAATATTAAAGCAGTATACAAAGCATAGCAAATTTACTGTAAATCAGACGACATTTTACATCCAATAATGATATACTTGTACACATTAAAATCATCCGATGGGGGAAAAACGGGAAATGAAGAGATACAACTTTGGAGGGATATTACCTTTACGTGTTTGTAAAGGCCCAATTTTCTACTCCTCAACTGTATGCCCTCTATGTTCAAAGCCATATTCACAACAGGGTTGGCATGTAAACACTATCCTCTCGTTTCACCTCAACGATTTTCTTAGTTCAACAACATGACTTAACGTTACATAACACCAAAGCTTATTTGTGGCTACACACACTGAAAGTAAATGCGTACCATAAAAAGCATGAAAACACGAAGCTATTATCCGATTACGATCAGACCTTTCACTGGTCTGGGCTGCGTTCAGCAGAGCTCACCAAAAAAGACAGCGGATTTTGGAAATGTTTACCGGTGAGCTCTGTCGTCATAGCTTTTCTCCGGTCATCGGCGTTTTATAAATGACGCTAGCGCAATAAAGCGTGCAAGGTACCAAGGCTTAACAAAAATAGAGTAATTTCAAATGAGGCGGAGCCTATTTTGTCGTCTGCTTATAGCCTAATGCAAGCACTCAATAAGATACTTGAGGACTAATCACGAGTAAAATTAGTATATAGTCTTTGGCAGCCGCCATTAGGAACGCGGTATGTTATTTTGTTTTGATGTTACATTTTACTTCTCTTTTAGACTCCAAGCTGTTTTTTTTGGTATTTTTCGATTAGCTTGTAAGAAATGGACATTCCGTCGCTACAGATGGCTAAGAAATTCACGTGAAAAAGATATTTGGTTAAAATAGCATGCTTAAGTGGGGTCGAGTCTGGAGTTTGTTCTTTTCAGTGGTTTCACGTTACATGTCTAAAACTCAAGAAAATCCCCAAAGGAAAATGGGTTTGTCCTAACTGTAGTGATGTAATCAAGAACAGAAGAAGACTGAAATTTTAATGAGTTCCTACTTTTTACCCAATTAATTGATTGACTAGGATATAATACCTATTTAAATGAATGTGATAAACTAGCTGCCAAACGTTTAACATAATGTGATTAAGAAACTAGCTCACTAAACAAACTACTTAGTTTTAAACCAGTTAATTAGAAGAAAATGCATTAATAGGAGAAACTGAGATTTAATTTTGAGATAAAGAATATCTGCCTGAAATTTAATTTTGTGATAAAGGATAACTACCTGAAATTGAATTTAGCGATAAAATATTCAGTTTAAAATAATCAAAGTAGACGAAGTTGAAAAACTATACTACAAATAGCTTTATTAGTGGATGTTCCTATCAAACAAAAAATCTTGTTTACATAGGAGTTTGTTTAATTAATAAAATTTACATTTGGCAAATATAATTCCTATTATTATTATTATAATGAATAATATACTTTTTTAAAATTAACCGGTTCATCATTCACTAGAAGTAACAAATTAAATTCTTAAGTATTACTATTATTCAATGGAAACCACTGAGCTTAGTTTACAATTTTTAAATAAATATGGTTCAATTTCCTCTAAAATATCATTAAGCTGGTCGGAAGATTCAAGGCCAGTGAAAAACAGAACTTTGTCCTTATCACCCTGAAAGAAAGACTGACTCAATTGTAGCTTTTCTATTTTCTCATCTCTCTTTTCTATGTCACAAGTTAGTTTCCTTATTTCCTCATCAGAACTTCTAATCATGTCATTAACGTCTTTAAGTTGAGTTGTCAAAGCTTCAATTAATTCTTTATATTCTTTAATTTTAAATTCTAAACCTTCCGCTTCAAACCTTGAGCAAACCCTTAAAATTGTTTGTCCGCAAAAGTCAGTTGTATTTGGCTCTATCTGACAGCAGATATCAACACCAACGGACTCTGTTTGTTCACAAAAATCAACGCCAACAGACTATGTTTGTCCACAAAGGTCAATGCCAGACCCCTAATTCAGGTTCACTTAATTCTGTCAGTCCAGAAATATCTGTATCTATTACCTCCATACATTCACAAAAGTCAGTTTCATCCTGGTTAATATTTTGTGAAGTATGCGCAATAATATCTGATTCGGATTTATGGCTATCGCTTTTGTTGATAAACGACAAGTTTTCCTCAAAAGCAACGGAACGGGAAAAATTATCCAACGGTGTTGATGTTGCTTCTGGTTGATGGGATACTGTCGAACTACCCCTCTTTGGTGTTGAAAAATGTAGTCTTGACCTTTTAATTCTTCTTTCGTAACGTGCCACTTTAGCGGGAGTCTGAAACGTGGACGTATCTGATAAAGATTGACTATTTATATCATCAAATGATGGTAACCAGTCTGGATTAGTTTTATCATAAAGTTTGGCTGCTTGCCCTATAAGAGGCGTTAAAATTAACATATCTGAATGACTAAATGATAATATTTTGACATCTTACCTGAATAAAAATGCCTCGAGCAAACTTTTAGCTTAGACCTAGAAGCTAAATCAAAATCGCTAAGCCTTAGCTTGATAATCCACTGTTTTCGTCTTTCAGTAGATAGTTCTTCAGTTTGGGTTCCTTGTCCAGATATTACCCCAGGAATACAATAAAATTTAATTTCCCGAGTGTCTTCGATGCTTCTAAATTTTCGCTTTTCACCCACGCAATCTTTTACACAACAACGCTGATGTTTCCTGCTCATTTACGCGAAACGCGTTTCTAATGGCGGCTCTCTTGTTTACCTTTGAAAATCACATGGCGCCACCACGCGCCACCATCATTTCTTCTACTTCTCCCCCCCGCTACGTAAAAGATGACGTTGCAGCCAATGCCCAAAAAATTACTCTATTGTAGGATAACATATTTATAGAGATAGATAACAACTTTTATAATTAAAAGTAGAAAATAATATCTCTTAAAATTCTCGCGTGATAAACTGGTTTCACGCCAATTAAATAGCTATAGTCCCATAAAGCTATTTGTATTAATTCCTCCATGGTTTTTTCGCCAAACTGAGAACTACGCGTTTTACGTCACGTTATCCAAAAAGCCGACTATTTTCTTTGAAGACCGCGCTAGCTCAGCGCTAAGCACCGTGTCGTCAAAATTCAAAGACAAAATCCCGTTATGTAGGACACTGCTAGCAGCGCTGGGCTCTGCTGAACGCGGCCCAGATTTCCATCATGATTATAAAATCTAAGCCTAATTATTTAAAGTGTATTTTACTTTCGGCTCACTCTGAACCGTTAATGTCTCTGCATACAGAAACGAAAACCAAACCCAAACGTTTACTTTTTGGTTCACTAGGCCTATTGACAAACAAAAGTTCATTTGACCAACATAGCAGCGTTGAGCTTGTATTCACTGTGACTTTAGAAAGGATTATGCTATAAACAGATGTAGTATAGCTTAAGTAATATATAAACATCCATTTTAAATAATAATATTAAAAAATATCTTTGGAATATCAAAATGAAACGGAGCTTTAAAGCTACAAAAGTGCTAAATGCATCATAATTACGAAAAATATTTCCACATATTCATTTTATATTATGGAAAACGGGAATATTAAGGTTCAGAAGGATTTCTTTACACATCAAAACAAAACGAACTTCTAACGCAGCGCACTAGTGTTACAAAGGACGGACACATATAGACAAACACATAGACTGCTGTTTTACCCTTTCCGTATTAATTTTGAGTTGAGAGACATGATTATCTTAAATATTAAAATAAATATAATTAATATTAAATATTTTCTTCTATAGTTGTTCGCCTTATTGAGCGTTACATCGTTTTGAAAAAGAACAATTAAACATTCTTGAGAGACTTGACTAATATTGGCGTTTGATATGAAGCATACGCCGGTTGCTTCGCCTTCATCAAATAGGTAGTATATAAGGGTGTCGAATCGCAGCTATGGATAAGAACAGCGCAATTGCGTGAACCTTTGGTGGAAGCCCCACCATTGGGAGGCCGGACGTTTCTCGTAACCCTGGCCGATCGCCGCGTATGTCTTAACCTTAAGGAGTAGAAGCCAGGTGTACAGACTGGTGTCCATGTGGGATGGACAAAAACAAAGACCAGAAGATGGTGGTGTTAGAAGCCAGGTTTACAGACTGGTGTCCATGTGGGATGGACAAAAACAAAGATCAGAAGATGGTGGTGTTAGAAGCCAGGTGTACAGACTGGTGTCCATGTGGGATGGACAAAAACAAAGACCAGAAGATGGTGGTGTTAGATGCCAGGTGTACAAACTGGTGTCCATGTGGGATGGACAAAAACAAAGACCATAAAATGACGGTGATAGAAGCCAGTAAGTACAGACTGGTGTCTATGTGGAATGGACAAAGACCACAAAATGGTGGTGTTTGAAGCCAATAAGTACAGATTGGTATTCATGTAGAATAGACAATTGACTAGTCAGATGAAGTAATAGTGGCCAGTTGATTTGTGGATAGACTCAAGTTTTGAAATTTCCGGGAACTGTGAATACGGTCCGGAAATAGCGAACACATTTGCTTCAATTCGGAAACTGCGAACACGGTCCCCTGGGGTGTAAGTCAATAACAACAGACAGACACACACACACACACACAGACACGTCGAAATTAGAACCTCTCCGTGACTACGTCACTCGGAGAGGTAAAAACATTACGAAAATCATTCCCCCAATGTTGCCAAATAAATTGAGAGAGAAGACAGAAAGGCTATAAGTTATAGAATAATAAAACTTAATGCGAAAATTCAGAACCCCTTCATGTTGGGGCCACTGGGCCAGTTTCGGTTTAAAGGTTACGTCGGCGCCGTTTATTACCGATCTGGAACGCTAGATGGCGCCAGGAGAAGACAGTGTTGTATAGGATTTCCAAAAAAGTCCATACCCCACGATTGGCTGAATTATATGACGTCATACAAAGACCCTATTCTGGACTGTCCAATACAATATCAATCATGGCTTGCTAGAACCCGCGCGTAGGGCGTCCGTTTATAGTATATTGTCGCGTCTTTTTCTTTCAGGATTCGGTTTCATCCGGTTTTCGCAACGGTTTTCTAAGTTTGAAATTCATTCTAACTTTGCTGTCGTAGAGAGCTGTACTAGACTAGTTCGTTACGATTTGAATATAAAGTTGACACGAATTTGTTGCTGTTTTTATAATTTTTTGTTACATTTATTATAATTTTCATAACATAATTTAAGAATTAATTGTACTAGTAACTGAAATATTAGAAAATATTTTGTAGTTTAGGAAAATATCACAGTGAGTGAAACGTTTGTTTTGACCAAGGCTTAGGAAACTTTCAAATTTTGGCTTTGGAAATTCATTTATAAGTAAAGATACTATGGTGACTAAAGGTAAAAAATTTAACTAAACCAATTACTGTCTGACAAATTAGAAATCCATTATGTTTTGCAGAACATATCCATAGAATTAAGCTTAGTAAAGCAGTTTTTGAAAGATGGACAACGGAGAAGAATCGGTGGGGTATGGGAATAGGATCACAAAATGATAAATTTGTGACATTCCTGCTTGACAAACTGCAGTAAGTTTTTGAGGCCCCCAACCCTCTTTTTCACAGTAATTATTATGCTGTTGGCTAATATATATTTATATGTTTATTGAAAACAAGCCAGGGGGAAATGTGTCATAAATGGACCCAAAGTGTGTTTGATACCACTGAGAAAATTACTCAAACTGACCCCATTACCACATTTGAGATGATGACATCTCCAGGGTTTCCTCCTCAAAGACATTATCGGCGTGTGACACCAAAAGGTAGATATTCAATGCTTTATTCACCTAACTAAGCCCGGGAGTTTATTTTTTCTTTTATTTGCAGATAAACCAGAGACTCCTACCTATAAGAGGCTAGGTTTGGCTATGGAGTCACCATTGGCTAATACGCCTGTTAAAAGAACTCCAACAAAACGGGCAAAACGTACCTTATTTGAAGTGGAAATGGAAGAGGAGGAAGAGCTTGAAAAGTAAACATGCCCTTTTCATTTGTGTTAAACTTAAAACAATCCTACAGTCTTGGTTCTTTCTAATTTGGGCAACCTTAATTCAGGGAGGAAGATGGAGATGAAATGGAAAGAGACGCTGATGAAGTAGAGCAGGAGGCATTGGGAGACGAACTTGAAAATCTAGAGTAATATTTTTTGGAATATTGTTTAATAAATTTGTTAGAAATTTTCCTAAATCTCCGCAAACACTTATAGTAATGAAGGAGAATGTGATGATCTCAATTTTGAAAATGATTTTACGGAAGATGACGATAAAGATGCTGATTATGAAGAATTAATAATTGAGTACAATGAAGTAAGTTCTCCCACTTTAATTCTTCAATCTTCTTATAATTTCAAATTAATACTTATATGTTACTCTTTTTAGCCTGTGCCGCAAAAACCTAAACATCTAACGGTTGAAGAAATAATAAGGGAACCTATGTGTTTTGTGTTTACTCCTTTTCTGACATCTCTTGTTCAAAAAGCTTTTGGAACAAAGTGCCAATATTGCAAATCAGCCATCACCTACAAAGTTCATAGGCGAGCTACCGCCTTCATTTATACGTGGAATTGTTGCGAAGGATCAGGTGGAAAACATGCTAAGGTAATTAGTAGATTTCCATTGTTTTCTTTCAACCACAAATGCCTAAGGTATATCTCAACACTTATAGGGCAAATGGGAAAGCCAACCCAATTTTCACGGTCTCTATGCTGGAAATTTATCACTTGCAAGTTCAATAGTTCTCTCTGGTAACCAGTATGGAAAAGTGGCGTTATTTATGCAACATTCCAATGTACATTTTTTTGGAAAGACACCTTTTTCAGGTAATTCACTCTTTTTCTTTATGGTGCTGGGCCCCATTCTGTAACGTCCATTCAGAGAAGCTACTCTGTTAGAGCCCTATCCTATTATAAGGAGAGAAATACTCCATAGAGTACTTTTCATCATGCCTACAAACATATCCCTAGTAAAGATTCTGCCCAAAAACTATTCTTCCCTTTTTTTAATATGATCTACATCCTGTCACAGCCCTACTCCTCTTTTGCTGTTTATAGTTTTGAAGAGAATTACAAAATAAGCGTCCTTCAAGATAGAAATTCAATTTCCTTTTATAGTTTTTTACAAATTTTTAAAAACAATGGCTTACCCCACACCTGCGTTTACGATTTTCTAGTGGTACCGCAGGGTTTGTACACGACCTGGAAAAGTCTAGGAAATTAGAAGTAGTAATGGATAGGCGGGTACACTAGCCATACAGTCTCTAGGTAACGTAGCTTTGCGCGTGCTGACAAGAGACAAAAACTTGAGGATCTTCGGGATTTAAAATAAGCGCGAGTTTTTTAGCACGAGTGCACGGACCTCTAGGCCTTAGTTTCAAATACGTGTAATAGGCTGTAGGCAATTTCACACTTATTTGAAACTAGGGCCTAGAGTGCACTGGAGCTAAAAAAACTGGCGGATATTTTAGATCCTGAAGTTTTTTTCTCTTGACAGCACGTACAAAGCTACGTCACATACAGACGTGGGTTTGCGCGTGCTGACAACCGATGTTGTAACAGAGTATATACAGAATAGGGTCTTTGCGCCTGACGTCAAGTTACCTTCCCCCTTTCCTCTCCCCTTGCCGGCTGCCCGCTCTGGCCACGTTAGGACGCCATGTTGACATCCCCTGAAAACCGGTTTTCGCCCCCTATTTCTTCTCCCTTTTTACTCTCGCGGAAACACCCTATAAGCTGCCGTCGAAGATAGGGAGTTGCCTATCCTGTAGAGTGAAAACAAATTTCCTCACGCGCATTCTTTATCCATGGTAATAGTTTCAAAAAGAGGGCTAAAAAAATTGGGAATTTAATTTTTGTTAAAAGGAGTCTTTTCATGAACTCCTTCGGTGGAAAGGTAAGAACACCCTTCATCTCTACCCCCCCCCCCCGCAAAATATTCTCTTCGCGGGAGGGATGAACACCCTTCGCCAAACACCAATGTATCACTTGTGTGTAAAATGCATATGCTTTTTGGCTTGAAAGGCTAAATTTTCAGTCTGCAACTGGCTTTAGGAATTTAAAGCGTATATTTAGAATATATTAATTTATATTTATATGATTAAAAAAGCCTAATTGCAATTAAAATTATACTATTTCATTAAAATTAGGCTTTTTTAATCACATAAATTAATATATTCTAAATATACGCTTTAAATTCCTAAAGCCAGTTGCAGACTGAAAATTTAGCCTTTCAAGCCAAAAAGCATATGCATTTTACACACAAGTGATACATTGGTGTTTGGCGGACGAACTTGAAATTCACGAAATGTCTCAGTGTGTCACTGGATTTAGAGCCTGAGACCAAAAATATTGTAGTTCTACCCCATCAGATTCCATCAAAAGCGTGGCTGTCAAAAAATGATGGGGGGGGGCTTAGTCTGCCGGTCCCTTTTTGATATTGGCCTTTAAATAAAATCCCTATGTTGCTGGGGGAGGAAAGCGTGGCCGAAGGGTGTTCATCCCTCCCGCGAAGAGAATATTTTGCGGGGGGGGTAGAGATGAAGGGTGTTCTTACCTTTCCACCGAAGGAGTTCATGAAAAGACTCCTTTTAACAAAAATTAAATTCCCAATTTTTTTAGCCCTCTTTTTGAAACTATTACCATGGATAAAGAATGCGCGTGAGGAAATTTGTTTTCACTCTACAGGATAGGCAACTCCCTATCTTCGACGGCAGCTTATAGGGTGTTACCGCGAGAGTAAAAAGGGAGAAGAAATAGGGGGCGAAAACCGGTTTTCATGGGATGTCAACATGGCGTCCTAACGTGGCCAGAGCGGGCAGCCGGCAAGAGGAGAGGAAAGGGGGAAGGTAACTTGACGTCAGGCGCAAAGACCCTATTCTGTATATACTCTGTTACAACATCCGTTGTCAGCACGCGCAAACCCACGTCTGTATGTGACGTAGCTTTGTACGTGCTGTCAAGAGAAAAAAACTTCAGGATCTAAAATATCCGCCAGTTTTTTTAGCTCCAGTGCACTCTAGGCCCTAGTTTCAAATAAGTGTGAAATTGCCTACAGCCTACTACACGTATTTGAAACTAAGGCCTAGATGTCCGTGCACTCGTGCTAAAAAAACTGGCGGATATTTTAAATCCTGAAGATCCTCAAGTTTTTTGTCTATTGTCAGCACGCATAAATCTAGGTTGCATAGAGACCTAGCTTTACGCGTGCTGACAACCGATGTTGTAACAGAGTATATACAGAATAAGATGCCGTCCGAGATAGGGTGTTGCCTATCCTATAGCGTGAAAACAAATTTCCTCAAGCGCATGCTATTACTACCGTGAATTGATAGAAGGCCGGAGACCAAGGAGACTGTATAATAGGCGATTTAAAAAATGACGTTTCACATGGGGCGCGCGCAGAAACGCGGGAGGGAAAAATGCCATCCATCTCCGCTTTCCTCCCCCATTACATCGTTTGTACAGGGAACTTTTTAAAAAGGCCTAATATATATCCTCCTTGCTGAAAGCTCTCTCTCCCAATAAACATGTTTTTCCCCTACCAACCTCCCTCCCTCCCCCCTCCCCAAAGACCCTTCGCTCGGGAGAGAGGAAAGGGGAAGTAGTTTCTATCAATTCACTATGCCTCTGCATTCAAAAAGCCCGCGAAATTTAAACTACATTTCTTTCCTCTCTCCTCTCCGGGCGAGACGCCCGTCTCCCTCCTCCCCCTCTCACTATATACCAGGCACGGCAGGCAGGCAGCCAGGCAGTTCTCTCTCTACGTCGCGCTTTCAATTCGTTTCTCGGAGAGACCAAATTCTCCGTGAGCCCCCCTTTCAAAAACGTTACCAGTGCTAGTGGCTCTCTAAGAGCGTGGCGCACATGCGCAATCGGCGCAACCGAGAGAAAAAAAAGTCAGAGAAGTTTGTTTACATTATTACGCGGCCGAGGCTTGAGTTTTACGGTGTCGTGTCGGACTGTCACTGTCTCGGTGATACTCCGATACTCGAGCCGCTTCGCGAATCGTGCGTGCCTACAGTGCTTCGGCGACGGGTTTTTCTCCGAGCTTCTCTCTCTCCGTATCGTGTACGCGTCTGGTAAAATAAATCAGGGGTGGGGGGGGGGGAGGGGGTCTTGTGGCGTGGGCGTCGGGTTTTAAAAAATTCCGAAAAAATATAAAAGAAAATGAAATTTGTATTTGTAAGGACGCTTACTTTGTCATTCTCTTCAAAACTATAAAAACGGTACAACTTTATGAATTCCGAACTACCCAGCAGCGGTTCCCACGGATGGGCCATGCCATTACAAAAGCTGGGAGAGTAGAAAATGAAGTGATTTTTTATCGATTCTTCTACTAATTATAAGACCAGTCTGTATGGTGTAACATTCGGGAAATACTCCAGAGTGATTTTAAAGTTGAAATTAGGTTCAGATTTTAATAATAATTTTAATTAAGGACGTCCGACCAATCGCGCAACGCCCTGCCTTTTTGTTAACCAAATCCTCGTGTCACGCGCCATGTCTCGCGCCACGATTGTCACGTCGCGCACAAATTTTATCAAATCTCGTGATAAATTTCATTCGACACGGAACGTGTCACGAGAATTTTGTTAACAGAAAGGCAGGGCGTCCTTATTTAAAATTATCCTTAAAATCTGAACCTAATTTTAATTTTAAAATTTTTATGATGTATTTCCTAAATGTTTCACTATGCAGACTGGTCTTATAATTTGTTCAAGATTCAATAAAAAAATCACTTGATTTTCTACTTCACCCTCCCTTTTTAAGTGGCGTGCACTTGATAGCGCTAACATCCTTACATATAATACCTTTGAACACGAAATCTGATAGTGATTAGCCCTCGATATAATTATAGTGAGGCTTATCAGCTCCTCTTGTTGGTTGCCCCAAGTTTTTATTGTTGTGCTAAAAGCATTCACTTAGTTATTTTGTATACGAGAAGCTATGGGAAACCTTTTTCTTTTAGAAGGACAGGATGGTTGCAATTTAGGGGGGGGGGGGGTTACAAAGTCAGGACCAATAAACTTATTGACTCAAGGGACAGACAAGGACATTGGTTAAAGAATTTTTAGCTTTCCGATGCTTTTGAAATGAAAGCAATGTCTTTTTACTGTTTTCCTACTACAAATTTGTCATAGCGTTGGTGTTGGGTAAAAAACTGAAGTACAGTCAAAACAAAACTGGAGACTTCAGTTACGGTTTTACTATCCATTAAAAGCACTCAAAACCTTTTAAAACCCATGATTATTAAAATTATATTAAAAATCTAATGATATTACTAACTTCGAAGACATAACACTGAAAAGAAAATCCTACAACGAAAGCTTACGATGAGAGAGAGAGAGAGAGGGAAAACGAAAGCGTGCGGGGGGGAGTGAGATCGCTAGCGTACGCGATGGCGATACGAAGAGAGAGGGAACTCCAGATCGGAGGGAAACGAAGCTCCGCTGCCTGCCTGGTATATTAGTGAGAGGGGGAAGGAGGAGAGGGGGAATCCCGCTCGGAGAGGAGAGAGAGAGGAAAGAAAGTTAGTTTCAATCTCGCGGGCTTTTTTGAGTGAAAAAAACAAGTTGATAATTTTCGTACACTACTGCACTTTGTGCGCGTGATACATCAGAGATTATGCTGGATGGTTAGGTTAGGTTTCGTAAAATAGAGGGGACGGTTTACGGTCATAGTGATTTCTGGTTTAGGGGATCCAGGATTTTGTTTTAGATACATTATTTGATTCGTATGGTTTTTAAAAATTATTCTTTAGTGGGGTGCACAATTTAGTTTCATTAATATTATTTGAAATGTGACGTTATTAGAAATTAAGGGCATACACGATTGTGTTTCAGACATATTTTTAGTTGTACGATTTATTGGAGATCAACTATACGGGGGGTCACGTGAGGCGTGTAAAATTAGTATTAAGGCCCAGCCCTTGGGCCATCTTGTTGTATGCATATACATGTATAGAAAGCCTTCTCTCACTGAGGGGTGATTCGATACGGTGGGGTTCCTTTCTAAATTACATAGACATCAGGTTCACGTTCAATAGACCTGTAAGTTGATGGATTTATTTTTTTTGGCAAAGAAAAACAGAAATTGGTTACTGCGAGGGTTTATTTCTGATTGTGTTGATTTTATACGATTTACGTAAAGAGAAAAAATGTAAACTAAACTAGAAATGGCACCTTATAGTGTCGTGGTCACTGTATTTTGGTGTATTGAATTGGGCATGGATTTCTCAAGTTTATGTGGCACTTTTCGTAACTGTATAGTGTATGCGAGCCAATGTATAGAGTAGAGAGAGGATTAGACGGTGTATCCCTCCCTCTAAGCGCGCTTTTGTAAGAGGGGATACAGTACGTGCCTGGTAGGGGGGTGACACTGAGCTAAGAGATAGAAGGGTATGACGTTTGCTTACGTAGAACTGACATTACTCTATGAGTAATGCCACTAAGTATGCAATCGTCACACCCTTTTATCTCTTAGCTCAGTGTAATCCCCCTACTGGGCGCGCAAAGTAGTCCCTGATACAAGAGCGCGACCAGAGGGAGGGATACACCGTCTACACCCCCTCTACCAGTAGTCCGTTACTAGTCTATAGCCTTAGATCGTTGTTGGGTGATGTACAACCTTAGCACATTGGAAGCACACGGACTAATGCAAAATGATTTTTGCCTTGTTTGAGAATAATAAAATAAAGGGGGCTAGATAAAATTCATCCCCTCTCACCTTTAGAGAAAACGATATATAGACATGGAGACTGGGGAGTTCTCGCTAGCGAGCATATATCATTATTATTAAATTGGGCATGAAATTGTTTTTCACCATCAGCTATCAGCTTCATTTTTTGAAGCCAGCTGTTGATGTTTTCTGGGAGAGGACGCAAAAAGAAACTTTCGAAGAATTGTCGGGAAAAGAACTTGTAGTAGCTGGAGATGGAAGGATGGACAGTCCAGGGCATTCCGCCATGTTTTGCACTTACACTTTGGCAGATACTGAATCAAAGAAAATCTTAACTATATCCAACAAAGACGTTCGACACGCTGAAGGGAAAAGCCCGAACATGGAGCTCCTGGCTTTCAAAGGTGCTTCCAAAGAGGTTCTGGAGCTTGGCGCCCAACACAATGTCAAAGTGCTGGAAGTCGTCACAGATGCTCATTCTTCAATTTCAGCTGAGCTAAGTTAGTTTGAAGCACGACATTAACATTTGGCGATTTTAGAATGCATGGTATATTTATGAAAAAAAATTCGTAGGGAAGGAGGATTCTTGTTTGCAGGGTGTAAAACACTCGTGGGACACGTGGCATGGTGGCAAAATAATTTTAAAGAGATTGAACGAAGTAAATATGATTCCATTTTTAAATCTCTTGTCACACCCTTTATCAAGTGAATGAAACAGAACTTGTTTCATGTAGATTGGACTGAAATCTAAAGAACATAGAGATTTATGTCACTGGGCTCCTCTACTACGTAATCATTTCTGGTGGTGCTCCAAAAATTGTCAAGGACAGGTCTTCACTATGAAGGTATTGTGCTATGATTACCTTGAATGAATCTTGAAGAACAGGTGGTCAATTGAAATCCAAATATTTATAGAGTTTGTGGTTGACTTGTCTCCACCATGTTATCAACGAGCATGAGTGGCACTTGGAGATAGGCATGTTCAATCATTGCGACCATGAACCTTTAACTGAAGAGCAGCTGGAAAAACACCCCTGGTTACAAGCCAACTCTCCCACTTTCTTAAAATTAAGAAGCGAAGTTATGAGGAAGTACCTCTTGAAAAATATGGGATACTTCACAAACTTTAGGTATGCGTGAGTACCTAGAGATGAACTGTACCACCATTCACGCGCAAATCTTGTTTGTTACAGGCACACAGGCTTTCTCGAAAGTTACCACAGTCTAATTCTAATGTATGCCCCAAAAAGAATCGCTTTTGGGTATGTCTAACTTTGTTTCCATCGTTTACCATGTTGACATAGTAATTTTTGTCTGTGATGTAGCTACTGGGGCTACCAAATAAGGATTAAATTAGCCGCCATAGACCACAACAAGCACTGTGGAAGGCCTCGGGCTTGTAGACAAGATGGACAGCCAAAGTAAAATTTCATTAATATACTTATTATAGCCTATGTGTTTGTGAAATAAGCATAACGGTCATAAATGTGTGGATTCCAGAGATACACGTGCCTACTGTAAACGAACGAAGGCGTGGTACATTGTGCCAATATATGAGAAGAAAAAATATTCTTATATTCCGGAATTAATGCGGATCATTTTTGAACAGAGGGAAAACTTCAAGGTAAAAATAAAATCTGTTCTTTTTCAGCTATAAATTTATTATGATTTCTAGGGGTCATTGAAACAAAAAGTACCACTGGATGCTGATCACCCGTTAAGGATTGCCAAAACCAGAGGAATGGTAGAAGCCCCTTCAAAGGAGGAATTAAGAGAGAAACAGATATCTCGATTTTAAATAATAACTAAATTTCTTGGGAAATGACCGCAGAGCGACCCCCCACCACCCTAATCACTAGTAAGTCATAGGAAGGGAAATTTGTGGTCATCTTGCACTGTCAGTCCTTGAAGGGAAATGAAATCACTTTTCTAATTTCAAAAATAAACTTCAGCAATCCACGAAATAATAGGTTTCGACAGTTGGAATGCTGAGGAATCGACGCTTATTTGGCTTGGGATCCTAGACATAAGAGACCCAACAAAGGCTTGGGATCCTAGACATAAGAGACCCAACAACGGCTTGGGATCCTAGACATAAGAGACCCAACAAAGGCTTGGGATCCTACACATAAGACACCTGACAAATCCATCACCACCCTCTTCTTTGGACCAACGATAGTCGTCCCCATCACCAACGGGTAGGTAAGATGGTGCCTACATGACAGAATCACTGCTATTTAGTATCAGCTCTGGCTTGATATTGATGGCCTGAAACTGACGAAACAGTTTGTTGATGGTCCTTGCAGGTCTTGAGCTAGGGACCTTGTAATGGATGCAGCGAGATGGCGTCATTTGGCATTGGTGACCTTTCATCCCGCATATACCCGCTTAGTCGGTAAACGTTAGGGGCGGCATGGTTTGGGCTGACTTGGCGGTATACCGGTGTCTCCTTGGTCACTTAGATGGACAACACATCCCCATACGATAAAGGACTTCAACCGTTGAAATAAAAGAGAACCAAAGCACGTAACGTATTATTACTTATTAGACTCTAAACTTGGCCTTAATACATCAGTTCATATTTCTTGTTTTATAACCCTCATACTTAATGACATCGGAGGAGAGGTTCCTCAGTATCACCACCATGAAGGGGCCGGATACCTTCCCGCAATTGGAAGCGCCAGAGGAGTTACCCACATCGGAGGCATCAGCGCGGAAGGACCTACATACCAATGTACCGTTACCATATCTAGATAAGGAATGTACCGAACGCCCTGGAAGCGGAGTCAACGAAGGAAACATGATGCGCCAGTGTCGAACGAGAAGCCTAAATTCCTGTGCCACAAGCAACCAAGAAAGAACCCGAGTCGTTTTGTATCTCAAGCGATACAGGCTCGAGAAGAGACGCTGTAAAGGAGTTTTCCTCCGCGGTCTAACCCGGTTTCTCCTTTCCATTAGTTAGTATGCTGTGGCATAGGGGCTAGCCACCACCCCTCTATGCAATGTAAAGGGACCCACCTGTAAACTAGCCACAGGCTTAGTGTAGAAATCCCTTCATAGACAAAGCCTAGTTATTATTATTAGTCCATCTATATCTATATAAATCAAAGTCCTGACTGACTGACAGACTGATAATCAACGCCCAGCCCAAACCGCTTGCCCTAGAAAGCTGAAACTTTGCAGGAACGTTACTTAAAAGTAGTAGGCGCGTACTAAGAAAGATTTTTCCAATTCGCCGCCATCTTAAAAAATGGCGCCAACAAATGTAAACTCTTCTCCATGCAACAAGGCGTTTCAACCGATTTCACAAATATTTAGTACACTGGCAACCTATAGACGGGCTGAATGGTCTTTCGGGTTCGATTTGTGGCCATCTTTTTAAATGGCGGCCAAAAACTTAAAAACCCTTCTTTATGGAATAATGACCGCGTGAATAGTAATAAAAAATGTCCCGACGGGCTAGCGGGCAACGCCGAGTGCCTTTGCTCCTACGGTGTTACAAAAATATTATTTATCTGTTAAATCTAACCATTCTTTGTATCATTTTGATGGAAGTTCTTATTACACGCGAGCGACGCCGCGGGTAACAGCTAGTCAGAACATATATATCAACCAATTTTTAAATTTAAATTAAATACAAAATTTTACTTCCTAATTTTTACCTACTACTATTTTGTTTAATAATTATATATTTGTTATGCCTAATAATAATAATAATAATAATAATAATAATAAGCTTTATTTCGTGGATTTTCCCATTCAGGCTAGAGTCTGGTTTACAAGGGAGTCCAGTTTTAAATTACAATTTTAAGTTTTTGAGTTTTAAAATAATTAATTTCCATGTACAGTCAATATTAATTCGTGAGCTAAGTTAATTTTAAGTTACAGATTTGTTATTCATCTATATACAATCATTAAAGTTTTCAAAATCTAAGTTTTAGTTTTAAAGTAGTTTATGAGTTCACGTTTAAATACAGAAATTGATATTGATTTCTTAATTGGTTCCGGCAAAGTGTTCCATAGTTTTACACCTCTGGATTTTATACTTTTTTGACTATACATATTCTTAGTGTTCTCGACATATAGATTTTGGACACTGCCTCTTGTAAAATGTTTCTTTGGACCATTAAGAGAATTATTGAAAATACTGCGAATGTACTCCGGAATCTCGTTTTTCATAATTTTATACATTAAGGTAAGAAGGTGAAGTTGATGCCTACTGGTTAAATTCAACCACCCTAAATCCGTTCTAGCTTCTGAAGCCGAACAACGTTTACCTCTACGTAAGATGCGTTTCGCACAACCATTTTGTAGTATTTGTAATTGATTTAAGTTAGATTTATTTGAAGTGGTATATAAGATGTCACAATAATCGAATAGTGGTAGGATCAATGCATTATAAAGAATACATAAAGAATTTCTGTCCAAGGCACAAAAGAATGGATATAGTAAATAAATACGTTTCCTTATTTTTTTACAAGTATAGTCAATATGATTGGTCCATTTGAGGTTCTCATCTATATATATACCTAAATATTTCACTACCGAGACTCTTTGGATGCCGGTATTGCCCAGTGTTGTAACGTCCCTGACCTCTAACTTCATTTTTTTAGATGGAGAGAATATCATAAAGACAGTTTTTTGGATGTTTATTCTTAGGCCTTTTTGTAGAAGTTCTAATCGCAATGAATCCAAATCAGTTTCGAGTTTAGAGGTCAAAGACACCAAATCACTATCTGAATTTATTATGGCCATATCATCCGCATATTCTAAAAGATCGGACTTTTTAACTGCCGTATGGTTATCTTTAGTATATAGGTTAAATAATAACGGGCCTAGTATGCTACCTTGTGGAACCCCCGATCTAAGATATTCAAATTCCGAATAACTACCATTAAGGCAAACCTGTTGTCTGCGATTTTCAAGATAAGATTTAAACCAGAGTAATGAGTGACGGTTAAGATTACAACTTTCTAATATATTTAAGAGGACCTGATGGTTTACACAGTCAAAAGCCTTAGATAAGTCTATAAAAACAATGCCTACAAATTTGTTATTCTCCAATCCTTTGATTATTCTTTCATGTAAATTAACTGTACCAGTAAGAGTCGAATGCCCTGGTACAAAGCCTGATTGTAATTTATGAAATATACCGTTTCCTATTGAAAAGTTCATCAATTGGTTGTGCGCGCATTTTTCGTGTATTTTTGACATTGTTTGCAGTATTGAAATACCCCTGTAATTATTCACTTCAGTATGGTCACCAGTTTTATAAAGCGGCACTACCTTGGATTCTTTCCATTTTTCGGGATAAATCCCGGTCACGAAGGACATATTTATAATTTTAGTCAAGATTGGGGTTATTAATATGGCCAAGCCCTTCAAGTATGCTGTCGATATACCATCCGTACCTGTGGCTCTACTATTCGGCAATTTTTTTATAGTTTCGAATACTGTTTTTTCAGTAACATTCTCAAACGCGAATTCTGGTATTTCATGAGTGATAGGGGAATAACTGTCTAGTATTACATTTAAGGGGGCTTGATTATTAATAAAATGTTTATTAAATATGTCCGCCATTAAGTTACTTTCAGTTATAAGTTTACGATCCAATGTTAAAGATGATATTGTTTGTTTTTTGCATTTTAAATAAGGTTTTAGATTCTTCCAGATGTTTGTTGAGTCTGAGGGTTTAGCTAATAGGTCTTTAAAATAATTATTTTTGGCTTTTATAACCATTGAGTTAACCTTGTTTCTAAGATTTCGGTAGGATAGAATTCCCGAGGGTTTAATGTAAGATTTCTTTTTTTCGATATCACGTAAGTGCATAAGATGTTTAATTTCGTTATTTAACCATGGAGGGGGATTAATATATTTTCGACATTGTTTAAATGGTATATAACGGTTTAAATTTTTCAGTACTATATCGTTTAATTGTGTGACGGCTTGATTAACATCGATAACCGACAAACCCTTTAAGTCAGATGCCAGTGACATCACGAGTTCATCTATCTGAACCTTTCGTATATTTCTTACATTAGTTATAACTCTTTGAGGGCGTGGACAACTTTTTTTTCGGACAGCTAGGATTATATCGTGGTCAGAGGCCCCATTTGGTATAACCTCATTATGTTTGATATTTTGTGGATGTGTGGTATAGAAATGGTCGATAAGGGTGGCACTAGTTAATGTTATTCTTGTAGGGGTCTTAATCATTTGATAGAAGTTATTCAGGGTAGCTTTTAATGTTCTAGCTTTGGGCGTCTGACTATGGAGTAGATCGGTATTAAAGTCACCCATAATCAAGAGTTCCACATCAGCGTTGTCTTGTATTTTGGAGATCACTACGTCTAGGTCCTGAAAAGTGGCTACATAATCGATGCCTGGTGGGCAATAACAACACACAATGTTGATTGGTTTGGTATTCTTTTCACAAATCACGCACCATAAGAGTTCCAGGGAAGAGTTTTCTGGTTGTTCATATTCTATTGTTTTCTCGCGAATTGTGAGATGGTCCTTAATAGGATTATCGATTGTAACATTTTATATTTCTGTATAATTATCATATTTGAATGTGTTTGGGGAACAAGTAACGGACGCCGCCACGAGGCGTCGTTTTCCGTTTGTGACCTTTGATCCCGAATATACGCGCTTAGTCACTTTTCATTTAGGTGCGGCATGGTTTGGGCTTGTTGGCGGTATACGGGTGTCTCTCACTTAGATGGAAAACTGTTGGAATAAAAGAACTAAATGACGTAACGTATTATTTATTTATTAATTAATGGACTCTATAGTAGTAAGATGTTTTCTCTGGCCCGCTAACTAGCTTTAATGTACAGATTGTACGATTTGGTCTGTTACAGCCTTACTCGGCTCAGCAGATGTGATATTAGGCTTAATAGACACCTGCATTAGATACTGATTCTTTCTCTCCTCTTTGCTGCAGCTACAGTGAGGGTGCACAATATGCATTTGGCATCAGTGGTGGGACGTGACTCCTCCCACAATAATAATGACTATAATTAAAGGGTTCCACATCCACGAGTCGCTTGGTACGGATGAAATGACACTACCTAGCTTAAACTGCACTAGGTGAAATTAGCGCCATTGTCGCGGAGCAAGATTTTTCCAGTGGAAAGTATATGAAAAGGAATTGCTGACCGACTTCAAAATATATTTCCATTGCATATTTTGAGTTTCTATTTTAGAATCAGATACCGCGGTGAACTTCTTGCAAGGTTTTACAATAATAATAATAATATTGGCTTTTTATTGGAACAATCATTAAGGTGGAGTCCTAATTTACAATGATGTCCAGAGTTAATTTAATAAATAAAAGTAATGGATAATAACTTAGATTAAAAGTATAGAGCCTGTTTACAGATAATCCCAGCCTCATTGCCTTAATTTCTGTGCCACGTGATTGCTCATGGCATCTTTAAAAAGCATTATTGATGTTATTATTTTGTGGTGATTTTCTAGTTCATTCCAATATTTTATGCCTTGAATTTTACATTCTTGTCTCTAACGCGCGAGTTACAACTTTCAGGGTAGAAGTTATATTTGTCTCCACGTGTTCTTATATTATTATTCCCCTTTGGGAACCAGTTTATTACATATTCTGGGAAGAGACCATTTCTCACTTTAAACATGAAAATTAACAGGTCAAAGTAGTAGTTGTAGTCCGTGGTATTTATATTTGCGACTTCCGTCGCGGAGGAGTATTTTCGAGTATTGGATATAAATGTATGTATATTTTTGAAAGTAATTGGTTTATTTGTTCACTTTGTTTATATATTAAAAACAGTAAGTTGTCCCTATGATTACGTGTGGCAGAATTGGGCTCAAACATGTTTATTTGCTATTACAATTATGAAACTAAATTAGTCAAACGCAAAGGTGAATCTATTTCTTTTCAACGTCAATAAAGGATCAATGTATTGTATTTGTGGTTTATCATTATAATAAGCACACAGTAAGACCAAGTGTAAGTCACTGAACTAAATTAAATACTTACTAAAATAGGACGAATGCATTTCAATATCGTGGCTATGTAGGATCACATCCGCAAACCAAAATTTTGGAATAAAAAGAGTATAAAACAAGCGTTCAATATAAAACTATTTTATTTTTTTCCCGAGTGACCGAACATTCTCAAATATAATAAGTAAATCTTACACCTTCATTTCAGTTTAGACCATCTAAATAATCAAAAACAAACCACCCTTTCACAGCATGAAGTTAGAATAATAGACAGCCCGCGCCTTCAAACCGTCGTCTGCTCTAAGTCTAAACTGTTAAATGGCAACTTATGTCCAGCACTGGTAGAAAAAAAAGGTCTGATCATAAACCAACCTTAAAAATTAAAGGTGGCAGCACATTCTTGGATTTTTTTGAAGCTGTGCGGACAAGTACAACTCTAGGGGCGAATCGTGAGCAGATTTCCGCTTTAAATTGTGTAGCAGTCATGGTAGCAGACGATGGTTTAAGGGCGGCACGCAGGCAACGCAGCCTGCCGCACGCTTCCACGCTGGCAGCCTGGCACGGGCATAGAGCATTCCCTAATTTCCCTTTTGAAATTTTAAATAAAGTGCTTCAAAGAGAGAATTATTCAATTCTAAATATGAACTTTTCAAGGCGAATGAGCGCTATCAAGGAACAATAAAAATTGCAGACCTTGATTCTGCAGAAACGGTCTTTAACTGGTGGCCTCAAATACTTCTCCCATTTTCATTGCTCCATGGAAGCTCAATGAGTTAACTTGGAGGAGATAGTGGGCTGGAGTAAAATGTTGGTGGGACATGTGCGGCAATGAAAGTCTCCAGGAGTACCTTGCGGACGCCACTACCCTTCCATAGTTGATTATTAAGTTCTGCCGCGTAGCACCATTGTATTTGTATGAGAGTAGTTTCTATTTTTAAGACATAATGGACATCTTTGACGTTTTCGTACCGTATTACCCCATACCGAAACAGCGGAGAACGTAGTTGCCATAGATGTGTTTATAGAGGCTACTTTATAGGTAAAGATATGAAGTCTCCATCCCACTCTCTTCTCCAAGTAGGAAAGTCATAGCCCATTCGATTCTATTGATTCGAATGACCAGAAATTTCATTGCGACATGTGTTGCAATACATTCTATTTTGCCATAGCAGGGATAGATTTAATTTTAGAAGCAGGAATGGAGAACAGAGTAATGTGGGCGCGCGTCAAAGCCCCGGACCCCCTTCCCCGGGATGGGGGGTATGAAATAAAAGTCGGGTCATAGAGATAGAGGCAAAAAGGAACTACGTATTTTTCGACACCCCCATCAGCAACGTCATCAAAACGTAGTTTAAGTGAACCAATAGGATAATTTAAAATTTTCGTTACGTGTTGGAGGGAGGGGTCTATGCTGGGCTATGAGTCGAACTGAAGTAAATACTAACCGTTCCTACTTCTAAAATTGAATTTATCCCTGGCCATAGATTATACTAAAAAGGTTTCGAAGTCTTAAAGTTGATAAATAAAAATTAATTTGCAAAACAAAACTGTAAATTCAATAGATAGTTACACTGGTCTGATTTCTTGTGTGTTAAAGTGAAATCAAGATTATTATTATATAGTACACCTAAAGTTTAAAAATGTTTAAACATAAGAATTTTATTTGTCAAAATTACTTGCTTAAATGTTACGGGTGTATAAGGCTTAATTGACTGTACATAAATAACAAGCAAACATGTAACGTTAAGAAGTTCATTAATTTTATTACGAAATTTAATTTTTTTGTATTATTAAGGTGTTTAACTCAATTTATTATTTTACTAATTCTGATTAAATACACTAGTCGAACGCGTACATATTCGTATAATTCAAAATATTCCACGTCATTAAACTGACTCCAAAATCACCTGATACAAAACATCCTTTTGAACTTTAAATTCTTCTTCATATTCAATAATTTCCGTGGGAAAACTTACAGGCAAATAATCATCATCATTCTCCATAGAATAATAAATTATAATATAATTATATAACTATCTAACCACTGCCTTCTCTAATACTAGGCTTTGCGATAGGAATAAAAAGGGGGTGGCAGTTAGGATTTCACAAATGACGCTAGATGTCGCTTTTCTGAGGTTTTAAACAGGCGGCAAATTCAAAACTATGGGAAACTGTTAGCAACGACGAAGTGTAATCTGCTAAGTTCGGCTCGAAAAAGAAAGCAAAAAACCGGTCAATAAACCGGTTCATGATGCTGAACGGTTTCCGAGTTCGAAAAATACTAGTTTAAATTTGTTGTACGTTTTGACACGTGTCAATGGCGTCTGCATGGAAATTTCAACCTATCACAGCCCTTAAGTTTTTCCCAAAAACTGCCACTGCCAATGAAATGCCTTAAGTTTGATTTGGATTGACCAATGAGCGAGCTTAGGAGAGGTAGGAGGAGATTTCTTTGACAGCTGAATTCGGACACAGACATTATAAACTCCAATATTTTAATTACCCACTTCTCTAGTTTAGCAGACGATGTGCCCTGGTCAATGGTCATGGGCATTGGGCCAGGTTATTTAGTAGTTTAAAAAAATCCTTATTTCCCACCCTGGTCCGCCATAAGCGAAAGACGTGACGTCATGCGAGACTGCGCAGTACGAATTTACTTTCGTCATCGCGAAAATTCGCCTCAGAAAAGAGCCATATAACGGTTACTAAGCGCAAATTCAAAATGTCACATAAAAATGCTTCTGTTGTACATTTCAAGGCCTAGTATTAGAGTTGGCAGTGATCTAACCCTCAGACACATTTTTATATAACTATCTATGTATATGTATATAGTATTGGAGCTGTGTGATCCCTTGTGACTATGTAACTATCTATGTATATGTATATAGTATTGGAGCTGTATGATCCCTTGTGACCCTAGCTCGACGAAATAATGAAAAAAAAAACCACATCATCAGATTCAAAATCATCCTCTTCGGTCATTGGTTGAAATTTCATCATGACGTAATCACGACCGCGAGTGAAGTAAAACGCCGCACTTATAACGACGAACAATATAAACAATCCAAGGTTCTTTTTCTTAACCCTAATTATCATTTTAAACATAATTACTGTCTCAATCATTGACTATAATTAAAACACGTGATTAACGAATCGACTAGTGACGTATTTCCGTCAGCCATGCTGAGTGGTTCGAGGCCATGGTGGGAAATAAGGATTTTTTAAAACTGGACATTGGGCCAGTGTTTAGTTTGCTAAACTAAAGAAGTGGGTAATTGAAATAGTTGAGAGATAATGGTAGGACTCTGGCTACCCTTGAATTTTCTTAGTGGTCCCGTGGACCACTGACCCCCCTCCGATTTAATTTTTAAACTGGTCCAGGCAATTTTTAAACTGGTCCAGGCAATTTTTAAACTGGTCATTTGCCCTGTGCCACCGGCGCCCACCGCCTTATTTCCCACGCTGTTCGAGGCTGAATGTGGGCCTAATCAAATATAAATAGTTTTTCACCACTTTGAATGCGTTGATGTCTGAACAAATCACTATTCCGTGTGTAAGAATAATCACACTGATCGCTTTTAAAGGGTTTTTCACCAGTGTGAATGCATTGATGTCTGGTCAAATCATCCTTCCGCGCACCTGCATAGTCACACTGATCACATTTGAAGGGTTTGTCACCACTGTGAATGAGTTGATGTGTGATCAAATTAATTTTCTGCGTGAAGGGTTTGTCACCACTGTGAATGCGTTTGTGTTTGATCAAATTACTCTTGTTCTTGCTACCATAGTCACACTGTTAACACTTGAAGGGTGTTTCACCACTGTGAATGCGTTGATGTCTGATCAAATCATCCTTCCGCGTACTAGCATAGTCACACTGATCACATTTGAAGCGTTTTTCTTTGATATCCTTTCGAATGTCAAGTTCAAGCTCCCTTTCATTTTCAGGTGAACATTTGTATCGAGTTGAACATTTTTTCTTGGATTTTCCTACAGAAAGGAAATAAATTAAAACTTCATACGATATCAAACAACTCGCATCACAAACATTTCACTATCCAAAGGCAATTGATATAACAGGTTATGCTTAGGCTTAAAAAGACACAAAGGCAAACAGAACAAGTTCAGAAACAATAATCGATGTCCGAATCGAAACAGCGGTTTCCATAGATTTGACCTTATCAAATCTAATACATGCGTTGAGAACGTGGAAGATTCAAACTTGATCCCACGTTAGACACTTGCGTAATACAGAATGCAAACTTCCCCATAATAAAGGTATAATAAAATATACGTGACAATATGAACAGCCATGTTCTGCCATTAAACCTCTGTAGGTGCATGAGAACACCTACTAAGAAGTGAAAAAACACAACCATGAATTCAACGGTAAAGTTAAGCTTAGCGACAATTTTGCTGTTTCTGCCGAAAACAACTAGAACAAGAAGTGATCACGAAGTTAAAGTAAGGAAAGACGCAAATTATGATTAATCAATTATTATGGAAAAAATATTCTTTAATAGCGAAGATATAATTACTGTTAATTATAGTTTAGAAAAAGGGTTACGTTAAATATTGTCGTGAAGGTTTCATAAATAACTAACACAAACATCGTATTACTACCAGTTTCCCGTTTAGACGTTAGGCTAGTTACATTTCACAATTTTATAATACGATATAGCCTGTCCGGTGATTAATCCGTAACGATAGGCTTTTACAATTTTCTCATGAACGAAAACTTTTTCTTAGTGAGCATCTACTACAGTTGTCAAGAACAGCAAAGTGTGAAACGAAAATGAAAACACGGTGCGCAATTAACACATTGTGAAATGGTTCTTTCCAAGTCTTAAATTAATATAAGACAACTGGATAAACTTAGCGATGATAACACTGTCAGCATCTTATTATCGTGATATTATTTAACTGTATAATAAAAACGTTATTTACACAACGACTTCATTTTTTCGAAATATAGTATAAAGGTAAGCCAATAATTCTTTTTGGGTATAGAACCAAGAAGGAATTTACTATAATAAGGCCTAAAAAGGCGTCCGGTGCGCGCGTGATAGTGGACAATCCCCCTCATGGGTGGGTGGAGGGTGGAAACGGAGGCGGGACTTAATATTTTATCTTTACTCTATGTTTTCCACTATCTATCTCTTTTACCTTTCTGATTTTCCGTTGTAACCAGTAACCCTATGTGAAGCATACTTTACTTTGCCCCTCGCCCTTTTTGAAACGGGTCTATTTCTGACAATTCGTTCAAATCGTATATGAAAGGTTTTTAAAACGCTGACAATACGATTACATTAATATCTTAAATGACCACAGGCTTCAACAATTAGAAACAGATTAACTTACCTGAACTTGAGTTTTTTAAATAAGTTTGTAACTTTTCAAATAGATTGTAAAATATTATTAAAAAAATATTTTCAATTATCGCGCAAAATTCTCCGTGACTACAAAACATTTTACATGGGCAACTGGAACAAATTCATATTAAATCCCATAAAAAGAATGCAAAACAAGTCACGTTACTGAAAATAGACTTGTTCGAAAGGAAAAAGACGCTTTACATGTAGCTACTTTAAAATTGTTAATACAAATACCAGTAATGATCTATTTTCGTGAATTAACTTTTCATTTGCACAAAATATATGAGTATTTTTAAACTCAGATTTTGTCTTAAATCTAAATAACGCTAAATTAACAAAAATTGTATTTTAAAAAATTGTGTGTATATATCTCCCTTTAACGTTAATCTTGTTTAACTATGAAAAGTAACATTACTGTTATGTTGTTTTGTAGGATTTGAAAATGAAACCCAGTTCAATTCAAATTATTTCTGAAAATGGCGACAGAGTTTTGGCCCATTCATTTACGAAGAGGATGAAATACGGTTTTTGTCCAACACATTTAAAATGTAAATCCATCTATTCATGCATGTGTCTTCTACGTTTATGTACGTTCAGCTTACTCTTCTGCGTAACTTTATAGTCGCACTGATCACATTTGAAGGGTTTTTCACCACTGTGAATGCGTTTGTGTAGGATCAAATTACTCTTCTGAGTGCATCCATAGTCACACTGATCACATTTGAAGGGTTTTTCACCACTGTGAGTGTGATAATGCGCGATTAAAAGATTCTTACGATTACTAGCATAGTCACACTGATCACATTTGAAGGGTTTTTCTCCACTGTGAATGCGTTGATGTATGATTAAACCACTCTTGTTAGTGCTGGCATAGTCACACTGATCACATTTGAAGGGTTTTTCACCGCTATGAATGCGTTGATGGATGATCAAATTATACTTCATTGTGCTAGCATAATCACACCGATCACATTTGAAGGGTTTTTCACCACTATGAACGCGTTGATGGATGATCAAATTATACTTCATTGTGCTGGCATAGTCACACTGATCACATTTGAAGCGTTTTTCACCACTATGCGTGCGTTCGTGTCTGATCAAATTACTCTTGTGTGTACATTTATATTCACACTGATAACATTTGAAGCGTTTTTCTTCGCTACCCTTTCTAACGCGACGTTGTAGACCCCTTTCATATTCAGTTGAATATTTGGTCCCCGTTATACGTTTCTTCTGGAATTTACCTACAGAAAATATAAAAAACACAAATTTAGTATCAAAAATACAATTCCATTCAAGCGAATTTCATAAAAAAAGGTAATGCGCACGAAAATGCAGAAAAAAGGTGAGTTGATCAACTGAGGCGTTAGCCTAGAGTAAACGAGCATATCAACAAAAAGGGGATGAAGATTAACTTAAATAAATGGAAATCCGTAAGGTTGTACTTTCAACTTTTCATTGTTCGCAAATTAATTTTCGTTGAATCGTTTTAAAATAGGTTCATTCGAACTTACTGCGCGATGAGACTAATTCTAAAGTATGTAGGACTGATTTAATTACAAAAATACGAGGATCATAATAGTTATTAATAAAAACTGTCATTGTAGACAAAGACGGGAAAGTGTAAAAGATAAGTGTAGAAAATGAATTGCCAGAAGTAACAGATATTAAAATTTTTACTTTTGAAGACATGATCATAAAACATCGATTATTGTAAAAAATTCTTATGTTAGTTTTTTTTTCACCAAATTTTCATTAAACTCAATATATTTTTCTACATAATTTACACAAGTATTTTGCTCTATATAATAGTTCCAGAAAAAAATGGTATCTTCAAGTTTTTTGATACTAGGTTTTAGTTCAAATACTCCAATTTTTATATTTTATAATTGGAAATATTGCCAAGCAGAAAATTACAAAGGCCGTTTGACTGTGATGTAGTTATTAATGTTCAAAAGATATTTTGGGACCTATACATCACGTTAATTTTGATACTTTTAAAACTTTCAAAATAACGACTACGATTTTCACACAGTATTTTTTCAACCATTTTCTGACTATTTTATTCTCCTTATAGGACCGAATACTCAAAACTCATTGTAAATTTTTGGTATAAAAAAAAATGTACACGCGTACTGGTTTTGAAATGATGCACATGTTTCGTGACAAAATATTTTGACTAATTTTAGTGAAAAAAACTAAGATAAGAATTTTTTAAAATAATCGATGTTTTATGATCATGTCTTCAAAAGTAAAAATTTCAATATCTGTACTTCTGGCAATTCATTTTCTACACTTATCTTTTACACTTTCCCGTCTTTGTCTACAATGACAGTTTTTATTAATATCTGTTACTTCAGTCTTAATATTAATTCAAATTCAGAAACCTTAGGAGAGTAAAAGTATTAGGGCATTGTGCATACATTAGTAAACGCGTTTGAACTAACCAACCATCTATTATAAAACTGTCATTCCTGACTGCTTGACTTGACAATGAACGTCCGATCAAACTCAAATTGCTTTCCCGTCATTTTCACATGCAATACAGAGGAAGCTGTACATAGTTATACCATAAAAAGATTCCGTACACCTGAGCACCAACACATGTCATATACTTATCAAGTTCAATTACCAGTCATCTGTAATCTAGCTTAATTACCAGTCGTCGGTAATCTAGCTTTATTACCAGTCGTCGGTAATCTAGCTTAATTACCAGTCGTCGGTAATCTAGCTTAATTACCAGTCGTCGGTAATCTAGCTTAATTACCAGTCGTCGGTAATGTAGCTTAATTACCAGTCGTCGGTAATCTAGCTTAATTACCTGCCGTCGGTAATCTAGCTTAATTACCTGCTATCGGTAATCTAGCTTAATTACTTGTCATCGGTAATCTGGCTTAATTACCTGCCATCGGTAATCTAGCTTAATTACTTGTCATCGGTAATCTAGCTTAATTACTTTTCATCGGTAATCTAGCTTAATTACCTGCCATCGGTAATCTAGCTTAATTACTTGTCATCGGTATTCTAGCTTAATTACCTGCCATCGGTAATCTAGCTTAATTACCTGCCATCGGTATTCTAGCTTAATTACCTGCCATCGGTATTCTAGCTTAATTACCAGTCGTCGGTAATGTAGCTTAATTACCAGTCGTCGGTAATCTAGCTTAATTACCAGTCGTCGGTAATCTAGCTTAATTACCAGTCGTCGGTAATCTAGCTTAATTACCAGTCGTCGCTGATCTAGCTTAATTACCAGTCGTCGCTGATCTAGCTTAATTACCAGTCGTCGCTGATCAAGCTTAATTACCAGTCGTCGCTGATCTAGCTTAATTACCAGTCGTCGCTGATCTAGCTTAATTACCAGTCGTAGGTAATCTAGCTTAATTACCAGTCGTAGATAATATAGCTTAATTACCAGTCGTCGGTAATCTAGCTTAATTACCAGTCGTCGGTAATCTAGCTTAATTACCAGTCGTCGGTAATCTAGCTTAATTACCAGTCGTCGGTAATCTAGCTTAATTTCCAGTCGTCGGTAATCTAGCTTAATTACCAGTCGTCGGTAATCTAGCTTAATTACCAGTCGTCGGTAATCTAGCTTAATTACCAGTCGTCGGTAATCTAGCTTAATTTCCAGTCGTCGGTAATCTAGCTTAATTTCCATTCGTAGGTAATCTAGCTTAATTTCCAGTCGTAGGTAATCTAGCTTAATTACCAATCGTAGGTTATCTTGTTAACTTAATATACATGTGTGGGGTCCTTTTCCAACTTAACTTGTTAGCTAACACAAGCTTACGTTCTCTTGTTTTTTTACCACTACGAAAATTCGACCAAATAGCCTTAACCATGCTTACATCATAAACTGACTATTATCCATGCTTAAATAACGCAGATTGGGGTAATTTTGAAAATTTAAAATTAAACATACTTAAACTTAAAATTAATCAATGAAAGCTGGAAAGCACAAATACTAAATATGAGGCTTTCGTTTAAAACCGTTTTCAAAACAAACAAACGTATAGTTATATCATGACGGCTACCACAAGATAATATTTTCCCATGTTATTTCTATGGGAAAATTTCGAGGTTTTCGTCAAAATCTATGATTATTTTTATGGAAATGAAAACCACCCTTAGCAACTTTATTTTTTATAAAATAAACTATTAAATGGATCTCTTTGACATTTTAACCACATATTTAGGGCCCGAATTGTAGTTCTGTGTAATTTTTTCAAAGCAGTTAATACGATACAAAAAAGTTATAACCAATCAAAAAACCATCCTTATACATTAAAGTCGGTATGAAGTCTTATCTAATTATCTAATAGAGCTACCGCTCTCATAGAATGAATCATTTAAAAGCATGATAAGAATAGATGCGCGAACAATTGTCGTAAGTTTAGCCAAGTGGAGGTTAGACAGTTCCTGTAATTTTTCCCCTAACGATTATAATTATACAAAATATGAAAACTTCATATATCATTTATTTAGTATCGAAAATACACTAATACAGTAACATTCAAGGGAACTTCATTAAAATGTAATACTGAGGCGACCGAAAACAGTGTGTTTATGGAAAGAAGCATTGTTGATCAAAACCGTTAGCTGATGAATAAACGAGCATATAAAATAGATGGGATGAACATCAACTTAAATGGAGAAGAAACCTTGGCTCAAAAATCGAACGGCCGTATTTTAAGCTTCTCTTTGCTCTCACCATTAACAACGGATTTTCAGTGAATCAAATGCTAGATAACGCCGCGTAAAGAAAAGTTACCAATTTATTTATTGCGTTCTGGCACCCCCTCTTTGTTAAAATAGTTTTGGTCGAATTAAGTAGTACCAGCGATAATAAGAAATGAGCAAAGACCCTTCGGAAAGAGGGCATTTTATTATTTCATCTATTCAAGAGGATGAAAGGTCGTAAGTGCTACAGTTCAAATATACGTTATGCACAATTTTAAAAGCAACATAAAAAAGTGTGAAAGTTTTGTCCCACACATTTAAATATGTTACGGGTCCAGAATAGGACGTTCTTAACAAGCTTAATGGCTGGGGGTTCACCGCATTACTAGTGTAGAAAATAACTTAATCAAACCACTTCTAAAACTTCCCCATAGTGTTACCGATATAAACCAGGCAGCTTGGTCATATTCGGAAAGAAGAAAAATTAAAATCAACAACTTTCGAAAATATATTTAGATAAAAATCCGATCACTGAGACAAAATACAGAATGCAAAGTTATACTAATAAACGCATGATAAAATATTCGTTACAATATTATAGAACAGTAAAATAGAGGCATTAAACCTCTATACGTGATACACCTACTAAGTACTGGAAAAACAAGTTTATAATTCGACAATTTTCGTGTATCTGTTATTTCTATTGAAAGCTGATCACGTAATTTGTGATCAAATGAATCTTCTGCGTACTTGCAAAGTCACACTGATCACATTTGAAGGGTTTTTCACCACAATATTATAGAACAGTAAAATAGAGGCATTAAACCTCTATACGTGATACACCTACTAAGTACTGGAAAAACAAGTTTATAATTCGACAATTTTCGTGTATCTGTTATTTCTATTGAAAGCTGATCACGTAATTTAAAGTAATTAAAGACGCAAATGAAGATCCGGGACTAGGGTCCAAAAATAACGGCAATTTAGGAAAATGGTAAATTACGCCGTAAGATACAGCGTAAATTACCTTTCAAGGTAATTTAGCAAAATTCCAAAATATATTATATTGATAGTTTTTATTCTAAATTAATGAAAGTTCCGAGCTGGCTGGTAACAGAAATGAAAATGGTTCGATAGAAGAAAAGCTAAAACGTTTGGAACAATTCGAAAAAAGTACCTGGTTTATTTTAACATCCTCTATGTGAATTCTATTACATTTAATATAAAATTACTTCTGAAAATGGCCGTGTTACAACTGGATATGGTGCCCCAAGAGTATTTTCTATGAAAATGCGCGGCGCTTCCGTTAATACAATTTAGAATAAAGAAATTTTATGGATTGATACATACACAGTTTCGGCCCATTAATTACAGAAGACGAGCAAATATGGTTTTTGTCCCACACATCCATCTATTCATACATGTGTTTTCTGCGTTTAGGTCTGATTAAATTAATCTTCTGCGTACATCGATCACATTTGAAGGGTTTCTCACCACTGTGAATGCGTTCGTGTCTGATCAAACTACTCTTCCTACTGCATCTATATTCACACCGATCACATTTGAAGGGTTTTTCACCTCTATGAACGCGTAGATGTGTGATCAAATGAATCTTCTGCGTACTTGCAAAGTCACACTGATCACATTTGAAGGGTTTTTCACCTCTATGAACGCGTAGATGTGTGATCAAATGAATCTTCTGCGTACTTGCAAAGTCACACTGATCACATTTGAAGGGTTTTTCACCACTGTGAATGCGTTGATGAGTGATCAAATTACACTTGATTGTGCTGGCATAGTCACACCGATCACATTTGAAGGGTTTTTCACCACTGTGAATGCGTTGATGTCTGATAAAATCAGTTTTCCGCGTACTTACATAGTCACACTGATCACATTTGAAGGGTTTTTCACCGCTATGGCTTCGTTGATGAGTGATCAAATTACTCTTCCACGTGCCTTTAAAATCACACTGATCGCATTTGAAGAATTTTGCACCACTGTGAATGCGTTGATGTCTGATCAAATCCCTCTTAAACGCACTTGCATAGTCGCACTGATCACATTTGAAGGGTTTTTCACCACTGTGAATGCGCTTATGTTCGATCAAATGAGACTTCCACGCACTAGAATAGCCACACTGATCACATTTGAAGGGTTTTTCACCACTGTGAATGCGTTGATGAATGATCAAATTACCCTTGATTGTGCTGGCATACTCACACCGATCACAATCGAAGGGTTTTTCACCACTGTGAATGCGTTGATGTCTGATAAAATCAGTCTTCCGCGTGCTTACATAGTCACATTGATCACATTTGAAGGGTTTTTCACCGCTATGGCTTCGTTGATGAGTGATCAAATTACTCTTCCACGTGCCTTTAAAATCACACTGATCGCATTTGAAGAATTTTGCACCACTGTGAATGCGTTGATGTCTGATCAAATCACTCTTCCACGCACTTGCATAGTCACACTGATCACATTTGAAGGGTTTTTCACCACTGTGAATGCGCTGATGTTCGATCAAATGAGACTTCCACGTACTAGAGTAGCCACACTGATCACATTTGAAGCGTTTTTCCTTGGTATCCTTTCGAATGTCAAGTTCAAGATCTCTTTCATTTTCAGGTGAACATTTGTATCGAGTTGAACATTTTTTCTTGGATTTTCCTAGAGAAAGGAAATAAATTAAAAACTCATATGATATCAAACAACTCGCATCACAAACATTGCAATGTTCAAAGGCAATTGATATAACAGGTTATGCTTAGGCTTGAAAAGACACAAAGGCAAACGAAACAAGTTCAGAAACAATAATAATCCATGTCCGAGTCGAAACAGCGGTTTCCAAAGGTTTGACCTTACCAAATCTAATATACGCGTTGAGAACGTGGAAGATTCAAACTTGATCCCACGTTAGACACTTGTGTAAAACAGAATGCAAACTTCCCCATATATACGTATAACATAATATACGAGACAATATGAACAGCCATATTCTGCCATTAAACCTCTGTAGGTGCATGATAACACCTACTAAGAAGTGAAAAAAACACAATCATGAATTCAACGGTAAAGTTAAGCTTAGCGACAATTTTGCAGTCTCTCGATTCTGCTGAAACCAACTAGCACCAGAAGTGATGACGAAGATAAAGTAAAGAAGCTAATTATGATTAATGAATTATTATGGTAAAAATATCACTCTTTAATAGCGAAGATATAATTACTAATATACCATTTGTTATATTAAATATTGTTAATTATAGTTTAGAAAAAGGGTTACATTAAATATTGTCGTGAAGGTTTCATAAATAACAAACACAAACATCGTATTACTACCAGTTTCCCGTTAAGACGTTAGGCTTGTTATATTCCACAATTTTATAAAACCATATAGCCTTTCCGGTGACTATTCCGTGACGTTAGGACTTTAGTTTTTACAATCTTTCTATGAACGAAAACCTTTTCTTACTGAGCATCTACTACAGTTGTCAAGAGCAGCAATGTGTGAAACGAAAATGAAAACACGTTGCGCAATTAACACATTTTGAAATGGTTCTTTCCAAGTTTTATATTAGTGAGTATGCTTAAATACAATCCATTTTATTAGTCCATGTGATTATAACGTCGATGTCTGATCAAATTATGCTTCATTGTGCTGGCATAATCACACTGATCACATTTGAAGGGTTTTTCTCCGCTGTGACTGCGTTCATGTTTGATCAAATTATACTTCATTGTGCTGGCATAATCACACTGATCACATTTGAAGGGTTTTTCACCGCTATGAATGCGTTGATGTGTGATAAAAACATACTTCCGCTTACATGCATAATCACACTGATCACATTTGAAGGGTTTTTCACTACTGTGAATTCGTTGATGTCTGATCAAATCAGTCTTCCACGCACTTGCATAATCACACTGATCACATTTGAAGGGTTTTTCACCATTGTGAATTCGTTGATGTCTGATCAAATTAGCCTTCCACGAACATGCATAGTCACACTGATCACATTTGAAGGGTTTTTCACTACTGTGAATTCGTTGATGTCTGATCAAATGATACTTCCGCGTACTAGCATAGTCACACTGATCACATTTGAAGCGTTTTTCTTTGGTATCCTTTCGAATGTCAAGGTCAAGATCTCTTTCATTTTCAGGTGAACATTTGTATCGAGTTGAACATTTTTTCTTGGATTTTCCTAGAGAAAGGAAATAAATTAAAAACTCATATGATATCAAACAACTCGCATCACAAACATTGCAATGTTCAAAGGCAATTGATATAACAGGTTATGCTTAGGCTTGAAAAGACACAAAGGCAAACGAAACAAGTTCAGAAACAATAATAATCCATGTCCGAGTCGAAACAGCGGTTTCCAAAGGTTTGACCTTACCAAATCTAATATACGCGTTGAGAACGTGGAAGATTCAAACTTGATCCCACGTTAGACACTTGTGTAAAACAGAATGCAAACTTCCCCATATATACGTATAACATAATATACGAGACAATATGAACAGCCATATTCTGCCATTAAACCTCTGTAGGTGCATGATAACACCTACTAAGAAGTGAAAAAAACACAATCATGAATTCAACGGTAAAGTTAAGCTTAGCGACAATTTTGCAGTCTCTCGATTCTGCTGAAACCAACTAGCACCAGAAGTGATGACGAAGATAAAGTAAAGAAGCTAATTATGATTAATGAATTATTATGGTAAAAATATCACTCTTTAATAGCGAAGATATAATTACTAATATACCATTTGTTATATTAAATATTGTTAATTATAGTTTAGAAAAAGGGTTACATTAAATATTGTCGTGAAGGTTTCATAAATAACAAACACAAACATCGTATTACTACCAGTTTCCCGTTAAGACGTTAGGCTTGTTATATTCCACAATTTTATAAAACCATATAGCCTTTCCGGTGACTATTCCGTGACGTTAGGACTTTAGTTTTTACAATCTTTCTATGAACGAAAACCTTTTCTTACTGAGCATCTACTACAGTTGTCAAGAGCAGCAATGTGTGAAACGAAAATGAAAACACGTTGCGCAATTAACACATTTTGAAATGGTTCTTTCCAAGTTTTATATTAGTGAGTATGCTTAAATACAATCCATTTTATTAGTCCATGTGATTATAACGTCGATGTCTGATCAAATTATGCTTCATTGTGCTGGCATAATCACACTGATCACATTTGAAGGGTTTTTCTCCGCTGTGACTGCGTTCATGTTTGATCAAATTATACTTCATTGTGCTGGCATAATCACACTGATCACATTTGAAGGGTTTTTCACCGCTATGAATGCGTTGATGTGTGATAAAAACATACTTCCGCTTACATGCATAATCACACTGATCACATTTGAAGGGTTTTTCACTACTGTGAATTCGTTGATGTCTGATCAAATCAGTCTTCCACGCACTTGCATAATCACACTGATCACATTTGAAGGGTTTTTCACCATTGTGAATTCGTTGATGTCTGATCAAATTAGCCTTCCACGAACATGCATAGTCACACTGATCACATTTGAAGGGTTTTTCACTACTGTGAATTCGTTGATGTCTGATCAAATGATACTTCCGCGTACTAGCATAGTCACACTGATCACATTTGAAGCGTTTTTCTTTGGTATCCTTTCGAATGTCAAGGTCAAGATCTCTTTCATTTTCAGGTGAACATTTGTATCGAGTTGAACATTTTTTCTTGGATTTTCCTAGAGAAAGGAAATAAATTAAAAACTCATATGATATCAAACAACTCGCATCACAAACATTGCAATGTTCAAAGGCAATTGATATAACAGGTTATGCTTAGGCTTGAAAAGACACAAAGGCAAACGAAACAAGTTCAGAAACAATAATAATCCATGTCCGAGTCGAAACAGCGGTTTCCAAAGGTTTGACCTTACCAAATCTAATATACGCGTTGAGAACGTGGAAGATTCAAACTTGATCCCACGTTAGACACTTGTGTAAAACAGAATGCAAACTTCCCCATATATACGTATAACATAATATACGAGACAATATGAACAGCCATATTCTGCCATTAAACCTCTGTAGGTGCATGATAACACCTACTAAGAAGTGAAAAAAACACAATCATGAATTCAACGGTAAAGTTAAGCTTAGCGACAATTTTGCAGTCTCTCGATTCTGCTGAAACCAACTAGCACCAGAAGTGATGACGAAGATAAAGTAAAGAAGCTAATTATGATTAATGAATTATTATGGTAAAAATATCACTCTTTAATAGCGAAGATATAATTACTAATATACCATTTGTTATATTAAATATTGTTAATTATAGTTTAGAAAAAGGGTTACATTAAATATTGTCGTGAAGGTTTCATAAATAACAAACACAAACATCGTATTACTACCAGTTTCCCGTTAAGACGTTAGGCTTGTTATATTCCACAATTTTATAAAACCATATAGCCTTTCCGGTGACTATTCCGTGACGTTAGGACTTTAGTTTTTACAATCTTTCTATGAACGAAAACCTTTTCTTACTGAGCATCTACTACAGTTGTCAAGAGCAGCAATGTGTGAAACGAAAATGAAAACACGTTGCGCAATTAACACATTTTGAAATGGTTCTTTCCAAGTTTTATATTAGTGAGTATGCTTAAATACAATCCATTTTATTAGTCCATGTGATTATAACGTCGATGTCTGATCAAATTATGCTTCATTGTGCTGGCATAATCACACTGATCACATTTGAAGGGTTTTTCTCCGCTGTGACTGCGTTCATGTTTGATCAAATTATACTTCATTGTGCTGGCATAATCACACTGATCACATTTGAAGGGTTTTTCACCGCTATGAATGCGTTGATGTGTGATAAAAACATACTTCCGCTTACATGCATAATCACACTGATCACATTTGAAGGGTTTTTCACTACTGTGAATTCGTTGATGTCTGATCAAATCAGTCTTCCACGCACTTGCATAATCACACTGATCACATTTGAAGGGTTTTTCACCATTGTGAATTCGTTGATGTCTGATCAAATTAGCCTTCCACGAACATGCATAGTCACACTGATCACATTTGAAGGGTTTTTCACTACTGTGAATTCGTTGATGTCTGATCAAATGATACTTCCGCGTACTAGCATAGTCACACTGATCACATTTGAAGCGTTTTTCTTTGGTATCCTTTCGAATGTCAAGGTCAAGATCCCTTTCATATTCAGGTGCACATTTGTATCGAGTTGAACATTTTTTCTTGGATTTTCCTAGAGAAAGGAAATAAATTAAAACCTCATATGATATCATACAACTCGCGTCACAAACATCTCACTGTTCAAAGGCAATTGATATAACAAGTTATGCTTAGACTTAAAAAGACACAAAGGCAAACGAAACAAGTTCAGAAACAATAATAATCCATGTCCGAGTCGAAACAGCCGTTTCCAAAGACCTGACCTTACCAAATCTATTATATGCGTTGAAAACGTGGAGGATTCAAACTTGATCCCACGTTAGACACTTGTGTATACAGAATGCAAACTTTCCCATAATAAACGTATAATAAAATATACGTGACAATATGAACAGTCATATTCTGCCATTAAACCTCTGTAGGTACATGATAACACCTAAAAAATAGTGAAAAAACACAAGTATGAAGTCAAGGGTAAAGTTAAAGGGGCTGTTCGGACAGTGGGACAAACGACGATCTTGCTCATAGAGCTTAACATAGCGGGTGGGTAAAAAGGAGAGGGGGTTGGACAGCCCCTTTAAGCTTAGCGACAATTTTGCAGTCTCTCTTCTTTCTGCTGAAACCATAGCACCAGAAGTGATGACAAAGATGAAGTTATTAAAGAAGCAAATTAAGATTCAATGCAATAACATATAAATCAATTATTATGGTAAAATTTTTATTCTTTAATAGCGAAGATGATATTCCATTTTTAATATAAAATATTGTTAATTATAGTCAAATACAAGTTGGGAAAACCAAAATATTACCTCTCCGTGTCAAGAAGATTATATAAACTTAAGTATCCAATGAAAACGTTATTATGTTTCTGAGTTGGGGTTTCCCATTTTTGTTGTTGTTTTGAAAAATATATCGCAATGCACGGGCCTTGATAGATATAGGAGGCAATGAATGAAATATATCACAATGCACGGGCCTTGATAGATATAGGAGGCAATGAGTGAAATATATATACAATGCACGGGCCTTGATAGATATAGGAGGCAATGAAGGAAATATATCGCATGCACGGGCCTTGGTAGAAATAGGAGGCAATGATAATCTCTCTCTTTGCACGAGAGGTTTATCTTTAATATTTAAATAAATATAATTATTTTTAATTATTTTAATCTTCAATAATTAACATTAATAATAGTTAAATCGTTTAAAATAAAGTTATACCTATTATCTTCTCAAACTTTGCTAATATTGGCGTTTAAAGTGAAGGGTACCCCTCTTGCCGGCTTTATTCAAATTTGGGGTATATATACGATTCGTTTCCATTATAATAGTAAGGAAAAAGCGCAATTGCGAAAACCTTTGGTGGCGATCCCACCTTAGGGAGGCTAGACGTTTCTCGTAACCCTAACTGAACGCCGCGTATATCCTAAAACCAAACGATGATAATGGAGTAGAAGCGAATGATACAGATTGGTGTCTATGTGGAATAGACGGAAGACCAGTGGATGGTGGTGTTAGAAGCCAGTGTAAGTGCAGACTGGTGTCAATGTGGGATTGACAAAGAACAGAAGATGGTGGTGATTAGAAGCCAGTAAGAACAGACTGGTGTCCGTGTGGGATGGACAAAGACCAGAAGATGGTGGTATGAGAACTCAAGTAGAGGAGCCATTTCCGTGACTGTGAAAGCAGTTCGGAGATGGCGAACACGTTTGCTCCGATACGCAAACTGCGAACGCGGTCACGTGGGTGTAACAACGGACAGACAGACACACAGACACACACACAGACACGGCCGTTACAGAACCTCTCCTGGACTACGTCACACGGAGAGGTAAAAAGGCTATATTCAATATTGTTCGTGAAGGATTTATAAATAACTAACACAAACATAGTATTACTACCAGTTTCCCGTTAAGACGTTAGGCTAGTTACATTTCACAATTTTATAATACGATATAGCCTGTCCGGTGATTAATCCGTAACGATAGGCTTTTACAATTTTCCCACGAACGAAAACTTTTTCTTAGTGAGCATCTACTACAGTTGTCAAGAACAGCAAAGTGTGAAACGAAAATGAAAACATGTTGCGCAACTAACACATTTTGAAATGGTTCTTTCCAAGTTTTACATTTGCTGAGTATGCTTAAATACAATCCATTTTATTAGTCCAAGTGATTATTACGTTGATGTCTGATCAAATTACTCTTCTGCGTGAATCCATAGTCGCACTGATCACATTTGAAGGGTTTTTCACCGCTATGAATGCGTTGATGTTTGATCAAATCACTCTTCTGCGTGAATCCATAGTCGCACTGATCACATTTGAAGGGTTTTTTACCACTGTGAATGCGTTGATGAGTGATCAAATTACACTTGATTGTGCTGGCATAGTCACACCGATCACATTTGAAGGGTTTTTCACCACTGTGAATGCGTTGATGTCTGATAAAATCAGTCTTCCGCGTACTTACATAGTCACACTGATCACATTTGAAGGGTTTTTCACCGCTATGGCTTCGTTGATGAGCGATCAAATCCCTCTTCCACGCACTTGCATAGTCACACTGATCGCATTTGAAGGGTTTTTCACCACTGTGAATGCGTTCATGTTCGATCAAATGAGACTTCTGCGTACCTCTATAATCACACTGATCGCATTTGAAGAATTTTTCACCACTGTGAATGCGTTTGTGTCTGATCAAATCGCTCTTCCGCGCACTTGCATAGTCACACTGATCACATTTGAAGGGTTTTTCACCGCTATGGCTTCGTTGATGAGTGATCAAATGAGACTTCTGCGTACCTCTATAATCACACTGATCGCATTTGAAGAATTTTTCACCACTGTGAATGAGTTGATGTCTGATCAAATCCCTCTTCCATGCACTTGCATAGTCACACCGATCACATTTGAAGGGTTTTTCACCACTGTGAATGCGCTTATGTTCGATCAAATGAGACTTCCACGTACCAGCATAGCCACACTGATCACATTTGAAGCGTTTTTCCTTGGTATCCCTTCGAATGCCAAGTTCAAGCTCCCTTTCATTTTCAGGTGAACATTTGTATCGAGGTGAACATTTTTTCTTGGATTTTCCTACAGAAAGGAAATAGATTAAAACCTCAAATGATATCAAACAACTCGCGTCACAAACATTTCAATGTTCAAAGGCAATTGATATAACAGGTTATGCTTAGGCTTAAAAAGACACAAAGGCAAACGAAAAAAGTTCAGAAACAATAACCGATGTCCGAGTCGAAACAGCGGTTTCCAAAGGTTTGACCTTACCAAATCTAATACATGCGTTAAGAACGTGGAAGATTCAAACTTGATCCCACGTTAGACACTCGCGTAATACAGAATGCAAACTTCCCCATAGTAAACGTATAATAAAATATACGTGACAATATGAACAGCCATGTTCTGCCATTAAATCTCCGTAGGTGCATGATAACACCTACTAAGAAGTGAAAAAACACAACCATGAATTCAACGGTAAAGTTAAGCTTAGCGACAATTTTGCTGTCTCTCCTGTTTCTGCCGAAATCAACTAGAACAAGAAGTGATGACGAAGTTAAAGAAAGGAAAGAAGCAAATTACGATTAGTCAATTATTATGGTATAAATATCATTCTTTAATAGTGAAGATATAATTACTGATATACCATTTGTTATATTAAATATTGTTAATTATAGTTTTTAAAAAAAGGGTTACATTAAATATTGTCGTGAAGGTTTTATAAATAACTAATACAAACATCGTATTACTACCAGTTTTCCGTTAAGACGTTAGGCTTGTTACATTCCACAAATTTGTAAAACCGTGTAGCCTGTCCGGTGACAATTCCGTCATGACAGGTTTTTTAGTTTTTAATAATTTTTCTATGATCGAAAACATTTTGTTAGTGAGCATCTACTACAGTTGTCAAGAACGGTAATGTGTGAAACGAAAATGAAAACACGTTGCGCAATTAACACTTTTTGAAATGGTTCTTTCCAAGTTTTAAATTGCTGAGTATGCTTAACTACAATCCTTTAATTAGTCCATGTGATTATAACGTCGATGTCTGATCAAACTAATCTTCTGCGTGCTGCCATAATCACACTGATCACATATGAAGAGTTTTTTCAATGCTATGAATGCGTTGATGTGCGATGAAACTAATCTTCTGTGTACATTTATAGTCACACTGATCACATTTGAAGGGTTTTTCGCCGCTATGAATTCGTCGATGTTTGATCAAATTATGCTTCTGTGTACATTTATAGTCGCACTGATCACATTTGAAGGGTTTTTCTCCAGTGTGAATGCGTTGATGTGTGATCAAATTACTCTTCCGCGCACTTGCATAGTCACACTGATCACACTTGAAGGGTGTTTCACGACTGTGAATTCGTTTGTGTTTGATCAAAGTACTCCTGTTCTTGCTACCATAGTCACGCTGTTCACACTTGAAGGGCTTTTCACCGCTATGAACGCGTTGATGTGTAATCAAACTGATCTTCCGTGTAGATTTATAGTCACACCGAGCACATTTGAAGGGTTTTTCACCAGTGTGAATGCGTTGATGTATGATCAAACCATTCTTGGTCGCACTTGAATAGTCACACTGATCACATTTGAAGGGTTTGTCACCACTGTGAATTCGTTGATGGATGATCAAACGATACTTCCGCGTACTTGCATAGTCACACTGATCACATTTGAAGGGTTTTTCTCCAGTGTGAATGTGCTGATGGACGTTCAAATCGTTCTTCCGCGTACTTGCAAAGTCACACTGATCACATACGAAGGGTTTTTCATCACTGTGAAGAAGTTCATGTGTGATCAATGTACTCTTCTGCGTACTTGCAAAGTCACACTGATGACATTTGAACGGTTTTTCACCGCTATGAATTCGATGATGAGCGATCAAATTTCCCTTCTGCGTGGATCCATAGTCACACTGATCACATTTGAAGGGTTTATCACCAGTGTGAATACGTTGATGTCTGAGCAAAACATTCTTCGTCGCACTTGCATAGTCACACTGATCACATTTGAAGGGTTTTTCACCGGTGTGAATTCGTTGATGGATGATCAAATGATACTTCCGCGTACTTGCATAGTCACACTGATCACATTTGAAGGGTTTGTCACCACTGTGAATTCGTTGATGGATGATCAAATGATACTTCCGCGTACTTGCATAGTCACACTGATCACATTTGAAGGGTTTGTCACCACTGTGAATTCGTTGATGGATGATCAAATGATACTTCCGCGTACTTGCATAGTCACACTGATCACATACGAAGGGTTTTTCATCACTGTGAATGCGTTGATGTGTGATCAAATTGCTCTTGTTATTGCTACCATAGTCACACTGATCACATTTGAAGCGTTTTTTCTTGGTATGCTTTCGGTTGTTAAGTTCAAGCTCCCTGTCATTTTCAGGTAAACATTTGTATCGAGTTGAACATTTTTTCTTGGATTTTCCTGTAGAAAGGAAATAAATCGAAACTTCATTTGATATCAAACAACTCGCGTCACAAACATTTCAATGTTCAAAGGCAATTGATATAACAGGTTATGCTTGGGCTTAAAAAGACACAAAGGCAAACAAAAAAAGTTCAGAAACAATAACCGATGTCCGAGTCGAAATAGCGGTTTCCAAAGATTTGACCTTACCAAATCTAATATATGCGTTGAGAACGTGGAAGATTCAAACTTGATCCCACGTTAGACACTCGCGTAATACAGAATGCAAACTTCCCCATTATAAATGTACAATAAAATACACGTGACAATATGAACAGCCATATTCTGCCATTAAATCTCCGTAGGTGCATGATAACACCTACAAAGTAGTGAAAAAAAACACCACAAGTATGAAGTCAAGGGGTTAGCGACAATTTTGCAGTCTTTCCTGTTTCTGTTGAAACCAACTAGCACAAGAAGTGATGACAACGGTAAAGTTATTAAAGAAGCAAATTAATATTCAAAGCAAAAATATATTAATCAATTATTATGGTAAAATTTTTATTCTTTAATAGCGAAGATATAATTACTGATATTACCATTTGTTATATCAAATATTGTTTGTTATAGTTAAAACAAGTTGGAAAAACCAAAATATTACCTCTCCGAGTCAAGAGGAGGACTACTACTACAAACTTATTAACCTAGATATAGAATTATTTCTCTTTTTTGAAGTAAAAATTTACGAATTATTAAAGCAGTATTCCAAGCATAGCGAATATACAGTAAAGCAGACGACATTTACATCCAATAAAGATATGTCTTGGACACATTTAAATCAGTAAATGGGAAAAAACAGGACATGAAGTGTATAAATTTTGCAGAGATACAACCTTTATGTGTTTGAAAAGGCCCAATTGTCTACGCCTCAACTGTTAACCCTATATTCTTATAGCTACATTCACAACTAGTTAGCAGAATAAACACTACTGTCTTGTTTCACCTCAACGATATTCTTAGTTTGCCAACATGAGTGTTAACGTTAAATATCACCAAAGCTGACTTGTGGTTAGATGCACTGATAGTCAATGCGCAACCTAAAAAAATTTAAAACTTCTGACCTATAACCCGAAACCGATTAGCCCTTTCACTGATCTAATTGCCACCATGATGCTTATTTTCTATCATAAAATCTAAACCTGATTATTTAAACGTGTAATTAACTTTCGGCTCACTCTGAACCGTTAATGTCCCTTCATTACAGACACGAAAATTAAAACTCAAAGTTTACTTCACCTCAGGTCTCAACTATTTACTTTTAGGTTCACTAAGCCTATTGCGGATAACAATTGATTCACCCGACAGGGTCCAGGCCTTAGCTTTCTTCTCGAAATCATTAAAGCAAGGATTATTCTATATGTACTATAGCTTACAGCCATTTCAAATAAAAATATTAAAAAATGTCCTTGGAATATCAAAATGAAACAGGGCATTAAAGCTACAAAAGTACTAAAGGCATGGTAACCACGAAAAATACTTCCACATATTCATTTTATATTATGGAAAAAGTGAATATTAAGCTTCTGTAGGATTTCTTTACACATCAAAACCAGAGAGAATTTATAAATGGGAGTGGAAACTGAGGAATATAATGTAGCTCAAAAATCACGTGATCAACAAAACTGGCCAGGTCTATTTCCGGTACTATTTTTGTGGCCCCTCCCTCTAGGGTGGGTCTAGAATATTGCGGGAGGGTCTAGGGGAAATAGACGCTACCTTTTTAGGGTAAGGGAAACATCTGACTTAAAATAACTCCAAATGGCGCCAGTCGTACTAGAAATCGCGAACCCTTATTGGGTAATTGTACAACCAACAGTGATTGAGGGCAAACTTTAAAATTAAAGTAGAATCATGGGACCGGAAATTTACCTGGCCAGTTTTAGCGTCGCAGCCTACTTGTTTGAGCTACATTGTATTTAGCACTGTCAAGGGCGAGAGCTTCCACTCCCTATTATAAATTCTCTCTGTCAAAACATTGCAAACTGCGAACGCGGTCACGTGGGTGTAACAACAGACAGACACGTCGAAATTAGAACCTCTCCGTGACATACGTCACTCGGAGAGGTAAAAAGGGTTATATTCAATATTATATATATTGTGATTGGTACGTTCATGTCTGATCAAAATATTCTTTTGAGTGCAGATATAATCACACTGATAACATTTGAATCGTCTTTCGCCACTATGAATGCGTCGATGTTTGATCAAATTATTCTTCAATGTGCTGGAAACTCACACTGATCACGTTTGAAGGGTTTTTCACAGCTATGAATGCCTTGATGTGCGATTAAAGTACTCTTACGGGTACTAGCATAATCACATCGATCACAACTTGAATGTATTATCAAAGAAAACGACTTTGGAAACAGAAATAATCCATGTGTCCGAGTCGAAACAGCGGTCTCCAAAGACTTGATCTTACCTAACCCAATATATGCTTTGAGATTGCGGAAACTTGAAAAAAAAAATTGTAGGGTAATAAAAATATATAAAACATTCTATATTATTTGTTTGAATGATATTCCACGTGAACCTAGGAGGTGCACAAACCTATGATGGTTGAATATATTTGCAGTGATGTAACCGGGTTCGATCAGGGAGGGGGAATGGAAGCTTTCCCCCTGATTCGATTAGTTAAACTTATAGAACCGTCTGAGTCTCTATTTCGAGACAACGCACAGTCTGCTTTATGCCTTCAGATGTTTAGCTCGTGAGAATTTTATTTTCGATCCAGTACGAGCCGTTAAATCTTTGCAGAGACAATTGTAGTTAAACATTAATGTGCTTTGCACATTATATTATCTAAAGAAACTTTGTTAAACAGCCCGATATGTACCTATCCTATGAATGTGCTTATGTGCAATCAAGCTACTCTTCCGAGTGCTTCCAAATTCACACTGATCACATTTGAAGGGTTTTTCACCAAGTGCTGTGAACTCGTTGATATATTATTAAACTACTCTCGTGCGTGCTGGCCTAATTACACTAATCACATTTGAATGGTTTTTCACCACGGTGAATGCGTTGATGGACGTTCAAATGACAGCTCTGCGAGCTGGCATATTCACATTGATCACACTTGAAGGGTTTTTCACCGCTGTGAATGCGTCGATGGATGATCAAATCGTTACCAATTTCCAATTTATTCTGGCACCCCCTCTCTATTTGCCAAAGTATTTTGGGTCGAAATAAGCACCAGTGATGATAAGATAAGAGTGAAGATCCTTGGGAAAGGGATCATTTTAAGGGTTTGTTTCATTATTCAAGTACTACAGTTCAAATTATGGAGAATCTTAAAAATAACATAAAAAGTGTGAACGTTTCGTCCAATACATATAAATATGTTACAACCACAACGACTGAAAATTAGCATAGATTAGCGGCTTTTTGCCCAAGATTAGTTTTCATCTAACTTTAAAGCGGAATTTTTCGGCCTGATTTTCCGGCAGGGAGTCTGTGTCTCCCACATTCGCGATTTTTGGAAGATGAAAGCCAAACAAGGTCGATCTCAGAGCAGTTAAATCATGTTCACGTCTGATCAAAGAACCATTCTCGGAGCTAGTATAGTCACACTGATCACGTTTGAAGCGTTTTTCTTCAGTACCATTTGTAATGTGACGTTCAAGATCAATTTTATATTCAGGAGAATATTTGCAAAGAGTTGAACGCTGCTTCTCGGATTTTCCCTTCAAAAAGCAAACAAACTGAAACTTCCTTACAATTTGAATCAAACACATTACTATGTTCAATAGCACTTGATAAAACCGGTCATGCCGAGGACTAAAATGACACAAAGTTAAAGAAAACACAAGTTCGGAAAACCAAATTAGTACCGCTCCGAATCGAGATGACTGTCTCCGAAGATTTTACTTATCAGAAAGTGGAAACTAATGGTTGTTAAATATTAAGAAAATATTTAAGGTTTTAGTCTATTGCAATATAAATATGCTTATAAAATAAATTGGAAGGGAAAATGGTATGACTGCCGTTATTAAAAGACGTTATAATGTCCTCTCCTCTTTTTTGGTTCTAGGTGATCAAGTTAAAATGCAAGTAACTGCAATTTGTTAACACGTAACTCCTAATTAGCTCAAGACTGTGTGGGAAACATTTCGCCCTGGCGTTACCCTTATGAACTGAATATGATGGTAGAGAAAGCGGAAAATTTTCGATAAGTTGGATATCATCATAATTTTAGGATATGATGGCCACTTCTCCGAGGCGTAAGCGGTGTATGTGACAAAATCGTGATTTACTTATTGCAACGATTAAGTCAGAAGAAAAGAAAACGTCTTGGATAGTTTGCAACGACTATAACATTATTTTGCCGAAAGGCTCAACCCAAATCGCAAGGCTGTATACCTTAACACCATTTTCTCTTTAAAACCCTTGTTTCCCATACATTTAGTCTTTTCAATACATTAGAAATGGTATTCATTACGTTTTCAATAATAGATAGTTTCATCTTTCATTATCAGTAAGACCAAAAGCGGTAAGGCTTCACACACAAAGTATGCATCTTGGGCCTAGGTGAGCTACACGATATATTCGAAACGCTTCGTATAGAACCTCCTAGCACGCGAAGGACAATTATTCGGTGACGCGGTTCCTTCGACACTACCTCAAGAACCGATTGGCCACTTGCATCAAAGAGAATATACCAAGAGGAGCAGAAACTTTGTAAATAGGGACCGGCTCTGAATTTGGAGCAACTAGTTCCGGTTGTTCACGTGACCTTGTAGTCTTCGGTCTACTTAAAAATTACCTTTTGTACGTCAATATTCAACCCAGAGATCAACCCTTAGCCACCCAGGGCCAGAAATAAGCGCAGGACACTGGACCTTATCAAATAAAATATAAAAATGTCCCGTAAATGTTTTAAAAACTAAGAGGTTCACTGGACATTTTGACCAATAAATTTTCCGAAGTTTTGATAGCTTGACTATGAAGATGCGACACTATTTACGCACACGCCAGTGGACAATGTCCAGTAAATTTTCCAGTCAAATACAGGGGTCACTGGACACGTGTCCTATAAGAAATTTTTCATATTTCCGGCCCTGTAGCCACCATCAAAAATGAGCAGTCGACATAATTTAACCGATAAAAGGCGTCGCTGCTTAGCCAATCAACACAAACCGGATCTAGTTACGACCAAAACTGTGGCCGGGCCTTTCAAAAGCCTTGTGAAAGGCTAGACTTTCTGCTCCTCTTGGTATATTCTCTTTGCTTGCATAGATTCGAGAACTGCTATAGAGACGGAGTAAGTTCTCGAAAATATTCTTTAGATGAAATTATTCACAGTTTCAAAGACCATTGGGAGTAAAGCACTAAGGTCTTATCAATCTAAGCAACGTTTGCTTGGGCTCCTTATGGTCTGGAGGATAGCTGAAATAATCATGCACTTTTTCAAGAAAGCATGAAACTTGGTATAAAGTTAGTTTGAAGTATATTAAGTCAATTAAAGATTGGAGGCATTCCGTATCTCTGTTGTGACAGCCGTGACAAGCCGTCAAAGCGGCCGTGAAATTGTAAACTCACCTAACATCATTTTAGGTAGCACCCCTCGAGATACGCCGCCTTCGAGCTATAGAGAAAATGTAGGGTCGTGTATAAAGCAAAAATCTCGTAGGAGCTCAGTAAGGAATGAAAGAAATTTTCAATAGAAAATCAAACCACGCGCTACAAAATGAAAAAAATAATTTAATTCTTAACTGCTATTATTGAACATTTTACAATAACATTTTGGCAACATAATTAAAGGCATAATTTCGCATAAGCACAACTCCAAGTAACACCTGTTACTGTATGAAGTCTTATCTAAGAGAGCTACCGCTCTCTTAGAATTATTGAACATTTTAAAGTAACAATTTCGCAACATAATTAAGGTCACAAATTCGCAACATACTTAAGGTCACAATTTCGCAACATAATTAAGGTCACAGTTTCGCAACATAATTAGAGTCATAATTTCGCAACAATATTAAAGTCACAATTTCGCAACATAATTAAAGTCATAATTTCGCAACATAATTAAAGTCATAATTTCGCAACATAATTAAAGTCATAATTTCGCAACATAATTAAAGTCATAATTTCGCAACATAATTAAAGTCATAATTTCGCAACATAGTTAGAGTCATAATTTCGCAACATAATTAAAGTCATAATTTCGCAACATAATTAGAGTCATAATTTCGCAACATAATTAGAGTCATAATTTCGCAACAATATTAAAGTCACAATTTCGCAACATAATTAAAGTCACAATTTCGCAACATAATTAAAGTCACAATTTCGCAACATAATTAAAGTCACAATTTCGCAACATAATTAAAGTCACAATTTCGCAACATAATTAAAGTCACAATTTCGCAACATAATTAGTCACAATTTCGCAACATAATTAGTCATAATTTCGCAACATAATTAGAGTCATAATTTCGCAACATAATTAGAGTCATAATTTCGCGACAATATTAAAGTCATAATTTCGCAACAATATTAAATTTATAATTTCGCAACATTTAAGAATAAACAACTGTCAACGTTTTTAAGTAATAATTTGAGAACATTTTAATTATTCTTCACATTTTAAAGATCGAAAAATATTTTTATGATACAGGCACTCAGTTAGAAATTCGGTATCCCAATACTGCTAATTAATGCTTGTTAAGTTGTAAAGATCTGAAACTTCATGGTAAATTTTGGTATTGCAGTGATAGAATGGATGGATGTTTTTCTGCTTTTTCTGGTTTTTTAGGTTATTTACGGGGTTTTAGTCATCTTTTGCATGACAAGAAATATTAGGACTTGATATCATAGTTGTATAGTGCAGAGCGCGGTTCACTATGAAGTTACCGGAATTTTTCTTTTATAAAAGTAGATTTTAGCTCCCGTCGTAGTTAAATCCAAGTTAATTTATACTTCGGCTTAGTTATGAACAAGTTCGTGTTAGTGAAAGGCGATTCTCTAAATTTAAAAGGAAACGAAGAAACCGAGATAAACTGGGAAATATGCTTCTTATGTCAAAAAAATACCACTGAAAAACTGACTTGCCCTGGCAATTATGAAAATAGATTTAAAGCAGTTGGATATAAAACAATTTCCGAAACCCACAGAGGGTTTTACACATGAATGATCAAAAAAATTGTTTACAACTCTAATAATATTTATGGTTAAATATTTTTATTAATAAAAGTAACAGGTGTTACTTGGAGTTGTGCTTATGCGAAATTATGCCTTTAATTATGTTGCCAAATTGTTATTGTAAAATGTTCAGTAATAGCAGTTAAGAGTTAATTTTTTTTTTTTTCATTTTGTAGCGCGTGGTTTGATTTTCTATTGAAAATTTCTTTCATTCCTTACTGAGCTCCTACGAATCGGAGAGATTTTTGCTTTATACACGACCCTACATTTTCTCTATAGCTCGAAGGCGGCGTATCTCGAGGGGCGCTACCTAAAATGATGCTAGGTGAGTTTACAATTTCACGGCCGCTTTGACGGCTTGTCACGGCTGTCACAACAGAGATACGGAATGCCTCCAATCTTTAATTGACTTAATATACCTCAAACTAACTTTATACCAAGTTTCATGCTTTCTTGAAAAAGTGCATGATTTTATTGAAAATCGACAGTTATCCTCCAGACTATTAAGACACCAAGGAAGGCCGGGAACCTGCATTTTTAAAAGGGAATATTGTCTCCTCCGGTGGCCACGGAGCTCAGTCTGAACCGCTGAATTTAGGTAACCAAGTTTTGAGCTTAATATTATTCGCAGGGACAATTTTCCGTTTAAATTTAAAGTTAAAAAACGTATTAATTTAAATGAGACAAAATTTTTAGAAACTTAAGATTTAAAATGCTAAACATTGAGGATTAGGTTGAAAAATCGCAGGGAAGACAGAAAGTAATCAGGGTTAGAAAGGACGGGGTTAAAAAACCTGTTAGGGGAACTACCACTAGAAAATTTCGAAACATCCTCTGTTTTTGGTGAGGTTTCTACTGTAAGTGGCTCAATTTTGACGATTTTTGAGTCTTATGTTCCAGTCCCGAAAATCGTTGTTGACCCTAAGCGTAAAATGACTTACCAATTTCCGAACTGGCAGAAGTTGTATTACTTTCGGAACTACTTGACGAGCTACTTTCGGATGAATCAGAGCCGGACACTGAAGTATTGTCTTCAACTTGAATCGGTTCTTTTGGTAAATCGCTTGGCAAGCACAGTTTCATAGTTTGATTTTGTCTATTATCAGTTTTCTTTGAATCGGTCAAGGTGATTTTGGACTGGTCATCATCAAGATTCTCCTCTGGGGCTTCTTCCTGAGAATTGCTTTCCTTATTTGCGTCAAGCGACGACAATTCCCCATGTTTTTCAAGGCACAATTTCTTGGATCGAGTTGCTATTCTCTCATTTCCTCTCTTGGTCGAAGAAATTCGTGATTTGGGATAAGAATTGTTAACGCTAAGATTGTTCTCGGGAGGCGAATCTGTCGTTGGGACAGGAGACATTTCGAACTGCGCTTCGCCTTCAAGGTTAAGTAAAGGAACACCGTCACGGAATTTGAGTTTAGGAATACATAGTTTCATAATTCGCGTTGTAAAACGCGCATTTTTTGAGGTAGTTTTAGTTTGGGACGTGTTTCCTTTGCCAATCTCCGCACCACATTCAGGTGATTCTTCCTTAATGTCTTCTTCAGTCAGCGTTCCTTCGATATTGCAAGCACCTTCGGCTTTTGCCAACGAACCTCGATGATCAAAACGAAAAAATAACCCTAATAGTTTTATCAAACTGGAACTACATCAGGTTGCGTGTCAGAATCACAATAATGTGACACCATACCTATCCCAAATTGCTCGAGGTTCGTGGCTTCCACTTTAAGCAGACTTTGGTAAATGTTGTTGGTAATCTCAGCTGGTATACTTTGCGAACTGTCCAAATAAAAAATATTAAAAACTGATATAGCAACAGTAATAAAAGATTAACTCATTTTATCAGAAGGGGATAATAGAAAAAGGGTGACACTCTTTAATTATATCATGTAACATGATTCTTCCCAGGCGAAGGACCCCTTTTTGAACATTTGCTTTCCTGCTCATCAAACTTCAGATGGGCATCACAACGTGGGGTGAATTCTATAACTGTTTGGTATTTGCTAAATCCTCAGCAATCAACACTGCACAAACCGTGATTGTCTTGACGTGGATGGGACAAAAATGACCACAAGCGCATGCATGCGCCTTGGCAAATAGTTAAGCACTAATTGAGTAATAATGAGGGAACTATTTAACGCGTGTGATTTGGTTTAATAGTAACCTTGCTCCAAATATAAAATGATGTTGGGAAGAATCATGTTACAACTACCCCACTTCTCCCTCGAAGCATTATATACTTCTGATTTTATTCACGATTCTCAGGGCAAGGCTTAACGAATCAAGTTTTATGGACGCGAATTAGTCAGTCAAATAAAATATTATACTTGAGCTTAAACTTAACCATAGCCGAGACTTGACTATGGTTTAGTTTAAACAAATGCCACTAGAGATGCTCCCATAGTCGAGGGGTGGAGTTGACAGCCCCGCTGAGCTTAGCAAAGGCTAGTTTTAGCTCCGCCTCGTTGACAAGTTCTCATTGGTTTTTTGCTTTAAATACCTTTGTATTTGTTCTTCTGTTTGTTGATTTATCAGAACAGGATGAGATAATTCCTGTTCATTCAGTCCTGAATCATTTTCAACAGGTTCTGATTTCACGCATTCAATGTCGGCTCTTTCGTGTATTCCACTTTCCTCCTATGTTATAAACAATTAACAATAATTGAACTAATACTTTTAACCCGATTCTCTTTCACATCGACAATGAAAATGAAGAATGTTACAAACCATCAGATCCTTGATTTCACTTTCCAACTCCTTAATGACCCCATTGAGCCGCTCAATTTCGTCCAGTTTCTTATTTATCGTAAATAAAATTGTCATTCTCACTTCTTTCATGTTTGATATTAAACCATTACACTGAAAAAATAGACTGCGTTACAAAATAGGACTTTCCTTTATGCAGAATGTCTTTTAAAGTGTCCAGAAAGAAAACAGAGGAACCAGTGACGTCAACAAAGGGGGGATCAGAAGGGGTTTTTTCGTCAAGGGCGCCACCAGAGGTTTGGGCATGGATTAACTAATGCTAGGGAAAGTTCGTTCCCCCAAAAAGATAAGGCATGCATGTTCCAAACGCCCCCTAGCAGCAACTACTATCCTTAACAGTTAGTTAAATAAGAAAATTGGACCAAATATCACGTGGTCCATGACGTCAAAATTGAAATACTGCCTAAATTGGAAAAAAAACGATTTATTTTGCCGAGAGATGGCGCTATCTACATCCGTTTTGGTTCAATAAATTGGGGGAATGAAGAGGGGAATCAAGGAACGATTCAGAACATGTTGTTGGCGATAGCATTACATGGAAAACTAAGTTAGTGAACAATCCCTAGCGTTAGTTAATCCATGGTTTGGGGCGCGGTAGCTTTGCAAGAACTATAAGCAAGGCTGCAGTTTGTGTGTGTGGGCATACAGCTCGCACAAGGCTCTTGTGGTGCCCTTTAATAACGCTATAAATGGTCGAGGGACGTGTTTCCATCAGCCTATCATAGTGTTCGTACGGGGACCCCGACCCCGACCCCGAAAACCGGGGATCCCCGACTTTTTCCCCCGACCCCGACCCCGGTACCTAAAATGTAAAATGTAGTCGGGGTTTTTTTCGGGGTTACATTTTGGTTAGGTTATTTTTAGCAAGTAATTTTTTGTCCTGCGCCAAAAACAATTATCTCATTCGTCTCAAATAAGTGCTCCGCTTCTCCTTTATGAAAAAAAGGGCAAGGGGGTAACTAACAACAAACAAAATACAGTAAAAACAGTCACCAAAATTCCAAAGTTCACCATCCTCCCACTCGTGGATCGGCGGCCCTCCCCCGTCTTTTGTAATGGCAGTGGTCTTTCGTCATGATGCGATGTCTTACCCCGACCCCGACCCCGACTTGTTTTTTTCGGGGATAACCTGCCCCCGACCCCGACCCCGACCCCGATTAAATTTTTACCCCGTACGAACACTAGCCTATCACCATAGGCTTATGGTGTTTCTAATCAGCCACCAATGAATATTGGTTTACTTAAGGTTTTTCTATTGCGATTTATACTTTAAAGCAAATATCAGCTACTGTGGCGCCCGTAACACACTGATTAACCTTCTACACACCAATTTTATGTAGCCAAAGGCAGGAACCAATCAGAAATCGTCCTGAAGGGCGGAGCTAGACCTAGTCTTTGATAAGCTTATTGGGTCAGTCAACTCCACCCCTCGACTATGGGAGCATCTAGTGCCGTTTTTTTACACTAAACCACAGTCACAGCTGAGACTCGCTTTAAAGGGATACTGGATTGGATGGCTCATGCTGTACTGGCCAAAACGCTATAGGCTTTGAAACTCACCTTGGCTTTTAGTTGCTTTATTTCATCATCTTTGCTTAAGTGATCACAGTTACAATCATTCGCCTCCATTTCCTATAAACAAAGTCCAGTTTTTTGAAATTTAAAATTCCTGCGCAAACCACGGATAATTTCTCAAGTACCTCTTTAAGCGCCACCCTTTGAAGATTTATTAAACTCATTTCCGAAATGTCTGACTCTAAAGACGTAACTTTTCAAACTAGAGCTATTTTATCAAATACAAACAAAATCTTTTACGAAAATCATTCTCCCAATGTTGCCAAATAAATTGAGAGGGAAGACAGAAAGCCTATAAGTTATAGAATACTAAAATTTAATGCGAAAATTCAGAACCCCATCAGGTTGGGGCCAATTTCGGTTTAAATTGTGTAGCAGTCACGGTAGCAGACGACGGTATAAGGGCGGCACGCTGCCAGCATGCCAGTCCCTAATTTCCGCTAATTTCCCTTTTGAAATTTTAAATAAAGTGCTTCAGAGAGTGAATTATTCAATTCTAAATATGAACTTTTCAAGGCGAATGAGCGCTATCAAGGAACAATAAAAATTGTAGACCTTGATTCTGCAGAAACGGTCTTTAACTGGTGGCCTCAAATACTTCTCCCATTTTCATTGCTCCATGGAAGCTCAATGAGTTAACTTGGAGGAGATAGTGGGCTGGAGTAAAATGTTGGTGGGACATGTGCGGCAATGAAAGTCTCCAGGAGTACCTTGCGGACGCCACTACCCTTCCATAGTTGATTATTAAGTTCTGCCGCGTAGCACCATTGTATTTGTATGAGAGTAGTTTCTATTTTTAAGACATAATGGGCATCTTTGACGTTTTCGTACCGTATTACCCCATACCGAAACAGCGAGGATGCTCGGAGCAGGGTGAGAAATAAGGCGGTGGCACTGGGCAAATGACCAGTTTAAAAATTGCTCTGACCAGTTTATTTATTAAATGCCTGGGGGTCCAGTGGCCACCGTGACCACTTTTTAAATTCCCCTTCTTTAGTAAAAAATAAATTCCCAGTTGGCCAAGTGGGTCATAGGAATTAATACATATAAAACAAATAGACAGTATATAAAACCTAGAACCATTTCAGGGCAGCTCTGACTTTATGTAAAAACATTAAGTGGTCATTGACCAGATTTTTAATTGAAACCCTTGGGCTCTACTGGTCAAATGACCAGTTTAAAAAATTTCCTTATTTCTCACCCTGGCTCGGAGAACGTAGTTGCCATAGATGTGTTTATAGAGGCTACTATAGGTAAAGAGATGAAGTCTCCATCCCACTCTCTTCTCCAAGTAGGAAAGTCATAGCCCACTCGATCATACGCCCACGGACGATTCTATTGATTCGAATAACCAGAAATTTCATTGAGACATGTGTTGCAATACATTCTATTTTGCCATAGCAGGGATAGATTTAATTTTAGAAGTAGGAATGGAGAACAGAGTAATGTGGGCGCGCGTCAAAGCCCCGAAGAAGAGTCGGGTCATAGCGACAGAGGTAAAAAGGAATTACGTATTTTTCGACGCCCCCATCAGCAACGTCATCAAAACGTAGTTTAAGTGAACCAATAGAATAATTTAAAATTTTCGTTTCGTGTTGGAGGGAGGAGTCTATGCTGGGCTATGAGTCGGACTGAAGTAAATACTAACCGTTCTTCATTCCTACTTCTAAAATTGAATTTATCCCTGGCCATAGATTTTACTAAAAAGGTTTCGAAGTGTTAAAGTTGATAAATAAAAATTAATTTGCAAAACAAAACTTTAAATTCAATAAATAGTTACACTGGTCTGATTTCTTGTGTGTTAAAGTAAAATCAAGATTATTATTATAGTACACCTAAAGTTTACTAATTCTGATTAAATACACTAGTCGAACGCGTACATATTCGTATAATTCAAAATGTTCCACGTCATTAAACTGACTCCAAAATCACCTGATACAAAACGGTTCACGGGTAGTTGAGCGGTTTTCAAAAGAGCGTTTTGGAATAAAGCGGTTCCTAAAACAGCGGTTTGCAAAAATGCGTACAAGCAAAACCGCGGTTGCTGTTTCCGCGTTTCTCAATACAGCGCTATTTCCCAAAACAGCGGTTGCTGTTTCCGCCCAAACTGTGATTGATAGGGATGGAAATATCTATTATATTAAGTATATAGGACAAAGAACAATATTATGCAAAAAGGAGTAATGTTATATCGGAAGTAAATATAAAATATAATTTTTTGGAAAAGGCATATTATTTTGGGAATTTAATGAAGATAAACAACAATATTTTGGAAAAGGCGTACTTTCGTACGCTCAAAATATAAACGCTGTAATCAAAATGCGCTAAAACGAGAAATGGCTATATATAATGGCAAACGCGTTAATGAAAATGCCGTTTTGGACAATGCTGTTTTGATAACACGTCCAATCGATAACATACCATACAAAACATCCTTTTGAACTTTAAATTCTTCTTCATATTCAATAATTTCCGTGGGAAAATTTACAGGTAAATAATCATCATCATTCTCCATAGAATAATAAACCACATCATCAGATTCAAAATCATCCTCTTCGGTCATTGGTTGAAATTTCGTCATGACGTAATCACGACCGCAAGTGAAGTAAAACGCCACACTTATAACGACGAACAATATAAACAATCCAAGGTTCGTTTTCTTAACCCTAATTATCATTTTAAACATAATTTCTGTCTCAATTATTGATTATAATTAAAACACGTGATTAACGAATCGACTAGTCACGTATTTCCGTCAGCCATGTTGAGTGGTTCGAGGCTGAATGTGGGCCTAATCAAAAATTAAATTTTTGTGGTATAAAATCTATTTCATTTTCCATATAATTTATGTAGAAAACCAGAAGTTCATAACTTGAAGTAGGTAAATTGTTGTGTAATTATATGAAGCTAGTAGAAAAGGTTCCCCCGCGTTACATGTGTAAAGCTATTTGGTTAAAATATAGGTACGTTATGCCTTTACCGTTTTACTTACTTTTTGGACGCCAATTCCCAAGATGGCCGTGGATTAAAACCAAAAAAAAAAAAAAAAAACCATATATCTCTATTACATAGTTAACAAGATTTAACACAAACCAGAAACAGCGGTAAAAGTGGCCAAAATATACAGACGTTACCCCGCTACGACGATTTCATTACTTTTATGGCTGCCAACAGCGGACCTTACCAAATCTAATATACGCGTTGAGAACGTGGATGATTCAAACTTGATCCCACATTAGACTCTCGCGTAATATAGAATGCAAACTTCCCCATAATAAACGTATAACAAAATATATGGCTAATATGAACAGCCACATTCTGCCATTAAACCTCCGTAGGTGCATGATAACACCTACTAAGAAGTGAAAAAACACAATCATGAATTCAACGGTAAAGTTAAGCTTGGCGAAAATTTTGCAGTCTCTCGTTTCTGCTGAAACCAAAGAGCACCAGAAGCAGTGTGGGAACATAGAGACTATAAACCCCAAGGAGTGGCAGGAGTGCCTCAACTTGTTGCTCTTAATATAGGCGGCGTTGCTGGTACAAGGCGACTTCCGCCAAGCAAAATTAAACGGGCCGGAAGCTCTCATGTACCAATTTAAGAGCAACATCATTATTTGCGCTTGTAGAGCGGGGGACCTGCCACTCCTTGGGGTTTATAGTCTCTATGGTGGGAAATAAGGATTTTTTTAAAACTGGACCTGTGGCCAGTAGAGCCTAGGTATTTTAATTAAAAAACTGGCCACGGTGCCACCTACCACTTTTAGCCTCAAAAATCAGGCTTTCGTAATTTAGGTCCACATTATCTATTCTGGACAATATTTGCTAGGGTGTAGGCTTAGTAGGTTAGTTTTTATAGTTATGGGTATTAAATTCGGCCCGTAGGGAGGGAGTTGACACTCCATTGTTATCTTCCCATAGACCCTAATACAGTCAAAGGCAGCAGGCTGCCTTTCCCTAGAGACCAGACCCAAACAAGACTACCGAGAGATTATCTTCCCTTTAGCCATGCTTTAGCTAACTGCAAAAATCACTTCATCTACAGACTCTACACTGTGTAGAGCGTAGACAGACATACGAAACCCACCCATAATCCCACTCCCACATACACAATTCAGGCCAAGCAAGCAAACAGGATAGAAGCAAAGACGAGACAATTTTAGGGATTAACATAGTATTTATTTAATGATCCAAAATCTTGAGGGGAAAACTTTGAATTAATTAAGTGGCCACCAGGGCCAGTAGACCCCAAAACGTTTAATTTTTAAACTGGCCCAGGTAATTTTTAAACTGGCTATTGGCCTGTGAAAGTGCCTTATTTCCCACACTGACCAGAAGTGATGACGAAGCCGATCGCCGCGTATGTCTTAACCTTAACGATGATGGTGGTGTTAGAAGCCAGGTGTGCAGACTGGTGTCCATGTGGGATGGACAAAGAATAGAAGATGGTGGTGTTTAGAAGCCAGTAAGTACAGGCTGGTGTCCATGTGGAATGGACAAAGACGAGAAGGTGGTGGTGTTTAGAAGCCAGTAAGTACAGGCTGGTGTCCATGTGGAATGGGCGAAAGACTAGAAGATGGTGGTGTTTAGAAGCCAATAAGTTCAGACTGGTGTCCATGTGGGGTGGACAAATGAACAGAGTTGTTAAACAGGCAATGGAGTAATAGCCTGTAAGTCGAATACAATTTCCGGGACTGTAAATGCGGTCTGGAAATTGAATACACGTTTGCTCCGATTTGCAAACTGCGAACGCGGTCACGTGGTGTAATATTCACACTCAGATTAAGGAGATATAAAAAACTTATTTATTGATACTCTTTGGAAAGGTTTGTTTACATGACTATTGAGATCGCGTGACGATGACTAACTAAAAGTATTTTCCTGGGGCGATGGCCATTACAGTTTCATTTCTTTTTACATATCTTTTCCTAGATGGCGGTATAGTACTAGTGTTATTGCTTTTTGGCGGGTGTTTAAATTTTACTGATTCAAAATGCTACATGTGGGTGTAACAACGGACAGACAGACACGTCGAAATTAGAACCTCCCCGTGACATACGTCACTCGGAGAGGTAAAAAGTAGCTAGCATCTGCTACTTTATGAGCCTATTCACAGCTTGTACCCCGTGCTACGGTTGGGAAGATAATCATACGTAGAGGGGGGTCGATACTAATTTTGGATAAAGGAGGGCAAACAAGTTTCAACGAAGTGTACTTTTAGTTTTTATCCATATAAGGTTGTTTTTAGCCAAATCGTATGATGTACATATAAGATGAGGCTCTTAGTTTGACTGTTAAAGGTAATTCGATCATCGAGGGGTAACCACTAGAACTTTCTGTTCTTCTATTAAGGGTTACTTATGTGTAATCATTTTAGCATTGTTGATTCTAACCCCTCGTTTTTAGAATGGTCTGACGGGTAAACATTTTAGCAATGTTAAGGGTACTAACACATCATTCAAAGTTTCTCTTTGCGTCGCACTATTACAATCATGACATAAATAAATTTATTGAAGTAAGGATTACGGGTTATCATTTTAGCACAGTTAAAAGTAGCGCATCGGGGGCAATTCACATAAATTTATGTACGCCTGTTAAATTCGGTACGATGTGGCTACTATTACGAGCCCTTGGGTCGTCTTGTTCCATCTGATTATGCATAAAAGATGATGAACGGTATAAAAATTACTCTTTGGACGATATTTTCAGATGGAAAATCGTCGGCTAATGCAAGATATCCCTGACCAGTTTTGGCGTTCAGTTGCTCACCATGCAGAGCTTACTTCATAATTTTTGGTTCATTGGTATCACCATAAGATTATAAGATGTGTTCCATAAGTATGACACTTCCTATACTTCGTAATGCTAGAGACTTAATGAGAGCTAGTTCGAGAACGACGCGTGAATTGACAACACGCAGTTTTGCAGGAGTTCCATCTTCCTATTTAGTCTGTACTAAGCCTTTGACAGCACGAGATCTTACGCTTCTACTCTTACGCCGGTGTCGAAAACAAGTAAGCCAACATTTCTCTACCCTTTACCATTGAATACCGTGGGGGATAGGTCATACAGACACGAATGACGTATTCCGACTAGAGAAAAAAACCTCGAGCAAACTAAACAGAAAATGGAATCTGCCCGCGGTGCTGAAAAGGTACGACAGTCGTTTTCATGTGCCATTAACAACCTAGTTATAGGTTTTGAATCTAACTTAGATTGGAGGTTATTGAAATTGTCTGCTAGTTCTAATCAAGCTGGTTACTCGGATTAAAGTCATTCTTGGATATTTCCTTGTTTTAATGGTCAATGTTTGGGGGGGGGGAGGGCATATATCTGTAACCAAATGTTGTACACCCCATGTTCATTGATACTTTCCACTCAGTTGTTCCCAATAAACACGATCCCTCATAATTGATGGACTTTTCAAAGTCACCCCTTTTTACCAGCGTCTGCAGTGGATATATTGCTCAAGCTTATTTTCAAACACGGTAGCAGTATGACTCTCAGGTACTCACACTTTTTAAGAATAAAATTACTTACCAATTTTCGAACTAGCACACGAATAGTTTGACGTGCAAGGTTCAAGGGCATCTAAGATGGATACTGAAGTATCGTTTTCAAGTTCCGGCGATATATCCTGTAAGTCGCTTTAAAGGTCAACCGGGGTCATTTCCGGTGTAGCGCAGCTCGTTTCAATATTTCCTTTTTCATGACACTTATTTTTAGATTCCTGTGTTTCCATAGATTCTATAATTGAATCGTTCTCCAAATTTCTTTCAAGGGACAATTCCAAATCGTTTTTTGACTTCGACATTCAGTTGAGGAACTCACACTGCTTGGACTGCGATGTAATATCTCGATTTTCTCTCTTTGTCAAGGACCTTTGACACGTAAAATTTTAATCCTATGAAAAACATTAACATGTACAAAAATGGGCCAAGCCTCGCTTCGTGCCCTTTCCGCCGTAAAACGTTCTGAGATCCCATGTAGAGCCAAGTCTGCCTTTTGTTCTCATTCAATCGCCAATTGAACAATTATGTTATAAATTAAGTCCTTTTCCTAATTAATAACCAATATTCTTTGACTCTATCATTATTATACATCTTTGTTCGTATCAAAAATATCGTGACTTGGCAATCGCAGGTAAGTAATATTAAAAGGAAGTCACTAAATCGTTGCCGATTTTAAAATAATCGAAGGGATGTTCACTAAATCGTTTAAGGTATAGGGGATATGTACAAGTTTATAAGATGAGTCATGCTCAACCCTATGTACAAATTATATGGTGAGTTATGCATAACCCTATTTACATGTTTATTAGGTGAGTTATACATAACCTTATAAGGTAATTACCTGCGCTTGCCAAGTCACGATATTTTTGATACGAACAAAGATGTATAATAATGATAGAGTGAAAGAATATTGGTTATTAATTAGGAAAAGGACTTAATTTATAACATAATTGTTCAATTGGCGATTGAATGAGAACAAAAGGCAGACTTGGCTCTACATGGGATCTCAGAACGTTTTACGGCGGAAAGGGCACGAAGCGAGGCTTGGCCCATTTTTGTACATGTTAATGTTTTTCATAGGATCTCACTTCTTTTTGTAGACCCTCTCGTTATACTTCGGTAGTTATATTAAAAGAAGACCCTCTCGTGGTAGTTCGTTTACCAATATAATCGCTAACGTTTCTCCATATTTACGCTGAATTACCCCTTTCGACCCGCAGAGAATATGCAATAAAGATTGTACGCGATATCCTAATATAAGAATGTAGCATCAGTTACGACACATTTCTTTTAAATTAGCTTTAATATATATTTAACTTTCGGTTAACTTTGGCCCATTACGTCCTTTCATCAAGAACACACACTATTACTGTTAAAAAGACGGCAGCGCCATCTAGTTTTAAAATAAAGAACTAAAGAACAATTTTATAAAAATTTCGGGATGTTTTAATTTTTCTGTGCTTTATAAAATAAATGAAAACTAAATCCTGAATTTTAAGTTTCTATCTACCCTAGAAGTACCTTAGAATTTTGATGATCGGTGAGTGAGTGAGTGAGTGACAAAATAAGGTAAATTTCACCTGTGATATTTCGAAAAGTATATAGGGTAGGAACTTGAAATTTGGAAACTATAGCTAGAATTGACAGTCCTCGCGGCAAGCAAAATTTCAGACTTTTACCTATACCCATCGCGAAGTTACAGTGGGCTTAAAAGAGCCACGAGTTGCTTCGAGAAAAGGATGTCAGTGCTCGACTTGGCTGGGAGCACTGCCGTGCTCCCAGATATAATAAAAATAAATGTAAATCAAGATTTGGCATTGATAAGTTTAGTACAACAGAGTTCTAAGTCGAGGCTTAAAAAATATACTATTTTAGTAATAATGTTATCATAAATTTTAAAATTACTTATGTCCATGGTTAAGTGATTTTTTAACCTATTTGAGATTTTATGGACTATTTGAAATAAGCACCTCTGAGCAATCGCGTACCACCTTGCCCTCTTGATAACAAAATTCTCGCGGTACGTGCTCCATGTCGAATGAAATTTAGCGCAAGATTTTTTAAAATTGGGCGAGATGTAGAGGTTGCAATGAAATTTTTTTAACAGGAATGCAAAGCGTTATGCGATTGGTCGGAGGTGCTTATTTCAAATTATCCATAAAATCTGAATCTATTTTGAATTTTGAAATCATTTGGAGGTATTTCCTGAATATTGTATTCTATAAACAGGTCTTATAATTAGTAGAAGAATCGGTAAAAAATCGCTTGATTTCACCTTCCTTTTAACTTTTATAATATTTTTTACCCATGTGTATTTCTTTTATTATTGATTAAACTCTATAAAAATAATGTCATCAGTTATCACATACACTGTTCTGATTTTCTTGCTCTTTGGAGAAATAGTTTCCTCTTTTATTTACCGTTTTCTAGCTGTATAGCTAAAAAAATATAAATTAACTGAAGTTGTTACGGATTCCGGAACAAAAGATAACTACCAAATATTTTTTTATTTTTTGAGGTTTCAATGCAAATTGGGTCAGAGGACCGCGGCAAGGATGCGATTAATCAGGTTTCAGTATGTGTTTAAGCAGCGAAGGATATGAGGTTTAGCCGGGAGTGTGGCGCACTCCTGTAAGCCAAGCTTCTGGGCGGCAAAGTTTGAGGGAATAAGACACATGTCGGAGATCCTACCCTATAGGTGCCGACTGCCCCGTGTCCGCCGGAGGTGACTCGACCCCCACACCCCGTCCGTCACCTCCCAAGTAAACCTCATTTCCTTCCCTCCTTAAACACATACTGAACCCTGACTAATCGCATCCTTGTCGCGGACGTATGTGCCCTACTTACATTGAAACCTCCATAATACAAAAAAAATGAGGTTTACTTGGGAGGCTCACAAATGGTGATGATAGTCATCAAGAAATATGCGACAGCAGGGTTCTACATAAGGCACTAGTCAAGGCATTTGACTACTAAAAAAATGATAATGAAATATGCACAAAGCAAATCTTCTCTTGATTCGCTGGCCCATTTGGCCTTCCTAAGTTACATGGACCAAAACTGAAAACTGTAATATGTCATCATTTCATTTATTAGGTTAGGTAAGATTAGGCCAATTTAGATCAGCGTAGGTTAGGTTGTGCCAGGGGCAGTTCCATTAGACCTCTTGAGGTGTTCTTCAAGTTTCGCAAATATTTTTATTACCTACCAGCTTAAAGCTTTCACCACAACAACACAATCTTTATATGAATCCAATCCTATTTGTCCTCTTTTACCCTTCAACCAAATTAGACCAATCATTCAACGCTATTTATTTATTTACCCACCATAATGCAAAAATATTTATAAGGTTACTTTTTAAGGTAAAATAATGTTACAGAATTGTACCTAGGAGAAATGTAGGGTGTTTTTATAATTACATAATAGCACTGCCTGTAAATGTTTTTTATGTGTAGTAATTATGCGATAAAGAAGTTATGATTTATGAGTAGTGGGGAGGAAGGGCTTTCCGTAATTTCGATATGTCAGTTAATTGTAGTGTAGTCAAGGGGAATTTATGGTGAAGTGAGTTTGATGGAGTGTAATCATAATGTTCGAGCGGAGTTTTCGGCGTCTACTTTGTTTTCCACTTTTCCTGCCATAATAAGAATGACTAGAAGACAGTTAAGTTTCACAGACTATACGACATGGAGACTGTAATATATTTATTTTTGGAGTGGAATTTGATTATATATATGAAATGGGTGAAGTGAGTTTGACAGAGTGTAGTGGTTGAGGGCCATTTTATTTTTTTAATAGTTTGTGCATTCCAGAGAGCAATGCAGAACATTTTAGACGTTTTGCAGAAAAAATATCTTCCGTTAGAAAACTCAGTACAGCAGTATACAAAATTTAGCTACTCTAGAGTCATAAAATAGCTACCTTACAGCTAGAAAACAGAAGGGAAATAGTAACTACCGTAAGAAATCAGGATGTTTATAGGCTCATTACAGGTACTGTACCTTCCAGATATATTGTATGCATGTTACAGTCAGAAATTGCTAAGTTTGTAGAATAATGGCAGGCGGGTTTCGGATGCTTTTTAGGATAATTGCAGGCGCGTTTCATATACTTTGTAGGAAAATTGCAGGCGCGTTTCAGATACTTTGTAGGATAATGGCAGGTGCATTTCCGATTCTTTGTCGGATAATTGCAGGTGTGTTTCAGATACTTTGCAGGATCATTGTAGGTGCGTTTCATATTCTTTGTAGGATAATTGCAGATGCGTTTCAGATACTTTGTAGGATAATTGCAGGCGCGTTTCAGATACTTTGTAGGATAATTGCAGGCGCGTTTCAGATACTTTGAAGGGTCATTGCAGCTGCGTTTCAGATACTTTGTAGGATAATTGCAGCCGCGTTTCAAATACTTTGCAGGATCATTGCAGTCGCGTTTCAGATACTTTTAAGGACCATTACAGGCGCGTTTCAGATACTTTGTAGGATAATTGCAGGTGATTTTCCGATAAGTTTTAGGATAATTGCAGGCGCATTTCAATTACTTTTCAGGATAATTTCAGGAGCGTTTCATATACTTTGTAGGAAAACTGCAGGAGTGTTTCATATACTTTGTAGGAAAATTGCAGGCGCTTTTCATATACTTTGTAGGCAAATTGCAGTCGCGTTTCAGATACTTTTCAGGATCATTATTGGCGCGTTTCAGATGCTTTGTAGGATCATTGCAGGTGCTTTTCAGATAATTTTTAGGATCATTGCAGCCGCATTTCAGATACTTTGTAGGATAATTACAGGCGCGTTTCAGATACTTTGTAGGATAATTGTAGGTACTTTTCAGATATTTTTAGGATAATTGCAGGAGCATTTCATATACTTTGTAAGATAATTGCAAACGCGTTTCAGATACTTTGCAGGGTCATTGCTGCTGCGTTTCGGATACTTTGTAGGATAATTGCAGCCGCGTTTCAAATACTTTGCAGGATCATTGCAGTCGCGTTTCAGATACTTTTAAGGACCATTACAGGCGCGTTTCAGATACTTTAATGTGTACGATAATTGCAGGTGCTTTTCAGATACTTTTTAGGATAATTGCAGGCGCTTGTCATATACTTTGTAGGCAAATTGCAGTCGCGTTTCAGATACTTTTCAGGATCATAATTGGCGCGTTTCAAATGCTTTGTAAGATCATTGCAGGTGCTTTTCAGATAATTTTTAGGATCATTGCAGCCGAATTTCAGATACTTTGTAGGATAATTACAGGCGCGTTTCAGATACTTTGTAGGATAATTGCAGGTACTTTTCAGATATTTTTAGGATAATTGCAGGAGCATTTCATATACTTTGTAAGATAATTGCAAACGCGTTTCAGATACTTTGCAGGGTCATTGCTGCTGCGTTTCGGATACTTTGTAGGATAATTGCAGCCGCGTTTCAAATACTTTGCAGGATCATTGCAGTCGCGTTTCAGATACTTTTAAGGACCATTACAGGCGCGTTTCAGATACTTTATTGTGTACGATAATTGCAGGTGCTTTTCAGATACTTTTTAGGATAATAGCAGGCGCGTTTCAGATACTTTTTAGGATAATTGCAGGCGCTTGTCATATACTTTGTAGGCAAATTGCAGTCGCGTTTCAGATACTTTTCAGGATCATAATTGGCGCGTTTCAAATGCTTTGTAAGATCATTGCAGGTGCTTTTCAGATAATTTTTAGGATCATTGCAGCCGAATTTCAGATACTTTGTAGGATAATTACAGGCGCGTTTCAGATACTTTGTAGGATAATTGCAGGTACTTTTCAGATATTTTTAGGATAATTGCAGGAGCATTCCATATACTTTGTAGGAAAATTGCAGGCGCTTTTCATATACTTTTCAGGATCATTGCAGGCGCGTTTCAGATACTTTTTAGGATCATTGCAGGCGTATTTCGGATACTTTGTAGGATAATTGCAGGTGCGTTTCAGATACTTTGTAGGATCATTGCAGCCGCGTTTCAGATACTTCGCAGGATCATTGCAGGTGCATTTCAGATACTCTGTAGGGTAATTGCAGGCGCGTTTCAGATTCTTTGCAGGATCATTGCAGGCTCTTTTCATATACTTTGTAGGATAATTGCAGGTGCGTTTCAGATACTTTTTGGAATAATATCAGATGCGTTTCAGATACTTCGCAGGATCATTGCAGGTGCATTTTAGATACTTCGCAGGATCATTGCAGGTGCATTTCAGATACTTCGCAGGATCATTGCAGGTGCATTTCAGATACTTTGTAGGATAATTGCAGGTGCATTTCAGATTCTTTGCAGGATCATTGCAGGCGCGTTTCAGATGCTTTGCAGGGTCATTGCGGGTTTTCCTATCAATTATTGTGAATCAGTCGCCTTACACCCGGTTTTCACTGAGCGAATTTTGGGCGATTTTCCCATATTTTCGCGGAAAAGGAAAAAATTATTCCTTCTTTTTTTACGAAATTCGCGTTTTGGCGTCGAAGGTCCTATTTCTATTTTTGCGGTTTTTCTCAGAGCGCGGATTTTTCTTCCCGTAGAGGCAGACCAATCACAGCCGGTCTTAAGGTCACGTGGTAGCGCAAGCCCGGTTGTTTCGTTTTTAGTCGCCATTTTTAAAGTTGTGATAAGGCGAGAGTCAAGGAAGTTAAGTTTAAGCTATCGTGGTGATATATTGATTAGAGAACTCGAAATGACCAAAATTGATTCCGAAGCGATAGTTGAAGAGGTTCGAAAATACCCATATCTTTGGGATAAGAAAAACGTGAGTTACAAAGATATTGTGATGAAAGATAATCGGATGAGCTCCATCGCTACTTTGCTAAAATGTACAAGTAAGTATTTGTATTTCTTATTTCTTAATATTCATATCAATAATTTTTATATGTTTCATTAGAGGAGGAACTGACCCTTAAGTGGAAGGGACTAAAAGACCGCTATCTCAAAATGAGGAGGGACTTTCTCAAGAAAAAACGCAGTGGATCTGGCAGTGACGATATAGCCAAACCAAAATGGAAATTATATCCAATATTGGATGGATTTCTTGGCCCAACTGTAGAGCCTCGAAGGTTGTGCTATATTTTAATTACGGACTGGCGTTATTTAACCTGATACCGATGCAAACAAAATATTGATACTTGAGCCGATATCGATAGTGCCCCACTTTTATTATTGGGAAACGTCGGGTATCGGTTCATTGCTAATATTAAATGCATAATAATTTAAATAATTTCATTTGGACGATTTCTTTAGAACTGCCAGTAATTTTGAAGCAATGAAATGTGATAATGATGATTGTGATAAGCCTGATAACGTGGATGAAGGAACTCAGTTGGAGGATGGTGAGGAAGCTAATGTGATTCTTAACAACCTGGCGAATGGAGGACTGTCTCTGTATGTGGTTTTTATTTCATTTATTTTTCTTAACCATGTTTAGCTTTTGGTTTCAACGCTCTTTTGGCAAGGCCATTCAAAGACTCTAACGCTTAATAGCACTTAGTAATATTTAATCTTTTGAACAGGGACCGTGATTTAACGGTTATAGAGGGAGATGAGGAACAATTAATTAATTCGGATGAAAGTTTGCCTTTAAAGACAGAAATTGAAAGGGTTCAAGTGATTAAAAACTCTAGTCAATCCCAATCAAATTGTGATACAATTAAACCACCAAACGCCAAACGGAAGAAGGTGAACGATGTGGACTATAAAATGATATCATTTTTAGACGCTGCAACTAAAAATATTGAGAAAAAAGAAGAAAAACATAATGAAGCAAATGTTTTATACTTCAAAAGCTTATTGTTTCGGTATGAGGGTCTTGACAAGAAGAAACAGATTAAATTAAGGTATCAAATGGAAAAACTGTTCTTTGACGCAGAAATGTCAGAATCTGGGAGCACGGCAGTGCTCCCAGCCAAGTCGAGCACTGACATCCTTTTCTCGAAGCAACTCGTGGCACTTTTAAGCCCACTGTAACTTCGTGATGGGTACAGGTAAAAGTCTGAAATTTTGCTTGCCGCGAGGACTGTCAATCCTAGCTATAGTTTCCAAATTTCAAGTTCCTACCCTATATACTTTTCGATATATCGAAGGTGAAATTTACCTTATTTTGTCACTCACTCACTCACTCACCGATCATCAAAATTCTAAGGTACTTCTAGGGTAGATAGAAACTTAAAATTCAGGATTTAGTTTTAATTTATTTTATAAAGCACAGAAAAATTAAAACATCCCGAAATTTTTATAAAATTGTTCTTTAGTTCTTAATTTTAAAACTAGATGGCGCTGCCGTCTTTTCAACAGAAATAGTGTGTGTTCTTGATGAAAGGACGTAATGGTCCAAAGTTAACCGAAAGTTGTAACTGATGCTACTTTCTTATATTAGGATATCGCGTAACAATCTTTATTACATATTCTCTGCGGGTCGAAAGGGGTAATTCAGCGTAAATAAGGACAAACGTTAGCGATTATATTGGCAAACGAAGTACCACGAGAGGGTCTTGTTTTAATGTAACTACCGAGGGTCTACAAAAAGTAGAGCTCGGCATTTTCGATCAATTATCCACTTTATTTTATCTTTATCCATACCCGAAAATTATCCACAGAACTTACATGTTAAATCGTATTATAATCCACAAATTTGTTTACAAATAATCGGTTATCCACCAACTTGTGGATAATTGATCGAAAATGCCGAGCTCTAACAAAAAGAAGTGAGATCCTATGAAAAACATTAACATGTACAAAAATGGGCCAAGCCTCGCCTCGTGACCTCTCCGCCGTAAAACGTTCTGAGATCCCATGTAGAGCCAAGTCTGCCTTTTGTTCTCATTCAATCGCCAATTGAACAATTATGTTATAAATTAAGTCCTTTTCCTAATTAATAACCAATATTCTTTGACTCTATCATTATTATACATCTTTGTTCGTATCAAAAATATCGTGACTTGGCAAGAGCAGGTCATCCCCTTCGATTATTTTAAAATAGGCAACGATTTAGTGAATATCCCCTCGACTTCCTTTTAATATTACTTACCTGCGATTGCCAAGTCAGGATATTTTTGATACGAACAAAGATGTATAATAATGATAGAGTCAAAGAATATTGGTTATTAATTAGGAAAAGGACTTAATTTATAACATAATTGTTCAATTGGCGATTGAATGAGAACAAAAGGCAGACTTGGCTCTACATGGGATCTCAGAACGTTTTACGGCGGAGAGGTCACGAGGCGAGGCTTGGCCCATTTTTGTACATGTTAATGTTTTTCATAGGATAAATGTTGAAACCTTAATTGTCAATCTTCCTCGCGAGTCATTTTTAAATGCGTCACCTAAATTTGTTTTAAAAATTACTTGTTAGGACACTTTAGTTTTCCTTAAAATGTGTTTATTGTTCCTAGTAAAGTTAACTACGTTCCAAAATAAAAGTTTAACTACACAACTGTTTACAATCACAAAACATTGCTCATTTTAATGTGGCTCAAAAAAAGTACAAAGTTTCTTATTGTTTGTTCGCTTGCTCGACTTGACCAGGTATGGCTCCTTCGTTGCAAAGATAGTTTGCTAAAGTATCTCTTAATATACCAGAAAATCGACTGTGTCTATTAGGTTGATTACGTTCAGAAAAATCTTTGATCGCGCAAAACCCTAAATTTTCTCGCCAAGTTCCATGCCTCAATATGCTATTTTCATCTTTGTAATCTGCAAATTTCTCTGGGGCATATTTTCTTGCTGTTGAAGGCTTGCCATTTTCATCCGTCATGAGGTAGTTATGAAGACATATTGTTGCTTTAACTAGTCCATCAATATTATCTGGCGTTCCATACTGAGTACGAGAAAATATCCTCCAACGTACAGCCAAGATACCAAAGGTATTCTCTATCACCATTCTAGCGCCACTCATGCGAAGATTGAATATTCTTTTTGTCAAATTTACTTTGCCAGGATACGGCCTCATTATTTCACGAGACAGAGGAAATGCCTCATCTCCTACAATGAAGTACGGAAATCTTGTTTGTGAGAAGGGCAAAATTCTTCCTTCAGGAATATTTAGTTGGTTGTTTTGCATTTGCACACCAAACTCTGAATTTCCAAAAATGCCTCCATCACTTTGGCAACCATAGCTGCCCACATCCACCATCAGAAAACGATAATGTGCATCGCAAAGAGCTAGCAACACAGTGCTGAATGTTCCCTTGTAGTTGTAGAACATTGATCCTGAGTTAGATGGTTTAGCTATTTGAACGTGTTTACCATCTATTGCGCCAATACAATTAGGAAGACTCCATTGGCTTTCAAACCCTTTTGCCACTTCTATCCACTCCTCTTCTGAAGAGGGCATCTTCACATACATAGGAGCCATGGTTTGCCAAATGGCATTACACGTATCTTTAATTATGTTGGAAACAGTAGTTTTTCCCATTCGGTAGCTGTAAGACATGCTCACCTGCATATCACCACTTGCCAAAAAGCTAAAAGAAAATGGTATCAATATAGAAAGCAATAACCAATGCATACCATCAATAAAAATACCGTAGAGTGAGAGCTAATCGTTCTTCAGGTGCAATACAATATCTAAAGTTTGTATCCGCTTTTGTTATTTTGTCCCGAACCAAAAACAACACGTGGTCAAATTGTTCCCGAGACATTCGAAAGTACCTAATGAATATCACATTTTCAAAACTTGCATCATTCTCTAAATAACCATAGCATGACCATAGCCAAGCTAAGCTGACAAGCCAAAGCTTAACTTACTCAAAGTGTTTTTCCTGGTCAGAATGCCTCATTTCCTGTACGAGATTCGCAAAATCTCCTTGACGAGACCTTCTCGCATATAAATCACGAACCCAGAATCGTCTAGTGTATTGTTTTTTCTTCCATTTTCGATATAATAAGTAAACTTTGAGCGTATTAATAACTTCAACAGTATTGTCGTCCTCCATATTACTCCAAGTACTCCAGGTCAGTTCAGTTCCGATTTCCAATTCCATATAGCAAACTTAATCACGCGCATTCGTCGAGTGATAGAGGTGGCTATGCCATACGTTTTTCCTTTTCGGCTTTTACGCAGTGAAAACCCAAAAGCGAAAAAAAGAAATACGAAAAAGAATTTTACGCTTTTCGCTCATTTGGCGAAATTCTAAACTCGAAGGAAATCGCCCAGTGAAAACCGAGTGTTATATACCCTAAATTTCCAAAAAATTTTAAAGAGGCTTATGCTTGAGTTCAAACGTCAACAATAGCTATGTTTAAAATTATTTTAGGAATAAAGTTCCTTAAAACGATTTAACTAGAATTAAGGTAAATTAATGACGATTAAATTAATAAATATCAATTATATTTTTTTAATATTTAAAAATAGCCTCTAAATTGCGTCTCGACTTGGAGAGGTTTATTTTGGATTCCCAACTTGTACTCATCCCTTACAAAAATATTAAGCTGTAATTTATCTGAATACACGCTTTTCTGACTTGCTAAAGTAATATCTGAGATGGTCCAACTGTTTAGGTACATGTACAAGTTCTTACCACATCTAGCTAAAAAGGTCTTTTCGTCTATCTAACATCCACAACATACACACTCACAGAACATAATCGAAAAAGTCTTTAAAACTTGTAGCTAAAAACCGATAACAACTGAAGGGAAGGGTCCCGACAGGCTTGTTTTACGTCTATTCGCAACCAGGAAAACTGCTGTAGACTTATATGATAGCGCTAAAGTACTTTGGTTCGCAATTCCCTTCACATTTCGAGCGCCATGGTGATAGTAGATCTTGTCTTAATCGGTGAAGTTGGACTGCAAAACCGAGTGTATTCAATTCTCGAGTCATTCTCGAACTAGCTCTCAGCAAGTCTCTAGCATTACGAAGTATAGGCAGTGTCATACTTATTGAAATATATCTGATAAACTTTTGATAACTGTATATACAATACTGGCTCTTTTATGACCAAAAATGTTTCAATTTTCTATCTTTTATGGTGGTTTAAATATTTTTAGGATCGAGACGTGACAGTATTAGATCAAAAGATCTTATTGAGATGAATGAGTAAAGCTTTTTTAAGATGCCTTTTTAGGCCTAACCAATTGTTTATTCAAAGTTTAGGAAAATAAAAGCAGTAATATTAATACCTAACAGAAGCAGATAAAAATTTATGGAGCGCTCGAAGTTGACTTCCCGTACAAAAATTTTAAGCTATAATTCATCTGCATACGCGCTTTTTTATCGCTACCACGCTGTAACCATTAAGGCTACATTTCTGCAGCTCAAAAAACGGGAAAATTTCACAGCAATTCTAGAACTGCAAATTGACTGCCGTTTCTACATTTTCTGTTTGTTAACTGTTAACTGTCTAGCCTGGCAGAAATATGCAGCGCAATTCTGCAAACGCTATGCAAAAGAAGAAATACCAGCTGTTAGTTTAAAACTGTAATTTGACCGTTTTTATAGATATGTTACAGGTCTGCAAAAGTGAAGGAAAAGTAGAAATCCAGCTCCTAATTTAGAACTGTAATTTGACCGTTTTAATAGACATGTTACAGGTCTGCAAAAGTGATAGAAAAGTAGAAATACAGCTGCTAATTTAAAACTGCAATTTGACCACATTTATAGACATGTTACAGGTCTGCAAAAGTGATGGAAAAGTAGAAATGCAACTGCTAATTTAGAACTGTAATTTGACCATTTTTATAGACATGTTACAGGTCTGCAAAAGTGATAGAAAAGTAGAAATCCAGCTGCTAATTTAAAACTGCAATTCTACCACATTTATAGACATGTTACAGATCTGCAAAAGTGATGGAAAAGTAGAAATGCAGCTGCCAATTTAGAACTGTAATTTTACCATTTTATAGACATGTTACAGGTCTGCAAAAGTGATAGAAAAGTAGAAATCCAGCTGCTAATTTAAAACTGCAATTTGACTACATTTAAAGACATGTTACAGGTCTGCAAAAGTGATGGAACAGTAGAAATACAGCTGCCAATTTAAAACTTTAAATTGACCTAAATTGACCATTATTATAGACATGTTACAGGTCTGCAAAAGTGATGGAAAAGTAGAAATTCAGCTACCAACCTAAAACTGTAATTTAACCACATTTAGAGAGATATTGCAGGTATTCAAAAGTAGGAAATTCTACTTTTGAATGCCTGCAATATGTCTATAAATGTAGAATAGTTACAGTTTTAAATAGGCAGCTGGATTTCTACTTTTCCATCACTTTTTCAGACTTGTAACATGTCTATAAATATGGTCAAATTACAGTTTTAAATTGGCAGCTGGATTTCTACTTTTCCATCACTTTTTCAGACTTGTAACATGTCTATACATGTAGTCAAATTACAGTTTTAAATTGGCAGCTGGATTTCTGCTTTTCCATCACTTTTGTAGACCTGTTACATGTCTATAAATGTGGTCAAATTGCAGTTTTAAATTGGCAGCTGAATATCTACTTTTCCATAAGTTTTGCAGACCTGTATCATGTCTATAAATGAGGTAAAATTACAGTTTTAAATTGGCATCTGGATTTCTACTTTTCCATCACTTTTTCAGACTTGTAACATGTCTATAAATATGGTCAAATTACAGTTTTAAATAGGCAGCTGGTATTTCTACTATTTCATCACTTTTGCAAACCTGTAACATGTCAATAAATATAGTCAATTTGCAGTTTTAAATTGGCAGCTGGATTTCTACTTTTCCATCACTTTTGCAGATCTGTAACATGTCTATAACTGTGGTCAAATAACAGTTTTAAACTAGCAGCTGTTATTTCTACTTTTGCATCGCGTTTGCAGAATCGCGCTGCATATTTCTGCCAGTACAGACAATTAACAGATAATAAACAGAAAATGTAGAAACGGCAGACAATTTGCAGTTCTGGAATTGTTGTTAAATTTTCGCGTTTTTCGAGCTGCAGAAAATGTAGCCTTAATGTATACCTATTACAGCGTGGTAGCGATAAAAAAGCGCGTATGCAGATGAATTACAGCCTAAAATTTTTGTACGGGAGGTGACACGCCTCTGTTCTATTGGCGTAACTAAGGTAACGCCATGCACGTCATCATCGAAAAGGGCGCTGCTAGCCTGCTAGTGCGAAAGCAAGTCAGCCTTTCCAGTATCTCTGACGCGGCTGGGTCGTTAGAATGTTTAAACGAGATTTTTGTGGTCGAAAATGATTAGTTCTAGGCTTGCTAACTTTTAATTTCATCGCTAAGGTTCTTTGTCACACTATATAAACTAGAAACGTCTTCGTTTGTCACGTAAGGTTTGAACTTTGTTATTGGATTATCAATTTATCTTACAGCCAGTTTTATGCATAAGCCTTTGCTTTTTTACCTAGCTTCTCATCTGCTGGGAACCACACCCATAGAAAGTGAAACCAAAACTTAAACGTTTATGTATACCTTCAGTTTCTTTGTTTGATTATAAAAGAAGCAAGTGTTTTGGGGCGCTTGGAGTTCAAAAACCTTATATATTAAGTATTTTAAAGATTTTTGGTTGTGAAAATAATACTGAATTCCAAAATAGATCTCAATTTGTTTTAATTTGAGAATTTTTATGCGGTTTCAAACATTTTAATAGAAAAATGTGTCAAGTAATACCCTTTAGAATTGTATGTTTTTCTTTTTCCTTAAAAAATCTGTAAGTGCATATTTTTCATTAAGATTTTTGTAATTTAAGAGATAGTAATTGGCCAAATCGAAGATATTAACAATGAATATTAATAAATGCTTTAATTGATGTAAATATTATACTCGCCCTGAAAAATTTAACTTTTTGTTAAAACCAATTAGCTAGGCAGCTAATATTTTCATTCGACTAGTCATGTCATATAGAATACATTGTTTAATATTTGAAATTGTTATAATTGACCTGCATGTTATTGAAATATAAAAAGTACAAATTCTTAAGTGTTGTTCATTGAAAATGTATTAAAGAAATTTCAATACTAGGTATCTGTATCCTTTACTATAAGCGAATGAAGCCTCGAGTTAAGGTTTGATCGTCGCAAAACCGTCGGACCTCTTGCGGACAGGCGGTTAAGTCGACTCTCAAAAGTGTTGTATGAGGGTCGTATTTCATTCGTGTCGTAACAGTCGGTAAACCAGTGGGCCGTAGTCCCACCGGGCGGACATTTCGATTCTCAAACCCTTACTCTACCAGCCCTTTACCGACGATTTACCGTTCCTATACTAAAAAGCCGCGAAATCGTCGGATTGAGCGCGGCTTTAGGTAGGCATAATGACGCCGACCTGTAGTCGGCCAACAGTCGTTTTATAGTCGCCTCATAACAGTCTGAAAACCGGCGGGCCGTCGTCCCGCCGGGCGGACATTTCGACTCTCAAACCCTTACTCTACCAGCCCTTTACCGACGATTTACCGTTCCTATACTAAAAAGCCGCGAAATCGTCGGATAGAGCGCGGCTTTAGGTAGACATAATGACGCCGACATATAGTCGGCCAACAGTCGTTTTATAGTAGCCTCAAAACAGTAGGAAAACCGGCGGGCCATCGTCCCTCCAGGCGGACATTTCGACTTTCAAACCATTACTCTCCCGACTTTTTAGTGACTTTTTACCAACTCGTCGGTAACACACAAAGCCGACCATGTAGGCCCTACGTCGGCAGTGCTACTGGGGGAGAGGGCAAAAGTCGCATAAGTTGGTGGCTTTTTGATTTAGGTTGTGAAACCGAACGTAAGAACTCCCAAAAGGGAGGAGGAGATGACGTCAGGCTTGCTCGTGATGGAGCCAAGTTCGAGGATCGCTGGGCGGCTGGAGGTTCGCGAAGCTTCATTGTGCGTCCTACGTATGCATAGAGGGTCTTTGGGTTGTCCTAAATTTGCTCATTAATAAGGAAGCACCGCTTCTTAAATAATACTTCATACAGCCTTTAATGCATAGGGAAGGTTATTTGATTGTATAAACATGGGCTTCATAGTCAATCTTTTGGTGAAGGAAAGGCAATGGATAAAGGGTGGGCGTGATAAACCTTCGAAGGTCAATAGGATGTGCAACTCCCTGTACTAAAAAGTAGACAAGTCGATGCTAGCGACGCCAGCTAACAGCGCTGGAAAGCCTTGCCCTTGCGTGATAAATTAAAAATACTGGGCCATAGCCCATTGGATCACGCGCTCGACGAAGCAAGCTGCTCGTGCTAGAGGCAACAGTAGTCGGCGGGACGTTGCATTGCTTCTTGGCGCGAGGGAAGTACGCTGAAAAGGAGACCTCCCACCCACTTGTGTGTTGGTTTCTCTTCAGGATAGGTCCATTCACTACCTCCTATATAAGAATATATATAGGTACGGGTCTATTCATATAATAAATCTCAAATACAGTCCTGCACCGCTCAAAAACGTTTCATTTGTTATCTCATAGGAAATAGATAGCGGCACTTTAATTGAATTACCATCTGAAAATTGATATTCTTTAAATAGATTTTATGAATTTTAATATTCGTTCGAATATTAAATGCTTGTACAATTAACTTTCTTTCAATAAATGAAATGGGTCGAAGTTACAAAATCAAACAATTAAAATACCATTATAATAAAATCAGAGTATGAAGTAAAAAATTTAAATTGTTAAAAATTTAGTAGTATTAACTTATAATGAAGGTTATACATTGGCATCCTCCACTACTGTTTCTTAACAGTTTTCATTTAGAATTCTTTTGAAAATTTAGTTATGGTCAATGGTTTTGAATATTTATTGCGATCACGTGTTAAGGGTTTGCTGGTAAAGTCACACTGATCACATGAGAAGTGTTTTCTCCACTGTGAGTGAGTTGATGTGTGATCAAATGGCTCTTCTGCGTGCAGGCATAATCACAATGATCACATTTGAATGGTTTTTCACCACTGTGAATGCGTATATGTCTGATCAAATTATTCTTCTTCGTGCTGGCATAATCACACTGATCGCATTTGAAGGGTTTTTCCCCAGTGTGAATGCGTTGATGTGTGACCAAATGGCTTTTTTGCGTGCAGACATAATCACACTGATCACATTTGAAGGGTTTTTCACTACTGTGAATGCGTTGATGTGTGACCAAATGGCTTTTTTGCGTGCAGACATAATCACACTGATCACATTTGAAGGGTTTTTCCCCAGTGTGAATGCGTTGATGTGTGACCAAATGGCTTTTATGCGTGCAGACATAATCACACTGATCACATTTGAAGGGTTTTTCACTACTGTGAATGCGTTGATGTGTGATCAAATTATTCTTCTTCGTGCTGGAATAATCACACTGATCACATTTGAAGGGTTTTTCACTACTGTGAATGCGTTGATGTGTGATCAAATTATTCTTCTTCGTGCTGGAATAATCACACTGATCACATTTGAAGGGTTTTTCACTACTGTGAATGCGTTGATGTGTGATCAAATTATTCTTCTTCGTGCTGGAATAATCACACTGATCACATTTGAAGGGTTTTTCTCCAGTGTGAATGCGTTGATGTGTGATCAAATTATCCTTCATCGTGCTGGCATAATCACACTGATCACATTTGATGGGTTTTTCTCCAGTGTGAATGCGTTGATGTGTTATCAAATTATCCTTCCTCGTGCTGGCATAATCACACTGATCACATTTGAAGGGTTTTTCTCCAGTGTGAATGCGTTGATGTGTTATCAAATTATCCTTCCTCGTGCTGGCATAATCACACTGATCACATTTGAAGGGTTTTTCCGGACTGTGAATAAGTTGATGTGTGATGTTGCTGGAATAGTCGAACTCATCACATTTGAAGACCTCTTCAACGTTCCTCTTTCGCATTTGAAGTTCTTGATCATTCTTAGAATATTCGCATCGAGTTGTAAGTTCATTCTTGGACTTTTCTACACAAAGAAAATTAACCCATCAATATAAGTTTAAATCGAAGTCAGCACAAAAAGCTGAACCCTCTTTTAATTTGTGTCCCCTGTGTCTCCTTGATACAAATTTCTCAGATGATATAAAGTTCGGATTGTTTTCAAAATCTTAAAGGTTACGAATGTAGCGGATTCACTTCATTTCAGTAAACTTGAAGAAGTTTAATTATCACGAAAATGATAGTTGCAGGGAGCCCAGCCAAAAATGTAAATTTCTTCTTTCCTGAATTATAGGGTTTCATAGGAGATAAAACGTGTTTTTATAGGAAAGCATAGGACAAAAAAGGGTCATATATAATATTCCTTTGGTTAAGACTATGTAGGAAAATCTCAAAAAATTGCAAAATTTGATTTTACTTTGAACAGAGAAACTTAGGTAAATAAAATTTAATAAATAAAAATTCTGAGCTAGCGTAGGTAGTTCAGCAAGTTCGGTGTCTGTTCATATGGGACCTCGATAACGGAGCTAAATACTGATAAATTACGAAAACCTCGAAAAATTTAGGAAATTATATGATAATATAGGTCAGGTGCAAAAATATAGAATTTTGTTGGAATTATAGGACCCATGCGTTCCCTGTAAATGGCCGCTGGTCAGTGTTATTTGAATTTTTCTCATTCCAATACCCTAAACGGAGTTAATTAGATCATGAATTTATTTATTAACATGAATATATATCTGCATTGACTAGTTAAACTTCATATTCAGGGATGGGAGGGGCTTAGTTTGAGTGACGTCAGAGAATTTCCGGAGGTTTGTTTTTAAAGCTAAAGCTCTTGTCACGCGGAAGGCTAATTATGCTTGTAAATTGATAAACTACCGCATTAATTTAACTCCAACAGAAAGCATTTGATTAGGCGCTGCTCCTGCGCGCGGGGGCATCTAACAGCGGGGAAAAACCAGCATCATCAATTCTCACGATTTAAAATGTTAGTAGTTTACTTTCAACTGTTACATTAATTTTCTTAATGGCCAAGGCTTAGCACTTTACCAACAGTTTTCAGTTTCAGATTAGGAAAAACATTGCAGGCACTTATTATAATTTCCTTTAAAAGATCAAAATCACCTTCGGACATCGTGTTGAGATATTTATTCCCGTATCGGTGATCATTTTTAATATTCATTTGACGCAGTTTGGTGAACCTAACCGAAAATTGTATCCCTCATACAATTTTGTTAAACTGGTCATCTGCTGTTCTAACTTCCAGGTGTCTCGATTTTGATTGGCTACCGCGATGACGTTAAACGCGTATGTAATAGAAAGGTCCCTCCCATCCCTGAATAACATGATAGAAAGGCTAATGATACACATATATATTCATTAATAATTTTTGAAATTGGCGGAATAACAATAAAAATGGATTTAGTGACGCAGAAACTGAAAATGTTGATCAATTTGTTCGGTACTATCCCATAGAACCGAATTCCCATTTGACCGCAAACCGCCAAATTAGAAAAGAAAGAAGCGGAATGGCGGTTTTCGAATATTAAAATCGAAGTAGTGTTATTTCATTCTCTTTAAAAAAATTGTTTGAAATTTTTGCGTTGTAATTTCACAATATTTTTATAAAATTAATTTCTGTTGTTCTGCTATTCGTGTTAATGTAGGCTGGGTTGGGTTAGGATAGGTTGGGTTGGGTTAGGTTAGGTTAGGTTGGGTTGGGTTGGGTTGGGTTGGGTTAGGTTAGGTTAGGTTAGGACAGAGCTGTGCTAATTAGCTGACTACTAATTGAATTAGAATTAGCAATTAGGTAAATATTTATGAACTAATTAATTAGCCAATTAGCCAAGTAGCAATTAGACATAGAAACTAATTAAATTCAATTAGAAATTAGCCATTTATTTATCAAACTAATTAATTAGAATTACTAATTTCTAATTAATTACTTGTCTAATTAAGGAAAAAAAAAGAAACCATAAGTAAACATAAAAGTTTAAAAGTGCCCATGGATTTAGTACTTTGGTAATGCAAAGTTTAATGTTTTAATGCCATTTAGGAAGCCGTGAATTATTCATGAAAAATGAGACAAGCCTCGAGGCTTCCGTCATGTTAAAAATTGTCTCATTTCTTCATTTTCATGCCACAGTTCCTATAATGGACTCTTGAGTAGTAAATACATGGGCACTGCTATAAATTAGAGTGGGAAAACAGTCGAAATTTCGAAATGGGACAGTTACGATTTACGAAATTTTCTACTAGTACTAGTACTCATGTTTTGAGGAGCTGAAATATTTAGAGTAGTACTAAGGTTTCCTCATCGAAATAATAAGGCCGTTTTCATATTCAAATAGATGAATCAAGAGTTAATTCCTCGATTTTTAGTTTTTACTAAATTAAAAGACTAATTGAAAATCCAATTGGCTAATTAGTTAATCCTAAGTCTAATTAAATTTTAATTAGATAATTACCTTTCCTATTCATACTAATTAATTATAATTACTTCTCAATTAGCACAAAGGTAATTAAAATTCAATTACCATTTTCAATTAGTAAATGATGCTAATTAATTAGAAATTCAATTAGCTAACTAATTAATTAGCACAGCTCTGGGTTAGGATAGGTTGGGTTGGGTTTGGTTAGGCTCGGTTGGGTTTGGTTAGGATAGGTTGGGTTGGGTTGGGTTAGGTTAGGTTGGGTTAGGTTGGGTTTGGTTAGGATAGGTTGGGTTAGGTTGGGTTTGGTTAGGATAGGTTGGGTTGGGTTAGGTTAGGTTAGGTTGGGTTGGGTTTGGTTAGGTTAAGTTGGGTTGGGTTAGGTTAGGCTAGGTTAGGTTAGGTTAGGTTAGGTTAGGTTTGGTTAGGATAGGTTGGGTTGGGTTGGGTTGGGTTAGGTTGGGTTTGGTTAGGTTAGGTTAGGTTGGGTTTGGTTAGGATAGGTTGGGTTGGGTCTAGGTATCGTTTAGACCCGCGGATTCAAATTTTAAGCAATGTACCTTTAATAGTAGACGTTTCAGTATATTCATATCCAATAAATAATTTAGATTAATTTCGTGTTTTTCGATATAAAAATTAATTTTTTATCGTTGACAGCGTTTGAAAATAAAAAAAAAATTGCATAGATTTTAGTCCCATTCAAAATCCGCCAAAGTGCGGTATTTTCGGTCGAATGGGAATTCGGTCGTATGGGAGACAAGCAATTTGTTCCATAGAAGCGCATCGCTTCCATTTTAAATGCCAACGACTAAATCCTTTCATTAAACAACAATTGAAAGTTTTTTATAGAAGGTGCCAAAAACTACTGTGGTTATTTAAACAAGGTAAAAAGATCATTTTATATTTGGTACTAGAGTTAGCACCTGCTTCACTATGAACCTTGTTGCCCGTGCTACGGTTGGGAAGATAATCATGCGTAGAGGGGGGTCGACACTATTTTTGGATACAGGAGGGCTTCTCATATTACACGGCGCAAATAAGTTTCAACGAAGTGTACTTTTGGTTTTTATCCATATACTTTTGATTTAAGGTTGTTTTTCCATCTGATCATGCATAAAAGATGATGAACGTTATAAAAATACTCTTCGGACGATATTTTCAGATGGAAAATCGTCGGCTATTGCAAGATAACCCTGACCAGTTTTGGTGTTCAGTTGCTCACCATGCAGACCTTACTTAATAATTTTTGGTTCATTGGTATCATGATGTGTTCCATAAGTATGACACTTCCAATACTTCGTAATATTAGAGACTTAATGAGAGCTAGTTCGAGAACGACACATCAATTGACTACACGCGGTTTTGCAAGAGTTCCATCATCATATTTAGTCTAAACTAAGCCTTTGACAGCGCCAAAATCAGGCGTCGCTTTTCGAGAATCTATGACTCTTCACCTACGTCACTTCATGACAAGCGTTCAGTATAAACTGAGAAACTTATGTAACATGTCTTATGAACTTATGGTATCACCGTGCGACGCGTGATTCGATAGGCTTTTTAAGAATCATTTCAAACCCTGAGATATTTTCACATTTTGCAAATTATTAACTTAGCTATGGTTAAAACAAAATGGAAAATATACTATAAGAAGGTATAAGTTGCGAGATCTTCCGCTTCTACTCTTACGCCGGTGTCAGTGGATAAGTAAGCCCCACCCCTTTCATGTCCAACATTTTTCTACCCTTTACCATTGGATACCGTGGGGGATAGGTTATACAGACACGAATGACGTAGTCCGACTAGAGAAAAAAACCTCGAGCAAACTAAACAGAAAACGGAGGCTGTCCGCGGTTCTGAAAAGGTACGACAGTCGTTTTCATGTGCCATTAACAACAGAGTTAAAGATTTTGAATCTAACTTAGATTGAAGGTTATTGAAATTGTCTGCTAGTTCTAAACAAGCTGGTTACTCGGATTAAAGTCGTTGTTGGATATTTCCTTGTTTTAATGGTCAATGTTTGGGGGGGGGGGCATATATCTGTAACCAAATGTTGTACACCCCATGTTCATTGATACTTTCCACTCAGTTGTTCCCAATAAACACGATCCCTCATAATTGACGGACTTTTAAAAATCACCCTTATTACCAGCTTTAGTGGATTGCTCAAGGTTATTTTCAAACACGGTAGCAGTATGACTCGGGCTATTCTCTCTCTAGGTTCTCACACTTTTTAAGAATAAAATTATTTACCAATTATCGAACTAGCAAACAAATAGTTTGACGCGAAATGTTCAAGGGCATCTAAGTTGGACACTGAAGTATCGTTTTCAAGTTGAGGCGATATATCCGGTAAGTTGCTTTCCAGATCAGCCGGGGTAATTTCCGGTAAAGCGCAGCTTGGTTCAATATTTCCTTTTTCATGACACTTATTTTTAGATTCCTGTGCTTCCAAAGATTCTATAATTGAATCGTTCTCCATATTTCTTTCAAGGGACAATTCCAAATCGTTTTTTGACTTCGACATTCAGTTGAGGAACTCACACTGCTTGGACTGCGATGTAATATCTCGATTTTCTCTCTTTGTCAAGGACCTTTGACACGTAAAATTTTAATATAATAAAAATAAATGTAAATCAAGATTTGGCATTGATAAGTTTAGTACAACAGAGTTCTAAGTCGAGGCTTAAAAAATATACTATTTTAGTAATAATGTTATCATAAATTTTAAAATTACTTATGTCCATGGTTAAGTGATTTTTTTACCCATTTGAGATTTTATGGACTATTTTAAATAAGCGCCTTCGGGCAATCGGTACCACCCTGCCTTCTTGATAACAAAATTATCGCGGCACGTGCTCCATGTCGAATGAAATTTAGCGGGAGATTTTTAAAATTGCTCGAGATGTAGAGCGTGCAATGAAAATTTTGTTAACAGGAATGCTTAGCGTTATGCGATTGGGCGGAGGTGCTTATTTCAAATTATCCATAAAATCTCAACCTATTTTGAATTTTGAAATCATTTGGAGGTATTCCCTGAATATTGTATTATGAAGACTGGTCTTATAATTAGTAGAAGAATCGATAAAAAAATCGCTTGATTTCACCTTCCTTTTAACTTCAATAATACATTTTATACCCATGTGTATTAATTTTATTTTTGATTAAACTCTATAAAAAAATAATGTTATCAGTAATCACTTACACTGTTCTGATTTTCTTGCTCTTTGGAGAAATAGTTTCCTCTGTTATTTACCGTTTTCCAGCTGTACGGCTCAAAAATTTTAAATGAACTAAAGTTGTTACGGATTCTGGAACAAAAGATAACTACTCAACTAACTGCACCAATTGCTGCCAAAAAATAATCTCTAGCAGACGGTTTTAATTTTTGAGCCTGGTGCGGTTGGCACCAATGAGATATATCAAACCATTGGTTGGCACCTGGGGTATCCAACTCGATCATGCGCTCCTGGACACAAGCTGCTCGCAGTCGCAGCGGCTAGAGTGGGATATAGACCGAGTGGGGAAATGTAAAGCCCCGCCCATTGACATGCGCAATAACCACTGGATGTTTTACTTCCAACAGCAACACGTAAATAGCGAGAAAATCTACTCTTTGGCGCGAAATTTAAAATGCTTAGTTATAAATCGATGGTGTTGCTATAGATAATGTTAGTTCAAATCTTAATAAAAAGGTGAATATTTGTGTTATTATATAGATTTTAAAATATTTCCCACAATGTTTTAAACACAACATAGGCCTATACATTGCATATTACTAAACAATAAAGGATTTACATTCATTATTATTAATCCCTACGTTAGGAAAAATGGTTTAAATTATTGGTACACCGAGCGATGATGCTTTAATTGTAAAATACCTGCACTTGCGTCTTTTCAAGGTCATGTCTTGCTTTTTCAATGAAAGACTAACAGTTTTCTAATAGCTATTTTGTTTGAAGGATCATTTTTCTCTGAATTTTTGCAGTTAGTTCCAGGATAAGGAGAGTAGTCTTCGTAAAGTGCGGCGCCTGAAGCGATTTTAGCTACTAACAAGTTGGGAAAACCAAAATATTACCTCTCCGAGTCAAGAGGAGGCCTACTTTCAAACTTATTTACCCAGATATGGAAATGTTTCTTTTTTTATGAACAAATACTGAAGTTAATTTTATGAAATATTAAAGAGGTATACAAAGTAGGGATGTCAACTTCCCAGAAAAAAACCGGTTTTCGGTTAACCGGTATATTTAAATGGCCGGTTTAACCGATTCAAAAAACTGGCCAAAAAAACCGGTTTTTAACCGGTCGTTCATGATAAATGTTGAAAAATGCGATACTCCAACGTAAAATCAAAGACCAAATATTAGTACCGAGTAGTTAGTACCAATAGGTGTTAACTAATGCCGTTTTCCATTGGCATTCTAGAATAGGCCAATGAAAAATTACTCGATAGATGGAGTAATTTTCTTGGAGTGAGAACGAAAGTTCCATTAAAATTGCATTATACGCATCTATGTCTCCTTTGATATTGCTCCATGGTGGTAGATAGTTAGCAGCCAACCGAAGCTGAGTAATATTAAGTGACGAAAATGGAAAACTTTTAATTTTGAGAATTAATAAAAACCGATTCGGTTTTCGGTTTTTATTTTAAAAAACCGATTAAAACTGAAGAATTAAAAAACCGGGAAAAACCGGTGCTCCGGAATTGAAAAAACCGGTTTTCGGTTAAACCGGGCGGTTTTTGACATCCCTAATACAAAGCATAGCGAATATACTGTAAATCAGACGACCTTTTACATCCAATAAGGATATACTTGTACACATTAAAATCATCCGATGGGGGAAAAACGGGAAATGAAGAGATAAAACTTTGGAGGGATATTACCTTTACGTGTTTGTAAATTAAGGCCCAATTTTTTACTCCTCAACTGTATACCCTCTATGTTCAAAGCCAGATTCACAACAGGGTTGCCGTGTAAACACTATCCTCTAGTTTCACCTCAACGATTTCTTAGTTTGTCAACATGACTGTTAACGTTACATAACACTAAAGCTTATTTGTGGCTACACGTACTGAAAGTAAATGCGCACCATATAACGCATGGAAACACGAAGCTATAATCCGATTACGATCAGACCTTTCACTGAACTGGGCTGCCTTCAGCAGAGCTCACCAAAAAAGACAGCAGATTTTGGAAAACGTTAACCGGTGAGCTCTGTCTTCATAGCTTTGCTGCGCGCTTTTCTCCGGTCATCGGTGTTTTAAAAATTACGCTAGCACAATATAGCGTGCAAGGTACCAAGGCTTAACAAAAATTGTATGATAACATATTTATAGAGATACTTTTATAATTAAAATTAGAAAGACTAACATGGTCTCTTAAAATTCTCGCGTGATCAACTGGTTTCACCCCAATTAAATAGGTATAGTCCCATCAGAATCAGCAAGAGCTATTTGTAATAATACCTCCATGTTTTTACCGCCAAGCTGAGAACTAGGCGTTTTACGTCACGTTATCCAAATACCCGACTATTTTCTTTGGTGACCGCGCTGAGCATCGTGACGTCAAAATTCAAACACAAAATTCCCTTCTGTATGAGACTGCTAACAGCGCTGAGCTCTGCTGAACGCGGCCTAGATTTTCAACATGATGCTTTATTCAATTATATGATCTAAGCCTGATTATTTAAAAGTGTATTTAACTTTCGGCCCACTCTGAACCGTTAATGTCTCTGTATTACAGAAACTAAAACCAAACCCAAGCGTTTACTTCTGGGTTCACTAGGCCTATTGACACATAAAAGTTCATTTGACCGATATAGTAGCGTTCTTGTTGTCAATAACGAAAGGATTATTCTATAAACAGATGTAGTATAGCTTAAGTAATATATAAACATCCATTTCAAATAATAATTATAAAAAATATTCTTGGGATATCAAAATGAAACAGAGCTTTAAAGCTACAAAACTACTAAAGGCATCGAAATTATGAAAAATATTTCCATATATTAATTTTACATTATGAGAAAACCAAATATTAAGGTTTTGTAGAATTTCTTTTCACATCAACACAAGGGAAACTGCTAACGCGAAGCACTAGTGTAACAACGGACGGACACACACAGACAAACACATAGACTGCTGTTTCACCCTTTCCGTATTAATTTTGTTTTGAAAGACAAGATTACCTTAAATACTAAAATAAATATAATAAATATAATTATTATAATATATTTTCTTCGTTAGTTATTCACCTTATTAAGCGTTACATCCTTTTTAAAAAGAACAATTAAACATTCTTGAGATACTTGACTAATATTGGCATTTGAAATGAAGCATACGCCGGTTGCTTCGCCTTACTCAAATAGGTAGTATATAAGGGTGTCGAACTACAGTTAAAAGCAAGAACAACCGCAATTGCGAAAACCTTTGGTAGCCGATCCTACCTTAGGGAGCGGCTAGACGTTTCTTGTAACCCTAGCTGATCGCCGCGAATGTCTTAAACCAAACGATGACGATGGAGTAGAAGCCAGGTGTACAGACTGGTGTCCATGTGGGATGGACAAAAACAAAGACCAGAAGATGGTGATGTTTAGAAGCCAGTATGTACAGACTGGTGTCCAAGTGGAATGGACGAAGACCAGAAGATGATGGTGTTTAGAAGCCAGTATGTACAGACTGGTGTCCAAGTGGAATGGACGAAGACCAGATGGTGGTGTTTAGAAGCCAGTATGTACAGACTGGTGTCCAAGTGGAATGGACGAAGACCAGATGGTGGTGTTTAGAAGCCAGTATGTACAGACTGATGTCCAAGTGGAATGGACGTAGACCATAAGATGGTGGTGATTAGAAGCCAGTAAGTACAGACTGGTGTCCGTGTGGGACAAAGACAAGAAGATGGTGGTGTGAGAACTCAAGTAGAGGAGCCGTTTCCGTGACTGTGAAAGCAGTTCGGAAATGGCGAACACGTTTGCTCCGATTTGGAAACTGCGAACGAGGTCACGTGGGTGTAACAACAGACACACACACACACACAGACACACACACACACGTCAAAATTAAAACCTCTCCGTGACATACGTCACTCGGAGAGGTAAAAATGTAAATAATCACTTTCCTCACCCTCCCCCCTCTTAGCGGGCCCCTACAACTACTTTTATCTACTTGATTTCTTAAAAAAAAAAAAAATGTTATCTCTTATATCAAACATTTAAAATTATCGCTGCTCATTCTTAAGCCACTCAGATGGCTCCATGGGCGATTGTAAACTACAAATAAATAAATAAATAATAAAGGATCGGCGTGAAAAACATTCGAAGCTCTATAGGATGTGCAACTCCCTGTACAAAAAAGTAGGCAAGTTGATACTAGCGACGCCTGACTAACAGCGCTGGAAAGCCTTGCCCTTGAGTGATAAATTAAAAAAGTACTGGGCTATAGCCCACTCGATCACGCGCTCGACGAACCAAGCTGTTCGAGTTAGAGGCAACACTAGTAGGCGGGAGGGAAGTACGCTGAAAAGGTGACCTCCCACCTCTGTTTTTCCTTTTTTTTTTTTTTTCAATGCAAATTGGGCTCTTACGTCCTCGATAAGGATGCGATTAATGAGGTTTCAGAATGTGTGTAAGCAGGGGAAGGAAATGAGGTTTACTTTGAAGGTGACGGAAGGAGTGTAGGGGTCAAGTCACTTTGCCGCCCAGAAGCTTAGCTTACAGGAGTGCGCCACACTCCCGGCTCACCTGTGTGTTGGTCTAATCATATACCAAATCTCTAATACAGTTCTGCACCGCTCAAAAACTTTTCATTTGTTAATATTTCAAAGGAAAGAGATAGATGAGTATGAGTTTCCAAATAAAATGACTATATTTTTCACAATATGACAAGGTTAGGCACTTACTTCAATTGAATTACCACCTGAAAATTTATATTCTTTAAATAGATTTTATTCGTTCGAATATTAAATGCTTGTACAACTAACTTTGTTTCAATAAATGAAATGGGTCGAAGATACAAACTAGAACAATTAAAATTCACTTATAATAAAATCAGAGTTTTAAGTAAAAAATTTAAATTGTTAAAAATGTAGTAGTATTAACTTATAATGAAGATTATGCATTTGCATTCTCCACTACTGTTTCTTATCCGCTTATGTTAATAGTTTTCCTTTAGAATTCTTTTGAATATTTAGTTATGGTCAATGGCTTTGAATATTTAGTTATGGTCAATGGCTTTGAATATTTATTGCGATCACGTGCGAAGGGTTTGCCTGGTAAAGTCACACTGATCACATGAGAAGGGTTTTTCTCTACTGTGAACGCGTTGACGGGTCTGATAAAATTGTTCTCGCAGCTCACCTAAAATCACAATGATCAAATACGAAGTTTTCCAACACCGTGAATTCGTTGATGTGTGATCAATAAGCACATTGACGCGCTAATGTTGCCACTGATCACATTTGAATGGTTTTTTTCCTCTGTGAATGCGTTGATGTGTGATCAATTGGTTCTTCTGCGTGCAGGCATAATCACACTGGTCACATTTGAATGGTTTTTCCCCAGTGTGAATGCGTTGATGTGTGACCAAATGGCTTTTTTGCGTGCATACATAATCACACTGATCACATTTGAAGGGTTTTTCACCACTGTGAATGCGTTGATGTTTGATCAAATGGTTCTTCTGCGTGAAGGCATAATCACACTGGTCACATTTGAATGGTTTTCCCCCAGTGTGAATGCGTTGATGTGTGACCAAATGGCTTTTTTGCGTGCAGACATAATCACACTGATCACATTTGAAGGGTTTTTTCCTACTGTGAATGCGTTGATGTGTGATCAAATTATTCTTATTCGTGCTGGCATAATCACACGATCACATTTGAAGGGTTTTTCACTACTGTGAATGCGTTGATGTGTGACCAAATGGCTTTTTTGCGTGCAGACATAATCACACTGATCACATTTGAAGGGTTTTTCCCTACTGTGAATGCGTTGATGTGTGATCAAATTATTCTTCTTCGTGCTGGCATAATCACACTGTTCACATTTGAAGGGTTTTTCTCCAGTGTGAATGCGTTGATGTGTGATCAAGCCACTCTTGTACGTACATTTATATTCACACTGATCACATTTGAATGGTTTTTCCGGACTGTGAATAAGTGAAAAGCTTTTCTTGTTGGTGGAATAGTCGAACTCATCACTTTTGAAGATCTCTTCAACGTTCCTCTTTCGCATTTGAAGTTCTTGATCATTCTTAGAATATTCGCATCGAGTTGTAAGTTCATTCTTGGACTTTTCTACACAAAGAAAATTAACCCATCAATATAAGTTTAAATCGAAGTCAGCACAAAAAGCTGAACCCTCTTTTAATTTGTGTCCCCTGTGTCTCCTTGATACAAATTTCTCAGATGATATAAAGTTCGGATTGTTTTCAAAATCTTAAAGGTTACGAATGTAGCGGATTCACTTCATTTCAGTAAAATTGAAGAAGTTTAATTATCACGAAAATGATAGTTGCAGGGAGCCCAGCCAAAAATGTAAATTTCTTCTTTCCTGAATTATAGGATTTCATAGGAGATAAAACGTGTTTTTATAGGAAAGCATAGGACAAAAAATGCTCATATATAATATCAGAAGTTTATGACTTCTTATCGTGGGAAGTATTGAACTCTAACCATATCCGGAACCATCTCTGTTAGCCAACTTCTTATTAGGTCCGATCACCGCGCCACCTACGGCATTTCCCTCATTTTGAATTGGCAGGCTGATTTAAGCGCCAGCAGCGGGCAAGAAACGAAACTTTAAGGTGTGTCCTGTGGTTTGAGGTAACGAATCAGAAACGGTGACAAGAACAGCTGTTTTAATAGACTGATAGAAATTCCGGTCAAACTAGTGTGGGGTCCTAGGCTCACGTATTATAATGGATTTTCATAGAGTTCTAGCCAGACGGCTTTTCAACGATTGGCGCTAAAGAAGTTTTGAACACGCCCCACAGTTTGAGCGCCACAGCCTCTCGGCTTGGGATTTTTTTCAGTAGATTAGATAGTTTTCCTAGTGGGGAGGAAACTTTCGACCCTCTTTTACGATTGCCATAGGCAATTTTGACTTGCAGGGATGGATACTATATATTGCCTTAGTGTCCAATACTTCCCAGTCATCAACTTCTGATAATATTCCTTTGGTTAAGACTATGTAGGAAAATCTCAAAAAATTGCAAAATTTGATTTTACTTTGAACAGAGAAACTTAGGTAAACAAAATTTAATAAATAAAAAATTCTGAGCTAGCGTAGGTAGTTCAGCAAGTTCGGTGTCTGTTCAAATGGGACCTCGATAACGGAGCTAAATACTGATAAATTACGATACCTCGAAAAATTTAAGATAGTATATGATAATATAGGTCAGGTGCAAAAATATAGAATTTTGTTGGAATTATAGGACCCCTGCGTTTCCTGTAGTTTGGCCGCTGGTCAGTGTTATTTGAATTTTTCTCATTCCAATACCCTAAATGGAGTTAATTAGATTTAATAATTAATAATTTTTGAAATTGGCGGAATAGCAATAAAAATGGATTTAGTGACAGACGAACTGAAAATGTTCATCAATTTGTTCCATAGAAGCGCATCGCTTCCATTTTAAATGCCAACGACTAAATCCTTTCATTAAACAACAATTGAAAGTTTTTTTTATGGAAGGTGCCAAAAAATTACTGTGATTATTTAAACAAGGTAAAAAGATCATTTTACATTTGGTACTAGAGTTAGCACCTGCTTCTCTATGAGCCTTGTTCCCCGTGCTACGGTTGGGAAGATAATCATACGTAGAGGGGGGTCGACACTATTTTTGGATACAGGAGGGCTAGCAAACAAGGAGGGCGCAAACAAGTTTCAACGAAGTGTACTTTTGGTTTTTATCCATATACTTTTGATTTAAGGTTGTTTTTCCATCTGATCATGCATAAAAGATGATGAACGGTATAAAAATACTCTTCGGACGATATTTTCCGATGGAAAATCGTCGGCTATTGCAAGATAAACCTGACCAGTTTTGGTGTTCAGTTGCTCACCATGCAGACCTTACTTAATAATTTTTGGTTCATTGGTATCACCATAAGTTTATAAGATGTGTTCCATAAGTATGACACTTCCTATACTTCGTAATGCTAGAGACTTAATGAGAGGTAGTTCGAGAACGACACACGCGGTTTTGCAAGAGTTCCATCATCCTATTTAGTCTAAACTAAGCCTTTGTCAGCGCCAAAACCAGGCGTCGCTTTTCGAGAATCTATGACTCTTCACCTACGTCACTTCATGACAAGCGTTCAATATAAACTGAGAAACTTATGTAACATGTATTACGAACTTATGGTATCACTGTGCGACGAGTGATTCGATAGGCTTTTTAAAAATCATTTCAAACCCAGAGATATTTTCACATTTTGCAAATTAATAACTTAGCTATGGTTAAAACAAAAAGTAATATACAATAGGGACTTGGCAATTCGGGCTTAACTCCACCCCCAGCGCCATTATGGTATGTTTTTTTAACAGAATGAAAGCTATATAAGCCCCTCCTTCTGGTATGTTTTTTAGCACTAGTGGAACTTAGCCTGACGTTGCATGACGTAGTACTGCCAAGTCCCTATAAGAAGGTATAAGTTGCGAGATCTTCCGCTTATACTCTTACGCCGGTGTCAGTGGACAAGTAAGCCCCACCCTTTTCATGTCCGTCATTACTCCGCCCTGTCCCATTGGATCCCGTGGGTGTTAGGTCTTACAGACACGAATGACGTATTCCGACTAGAGAAAAAAACCTCGAGCAAACTAAACAGAAAACGGAGGCTTCCCGCGGTTCTGAAAAGGTACGACAGTGCCATTAACAAGCTAGTTACAGGTTTTGTACCTAACTTAGATTGAAGGTTTTTGAAATTGACTGATAGTTCTAAACAAGCTGGTTACTCGGATTAAGTCGTTGTTGGATATTTCCTTGTTTTAATGGTCAATGTTTGGGGGGGGCATATATCCGTAACCAAATGTTGTACACCCCAATGACCCCATGTTCATTGATACTTTCCACTCAGTTGTTCCCAATAAACACGATCCCTCATAATTGACGGACTTTTCAAAATCACCCTTTTTACCAGCTTGAGTGGATATATTGCTCAAGGTTATTTTCAAACACGGTAGCAGTATGACTCGGGCTATTCTCTCTCTAGGTACTCACACTTTTTAAGAATAAAATTACTTACCAATTATCGAACTAGGAAACAAATAGTTTGACGCGAAATTTTCAAGGGCATCTAAGTTGGACACTGAAACATCGTATTCAAGTTCAGGCGATAGGCCTATATCAGGTAAGTCGCTTTCCAGATCAACCGGGGTCATTTCCGGTGAAGCGTTGCTTGGTTCAATATTTCCTTTTTCATGACACTTATTTTTAGATTCCTGTGCTTCCAAAGATTCTATAATTGAATCGTTCTCCATATTTCTTTCTAGGGACAATTCCAAATCGTTTTTTGACTTCGACAATCAGTTGAGGAACTCGCACGTAAAATCCCGATTTTCTCTGTTTGTCAAGGACCTTTGACACGTAAAATTTTAATATAATAAATGTAAATCAAGATTTGGCATTGATAAGTTTAGTACAACAGAGTTCTAAGTCGAGGCTTAAAAAATATACTATTTTAGTAATAATGTTATCATAAATTTTAAAATTACTTATGTCCGTGGTTAAGTGATTTTTTACCTATTTGAGATTTTATGGACTATTTTAAATGAGCACCTCTGGCCAATCGCGTAACGCCCTGGCTTCTTTAAAACAAAAATCTCGCGGCATGTGCTCCATGTCGAATGAAATTTAGCGCGAGATTTTTTAAAATTGCGCGAGATGTAGAGCGTGCAATGAAAATTTTGTTAACAGGAATGCAAAGCGTTATGCGATTGGTCGGACGTGCTTATTTCAAATTATCCATAAAATCTCAACCTATTTTGAATTTTGAAATCATTTGGAGGTATTTCCTGAATATTGTATTATATAGACTGGTTTTATAATTAGAAGGATCGGTAAAAAATCGCTTGATTTCACCTTCTTTTTAACTTCAATAATACATTTTATACCCATGTGTATTACTTTTATTATTGATTAAACTCTATAAAAAATAATGTTATCAGTTATCACTTACACTGTTCTGATTTTCTTGCTCTTTGGAGAAATAGCTTCCTCTTTTATTTACCGTTTTCCAGCTGTATGGCTAAAAAAATTTAAGTTAAGTGAATTTGTTACGGATTCCGGAACAAAAGATAACTACACAAATAACTACACCAATAGCCGCCAAAAACTAATCTCTAGCAGTAGTTTTTAATTTTTGAGCACGGCGCGGCTGGAGGCCGGAGCTGGTACCAGGGGTATACCATAACCAACTCGATCATGCGCTCCTGGACACAAGCTGCTCGCAGTCGCAGCGGCTAGAGTGGGATATAGACCGAGTGGGGAAATGTAAAGCCCCGCCCATTGACATGCGCAATAACCACTGGATGTCTTACTTCCAACAGCAACACGTAAATAGCTAGAAAATTTACTCTTTGGCTCGAAATTTAAAATGCTTAGTTTTAAATCATTGGCGTTGCTATAGATAATGTTAGTTCAAAATTTTAAAAAAAAGGTGAATATTTTTGTTATTATATAGATTTTAAAATATTTCCCACCATGTTTTAAACACAACATATACATTGTTTATTACTAAACAATAAAGGATTTACATTCATTATTACGTTAGGAAAAATGGTTTAAATTATTGGTAGACCGAGCGATGATGCGTTAATTGTAAAATACCTGCACTTGCGTCTTTGCAAGGTCATGTCTTGCTTTTTCAATGAGAGACTACAGTTTTCTAATAGCTATTTTGTTTGAAGGTACATTTTTCTGTGAATTTTTGCAGTTAGTTCCAGGATAAGGAGAGTAGTCTTTGTAAAGTGCGGCGCTGAGGCAATTTTAGTTACCAAAAATGAAAATAATCACAATAAAGAAAGGAGGTCAATGGATAAAGGATGGGCGTGAAAAACATTCGAAGCTCTATAGGATGTGCAACTCCCTGTACAAAAAAGTAGGCAAGTTGATACTAGCGACGCCTGACTAACAGCGCTGGAAAGCCTGGCCCTTTGACGCGCTCGACGAAGCAGTACGAGTCGGCGGGACGTTGCTTTGCTTCTTGGCTTGAGGGGAGTACGCTGTCTATTGGTTTCTCTTCAAGTAAACAATGGAATGGTCTATTCATATACTAAACCTCGAATACAGTCCTGCACCGCTCAAAAACTTCATTTGTTAATATCTCAAAGGAAAGAGATGTGATATTGCCAAATGAAATGAATATAGGCCATATTTATCTCAGTATGACAAGGCTAGGCACTTCAATTGAATGGGTCTCGTACATAATCCCCCTGGACATAATCCCCCCGGACAAAATCCCCCTATTTTGGATTTGCCAAGACTTTTCCCCCCGATTTTAGACGTGTTTGTACAAAATCCCCCCAGAGAAAACGTCCAGGACAAAATCCCCGAAAAGGAAAACTGTTCAACAAAATCCTACCGAAAGGATAATTTTATTGAAAATCCCCCCAAATAATAGGCATTTAGAAGTAAAGGTAAACGGAAGCCCAAATCCAAAGATTATCTTTAATAATAATGCAAAAGTATAATTCAGAAGAGTGAAAGGTATTGCAAACAATGTTTCTAAACCAAAAGAAGTAAACTACTGATTTTGTTTTAACTTATTTCCAAAATTCCAATATTTTGGAAAAGGCGGCAATTTATGGTTAGTCAGCAATATTTTGGAAAAGGCGGAAATTTATGGTTAGTCAGCGATATTTTGGAAAAGGCGGAAATTTATGGTTAGTCAGCGATATTTTGGAAAAGGCGGAAATTTATGGTTAGTCAGCAATATTTTGGAAAAGGCGAAAATTTATGGTTAGTCGGCAATTCATACTATTTTCTCCATCGGTTCCGCTTTTCCTCGTAGGGGGAATACTACTATTTTTACTACTATCCTACTAAAAATTTTCCACTGTGGAAAACGACCTCTAAAATAGGAATGACCCCTGAAGGGTTCGTCTCCAAGTTGGGGATTTCGTTCCGTAAGCGGGGGATTTTGTTCCGTAAGCGGGGGATTTTGTTCCGTAAGCGGGGGATTTTGTCTCCAATTTGGAAAAGGCGTAAATTTGTGGTTAGTCAAAAATATTTTGGAAAAGGCGGCAATTTATGATTAGTCAGCGATATTTTGGAAAAGGCAGAAATTTATGGTTAGTCAGCAATATTTTGGAAAAGGCGGAAATTTATGGTTAGTCAGCAGTATTTTGGAAAAGGCGGAAATTTATGGTTAGTCAGCGATAATATTGAAAAGGCGGAAATTTATGGTTAGTCAGCAATATTTTGGAAAAGGCGAAAATTTATGGTTAGTCGGCAATTCATACTATTTTCTCCATCATTGGTTCCGCTTTTCCTCGTAGGGGGAATACTACTATTTTTACTACTATCCTACTAAAAAATTTTCCACTGTGGAAAACGACCTCTAAAATAGGAATGACCCCTGAAGGGTTCGTCTCCAAGTTGGGGATTTCGTTCCGTAAGCGGGGGATTTGTTCCGTAAGCGGGGGATTTTGTCTCCAATTTGGGGGGTTTTGTCTCCAGTTTGGGGGAATTTTGTCTTATGCCCATTTGGACGGGGGGAAATTTTTGGAGGGATTATGTCCAGGGGGATTATGGGAGTCACCCCAATTGAATTACCAACTGAAAATTGATATCATTTAAACAGATTTTATTAATTTTAATACTCGTTACAATATTAAAGGCTCGTACAACTAACTTTCTTTCTAAAAATGAAACTCAAACAATTAAAATTCACTTATAATAAAATCAGAGTAAGTAAAAAAATTAAAAAGTTAAAAATTTAGCAGTATTAACCTATAATGAAGATTATACATTAGCATTTAGAATTCTTTTGAATATTTAGTTATGGTTAGCGGTTTTGAATATTTATTGCGATCACGTGCGAAGGGTTGGTAAAGTCACACTGATCACATTAGAAGGGTTTTTACCTGCTGTGAACGTGTTGACGGGTCTGATAACACAACTCTTTCAGCTCACCTAAAATCACAATGATCACTTACGAAGTTTTTCACCACCATGAATTTGTTGATGTGTGATCAATAAGGACTTCCACGCGCTAACATAGGTCACTATTCACATTTGAATGGTTTATTATGGTTTTTCACCACTGTGAATGCGTTGATGATTGATCAAACCATTCTTACGAATACTTGCAAAGTCACACTGATCACATTTGAAGGATTTTTCATCACCGTGTATGCGTTCATGTTTGTTCAAATCATACTTCCGAGTACTTGCAAAGTCACAGAGATCACATTTGAAGGGTCTTTCCCCCCTGTGAATGCTTTGATGTATTTCCAAATCATACTTCCGAGTACAAGCAAAGTCACACTGATCGCATTTGAATGGTTTTTCACTACTGCGAATGCGCTGATGACTGATCTGATGACTGATCAATTGACCACTCTCTGTGGTTACAAATTCACACTGATCACATCTGAAGGGATTTACACCATGGTAAAGACGTTGATGTCTAATGAAACAATGCTTCCACACACTACTAAAGTCACAATGCTCGCATTTGAAGGGTGTTTCAATATGCATCGTGCTTTTATGCGCGATAAGATAATGCTTCCGTGTGCAGGCATATTCACACTGATCACATTTGAAGGGTAATTCACCGTTATGGATGCGTTCATGCGCGATCAAATTACTCTTCAGCTTGCTGGCATAATCACACTGATTACATTTGAAGGGTCTTCCTTTTCCCCCAAAGTGAATGAGTTTGTGCTTGATAAAATTACTTTCCTGTGTGCTGGAAAATTCACACTGATCACATTTGAAGATTTGTTCTCTATTATGAATTTTGAAGCGAAGTTCAACAACTCTTTTATCTTCAATATTATGTTTTTCCTTGGATTTACCTACACAAATCAAAAAATACATTTCATAATGAAAAAATCATGTAACATCTGGAAAGCGCGATGATTCTATGAGATTTGACGGAGCTCGTATCACACCCCATAATTAGTCACGACCTTTCTAAAGTATCCGCCCACTTTTCACACACAGTGGGGACTAGGAGTGAAAGATTCTCAGAATCGCATCTATTTTTTCTTAGTAATATTCACGCGTAGTCCACAAATTAACATAAAAAAATTGTGTATTCTGCAAGCACACTTATATTTGGACCTAGAGGCGAGTTTTTGGGCTAAAGCTGAAAATGAGGCGAATTTACACTTCCCAACATTTAACTCAAATATTTCACAGAAATACGTATTCTAGTGGCATCGTTTGCTTAGATAACTAATAATGCCTAATCTTTTCCCAAAATCGAACATACGTAATTTCGCTGTAAGTAAAGCCTACATTTGTTTCACTTATCATATAAAAATTCTAATCTGATCATAAACGATAATAATTGAGGCGTTCAAGCTCTGGCTTTATTGCTTTTGCCATTATAATATTTTAAAGCCTTTCTCTGTGCCATCTTAGCTCAATCAGATTATCACAAGTTATTTCCCAGCATGCTCTGTTGATCCTCAAAAGACTGTTGGAAAATTTGAACTAGTTTCTGTTTGGACCGATGTCTTGATCTTTGTGATTGGCATCAGCAGTAGAGTTTAGAAATAAAATCACATTCGCTACTTTCACCAACAGGGGTCGAATGAATTTCATTCTTGTGTGTTAAGCCATCAAATTATGCAAATCAGTTCAATACATGAAATTACGTATAATGCACATTCTTAAAGGGTTCCACAATGTGTTTGCCCAACTTCATACAATCACCACTGACTAATAAGGCTTTTAGAAATTGCCGTAAAACTCGTCGGGGCTTTAGTTGTAGCTTATCCGTGGGGGGTTCAAATTATTGTGAACACAGCAAGTGACTTGGGGAGTCTTACAATATTTCTACTAAAATAATTTAAAATTTACACACCAGGCTGGTTGTGGTTCTGGTCCTCAGTGGGGACTCCTTCCGAACTACACAAATAAATTGTGATAAAATAAAACAATAAAATACACCTTTTTTCACTTGCAAACCTTTCATTTTGAGGTTGAGGTTGTTGCTGTTCCGCAACTGGTAGGGATAATGCTTGGCTATCTGGTTCTGAATCATTATCAACTTGTTCAATTTTTGGCTCTGAATCATAATCAACTGGTTCAACTTTCACTGATGCATCGTTAGCCTTTTGAACAGTTTCATTTTTCTCCTAATTTTTAAACAATTAACAATGATTAATGAATATTCCTAACATCTAATCTCATCTTCGCGTGTTCATCAAATGAACAATGTCGCGTACCTTGAGATCTTTGACTTTGTTTTTCAATTCTTCTCTGACCTTATTGAGCCTGTCAATTTTATCTCCTTGCTCATTAATAGTTAGCTCATTTTCCATTCGCTCTTTTCTCACGTTTGAAATTAAAACGTCAAACTAAAAATTCAAATAAGATTCCATTACAAAAGCTGATTTCCATGGGACATTAAGGACAAACAAGAGAGAGAGAGGAAACCAATGTCCTTTAAACAACATTGATAATCCTCATTTTCAATGATGCTTAAAACAAGGGACCTTCATCCTCTAAACTTCTAGCCAATGAGAGTGAAATTTTTCATTGGCAGGACATTTACAAAAGTTCAATGTTCATCAGCCATTTAATGGGGGTAGACAATGTTATTTTGAATCTCATAAAGACTTCATAGGGGACAGGAAAACTAGGCGCTTTCGCTCAAGCATGTTTTATGTTAGATTTCCTCGTAATGTTTTTTCTATAGGGATAATATTTGGGAAGTTTTCTCGTTTTGTCAAATAGTACCTTGTTCCTCAGTTTCTTCATTTTATCATCTTTGCTTAAGAAACAATCATTCTCATCCATTTCCTAGAACAAACAGCAGTTTTTATTAATTTCACGCGGTAGAACAATATTTGCTCAAATACCTCTCCCAGAACAACTCTTTGAGAATCGACCAAATTCATATAGGCTTTGCGTAAAGACAGTTTATGGCGACACATTTCTTTCCTAAAATTAAACATTGAAACATGAAACATTTTTTGAAAAACAAGCTAAGGAATGGAGAAAAATGTTGATATTTTAAACTAATAAGAGTTTACAGTGTTGCCAGGACCTTTGCGAGACAAACAGGCTCAAGGATGAAAGGTTTGATTAGTGGGAGAGCATTGTTACAAATTCCGACTGAATTAATACATGTTAAAACTAATCAGATCTCCTGATTAGTGTCTAATGTTAAATTTTAATAAAATATTTTTTATATTTAACACTCATAAAATGTCGTTGAACTGTGATTAATGAGGGAATGTACATCACGACGTGATTAGTGAGGGAATGTACATCACGAAGCGATTAGTGAGGGAATGTACATCACGAAGCGATTAGTGAGGGAATGTACATCACGAAGCGATTAGTGAGGGAATGTACATCACGAAGCGATTAGTGAGGGAATGTACATCACGAAGCGATTAGTGAGGGAATGTACATCACGACGTGATTAGTGAGGGAATGTACATCACGACGTGATTAGTGAGGGAATGTACATCACGACGTGATTAGTGAGGGAACGTACATCACGACGTGATTAGTGAGGGAACGTACATCACGACGTGATTAGTGAGGGAATGTACATCACGACGTGATTAGTGAGGGAATGTACATCACGACGTGATTAGTGAGGGAATGTACATCACGACGTGATTAGTGAGGGAATGTACATCACGACGTGATTAGTGAGGGAACGTACATCACGACGTGATTAGTGAGGGAACGTACATCACGACGTGATTAGTGAGGGAACGTACATCACGACGTGATTAGTGAGGGAACGTACATCACGACGTGATTAGTGAGGGAATGTACATCACGACGTGATTAGTGAGGGAACGTACATCACGACGTGATTAGTGAGGGAACGTACATCACGACGTGATTAGTGAGGGAACGTACATCACGACGTGATTAGTGAGGGAACGTACATCACGACGTGATTAGTGAGGGAACGTACATCACGACGTGATTAGTGAGGGAACGTACATCACGACGTGATTAGTGAGGGAACGTACATCACGACGTGATTAGTGAGGGAATGTACATCACGACGTGATTAGTGAGGGAATGTACATCACGACGCGATTAGTGAGGGAATGTACATCACGACGCGATTAGTGAGGGAATGTACATCACGAAGCGATTAGTGAGGGAATGTACATCACGAAGCGATTAGTGAGGGAATGTACATCACGAAGCGATTAGTGAGGGAATGTACATCACGACGTGATTAGTGAGGGAATGTACATCACGACGTGATTAGTGAGGGAATGTACATCACGACGTGATTAGTGAGGGAATGTACATCACGACGTGATTAGTGAGGGAATGTACATCACGACGTGATTAGTGAGGGAATGTACATCACGACGTGATTAGTGAGGGAATGTACATCACGACGTGATTAGTGAGGGAATGTACATCACGACGTGATTAGTGAGGGAATGTACATCACGACGTGATTAGTGAGGGAATGTACATCATGATGTGTTTTTTGAAGAGTTCGTGATTTGTAATTAATTTAACGATTTTCATTTCTCTGGCCCATTTGGCCATTCTAAGATAGATGGATCAAAGAACTGAAACCTGTTTCATGTTAGCCCAGATTAGGTCTGCTTAGATAAGGTTTAGCCTGGGCCATAGCCGACTTTTATTAATAAAGGCCTATAGGTGATCCTCGGGTTTTTTTCTGATATTGGCAATGGCCGTAGTGATCTGCCGCCGCTAGATGTCGTTCTTAGGGGGAAACTTTTGTGGCGGGAACTTCAAAACAAATGAAAATGCCAATAGGACAAAGCTTACTTTTTGTCTTGAGGTTGGGTTTTTTTTTTGAAATAAAGTAAGGCAGTTTGATTTAGAAGTAATACATTTACTTGATAACAATATATTTGTCTTTATCTCATTTAAAGTGCGTTTAGTAAAGTATGTTTCCTACTTTTCCATCACAGTACAATGTAATACTTTCAAAATAAGTGTTTTGATTAGTACCTAACATATGAAATTTTTTGAATCACATTACAACTTTGCATATTTTCGGGGGATCATTAGGGTTTGACAAGCTTATCTAACATAATATCACATAAATGAATATATACAGTAGGATTGAAAAAGTTAGTAACTTATTGCGTTATTGCATACTTTAAAATACCTAAAGTATTTTGGCGAGGTAGAAACATTAAGGTTTCTTTAACAAAGTCAGATACGAATCCTACGATGATTTATAATTTGCAATTTATTATAGTTTTGATTTGTAATTATAATTTTTTATTTGAGGTTCATGTAATTTGGCCAACCCCGTGAATATGTCTATATTTACCAAAACTTTACTGGCGTATTTTATGGGGGAGGATACGAAATCTGAGGGCAATACGCGCCTTAACTGCGGAAACAATTGGGTCAGGTGGGACGCTGAAAATGGGGGAGGAATAGGTACGCTGAAAATGGGGGAGGAATAGGTACGCTGAAAATGGGGGAGGAATAGGTACGCTGAAAATGGGGGAGGAATAGGTACGCTGAAAATGGGGGAGGAGTAGGTACGCTGAAAATGGGGGAGGAATAGGTACGCTGAAAATGGGGGAGGAATTTGTACGCTGAAAATGGGGGAGGAATAGGTACGCTGAAAATGGGGAAGGAATAGGTATATATTAATTTATGTGATATTATGTTAGATAAGCTTGTCAAACCCCTAATGATCAACTATGCCAAAGATATAAGTGACGTTGAAGAAACAGTCAAAACGTACAAATAAAAACCCTTACCCCGAAAATCTGCAAATTTGTAATGTGATTCAAAAAATTTCATATGTTAGGTACGTATCAAAACTCTAATTTTGAAAATATTACATTGTACTGTGATAGGAAAGTAGAAAACATACTTTACTAAACCAAAAACGGATTTATGGGATAAGAACGTCGGAGTTAGCGAATTCACTCCCCAATCCCCATCCTCGCATACTTTATTGAGAAACTTCGTCTGCTTATATTTTGACTCCACCCACAAATTCTGTATATAGCTACTTCTAGAGATCGAATTTGTGGGTGGAGTCAAAATATAAGCAGACGAAGTTTCTCAATAAAGTATGCGAGGATGGTACTAGAGGCTAAAGCTATGATCCGACGTTCTTATCCCATAAATCCGTTTTTGACTAAACGCACTTTAAATGAGATAAAGACAAATATATTGTTATCAAGTAAATGTATTACTTCTAAAAAAAACTGCCTTACTTTATTCCAAAAAAAACCCAACCTCAAGACAAAAAGTAAGCTTTCTCCTATTGGCATTTTCATTCGTTTTGAAGTTCCCGCCACAAAATTTTCCCCCTAAGAACGACATCTAGCGGTCGCTAAAAAATCGGTATGCCGCCCCATGGTTATCTTCCTACCTATAGGCCTTTATTAATACAAGTCGGCTATGGAACTACAATCAACTTTTTTGAAAAAATAATAATTTACTTATAGGGCTACGTACTAAGTAATTCACTTGCTTATTGGCATGTTTAAAATTCTACGGTTTAAATGATTTCGTGATATTAGACGTAATAAATTTTTGATTTACACACCTTGGCGAATAAACACAGCGAAGACGTGCAATATTGAGTCTTCAAACGTCTTTAAATGCGACTGATGTGGTTTTCCACGGAAAACTCTCATTGCTGTCCAAATAGATGAAAATGCCAGAAAGGCCAGAATCGTAGATATCCATAGCTGGAGCAAAATATGCAGATATTATTTAAGTCTAAGTAATACTTCATACTGGCTCGTCGTTTGTACTCTTAAAGAGCTCTCGCGTCATGCTTAGTGAGAGTATGATAACTGAACAATTTTACGTATTTTAACTTTTTTACCGTTTTTTGAAAACATTCGAGTGACTCAAAGTAGTCTCTTTGGAATATTTTCGGTGGTCCTGTGACGAAGTTCCAAGGAAACACATTCGTTGTAGTCGAGTAGTCAAAACAGTCCACAACTTTCGAACTTAGAGGGAGAGGAATAACGCTGAATTGGGTTTCCTATCATAAATGATGTTTTACAATCTTTCATTTGACAGTTTTGCAGACTACATTCGTACATTACGTATAAGTGACCCCAGTATACCAGTTCCATTATGATCTGATGTAAGCTCCCCTAAATCTCCAAAACCAATAACAGTCAGATCAAAGCTGTCAAAATAACGAAAAAAAATAATAACCTCCGAAAGAAAATCGGACTCATTTAAGTAGTTAAATCTGGGAATTGGTTTGATTAAGTTATACTAGAAGGAGATAATAGAAGAAGGATGCCACTCTGTATCCTCCTAATACTTTAGTTATGTTACATGATTCTTCCCAGGCTAACCCTTTTTTTAGTTCACCTGCTCATCAATCTTCAGATGGGCATCGCACCGTGCAGGTGAATTCTATAACTGTTTGGTATTTACGAAATCCTCAGCAATCAATTAACCAACAAACCTTGATTGCCTTAAGGGGACTGTAAAGGAGGAATCGGCGTATGGGTAGAAATGATTTGAAATACGTCAGAGGCACATGACCAAGGAGAGGCGTGGTTCAAAGGAGCTTAGTTTGTTTATTTCGAAAACTACCACTTCATGGAATTGGCGCTGCAATCTCGCGAAAAACAAGGACTAGATGTCCAGTTCCACTCCATGAGGAGCCTTTGTATCTTGGCATCACGTGATGTCTGTGACGTATCTCAAATAATTTTTACCCACCCGCCGATGCCTTCTTTGCAGTCCCTTTAACGTGGGACAAAAATTAATCCACATGCGCATGCGCCTTGGCAAATAGTTAAGCAGAGCTAATAGAGTAATGATGATGGGAACTATTTACATGGCGTATGTGATTCGGTTTAGTAACCAAGCTCCAGATGTTGGGAAGAATCATGTTACAATTACCCCGCTTTGTGCTGTACACTTCTCCCGAAGAAAAGTATTATATACTTCTGGATATACCTATTGTTTAATTTCGTCCGAAGTATATCAATCGCAACTGAGTATGAACCAATCACTTCGTCACCGTCAATTTCCAAAACTGTCTGGACCTAATTTTTTTTATTTTTGTTTTGAAGATTTAATTATTTCTAAATATAACAATAAACGCAATATTTGTATTGCGCTGTTGTAAATTACATCTTACCTCTGTTGCAGCGGCTTTCAATTTATTCATTGTGATCGAAATATTACTTCAAAGATATTTTTTTTTAACTTTTAGATTGGTTTGATGTTTTTTATGTTACATTTTGTTTAATAAATTACAGAAATAATTTAGTTTTGAATGCTGATTTGGTTTCAACTCTAAAAAACGCGCCCAAAACGCCCTGGAAAATTTGCTGCATTCCAATCTGACGTCGTTTGTGAAATATTTTCAGAAATTGATCCAAACACACTCCTGTCGTGTTTATGTCGTTAGTCTAAAATATGATATTTTCCAGGTAGGCCTATAAACAAAACCGCACACATTAAAAATCTACAGTAACTATAATAGTTTGAACTAAATTTCATTTCTTTGCCAGAGAGACAGTTAAAGAAATACTAATAGATAAAATTATGTACTATTTTCTGAGGATTTCTTAGATTATTTTGCATTCTTGAAAGTTATTTTCAACTAAAATATAATTTATTCGTATACTTAGTTTTCAGACTAGAAGTATTTATACCATTTACACCAGGAGGTCAGGCTACTTGACAGACAAAGTGCAGTGCCAAGTAGCCTACCCTTCTGGTGTTATCAATCCTCGTAGCTCACGACAAATGTGGTACTTACAGCAACAGTGTTGTTTCTTCAAGATTATTTAGGCAGCAATATGGACAATTTTCGAAGCTTATCACATATATTTATTTATTAAAGATATTTTTGTATACTCTTTTAGGAATATAAAATTTTTAGATCCAAAATTTAACGATAAAATTAGACGCTGTTGTCCCTTTAAAAGCGTCTAACTTCACAAACAAAATTTCTGGTTGTGAAATTTTGCCATTTGCATTATTCGTATCTATTTTCGTGAAGTTTGAAAACGTCACGCAAAAGTCATAGTAACTTTCACCGACCAATCAATATTAAATTAAATAAATCAGAAGTAAATAGGTGGAAGTACGTATCTCCAGCTTTACCTAGTGTAAGGAGTCCCTTTCCCGTTATAACATGGCTTGTAGCGCAGAATTTGAATTCATCTAATCAGAGAGAGATACTTCTTACACGCGTATTTCACCACACGGCCAACTTCAAAACTTTATAATAAAGGTAGAAGTCCGAAATTTCACGAACTAACAGTTCTTACTATATCTGCCACTACCGTCAAATTACAAGTATTTCATCACAACAGTTTACGAAATATCCTATGTCAAACATTATGCCAATTTTGAAATGATCTGTGCACAATTAGTTTAAATTTTCTTAGTTATGGTTTGTTTCGTAATGCCAATTTGATAATAACCTAATTCAGAGAGCAAAAGGCTAACTTTAAATAGAAAAACCGAGTAATGTTGTATAATAGGTAGAAAGACATCATTAAGAACACTTTTATTTAACCAAAAATTAACTTTTTCCCTCTAATTATTATGGAAATGTAGCATAAGATAGTGCAGGGAGAAAAGAGATAAGATGGAGTGGTAATAACGGGCGACATGAGGCATGCAACGTAACTCTCCCAGTGTACCTCGTGCACGCCCCTACCCTTTGGTAGGCGACTGTTAAGCGCTGCTCCGTAGCGCCATTGTATTTGTATCAGAACTAGCTTCTATTTTTAAGACATTACGTTTCCATGCTTTACGACCCTGCCTAAACGCCGTAGATGGGATGCAGAGGCTTCGTTATAGGTATGGGAAAACACACTCCATCCCTATCTCCTTCAAGGGTAGCGTAGCTTACCTTTTACTTTGGTAACGCTTCAACGCTTATAAAGGAGTTAAATATAGCCATTGTAATAACTGTAGTTAATTTCATTAGTTTATAATGATGGATATTAAAAGAAGTTTTGTAAACCAAATACTACCTCTTCTGGTAGGGTTAATTTTAAATTGAAATAAAAAGTGGTAATAATTTTGGTGACATTATATCGTCATAAAATCTAACCTAACCCATACCCAATCTGGTATAGCTTGACAAACAAAAGGAGACTAGTCAAAAATTAATAGACCATCCCATTAATTCTTACAGGGAAGCAAACACCACATGGGTTACTTTCCTCGCACCAATTAGCACAGCTAGAGTCAATGCGAGCTGCAAGTATTTAATGCAATGGTCTATTACAACAACCCACGATTTAGTTCAGACGCTTGCTTCGGCTAGACGTATATCAAGGTAGCTGATATTAAAGTTTTCCAGACTTGTACTCTTTGACAGATGGGTATTGCGAACTAAGTGCATTGAAGTTAAAACTACACCCACAAGCAGACATCCCGTAATAATTACGCAACCCTTCATCTATTTACTGGGAGAGTCGAAAAACAAAGGTACTAGTACTTGATCGTACAAAGTTCATGATTATTTAAAGTTTGCATAATATTATTGTCAAACATTAAAAAAATGTTGAGACAACATTTTAAGTTATTAATCTTTATTAGCGAAGAAACGTTTACCTTCTCTGTAAGAAAATAAACTGCGGTAGTTTTAGATAGGGGTTGCCAGGCAGTTAGCGAGTCAAGAGATAGTAGAGTGATGAGAAGGATGACACTCTGTATCGTCTGAATTCTTTAGTTATGTAACATGATTCTTCCCTGGCGCCAGTGGCGAGGGACCCCCTTTTTGTTTGCTCTCCTTCTCATCAAACTTCAGTTGGGTGAATTCTATAACTGTTTGGTATTTACTAAATCCCAATGCACCAATCAATTAACCAACACACCTTGATTGTCTTGACATGGGACAAAAACACAGATGCGCATGCATGCGCCTTGGCAAAAAGTTAAAGCCTAATAGAGTAATGATGAGGGAACTATTTATCGTGTATTTGATTCAGGTGCTCCAAATTATCTGATGTTGGGAAGAATCATGTTACAATTCCCCCGCTTTGTGCTGGTACACTTCTCTCGAAGAGAAGAATTATATACTTCCGGTTTTATTTAGTACTTGTCTAACTTGAGTAGCGGAGGGCCTAACAACACTGAACTGTTTTAAGGTGAGAGAAGGGGTAAGAATGATTAAATTCACGTTTATACTTTTCTGATTTTATTCAAACGCAGACCTATCCTTTGATTTAACCATTATCACGTCTTTTGTGAAAAATTATGTATTTGATACGCCTCTGCTTTAACCTTAATCACGTCTTATTACAAATTTTCCATGTTTGCTACGCTTTTGTTTTAACCGTTAGCACATGTTGCTGAGCCCAGAACGCGAGTTAGACTTAATTGCGCTGCCGAACCGTAAGCACCGAGCTTTTAAATTCATCCCTAACGTAGTAGACATGTCGATATTTTTGAGTCCGAAAACGGTTATAGGATGACCCGATTACGTGTTTATCGTGTTTATTCTGGCCTTTTGCGTGGCGTTAAGTTTCTATTTTAATCGTAAACGAAAGAACTCGTCCGTTGGTGTCGATAAATTATCGGAATTTCTTTTGGCTGGTCGAAATCTGGCTATTTTACCCGCTACTTGTTCCATCGCCGCTACAATAATTTCACCCGTATCTTTAACAGCGATTACGGGTGATCTCTATTTGTACGGTATTTACTACTTAGTTTGTTACCTTGGATTATGTATTTCCATGATTTTCTTGGCGTTTTTGGCTGTTCGAATGTACAGAAATAAGCAGCGTACTACGTGCAGTGTTTTTCAAGTATGGTGGTTTAGACAAAATTTAACTTTTATTAAATTGAATGTTTTTAAATGTAATTAAATTTAATTAACATTAAATTTTAATTAAATTTAATTAACATTAAATTTTAATTAAATTTAATTAACATTAAATTTTAATTAAATTTAATTAACATTAAATTTTAATTAAATTTAATTAACATTAAATTTTAATTAAATTTAATTAACATTAAATTTTAATTAAATTTAATTAACATTAAATTTTAATTAAATTTAATTAACATTAAATTTTAATTAAATTTAATTAACATTAAATTTTAATTAAATTTAATTAACATTAAATTTTAATTAAATTTAATTAACATTAAATTTTAATTAAATTTAATTAACATTAAATTTTAATTAAATTTAATTAACATTAAATTTTAATTAAATTTAATTAACATTAAATTTTAATTAAATTTAATTAACATTAAATTTTAATTAAATTTAATTAACATTAAATTTTAATTAAATTTAATTAACATTAAATTTTAATTAAATTTAATTAACATTAAATTTTAATTAAATTTAATTAACATTAAATTTTAATTAAATTTAATTAACATTAAATTTTAATTAAATTTAATTAACATTAAATTTTAATTAAATTTAATTAACATTAAATTTTAATTAAATTTAATTAACATTAAATTTTAATTAAATTTAATTAACATTAAATTTTAATTAAATTTAATTAACATAAATTTAATTAACATAAATTTTAATTAAATTTAATTAACATAAATTTAATTAACATAAATTTTAATTAAATTTAATTAACATAAATTTTAATTAAATTTAATTCACATAAATTTTAATTAAATTTAATTAACATAATTAATATATATTGTATTCAATTTAACTAATATTATTAATATATTAATTTCAATTAAACTTAATTAACATTATCATTAAATTAATTTCAGTTAAATTTAATAAATTAGTTTCTTTTTTTCGTCTTAGTTGTTAGAGGATCGCTTCGATGGTTGCGTCAGAAGATCGTTTTCTTCGGTTTACATAATTCATAAAGTAAAGTTTTATTGTTATTATTAGGAATACATACAGCTATTTGGAATTATTGCTCTTTGTTTATTTCTATGCGGGTTTTGTGGGTATTCTGGGCTTGAAAACTTACCATTGGTCACATGACATCTTTCTAACTGTGATTTCATTGTTTGGTTGGTAGTGACGACTGACGTGAGGTTCGGTACGCACGTTAGGTTTAAGACAGATAGAGTATTCGTAACATAAAATTTGTCATGCATAATGATTAGTCTAGCTCCTCCCACATAATAAACCTAGACACGTTGAGACAACGGCTACACAATGGCTTTACAATGTAGATGTATTTATTCATGTTATTATTTTTTTGTATTTATAATTTAGAGTAATTATTATTCTAAACGTTCTGAAAGAAATTTATCTCGGATTTATGGAAAATACAACATAAGGGATAACTTTCTATCAGATTTGAAAGAAATTTGGCTCGCAGAGAATATTTTACCAGGGATCCATGTAATTTTAGATGCAGTAATGGAGAACAGGGTAATTTGGGCGCGGGTCAAAGTCCACGACCCCATTCCCCGGGAAGGGGGGCATGAAACAAAAGGCGGATCATAACGACAGAGGTAAAATGGAACTACGTATACACCCTTTCGACGGGAAAAGGGGGTAGGCAACCCTTAGTATCAGTAGATACAAGGGGGGGTTGCTCCAGCGCCGTGTTTGCGCACTCTCAGATCCAAAACGCCTACAGCGCAGGCGCTAAAAAGCGAGATGGAAGGCAGAGTTTTACCCCCGCCCCTTTCCCTCTTAGACTCGTCGAAAGGGTGTATTTTTCGCCGTCCCCGTCAGCAACGTCATCAAAACATAAATTTTCGTTACGGGTTGAAGGGAGGGCTCCATACTGGGCTACGAGTTGGACTGAAGTAAATACTAACTAACCGTTCTCCATTCCTGCTTCCAAAATTGCATGGATACCTGATTTTACCAAAGTTGTTTATGGAAATTTCAAATTATCTATTTAGGCAAAATTTCTATATTTAACCTATTTAAAACTATCAAAACTTTATAGTGTTACTATCTTGTTCCATTACAGTTGTTACACATGGCTCTGGTGTTATACCTTCCGGCCCTTTCGTTGACAACTCTGACACATTTTAATACGCACGTCACAACATTGGTACTCGGAATCGTGTGCACCCTATACAGTTCTATTGTAAGTATTTAACCCTAAATTATGTATAATTAAAACCAAACTAATTAAATTATTAACAGGGAGGGTTTCGCACCGTAGTATGGACCGACGCTTTGCAATGCATTCTTATAATGGCCGCTCTGTTAATGGTCATCTTTCAAGGCGTAATTAAAATTGGAAGCTGGTCCGATATTTGGTCATTATCCGTTGAAAATGGTTTTCTTACTTCGATAAGTTGGACAGAAAGTGGTACAGCGAGGAGCTCTGTTTGGGCTTTCGTTATTATGGGCCCTGTTTTGTCCATTGATTTCTTCCTAATCAATCAAGCCGTTATGCAAAGGGTTTTAGCTGTTAAATCCAATTCCGCTGCAATAAAGTAGTCAATATTTCAATATTGCTTAAGTAACATCATGGGCTAATAATACCCTGCAAGTTCCAATCTTAGTCTTTCAATGACAATTGTGCTTGTCTAGATTTCTAGTCCATCCTCAGCAGAAAAGTTAACAAAATTTTGGGGAATTCTAAAGTTTTGATAATGAAAATGGTTTGACCTCAATATTAGAACATACTAGCTTGAATGAAAGCGGTGAGATAGAGTGGCAATAATTATAATGATGCGTCATTGAAAGTTTCTCATAGCTCCGTTCGGTTAGGTAGGGAACTATGGTGGAACAGACACGATGTTGGGAGGACTTCGATACCGTCGATGAGGGTACCCTTGCAAGATACAAGGGTACTGCTGCATCGCAGGTCCACGGCCCCGCTTTCATGATTAAAACACCCTACAATGCAGGTGCCAAAAAGAGGCATGGAAATCAGAGTTTAACCTCATTTTATTATCCTCTCAGTATGATCAAACTGGTGTAATATTTCCTCTCAAAAAATATTGTCACTCATTTAGTCCGTGCTTAACAAGTTTATAAACGTCCCTCACTTTAGTTCTGGCTTACACCAAATTACCTAAAGACCACAGGTGACACAAAACCTAGACTAGCCTAACAAGACTGAGACAGTTCCTTGGGAACTTCGAGGGTATAATTAGCTTATGTAAAATCCATCATCTCATATAATTTAAAACATTTCAAGCTCGGTTATCATCGCTGCCATTCTGATTTTGCTTGTTGGTGTGACGATAGGCGCCGCTGCGGGAGTTCTCTACATACTCTACGGACAGTGCAATCCGTTAAGCTTGAAAGAATACACCGGTGTTAAAACAGTGGACCAAGTAATGTCTCCAAATCTCAGAAACTGAATCATTGTGACTAACAACCATTTAATAATAACAATAGATTTTTGTTTATGCCATTGGAGATTTGTTCCTGGATTACCCCATTCTTAAAGGTGTTGCCATTTCAGGCATCATTAGCGCTTCTCTTAGTACCTTTTCATCGTACATCAATGCATTCGCTGCACTCGTGTTAGAGGATTTTCTTAAACCATTGTTCCCAAGTATCACAGCGAAAGAGAATGTTTCTGTTAAGATATGCATGGTTTTAAGTAAGTAATATGTTTTGAATCTTGATCCAGGAAAGATTCATGATGGAATAAGCCTCTTCGATGTAAAAAAGAGGGTAGGCAACCCTCAGTATCGGGACATACAAGACGGTTGACCAATAACTGTCTCTGTTCACTCTCTGCTCTCTGGATACAAAACGGCTTGTGCGCAGGCGCTGCAAAGCTAGATGGAAGGCAATGGTTTTACCCCCGTGTCTTTCCCTCTTGGTTACATCGAAGTGATCCAGAGAGGTTTGGCTTATGATGGCTCCTCCCCTCAATGGCGGCGAACTAGTGTGAGAATGCTACTGATTGGCTAAATGGAGCCTGCGTTTTACAGACCTATGTTTACTCCATATTTTTAAAAGATCATAAGAATCAATGAATTTTTTCTTACCAAGGGTCTGTTCTGAAAACACGTTGTTTACAAACAATTTTTCTTCGTAGGCTTTTTATTTGGATTACTTGCAACTTTCACCAGCCTCATAATACCGCTGATTGGTAATGCCGTCAAAGTTTTAAGCATAATAAACGGACTATTTCGTGGACCCTTGAGTAGCATCGCTTTGTTGCTTATGTTTTACAAGAAACTAACAAAAGCCGTAAGAGTTCACCATCTTGCACCAAACCAAAAATGAATTTATAACATTGTCCATTTTTTTTCTCTTCTCAAGGCTTGCTTGTCATCTTTAGTGATAGTTATGACTCTCATCGGTTGGATTGCAATTGGCAACTCTTTGTACGTGAAGAAAAACAAATATAAAACCCTGGGACACTCTATTGATCAATGCGCCCTTGACTACTGGGAAACCAATCTTAACTCATCTGTAAAGGTCACTGTGGAACAGAAAGGGTAATGTACTCAAAGTGTTAAAGGCTGAGAGATCCAACAAAAAGGATTCTAGGCTAATTCAAAGTCGAGAATGGAAATAAAAATGGGCGATTGACAATCCTTTTCGTTGGATACAGGCCTTAAAAACCTTTTTGGCTATTACCAGGGATAGATTTAATTTTAGAAGTAGGAATGGAGATTAACGGTTAGTATTTACTTCAGTTATTCCGACTCATAGACCACCCAGTATAAAGCCCCTCCCTCCAACACGTAACGGTAAGTTTAAATTATCTTATTGGCGGCTCAATTAAACTACGTTTTGATGATGTCGCTGGCGGGGACGGCGAAAAATACGTATTTCCTTTTTACCTCTGTCCTTATGACCCGCCTCTTCTTTCATACCCCCCTCGTCCCAGGGAAGGGGATCCGGGACTTTGACGCGCGCCCAGATTACTCTGTTCTCCATTCCTACTTCTAAAATTAAATCTATCCCTGCTATTACAAATATATTTTACAAGAATCACTTGCTATTTCTTCACGAATCTGTTTTTTCTTCAATGTAATTGACAGAAGTATTTTCATGCCTTTGTACGAGATATCATATTTTTGGTACACCACTATTGGATTTTCATTGGCTTGTCTATTGGGAATTGCCTTTTCAGAAATTTCAGTCGCTTTCCATGGTGAGAATATACAAACGAATCCTTTCTTCAGTATAAAGTGTATTAAAACAGAATTTTTTCATTACATAGCACGAAAAAAATACTCGCAAGTTCAAACTATGTAAGTTATATCAAAGCAAATAGATGAATGAGAGAGTAAGGCAGTGAAGTGGAAGATCACTCAATTCTCCAAATTTCCTTTTAGAGTCCCTGCCAAAAATGGAGAACCAGAATCAGCTCAATTGACATAAAAATTATTGCGTGATATCAGCAGAGGATAATAGAAGGATGAAATACAATCACCCCGCTTTTTGGTACACTTCTCTCGAAGAGAAATATTATATACTTCAGTTAATACACTTTCTTAAGTTTGTTCTGTCTTATACTAGTGATAAATAATATATAAAATTGTTGGTTTTGTATATTTCTTTAAATTAAAATTAGTAAAGATATATTGTACAGTTTACGATATAGTTAAATTATAAATATAAATATATAAAGTGAATTTAAATTAAATACTGTTATTCCCACTACGATGCCTTTAATCATTTTGATTGATTTCTCTTGTCAAAATTATAGAATGGCATTCACGATTACCTCACGTGCTTACCGACTTACGTAAAAGTATACGTAATAATAAAAATGCATCTTTGTTAGTTCATACAAAATATTGTTAGCTCGGCACCTGCGAGTTGTAGAACTATTCACATTAATAACCGTCGTCTTGTCAAACAGGAAGTTGGACCTACAGTTCAAGGTAGTGTCCCCCGATGTATTTCTTACATTGGATTTGATTTTTACAGGGTATTTTCGATAAGTCTGCCATAAAATGAGGGGAATGTTCTTTGGGAAATTTAGAGTTTGAAAATGTTACATTTTTCCGTCCAGGCTACTGTTGTCAAGATTTTTGAGTATTTTACGATTCGCCCCTTAAATTTCATTGAGAAACTGAAAGACAATGCTAACTTAATTAAGGGGTCATCCCTAAAACACTAATCAAATCATAACTCGAAAACAGTGGCCCGGACGGGAAAATGTCATAAAATTTACATTTTCAACTCATAATAGCCCAAAGCGCATCTCCCTTAAATTATGGCAGACTTATCAGAAACAGCCTACACTGTATTTTAGGCATAAGAAATTATTAAACCCTAATAATATGAAGCTGTTAGGAGCCTTTAATATACGTCATAAACGTGGACTTACTAGCTAGTTTGACAATGTTGTTAAGAACCATCAATTAATATCAGATTTGAGCACTGGATTAGCAGGTGTTAATTTAAGTTAACGTAAATTGATAATTAATTGTACCATCGATTATTTAGGCGAAACGAGATTTACGTCTTGATCAAAATACAATTCTGCTCTCAATCAAGTTATCTTCGATGATCGTAACCCAACATTTTTGGAATAAGATTAATGGTTCACCTTGAAGCTAGTAGAAATATAAATAGCAGTTAAGCGGGATAACACCTCATGCATTTTCTGATCTCGATTGGGTAAACTGCACAGCCAAAATGACAAAGTTATTCAGAAGCATCTTTTTCGTTGTCTGCGTCATGGCTTCGGCCGCTATTTACGGTAACTATTTTCTCTATCTTCACTTGGCCTGGCTTGCTGAACTTAGACTAATAATTGGATCTGAAAGAACTCTGGAGAAAAGAGCTTAATTTTTTCTAAATCTCAGAATTTTCAAATTTTAATTACCGATGATTTGCTTGAATTCAATTTTTACCTCTCCGTGTGACGTAGTCCAGGAGAGGTTCTGTAACGGCCGTGTCTGTGTGTGTGTCTGTCTGTCTGTCCGTTGTTACACCCACGTCACCGCGTTCGCAGTTTGCGTATCGGAGCAAACGTGTTCGCCATTTCCGAAATGCTTTCACAGTCACGGAAATGGCTCCTCTACTTGAGTTCTCACACCACCATCATCTGATCTTTGTCCATCCCACATGAACACCAGTCTGGTACTTATCTGGCTTCCAACACCATCATCTTCTGTTCTTTGTCAATCCCACATTGACACCAGTCTGCACTTACACTGGCTTCTAACAACCACCATCCACTGGTCTGCCGTCTATTCCACATAGACACCAATCTGTATCATTGGCTTCTACTCCATTATCATCGTTTGGTTTTAGGATATACGCGGCGATCAGCTAGGGTTACGAGAAACGTCTAGCCTCCCTATGGTGGGATCGCCACCAAAGGTTTCCGCAATTGCGCTTTTTCCTTACTATTACAATGGAAACGAATCGTATATATACCCCAAAATTTGAAGAAAGCGGGCAAGAGGGGTACCCTTCACTTTAAACGTCAATATTAGCAAAGTTTGAGAAGATAATAGGTATAACTTTATTTTAAACGATTTAACTATTATTAATGTTAATTATTGAAGATTAAAATAATTAAAACTAATTATATTTATTTAAATATTAAAGATAAACCTCTCGTGCAAAGAGAGAGATTATCATCGCCTCCTATATCTACCAAGGCCCGTGCATGCGATATATTTCCTTCATTGCCTCCTATATCTATCAAGGCCCGTGCATTGTGATATATTTCATTCATTGCCTCCTATATCTATCAAGGCCCGTGCATTGTGATATATTTCATTCATTGCCTCCTATATCTATCAAGGCCCATGCATTGTGATATATTTCATTCATTGCCTCCTATATCTATCAAGGCCCGTGCATTGCGATATATTTTTCAAAACAACAACAAAAATGGGAAACCCCAACTCAGAAACATAATAACGTTTTCATTGGATACTTAAGTTTATATAATCTTCTTGACACGGAGAGGTAATATTTTGGTTTTCCCAACTTGTCATTAGTTGGCCCTTTTTCACCAACGAAATGCAAATTACAAACGTGGTGATGTTTTTTCAAATTTGATGGGGTAATAGATGTTCTATTAATACTTGAAACCCATTTTTTGGTGATTTCCAATTTAGAATCATTCTTTCTCTTTCCCGACTTTGGAAGTTTGCAAAAAAAGGCAAATACGTAGAATTGTGGAGACGCACTTGAAAAGAACAGAATGCCAAGTTGTACGAACAAGCAATTTAAATGTCGAAGAAAAGTAAAGGCTTTGATCACGTGAATCAGCGTACACTTCAATAATATAAGCAGTATAACTACACTAAAGTGCGTAACAATATGGCGTCATGCCACTGTTATTTGTTATTAAGTATTTACAACCACAACGATTGAAAATGAGCATCGCTTAGGGGCTTTCGACCCAAGATTAGTTTTCATCTAAGTTTAAAGCGGAATTACGTCCAAAATCAGGGAGGCCGTGTCTCCATCATTCGCGTTTTTCGGAGGGGGAAAAAATACATTGGGATTGTATTACGAGCAGTTAAATGAGAAGGCGGAAATAGTGGCTTAGAAATATGATATCTCAATCTAGGTCCTCAAGACTATTAAAGAATGAAATGACTTACGTGCAATTTCCGAACGAGGCGATGAGGTTTTACCTTCTGGATTCTTTGGAGCGACATCTTCTAATGTCTCCGAGTTGGACTCCGAACTATCATGATGAACTGCAATTGCAACTTCGGGTAAATCGCTTTCCATAGAGACGGAGGTCAGTTCTGATAGTTCAATTGGGTTGCGTTCTACTTCAGGAACACGCACTGGCACACTCAATATATCACTTTTCTTTGCACCTGTCAAGTTGATTCTGTATTGGTTATCATCAACATTCAATTCAGGAACACCAAATTTCTTCAATGGAGTTGAATTATCCTCAGTGTCCCTCTCTGTCGAGACACTTGGCGATTTACGATAAGGATCGTTAATGTTAATATTGTTTTCAAGAGGTTCTCGTGGCGGATCGCTCTCATTTCGAATAGGTTCAACCTTAATTTTAGGTGAAGGCGCACTTTGAGGCAAACTGTCACTGTATTTCAGTTTAGGGACACATGGATTCGTATTTCGCGTTATAAACCCCATATTTTCAGTTTTTTTCAAGGTAGTTTCGGTGTTTGCATTGCCAACCTCAGAAACAGGTGATTCTTGACTAATATTTTCTTTACACAGGTTGCCTTGGACATTGTGCATCACAACTGGAAGGGTTAACTCCTGGCCATTATTTCCCAAATCAACATCAACAGGTTCAGTTTTCACTAATTCATCGTTAGGAAATTGAAGTATTCCACTCTTCTCCTATTTTTTAAGCAATTAACAATAACTTTCATTCTTAAAGTAATTCTCTTTCCAATCGAGTATGAAAGTGAAGGATGTTGCATACCATCAGATCTTTGATTCTCCTTTCCAAGTCTTTAATGACCCTATGAGTCTTTCAATTTCGTCTATTTGCTTATTTATCGTTAATGATGTTTTCACTCTCTCTTTTGCCATTTTTGAAATTAAAACATTACACTAAACAAAATGAGATTCCATTACAAAACAATCTTCGGAGTTTCTTTGGCTGAACGTATTTTGAAGGGGCAAGCAAGAAAAAGGGGAAGATAATGACACGCAAGAAGGGGATCAGCAACAAAGGCCCTCGTCGGGTTTCTTTGTTAATAAAGAAACGAAGGACGTGTTGCCAATCCCCTTAGCTTTGTGCCAATCCTGATAGGTGTTTTCACCAATAACCTTAATTAATTAACCCACTCATAGAGTTTGGTTCTATTTTAAGGGACACCTGATTCGACAACTGATCCATTTAAATTTTCTCATATCTCTGTGCTTAATTTCACACTGCTAAAAAACCCCTATGCTTTGAAAAATACCTTGGCTTCCAGTTTCCTAATTCGATCATCTCTAGCTTTTACTTCTTTGATTAGATCATCTTTGCTCAAGTGATCATAGTTACATTCTTCCTCGTAGTCCATTTCCTAAAAACAAAGTTTTCCTCATCTTCAGTTTGTCTTAAACGTGCAATATTGCAATAATTTCGCAAATACCTCTTTGATCGCCAACCTTTGAAGATTTACTAAACTCATTTCGGAATTTTGAAAAGAGAGTTGGTGAGATTGAAAATCTACCCTAAAATGAAATAATTTTCCAAACTGAAGGTAAATCAAAAACGGACAAGGAAAGTTTCCCGTTCGCTATAAAAAGCTAAGAAAAACATAGCGATGCTTAAATTGTGACACTTTTGTTCAAGACTAGGGATTTTCTCAAGCACATTTTCTGAATACAACTACAACTAGCTTCGTATAAATTATTTATTCTGCTAGCATTTTTTATTTTTTAAACAGCAAGAAAGATCTATTTCTTTTCAAGGTATAATAGTTTCAATAGGTTTGGATCCGTTATGCCTTGTTGACATGATCCAAGTTGCATTATATTCATCACTTACCAGTTTAAACGTTCCACCATAACACGACATTCTTTAACAAATTCCATCACTTTTTGTACAGTTTCCCTGTTAAGATAATATACGTAACATTTTAATAATAATAAAAAGTATGGCCATAAAAAGATTTAGTGTTACCAAGGGCGTTTCCCTCAGTTTAATATACATTCTTACCAGGCAAGGCTTAAATTAACGTGGTTTTGGTTTCACAGTTGCTCACACCAGGGTGGGAAATAAGGAATATTTTTAAACTGGACATTGGGCCAGCGACCCCTCTGGCCTGGAATAAATAAACTGGTCCATGACCACTGACCAGGGCCCATCGTCTGCTAAATTGAAGAAGTGGATGATTAAAATATATAAGCTAATGTCTGGACTCTGGAAACCATTGAATTTTCTTAGTGGTCCTGTGGACCACTGACCCCCCTCCGATTTAATTTTTAAACTGGTCCGGGAAATTTTTAAACTGGTCATTTGCCCTGTGCCACCGCCTTATTTCCCACGCTGGCTCACACTGTTCTGTTTTTGGGGTCTTAAAGAGAAAAAGCTTCAACCTTTATTAAGAGCTTTTCTTGTATATATATACTCTTTTTAATAATCAATAAAAATACATTAAAGCCTTCAAAGGAGGAACAGTTACCGTAACAAAGGTATTCACTAATCACTACAAAGTACGAACGCCAAAAAAAAGGGAACGTCTAGCAGACAGCTTTAACTTTTTCCTAACCGCCGTCAATCAGTCTGGGAAATAAGGATTTTTTTAAACTAGTCCTTGGGAGTACAGTGTTGGAAATAAGGATTTTTTAAAACTGGACACTGGGCCAGCCACCCCCCCCCTGGTCTGGAATAAATAAACTGATCCATGAAGATTGACCAGAACGCGTCGTCTGCTAAAATAAAGAAGTGGATAATTGAAATAGTTGAGATAATATCTGGACTCTGGTTACCCAGTTACCCTTGAATTTTATTAGTGGTCAAGTACACCACTGACCCCCCTCCGATTAAACTTTTAAACGGGTCCAGGCAATTTTTAAACTGGTCCTGGCATTTTTTAAACTGGTCCTGGCATTTTTTAAACTGGTCCTGGCATTTTTTAAACTGGTCCTGGCATTTTTTAAACTGGTCCTGGCAATTTTTAAACTGGTCATTCGCCCTATGCCACCGCCTTACTTCCCACGCTGCTTGGTACCAGTGTTCCCCCCTAGTGTCCGAAATAATAAACTGGTTTCCGGACTGGCCCCCACCTTTGTTCTTAATTAATAAACTGGTCCTGAGGACCAGTAACCCTCACTTCTTGAATTTTAAAACTAGTCCAAGCAATTAATAAACTGGTTTTGAACCAGAGGAAGTGTGCTGAAGACTGCTGTCACTGCTGTGGAGTGAAGTGTGGTTCTCTAGAAGTATCATGTCGAGAAAATATCAGAGATTCTGCCAGGCTTGGACCGCAAAAACTATCTATAACAATTTTCAAAAGCGAGGGGTGGGCGTGATAAACATTCGAAGGTCTATAGGATGTGCAACTCGCTGTACCAGAGAGAATTTAGAAGGGGAGTGGAAGGGGTGGTTTGGAATGTAGCGCAACGTCGTCTGCTAAACGTTATCTAGGCAGGTCGATTTCCGGTATGATGCGTTTGTAACAGAGAGATTTTAGAACACGTGACCGGAAACTCGCCTACCCCAAAAAGCTCAACGCGACATCTTGTTTGAGCGTCATCACGTTTAATAGAATCAAAGGGGGGCCTTCCACTCCCCTTCTAAATTCTCTCTGGCTGTACTAAAAAGTAGACAAGTCGATGCTAGCGACGTCAGCTAACAGCGCTGGAAAGTCTTGCCCTCATAGATGGGCACTATCATATCATTTGATAGTTTTACCACTTGATACGATAGAAAACTAAATCTGCCCCTATCAAAGTATCAATTTTGATAGTTATTTTCGAGAAAAATTTGAATTATAATGATCGATTGAGTTTGATAGCTTAGAAAGTGCACTCGAAGTTGATATGATTCATTGATTCGTTGAAATCTTCTAGAGAAAAATATCGATTCTCAACGTGATCTGGCTACTAACCCCATCTTTTAGAAATCATAAAAAATGATAGGCATTATTCCTTGAGAAATAAATTGATTCTTTGAGTGAGTTTATTTGGCGACATCTGTTTTCTGATTTCATTTTAAAAAATTATGTGCTAATCTTTGATAGGCAATTTTGATAGTTATGAAAATTTCTGGAAAGATAAGTCGTTTTTTGAATGATATCGAAGTTTTTAATATATTTGAACGTTAGCAAGTGTAGGTTTATTCTATAAGAAGATTCTGTACTTGGTGGTCGTTATAACCCTCTCAAACAAATAAATAAAAATAAAATAAACGATGGTTCAACAGTTCAAACTGTGAAGACGGAGCTTCTTGTATATAGAAGCTCCGTGCTGTCACTGATGTGAACGACTACTCGAGGAGGAAGAACGATTCCACGAAATCATCCAAACGTAGAATTAGATAAATTAAAGTGTAGATTTTCTGATTTTTATTACCCACAGTTTTAATTGCAATTTTTGCCTTTAATTATTATTAGTTAACCGTTTATAGTAGATGGTTTAGATTAAATCAAGGGCGAATAATTTGAAAAAGTTTGGATAGTAGCTTTTGAACTATAGACAGTTAAAAGTCAAACTTGAGAAATGAGATTATGGAAATTATATGAATATATGAAAATATTAGAAATTCTACAAAATCAGGAAATATCAGGAATCGATTAAACAGAGTAAAAGTAGGTAGAGCCCAAATCAGTTTGATCGAAAACAATCAAATTTAAAGTCCGGAAATTAAATAATCGATTAATTTAGTCGTTCCTAAAGATTTCAATTTGATTTGATAGGCAAAAAATCTATCTAACAATGAGAGCCAATCTAACATATTGAAGGAAGATTTGATAGTTTCACCATCTATGATTTGTTGAGAGGGAAAAAATCTATCTAACAAATAATGCCCGTCTAAAATATAGCTAGAAGAATTGATAGTTTCGCCAAATATGATAGTTTGAGAGGAAAAATATCTATCTAACCAGCAGTGTCAGTCTAAAATATAGTCAGAAGAGTTGATAGTTTCGCCATCTATGATAGTTTGAGAGGAAAAATATCTATCTAACCAGCAATGTCAGTCTAAAATATAGTCAGAAGAGTTGATAGTTCCGCCATCTATGATAGTTTGAGAGGAAAAAAATCTATCTAAGAAGGAGTTCCACTCTAAAATATAGCCAGAAGAATTGATAGTTTCGCCATCTATGATAGTTTGATAGGAAAAAAATCTATCTAAGGAGGAGTGCCCAACTCTGCTTGCCCTTGCGTGATAAATTAAAAGTACCGGGCTATAGCCCACTCGATCACGCGCTCAACGAAGCAAGCTGCTCGCATTAAAGGCAACACTAGTAGGCGGGACGTTGCTTTGCTTCTTGGCGCCGAGGGAAGTACGCTGAAAAGGAGACTTCCCACCTGTGTGTTGGTTTCTCTTCAAGTAAACAATGGAATGGTCTATTCATATACTAAATCTCTAATACAGTCCTGCACCGCTCAAAAACGTTTCATTTGTTAATATCTCATAGGAAAAATATAGCGGAACTTACACCTGAAAATTGATATTCTTTAAATAGATTTTATGAATTTTAATATTCGTTCGAATATTAAATGCTTGTACAACTAACTTTGTTTCAATAAATGAAATGGGTCGAAGTTACAAACTAAAACAATTAAAATTCACTTATAATAAAATCAGAGTTTTAAGTAAAAAATTTAAATTGTTAAAAATGTAGTAGTATTAACTCATAATGAAGATTATACGTTGGCATCCTACACTACTGTTTCTTAATAGTTTTCATTTAGAATTCTTTTGAATATTTAGTTATGGTCAATGGTTTTGAATATTTATTGCGATCACGTGTTAAGGATTTGCTGGTAAAGTCACACTGATCACATCAGAAGGGTTTTTCTCAACTGTGAACGCGTTGACGGGTCTGATAAAATTACTCTCGCAGCTCACCTAAAATCACAATGATCAAATACGAAGTTTATAAATACCATGAATTCGTTGATGTGTGATCAATAAGCACATCGACGCGCTCACGTTGTCACTGATCACATTTGAATGGTTTTTCTCCACTGTGAATGCGTTGGTGTCTGATTAATCTAGTCTTGTGAGTGCTAGCATATCCACACTGAACACATTTGAATGGTTTATCTCCACTGTGAGTGAATTGATGTGTGATCAAATTGCTTCTTTGCGTGCAGGCATAATCACAATGATCACATTTGAATGGTTTTTCACCACTGTGAATGCGTTGATGTCTGATCAAATTATTCTTCTTCGTGCTGGCATAATCACACTGATCACATTTGAAGGGTTTTTCACTACTGTGAATGCGTTGATGTGTGATCAAAGCATTCTTTTGCGAACATATATATCCACACTGATCACATTTGAATAGTTTTTCTCCAGTGTGAATGCGTTGATGTGTGATCAAACCACTCTTCTTCGTACAATTATATTCACACTGATTACATTTGAATGGTTTTTCCCCAGTGTGAATGCGTTGATGTGTGATCAAACCACTCTTCTGCGTGCAGGCATAATCACACTGATCACATCTGAATGGTTTTTCACCACTGTGAATGCGTTGGTGTCTGATTAAACTAGTCTTGTTATTGCTGGCATATCCACACTGTTCACATTTGAATGGTTTCTCTCCAGTGTGAATGCGTTGATGTGTGATCAAACCACTCTTTTGCGCACATTTAAATTCACACTGTTCACATTTGAATGGTTTCTCTCCAGTGTGAATGCGTTGATGTGTGATCAAAGCACTCTTTTGCGTACATTTAAATTCACACTGATCACATTTGAATGGTTTTTCCCCAGTGTGAATGCGTTGATGTGCTATCAACCTACTCTTGTGCGAACATTTATATTCGCACTGATCACATTTGAATGGTTTTTCCCGACTGTGAATAAGTTGATGTGTGATCAAAAGACTATTCTCTTTGCTGGAAAAGTCATCACATTTGAAGATCTTTTCAACGTTCCTCTTTCGCATTTGACGTTCTTCATCATTTTTGGGATACTCGCATCGAGTTGAAAGTTCATTCTTGGATTTTTCTACAGAAAGAAAATTAACCCTTGAATATAAGTTTAGATCGAAGTTAGCACAAAAAGCTGAACCCTCTGTTAAATGCGTACTCGAAGCTCCCCAATCAAATCTGCAATCGCCCAGCCCCGCTCAGGCTCTCATTATTACACCTTGACCCTGTCGCCACCCGCCTCAAAATTAATAATCTCTGCCTCGTTCACGACTTTATTCATGGTCACCTTGCCTCCGCCTTCTCCGACTATTTTACCCGTAATAGACCTTTTCACCGGTAGAGCGGGGGTGAAAAGGGGGGAAAAATTTCGAGAGGTGAGCATGCGTAGAAAGAATGTTTGGGGGCAGTGCAGTACTTTTAACCATTCGTTTTGCCTTATTTGCTACGCATTCGAGTTTATTGTTATAAAACAGTGTTGTATTACTTGTTGTAAAAGTATTAATTGAACTTCCGAGGTGAAATTTTATCGAATTCAATTGATAGACGTAAAATTAGGGCATTTAATGAAATTCTACTCACTAAATTGGGCGCCAGGGCTTACGGGCATTTATACACAGCGCTTTCGGCACGGCATCGGCGGACATCGCCGTCTATTCGCCGATGAATTGATGATCCCGTACCGTCGCCAAGGCTTAGTGAGCTATAGCGGCCTACTAATATCAATGCACCGTTTCCATTGGAACTTAAACACTTTATTTCTTAACATGATTTTAATTGTACTATCTCGGTTTTAAATACTAGGCATTTTATTTTAATATTAAATTTCAAAAGGTCTCCCATACGTCCATCGTAGTTTAGTTTACACGTTTAACTCCATAGAAGCGCTATAACTCATGCCCCCAAACATTGCAACTTCTCATGCGCGGCCCTTAATGTGAACAGGTCTATTCAAGTACTCGCACCCGTGGTCACTCTCACAAATTATTTAAGCCTAGGGCTCTAACTACCTATCGTCAAACTCATTTTACTACTGCCGTCATTGATGACCGGAACTCTTTACCCCCTGACCTCGTTACTATTACCAATAAGTCCCAATTTCGCCGTAAATTATCCGAGTATTTTAAGTCTTTACCTTAGCTTAGTTTCTTGATCGTTTGTTTCGCCATACTTGCCTCCCCCTATAGCAGGCCCCTCCATTCCAATTGTATCTTAACTTAATTGTTCTCTTTAAAAATGTATATATATTCTATTATCTCTCATAGGAAACGCATGTTATTATCGCTGCTCACGCTTAAGCCACTCAGCTGGCTCTGTGGGCAATTGTCTTGTATAAATAAATAAATAAATAAATAAATAATTTGTGTCTCCTTGATACAAATTTTCCAGATAATATAATGTTCGGTTTGTTTTCAAAAAGGTTATGAATTTCCAAAGTTTTAGAGGATTATCATTCACTTCTGAAGAAGTTTAATTATCACAAAAATTATAGTTGAAGGGAGCCCAGCCAAAAATGTAAATCCCTCATAGGAAAAAATAGGAGTATAAATAGTATAAAAAATACTCTTCGGACGAAATTTTCCGATGGAAAATCGTCGGCTGTTGCAAGATATCCCTGACCAGTTTTGGTGATCAGTTGCTCACCATGCAGATCTTACTTAATAATTTTTGGTTCATTGGTATCACCATAAGTTTATAAGATGTGTTCCATAAGTATGACACTTCCTATACTTCGTAATGCTAGAGACATAATGAGAGCTAGTTCGAGAACGACACATCAATTGACTACACGCGGTTTTGCAAGAGTTCCATCATCCTATTTAGTCTAAACTAAGCCTTTGACAGCACCAAAACCAGGCGTCGCTTTTCGAGAATCTATGACTCTTCACCTACGTCACTTCATGACAAGCGTTCAGTATAAACTGAGAAACTTATGTAACATGTCTTATGAACTTATGGTATCACCGTGCGACGCGTGATTCGATAGACTTTTAAAAAATCATTTCAAACCCTGAGATATTTTCACATTTTGCAAATTAATAACTATGGTTAAAGCAAAAAGGAATATACTATAAGAAGATATAAGTTGCGAGATCTTCCGCTTATACTCTTACGCCGGTGGACAAGTAAGCCCCACCTCTTTCATGTCCGTCATTACTCCGCCCTGTCCCATTGGATCCCGTGGGTGTTGGGTCATACAGACACGAATGACGTATTCCGACTATAGAAAAAAACCTCGAGCAAACTAAACAGAAAATGGAGGCTAACCGCGGTGCTGAAAAGGTACGACAGTCGTTTTCATGTGCCATTAACAACCTAGTTAAAGGTTTTGAATCTAACTTAGATTGAAGGTTATTGAAATTGTCTGCTAGTTCTGAACAAGCTGGTTACTCGGATTAAAGTAGTTGTTGGATATTTCCTTGTTTTAATGGTCAATGTTTTGGGGGGGGGGTGGTATATATCCGTAACCAAATGTTGTACACAACATGTTCATTGATACTTTCCACTCAGTTGTTCCCAATAAACACGATCCCTCATAATTGATGGACTTTTCAAAATCACCCTTTTTACCAGTGTCAGTGGATATATTGCTCAAGCTTATTTTCAAACACGGTAGCAGTATGACTCTCTCAGGTACTCACACTTTTTAAGAATAAAATTACTTACCAATTTTCGAACTAGCAGACGAATGGTTTGAGGCGCAAGGTTCAAGGGCATCTAAGTTGGACACTGAAGTATCGTTTTCAAGTTCAGGCAATATATAGGGTAAGTCGCTATCCAGATGAACCGGGGTCATTTCCGGCAAACCGTAGATCGGTTCAATATTTCCTTTTTCACGACACTTATTTTTAGATTCCTGTGCTTCCAAAGATTCTACAATTGATTCGTTCTCCATATTTCTTTCAAGGGACAATTCCAAATCGTTTTTTGACTTCGACATTCAGTTGAGGAACTCACACTTTCATGGACTGCGACGTAATATCCCGATTTTCTCTGTTTGTCAAGGACCTTTGACACGGAAAATTTTAAAATAATAAAAAGATTTGGCATTGATAAGTTTAGTACAACAGAATTCTAAGTCGAGGCTTAAAAAAATGTACTTTTTTAGTAATAATGTTATCATAAATGGTTAAGTGATTTTTTTACCTATTTGAGATTTTATGGACTATTTGAAATAAGCACCTCTGGGCAATCGCATACCACCTTGCCCTCTTGATAACAAAATTCTCGCGGTACGTGCTCCATGTCGAATGAAATTTAGCGCAAGATTTTTTAAAACTGGGCCAGATGTAGAGGGTGCAACGAATTTTTTTTTAACAGGAATGCAAAGCGTTATGCGATTGGTCGGAGGTGCTTATTTCAAATTATCCATAAAATCTCAACCTAATTTGAATTTTGAAATCATTTGGAGGTATTTCCTGAATATTTCATAATGTAGAAGAATCCATAAAAAATCGCTTGATTTCACCCTCCTTTTAACTTTTATAATAATTTATTTTACCCATGTGCATTTCTTTTATTATTGATTAAACTCTATAAAAATAATGTTATTAGTTATCACTTACACTGTTCTGATATTCTTGCTCTTTGGAGAGATAGATTCCTCTTTTATTTACTGTTTTCCAACTGTATGGCTAAAAAAATTCAAATTAACTGAAGTTGTTACGGATTCCGGAACAAAAGATAACTACACCAATTGCCGCCAAAAACTAATCTCTAGCAGTAGGTTTTAATTTTTGAGCACGGCGCGGCTGGGTGCCGGAGCTGGCACCAGGGGTATACCATAGCCAACTCGATCATGCGCTCCTGGACACAAGCTGCTCGCAGTCGCAGCGGCTAGAGTGCAGGCTTGGAAATAAGGTTTATTTCTGAACTAGTCCTCCGGACCAGTGACCCCTGATGTCTTAAATATGAAACTGGTCCCGGGACCAGTGACCCTTCCCCAATTTATTTTTCTACTGGTCCCAGGACTTGTGGTCGTTCTCTCTTCTAAAAAAATCTCTCTCGGCTTAGGGTTGTATACACAACTGGACTCCTGGAGTCGAAATTTATGTTAAAATGAAAATAATTAAAGAGGTCCCCATATCAAATTTTAATTAAAGTAGGAATTAATAAACTAGTCATTGGGACCAGTGACCCTCGCGTTTTGAATAAAAAAAGTGGTCCAAGCTATTAATAAACTGGTTTTTGACCTGTAAACCCGTCTTATTTCCTAGCCTGGTAGAGTGGGATATAGACCGAGTGGGGAAATGTAAAGCCCCGCCCATTGGCATGCGCAATAACCACTGGATGTCTTACTTCCAACAGCAACACGTAAATAGCGAGAAAATTTACTCTTTGGCTCGAAATTTAAAATGTTTAGTTTTAAATCATTGGCGTTTATATAGATAATGTTAGTTCAAAATTTTAATAAAAAGGTGAATATTTGTGTTATTATATAGATTTTAAAATATTTCCCACCATTTTTTAAACACAAGATATACATTGTTTATTACTAAACAATAAAGGATTTACATTCATTATTACGTTAGGAAAAATGGTTTAAGTTATTGGTAGCGATGATGCGTTAATTGTAAAATACCTGTACTTGCGTCTTTGCAAGGTCATGTCTTGCTTTTTCAATGAGAGACTACAGTTTTCTAATAGCTATTTTGTTTGAAGGTACATTTTTCTGTGAATTTTTGCAGTTAGTTCCAGGATAAGGAGAGTAGTCTTTGTAAAGTGCGGCGCTGAGGCAATTTTAGTTACCAAAAATGAAAATAATCACAATAAAGAAAGGAGGTCAATGGATAAAGGATGGGCGTGAAAAACATTCGAAGCTCTATAGGATGTGCAACTCCCTGTACAAAAAAGTAGGCAAGTTGATACTAGCGACGCCTGACTAACAGCGCTGGAAAGCCTGGCCCTTTGACGCGCTCGACGAAGCAGTACGAGTCGGCGGGACGTTGCTTTGCTTCTTGGCTTGAGGGGAGTACGCTGTCTATTGGTTTCTCTTCAAGTAAACAATGGAATGGTCTATTCATATACTAAACCTCGAATACAGTCCTGCACCGCTCAAAAACTTCATTTGTTAATATCTCAAAGGAAAGAGATGTGATATTGCCAAATGAAATGAATATAGGCCATATATTTATCTCAGTATTACAAGGTTAGGCACTTCAATTGAATTACCAACTGAAAATTGATATCATTTAAACAGATTTTTATTAATTTTAATATTCGTTACAATATTAAATGCTTGTACAACTAACTTTCTTTCTAAAAATGAAACTCAAACAATTAAAATTCACTTATAATAAAATCAGAGTAAGTAAAAAAATTAAAAAGTTAAAAATTTAGTAGTATTAACCTATAATGAAGATTATACATTAGCATTTAGAATTCTTTTGAATATTTAGTTATGGTTAGCGGTTTTGAATATTTATTGCGATCACGTGCGAAGGGTTTGCTGGTAAAGTCACAATGATCACATTAGAAGTGTTTTTCCCTACTGTGAACGCGTTGACGAGTCTGATAAAACTACTCTTTCAGCTCACCTAAAATCACAATGATCACTTACGAAGTTTTTCACCACCATGAATTCGTTGATGTGTGATCAATAAGGACTTCCACAGGCTAACATAGGTCACTATTCACATTTGAATGGTTTATTATGGTTTTTCACCACTGTGAATGCGTTGATGATTGATCAAATGAGCCCTATGCGTGCATGCATAGCCACACCGATCACATTTGAAGGGTTTTTCACCACTGTGAATGCGTGGACGTTTGATCAATAAGCTCTTCCACGCGATAGCGTATTCACTCTCATCGAATTTGGAGGGGTTTTCACCACTGTGAATGCGTTGATGTATGTTCAAACTACTCTTCTGTGTGGTTGCATATTCACAATGCTCACATTTGAATGGTGTTTCATCACCATGAATGCGTTTATGTCTGATCAAACCATTCTTACGAATACTTGCAAAGTCACACTGATCACATTTGAAGGATTTTTCATCACCGTGTACGCGTTGATGTCTGATCAAACCAATCTTACGAATACTTGCAAAGTCACACTGATCACATTTGAAGGATTTTTCATCATCGTGTATGCGTTCATGTTTGTTCAAATCATACTTCCGAGTACTTGCAAAGTCACAGAGATCACATTTGAAGGGTCTTTCCCCCCTGTGAATGCTTTGATGTATTTCCAAATCATACTTCCGAGTACAAGCAAAGTCACACTGATCGCATTTGAAGGGTCTTTCCCCCCTGCGCTGATGACTGATCTGATGACTGATCAAATGACCACTCTCTGTGGTTACAAATTCACACTGATCACATCTGAAGGGATTTACACCATGGTAAAGACGTTGATGTCTAATGAAACATTGCTTCCACACACTACTAAAGTCACAATGCTCGCATTTGAAGGGTGTTTCAATATGCATCGTGCTTTTATGCGCGATAAGATAATGCTTCCGTGTGCAGGCATATTCACACTGATCACATTTGAAGGGTAATTCACCGCTATGGGTGCGTTCATGCGCGATCAAATTACTCTCCAGCTTGCTGGCATAATCACACTGATTACATTTGAAGGGTCTTCCTTTTCCCCCAAAGTGAATGAGTTTGTGCTTGATAAAATTACTTTCCTGTGTGCTGGAAAATTCACACTGATCACATTTGAAGATTTGTTCTCTATTATGAATTTTGAAGCGAAGTTCAACAACTCTTTTATCTTCAATATTATGTTTTTCCTTGGATTTACCTACACAAATCAAAAAATACATTTCATAATGAAAAAATCATGTAACATCTGGAAAGCGCGATGATTCTATGAGATTTGACGGAGCTCGTATCACACCCCATAATTAGTCACGACCTTTCTAAAGTATCCGCCCACTTTTCACACACAGTGGGGACTAGGAGTGAAAGATTCTCAGAATCGCATCTATTTTTTCTTAGTAATATTCACGCGTAGTCCACAAATTAACATAAAAAAATTGTGTATTCTGCAAGCACACTTATATTTGGACCTAGGGGCGAGTTTTTGGGCTAAAGCTGAAAATGAGGCGAATTTACACTTCCCAACATTTAACTCAAATATTTCACAGAAATACGTATTCTAGTGGCATCGTTTGCTTAGATAACTAATAATGCCTAATCTTTTCCCAAAATCGAACATACGTAATTTCGCTGTAAGTAAAGCCTACATTTGTTTCACTTATCATATAAAAATTCTAATCTGATCATAAACGATAATAATTGAGGCGTTCAAGCTCTGGCTTTATTGCTTTTGCCATTATAATATTTTAAAGCCTTTCTCTGTGCCATCTTAGCTCAATCAGATTATCACAAGTTATTTCCCAGCATGCTCTGTTGATCCTCAAAAGACTGTTGGAAAATTTGAACTAGTTTCTGTTTGGACCGATGTCTTGATCTTTGTGATTGGCATCAGCAGTAGAGTTTAGAAATAAAATCACATTCGCTACTTTCACCAACAGGGGTCGAATGAATTTCATTCTTGTGTGTTAAGCCATCAAATTATGCAAATCAGTTCAATACATGAAATTACGTATAATGCACATTCTTAAAGGGTTCCACAATGTGTTTGCCCAACTTCATACAATCACCACTGACTAATAAGGCTTTTAGAAATTGCCGTAAAACTCGTCGGGGCTTTAGTTGTAGCTTATCCGTGGGGGGTTCAAATTATTGTGAACACAGCAAGTGACTTGGGGAGTCTTACAATATTTCTACTAAAATAATTTAAAATTTACACACCAGGCTGGTTGTGGTTCTGGTCCTCAGTGGGGACTCCTTCCGAACTACACAAATAAATTGTGATAAAATAAAACAATAAAATACACCTTTTTTCACTTGCAAACCTTTCATTTTGAGGTTGAGGTTGTTGCTGTTCCGCAACTGGTAGGGATAATGCTTGGCTATCTGGTTCTGAATCATTATCAACTTGTTCAATTTTTGGCTCTGAATCATAATCAACTGGTTCAACTTTCACTGATGCATCGTTAGCCTTTTGAACAGTTTCATTTTTCTCCTAATTTTTAAACAATTAACAATGATTAATGAATATTCCTAACATCTAATCTCATCTTCGCGTGTTCATCAAATGAACAATGTCGCGTACCTTGAGATCTTTGACTTTGTTTTTCAATTCTTCTCTGACCTTATTGAGCCTGTCAATTTTATCTCCTTGCTCATTAATAGTTAGCTCATTTTCCATTCGCTCTTTTCTCACGTTTGAAATTAAAACGTCAAACTAAAAATTCAAATAAGATTCCATTACAAAAGCTGATTTCCATGGGACATTAAGGACAAACAAGAGAGAGAGAGGAAACCAATGTCCTTTAAACAACATTGATAATCCTCATTTTCAATGATGCTTAAAACAAGGGACCTTCATCCTCTAAACTTCTAGCCAATGAGAGTGAAATTTTTCATTGGCAGGACATTTACAAAAGTTCAATGTTCAACCGCCATTTAATGGGGGTAGTTAATGTTATTTTGAATCTCATAACGACTTCATAGGGGACAGAAAAACTAGGCGCTTTCGCTCAAGCATGTTTTATGTTAGATTTCCTCGTAATGTTTTTTCTATGGGAATAATATTTGGGAAGTTTTCTCGTTTTGTCAAATAGTACCTTGTTCCTCAGTTTCTTCATTGTATCATCTTTGCTTAAGAAACAATCATTCTTATCCATTTCCTAGAACAAACAGCAGTTTTTTTTTTGTAATTTCACGCGGTAGAACAATATTTTTTGCTCAAATACCTCTCCGAGAACAACTCTTTGAGAATCGGCCAAATTCATATAGGCTTTGCGTAAAGACAGTTTATGGCGACACATTTCTTTCCTAAAATTAAACATTGAAACATGAAACATTTATTGAAAAACAAGCTAAGGAATGGAGAAAAATGTTGATATTTTAAACTAATAGGAGTTTACAGTGTTGCTAGGACCTTTGTGAGACAAAGAGTTTCAAGGCTGAAAGGTTTGATTAGTGCAAGAGCATTGTTACAAATTCCGACGGAATGTCGTTGAACTGTGATTAATGAGGGAATGTACATCACGACGTGATTAGTGAGGGAATGCACATCACGACGTGATTAGTGAGGGAATGTACATCACGACGTGATTAATGAGGGAATGTACATCACGACGTGATTAATGAGGGAATGTACATCACGACGTGATTAATGAGGGAATGTACATCACGACGTGATTAATGAGGGAATGCACATCACGACGTGATTAGTGAGGGAATGTACATCACGACGTGATTAATGAGGGAATGTACATCACGACGTGATTAATGAGGGAATGTACATCACGACGTGATTAATGAGGGAGTGTACATCACGACGTGATTAATGAGGGAATGTACATCACGACGTGATTAGTGAGGGAATGCACATCACGACGTGATTAGTGAGGGAATGCACATCACGACGTGATTAGTGAGGGAATGTACATCACGACGTGATTAATGAGGGAATGTACATCACGACGTGATTAGTGAGGGAATGTCCATCACGACGTGATTAGTGAGGGAATGTCCATCACGACGTGATTAGTGAGGGAATGTACATCACGACGTGATTAGTGAGGGAATGTACATCACGACGTGATTAATGAGGGAATGTACATCACGACGTGATTAGTGAGGGAATGTACATCACGACGTGATTAGTGAGGGAATGTACATCACGACGGGATTAGTGAGGGAATGTACATCACGACGGGATTAGTGAGGGAATGTACATCACGACGGGATTAGTGAGGGAATGTACATCACGACGTGATTAATGAGGGAATGTACATCACGACGTGATTAGTGAGGGAATGCACATCACGACGTGATTAGTGAGGGAATGCACATCACGACGTGATTAGTGAGGGAATGCACATCACGACGTGATTAGTGAGGGAATGTACATCACGACGTGATTAATGAGGGAATGTACATCACGACGTGATTAATGAGGGAATGTACATCACGACGTGATTAATGAGGGAATGTACATCACGACGTGATTAATGAGGGAATGTACATCACGACGTGATTAATGAGGGAATGTACATCACGACGTGATTAATGAGGGAATGTACATCACGACGTGATTAGTGAGGGAATGCACATCACGACGTGATTAGTGAGGGAATGCACATCACGACGTGATTAGTGAGGGAATGTACATCACGACGTGATTAATGAGGGAATGTACATCATGACGTGATTAGTGAGGGAATGTCCATCACGACGTGATTAGTGAGGGAATGTCCATCACGACGTGATTAGTGAGGGAATGTACATCACGACGTGATTAGTGAGGGAATGTACATCACGACGTGATTAGTGAGGGAATGTACATCACGACGTGATTAATGAGGGAATGTACATCACGACGTGATTAATGAGGGAATGTACATCACGACGTGATTAATGAGGGAATGTACATCACGACGTGATTAATGAGGGAATGTACATCACGACGTGATTAATGAGGGAATGTACATCACGACGTGATTAATGAGGGAATGTACATCACGACGTGATTAATGAGGGAATGTACATCACGACGTGATTAATGAGGGAATGTACATCACGACGTGATTAATGAGGGAATGTACATCACGACGTGATTAGTGAGGGAATGTACATCACGACGTGATTAGTGAGGGAATGTACATCACGACGTGATTAGTGAGGGAATGTACATCACGACGTGATTAGTGAGGGAATGTACATCACGACGTGATTAGTGAGGGAATGTACATCACGACGTGATTAGTGAGGGAATGTACATCACGACGTGATTAGTGAGGGAATGTACATCACGACGTGATTAATGAGGGAATGTACATCACGACGTGATTAATGAGGGAATGCACATCACGACGTGATTAGTGAGGGAATGCACATCACGACGTGATTAGTGAGGGAATGCACATCACGACGTGATTAGTGAGGGAATGTACATCACGACGTGATTAATGAGGGAATGTACATCACGACGTGATTAGTGAGGGAATGTCCATCACGACGTGATTAGTGAGGGAATGTACATCACGACGTGATTAGTGAGGGAATGTACATCACGACGTGATTAGTGAGGGAATGTACATCACGACGTGATTAGTGAGGGAATGTACATCACGACGTGATTAGTGAGGGAATGTACATCACGACGTGATTAGTGAGGGAATGTACATCACGACGTGATTAGTGAGGGAATGTACATCACGACGTGATTAGTGAGGGAATGTACATCACGACGTGATTAGTGAGGGAATGTACATCACGACGTGATTAGTGAGGGAATGTACATCACGACGTGATTAATGAGGGAATGTACATCACGACGTGATTAATGAGGGAATGTACATCACGACGTGATTAATGAGGGAATGTACATCACGACGTGATTAATGAGGGAATGTACATCACGACGTGATTAATGAGGGAATGTACATCACGACGTGATTAGTGAGGGAATGTACATCACGACGTGATTAATGAGGGAATGTACATCACGACGTGATTAATGAGGGAATGTACATCACGACGTGATTAATGAGGGAATGTACATCACGACGTGATTGAGGGAATGTACATCACGACGTGATTAATGAGGGAATGTACATCACGACGTGATTAGTGAGGGAATGTCCATCACGACGTGATTAGTGAGGGAATGTACATCACGACGTGATTAGTGAGGGAATGTACATCACGACGTGATTAATGAGGGAATGTACATCACGACGTGATTAGTGAGGGAATGTACATCACGACGTGATTAGTGAGGGAATGTACATCACGACGGGATTAGTGAGGGAATGTACATCACGACGGGATTAGTGAGGGAATGTACATCACGACGGGATTAGTGAGGGAATGTACATCACGACGTGATTAATGAGGGAATGTACATCACGACGTGATTAGTGAGGGAATGCACATCACGACGTGATTAGTGAGGGAATGCACATCACGACGTGATTAGTGAGGGAATGCACATCACGACGTGATTAGTGAGGGAATGTACATCACGACGTGATTAATGAGGGAATGTACATCACGACGTGATTAATGAGGGAATGTACATCACGACGTGATTAATGAGGGAATGTACATCACGACGTGATTAATGAGGGAATGTACATCACGACGTGATTAATGAGGGAATGTACATCACGACGTGATTAGTGAGGGAATGCACATCACGACGTGATTAGTGAGGGAATGCACATCACGACGTGATTAGTGAGGGAATGTACATCACGACGTGATTAATGAGGGAATGTACATCATGACGTGATTAGTGAGGGAATGTCCATCACGACGTGATTAGTGAGGGAATGTCCATCACGACGTGATTAGTGAGGGAATGTACATCACGACGTGATTAGTGAGGGAATGTACATCACGACGTGATTAGTGAGGGAATGTACATCACGACGTGATTAGTGAGGGAATGTACATCACGACGTGATTAATGAGGGAATGTACATCACGACGTGATTAATGAGGGAATGTACATCACGACGTGATTAATGAGGGAATGTACATCACGACGTGATTAATGAGGGAATGTACATCACGACGTGATTAATGAGGGAATGTACATCACGACGTGATTAATGAGGGAATGTACATCACGACGTGATTAATGAGGGAATGTACATCACGACGTGATTAATGAGGGAATGTACATCACGACGTGATTAGTGAGGGAATGTACATCATGACGTGATTAGTGAGGGAATGTACATCACGACGTGATTAGTGAGGGAATGTACATCACGACGTGATTAGTGAGGGAATGTACATCACGACGTGATTAGTGAGGGAATGTACATCACGACGTGATTAGTGAGGGAATGTACATCACGACGTGATTAGTGAGGGAATGTACATCACGACGTGATTAATGAGGGAATGTACATCACGACGTGATTAATGAGGGAATGTACATCACGACGTGATTAATGAGGGAATGTACATCACGACGTGATTAGTGAGGGAATGCACATCACGACGTGATTAGTGAGGGAATGCACATCACGACGTGATTAGTGAGGGAATGTACATCACGACGTGATTAATGAGGGAATGTACATCATGACGTGATTAGTGAGGGAATGTCCATCACGACGTGATTAGTGAGGGAATGTACATCACGACGTGATTAGTGAGGGAATGTACATCACGACGTGATTAGTGAGGGAATGTACATCATGACGTGATTAGTGAGGGAATGTACATCACGACGTGATTAGTGAGGGAATGTACATCACGACGTGATTAGTGAGGGAATGTACATCACGACGTGATTAGTGAGGGAATGTACATCACGACGTGATTAGTGAGGGAATGTACATCACGACGTGATTAGTGAGGGAATGTACATCACGACGTGATTAGTGAGGGAATGTACATCACGACGTGATTAATGAGGGAATGTACATCACGACGTGATTAATGAGGGAATGTACATCACGACGTGATTAATGAGGGAATGTACATCACGACGTGATTAATGAGGGAATGTACATCACGACGTGATTAGTGAGGGAATGTACATCACGACGTGATTAATGAGGGAATGTACATCACGACGTGATTAATGAGGGAATGTACATCACGACGTGATTGAGGGAATGTACATCACGACGTGATTAATGAGGGAATGTACATCACGACGTGATTAATGAGGGAATGTACATCACGACGTGATTAATGAGGGAATGTACATCACGACGTGATTAATGAGGGAATGTACATCACGACGTGATTAATGAGGGAATGTACATCACGACGTGATTAATGAGGGAATGTACATCACGACGTGATTAATGAGGGAATGTACATCACGACGTGATTAATGAGGGAATGTACATCACGACGTGATTAATGAGGGAATGTACATCACGACGTGATTAATGAGGGAATGTACATCATGACGTGATTAATGAGGGAATGTACATCATGACGTGATTAATGAGGGAATGTACATCATGACGTGATTAATGAGGGAATGTACATCATGACGTGATTAATGAGGGAATGTACATCACGACGTGATTAATGAGGGAATGTACATCACGACGTGATTAATGAGGGAATGTACATCATGACGTGATTAGTGAGGGAATGTACATCATGACGTGATTAGTGAGGGAATGTACATCATGACGTGTTTTTTGAAGAGTTCACGATTTCTAATTAACTTAACGATTTTCATTTCTCTGACCCATTGGCCATTCTAAGATAGATGCAACAAAGAACTGAAACCTGTTTCATGTTAGCCCGGATTAGGTCAGCTTCGATAAGGTTTCGCCAGGCCAGTTACATTAAACCTCTTGAGGCATTCTTCAAGTTCGAAATATTTTTATTACTTACCAGCTTAAAGGCTTCAACGTAACAACACAATCTTTCAACGAATACATCCTACTTGTCCTCTTTTACACGCCAAAGAATCAGATTAAACCAATCATTCAAGGCAAGGCTATAAGTCAAGCCCTATATCGTCTAACTGAATGGTTTTGCATTTACTACTTGTTTTTCTCTAGTTGGAGAAAGAGTTTCTTCTTTTACTAATAGTATTTCTAGTACTGAGCATTAGTAATTTTAGTAATGCGCATTTAAAGGCTTCCGTCTACTTTGTTTGTTGATGTTGACCGCTTAACGTGTCATAATAAGATAAGAATGACTAGCAGACAGCTAAGTTTCCCAGTCTCGGGCTTGGAGGTGGTATTATTTTTATTATTGGAGTGGCATTTAGATAAAACCTTTGCCAACAGTATTAATAATGTTGGCGAAGATAATGCAATACTTATCTGACTAATCTCTAGACTCAGCAGGCTGAGAATGTGAGAAATAAGGTGGTGGCCCTGGAAAAATGTCCACTTTAAAAATCCTTATTCTTAATTCTCAGCCTTAGCGCGAGTCCGGCAGAAATTTCCGTTCGGTTTTTCTGGGCTAGTTTGGCCACAGTGGTTTTGCAAATTGCTTTTGCGTTCTGGCAAATTGACGACCTTTCAAGTTTCAATCACCGTCATCGAGAAATATGCGACAGCAGTTTTCAAAAACCATAGCCCACTCGATCACGCACTCAACGACGCAAACTTCCTCGGAAAAAAGAACTGAAATTCTGCCGGACTCGCGACGTAAAAATAATTTCAGACCTTTGAACAAACTAGCAAAATGAAACACAAATTATTTCAATACCAAACCTAGTCAGCTTTTCCCGCCCTTTGATTACGTTATTTGTTATATTAATCTAGAATATTTGATTAATTATAATTAAACCTTCAACACTATTTATAATGAATACTCTTAATGTTATTATAATGAATTATCTTATCAACGGCTCAATCAATCGCTTGAGGTATGTCTCATAAAGGCGTCAATTAGCCAGAACGTAGCAGACCTTGAAAACTGTGTGTAGAACTGTAGATCAAGACTACGTGATTAATTATAAAAAAAACGTCTTGGTTTGGACCAAGGCCGAAAAAACAAACGATATGTGTGAGGTTTATCAATTGGCTGAAGTTTCAGATATTGCAATTTTTTTAGTTATTTTTATCCATTTAATCCTTAATCAATATTAAATTCAATCAACTGATTTTACTGTTAATCTATCTATTCCCTCTAAATTAATTGAAAAAATTACATATCTACGCTTTTTCAAGAACAATTACATTTTCCGAAAACATTAATTTTATCATGAAATTAATTATTTTGAAGGGAGTACGTGTTGAGAACTTAGTATTGAATATTTGAAATACTCTGTCTAAAAAGACCAAGCGAACTTTGACATAATTCGAAAGGAAAATGTAAATATTTAAATGTGGATGCCAAACCAGGGTGTTGCACGAATTACTCGAAATGCTACATTTCTAATGTCGCGACTGTGAAAGAAAGGTTGCACTGCAATTTCCCTCTTCGTGCTTTAAACTTTCTTGAGGGGGGGGGGTTAAGTTAAGTGTGACCTTCTTCGCTTAACTGGTAATGAATGGAAATGAATACAAAAGCCATTCGTACTGAAACGTATTTCTTTTTATGTAATCTTTACCTAAACCTTTGGCTATATTTATACCGATATCATATTTTTCCAGTGCTACAGATAGCTACCTACTAACAAAAACCACACAGGATAAACGATGTTGCTTTGTCTTAAGTATACGGCATTCGTTTATTAACTAGTCTGAACAAAATAAATTTAAATTATCATATTTTTTTTAACATCAGTCTTCTTAGCAAGTTACCGATTTAAGTTTTTTTTTTGATGCAAACTTGAAAATTTGTCAAGCCAGCTGCTGCCAGCAACAATTAAAACTATGTCCGTCAAGGTGCTTATACGAAATCCCTTCAAAATAATTAATTTCATGATAAAATGTTTTCGGAAAATGTAATTGTTCTTGAAAAAGCGTAGATATGTAATTTTTTCAATTAATTTAGAGGGAATAGATCGATTAACAGTAAAATCAGTTGATTGAATTTAATATTGATTAAGGATTAAATGGATAAAAATAACTAAAAAAATTGCAATATCTGAACTTCAGCCAATTGATAAACCTCACACATATCGTTTGTTTTTTCGGCCTTGGTCCAAACCAACACGTTTTTTTATAATATCTGTTACTTCAGTCTTAATGTAATTAAATTTTGAATAATTATGTTTGCTTTAGCGTCATACATTTGGGGTTGATCTATTTCTAATTGCTTAAAGAAGTACTTCAGTATCGTTAATTACATATAACTTATATCCAATAACATTGATTTCGATAAGCATATAATGTTGCACTTTATTTATGAAAGAGGCTTAAAAACGACGGTATTTCAAATATGGAAGAAAAATATTTGTTTCGTACACTGTATACATATACAGTGGTGTCGAGATCAGACCAACAGCTTCCTTTATGTACAACCCCCAATACTGCCAACGGGTGATGTCATACTAAATTATACAGGGTGTAAATAAATGTTTAGAATTCATGTTTTATTGTATGCAAGTGACAACGAGTGACAAGGTACAAAAAGAATACTGGAGAATGCAACAAAATATTTTAAAGCACTGTCCTACGATTAGTCTTAGAACGTGGGCCTCAAATTACAACCTCTTAACTGTTTGGTAAACACCTCAACGTAAATATTCGACGTTTCTACCATTGTGGTTTAGGCACTCTTCCAGACGACTGTCCATGTCTTGCAATACATTTGCAAGCAGTAAACTCATGACGCATGGTGAGACTAATGGTATTGCCGTCTTACGAAATCCTCGTCCGATAAGGCTTGATGTATGGGGGGGTATGATAATGCCGGTAGTGATGCCCTTGTAAACTGGCACAAACAGTAGAATGGCTTAGTGCAACTTCTTGTTCCACCGCTCTACTATTAGCATGAATTGGCTTCAAAACGTGCTACGATGTCAAAATCTATATCCTCATTACAGACTATACAGTCTCTTCTACGTTCACGATCTTGCACTACCGAAATCACGAAGGTGCTCGCCAATGTCGGAAAAGGTGCTTCGCACCGGATGTTGTCGGTGTGGAAACCGTTCGGCATAAAGCACTGCCTTTAGTTGAACGTTACTGCGACCTTCACCCAAAATAAACATCCTGTCCAATTTGTCCTGGTTGGAATAGGTTGGCATTTTGCTAGGAAATGAGACTAACTACTGTAATTCTACTACTTAGCTCCTACACTGAAGACCCTGTATATGAAAAGGGACCGGAAGTACCTCAAAGTTGAGTTTTCAAAGATTGCCAGATTGAGCAGGTCATGGGATTTAAAGTGATGAAGGTCGCTTTAACGTTCAACAAGTGACACTGCGGTATGTTTTTGGTGCTCCAATGTCCTCACCCGATAGGTCCAAACAATTACCATCCTGGTTTTTCGGCTCAGCGTTGCGGTATTGCCGGCTCCATTAGAAATACAAGGTCTGTAGTGTTACAATTGTAACTATACTCCTGTTAAAAAGGCACACAAACTGTACCCCCGCCCCCTCCCCCCAAAAAACATTTAAATTTCGCGCCTTTTCAATGGCTCTCTTTTCAATATGGGAAAAATGATTTTAAATGACAATTAAGTGTAAGAATTAAACAGGAAAATGGAGGCTGAGTGAAAGATAAGTGTAGTTTTAATTATAATTTGTTAGTTTAATTATAAAGTATCCATGAATTTACCAAAAACATTCGTGTTTTGGGTTAATTTCACATAAATTATACTTGATTAAGTTTAATTTAACGGTTTATCTAGTGTGGATCTAGTTTATAATACAAGTTTCAATGAAATATTAACTTTAATTGCAAATTTTTATCATACCACGTGCTAAATTTGCGGTAACATAAAGATCATCTATAACATATGTTAATGAATGATGTGATTCTATAGTTTAGCAACTTTGGCTTCAATAACAGTAATTAAATTAAATACCTAAACAATTCATAGCAATTTAGACAAATAAACAAACGGCAATGTGAACTGTGGAGATAGCGAACAATGTAACCCTCCGTTGCTGACGTGGTTACGTTGGAAAAATCTGCGCTGATGTAAACATGGAAATTATTTGACTAATTAAATTACATAACGACACTGTCCTCCTGGATTAATCAGCACCACTGTTACTTATATTTATGAATTAACAAAATCCACTGTTGGTAACAAATAGTTAAACTGCGCTAACGTAAACACCACGACTCTTTTAACTTCCGTAGGGAAACATATTAAACTTTTTGTCATCTTACCAGTAGTATTTTGAACTTTTCGATCTTTTCAGGGTGAAAAGCACTATCTTTATTTCAACACGTTAATAATTTGAATAGGTATGCCATTATTGTAAATACAGCATAAAAAACCTAGGGTTAACCCGGTTAGGCTATGTTTCTAGCATAAAACGGAGCAGACTATACAGTAACACAGGATTCCAAAACAAATGAGAGCTGGAAATCAGCCTTTTTAATAATCTTTAAAGAGGAAAGACACTATATGAGACCAGGGGCGGAAATAAGAAATATTTCTTATAGGACATGTGTCCAGTGATCCCCCGTTCGACTGGAAAAATTAGAGGACATTGTCCACTGGAGTGTGCAAAAATAGTGTCGCATCTTCATAGTCAAGCTATGAAAACTTCGGAAATATTTACTGGTCAACCGTCCAGTGACCCCTTAGTTTTTAAAATAAAATTATGGGACATTTTAAAATTTTATTGGACAATGTCCCGTGTCCTGTGCTTATTTCTGGCCCTGTATGAGACTATAATTACATAGAGTAACTAAAATAGGGTAATGGCAGCCCTCTGCCTTCGACTGTATTAAGCTCTATGGGGAAATAACATGGGGTGCCATTAGTCTATACGACTTAAGCCTTGGCCGTAAAGAACGTCGAAAAGCTTACTTTAAATGATATAAAAACTTCTATTAACTGTAATTATTTACCTGAATTACTTTTCTAGACGAAAATTCGACCTGATAACGACGTATTTCTTATAAAGGGTGCTACAGTTAATTAGAAAATACATATAAAGGTGCTCAAGCTCGGATGAAATACCAAAGTAATTTGTTAGCGTCCACTGCTAAGAAATTAGGAAAATATGCAAGAAAGCCAACATTTGCAATATGTCAACGTAACTTGTTACACCCACAAACCTAGGCCCTTCTAGTTGTCAACGAGAACGAAATGTAGAATTAGTTTTAAGCGTGCTATAAGGTTAGGCTGACTTCTGACCCAAAATTAATTTTTTGACGTACTATCTTAATTAGTTAAATTACAAAAATTAGAAGTCATTAATTAAAAATCGAAACAGGTAAGTTTCCCATTTAATAAATGCTTGTTAATTTAGAAGTATTCCGAAAACTAACTTCGCTATACTTTTTCCGTATGGCCTATGACAATTTCCTCAAAAAAACGAAAATTTTTTCATGGTCAGCGTGATGTAGATTGTAGACTATCGTGGACCAAAATCTTGCTCTACTCGTGACAGGAAAATTGTCAAAACTAAATTCAGACTTAAATAACAAATAATTATTTTTAAGCGCTTTAATTGCAAAAGTAGAAATATATAATGGATAATTTATTAAAATATCAATATTTTACCTTCAAACTCCAAAATTAAACATTATAAATTAAATTAAATATAAAATGTAGTAAAAGTGAACAACATGTGGTATTCCAAAACTAAATGCTATTTCTTCAAGACTTAATGGGCTATCTCGTTCCCCTTTTGGTGATATCTTTTAAAAAATTAGCTAATTAATCTATTATTTCCTTTGAACCACTAGCAGACCATCAAATCAGAATGTAGAGCATAAGATCTGGTTGGACTCGCATAAACGTTTTCATTTGTTTATATGTAATTATGTATGATGTTGCCCCCCAAAGGTTAGGTAACTTACCTCAATTGAAATTACAATCTGAAAACCGATATCATTTAAGCAGATTTTATAGATTTTCATATTCATACAAATTCATTTACAATAAAACAAAATCAAAATATCAAGAAAACAATTTACATTATTTCAGAATCAAATTGTAATTGAAGATTGGATAATGGTATCATCCATTACAACTCCGTGATAGTTTTCAATGATTTTAAATATCAAAATAAACATATATTTCATAGGTAATTAGACAGCTATGTCTAATTACAGTTATGTAATCTACCTGAAATGAAAGCTAGCAAAGTTTTCGGGTTATAATCAATGTCGGGCGCAATTTTTATCACACCAAGAACAAAATATTGCCCGGAGTAGTGCGTGCAACGGAATGGTTATTAGGAATTTGTCAAAACAACATCGTTTCATTCAATAGCGAAATCTCAATTTATTTCGATTTTTACAATGATTGGAAATTTTTCATTATACAAATAGGTCTTACAATAAAAACATTCCTTGATTTTACTCTTTACTAGTCCTTCAAATCCATGTGCTTTCCACGCAATGTTAAAACTTTAATTGTTTTTAACCACTATGAACGCGTTTATGAGAGGCCAAATGACACTTCCGCGTGCTGGCATATTCACACTCGCCACATTTGAATGGTTTTTCACTACCACCACTGTGAGTACGTCGATGTACCATCAAATTCCTCTTATACGTACATTTATAGTCACACTGATCACATTTTAAAGGTTTTTTACCAATGTGAATGCGCTTATGTGTCATCAAAGTAGTCTTCTGTCTGCTGGCATAGTCACACTGATCACATTTGAATGGTTTTTTGCCAGTGTGAATGCGCTGATGGTCAATCAATCGACTCTTGCGTGTGCCAGCATAGTCACAGTGATCACATTTAAAGGGTTTTTCATCACTATGAATGCGCTGATGTACGGTCAACTGGCTTTTAATTATGGAGGCATAGTCGCACTGATTACATTTGAAGGGTTTTTCATTACCGTGAATACGTTTATGTAAAATCAAACCACCTTGCTGCGTACATTTATAGCCACACTGATCACATTTAAAGGGCTTTTCACCACTGTGAACGCGTTGATGGTTAATAAGGTCACGCTTGTTCTTGCTGGAATAATCACACTGATCACATTTGAAGATTTTTTCAGAACTGTGAACGCGTTTATGTTTAATCAAATAATTCTTTCTCGCGCTAGCATATTCACACTGATCACCTTTGAATTGTTTTCGATCACTGTGAAAGCGTTTATGTTTAATCAAAAAATTCTTGCTCGTGCTAGAAAATTCACACCGATCACATTTGAAAGGTTTTTCAGAACTGTGAGAGCGTTTATGTTTAATCAAAAAATTCTTGCTCGAGCTAGCATATTCACACTGATCACATTTGAATGGTTTTCCATCACTGTGAATGCTTTGATGCGTGATCAAACTACTCTTCCGCGTGCATTGATAGTCACATTGATGGCATGAGAAGTGTTTTTCACCGCTGTGAATCCGTTTATGTTCGATCAAATTATACTTCCACAGGCTAGAAAAGTCACATTGATCACATTTGAAGGGTTTCTCACCACTATGAATGCTCTTGTGTCCGATCAGAAGATGCTTCTGCGCGAAGGCATATTCACACTGATCACATTTAAAAGGTCTTTCACCACTGTGAACTCGCTGATGCACGATCAAATTAGTTTTCAGTCTGGTGGAATAGTCACAATGATCACACTTGAAAGGTCTTTCAGCACTGTGAATTCGTTTATGTCTGACCAAATATTTCTTCATTGTGCCGACATAATCACACTGATCGCATTTGAAGGGCTTTCCATCACTGTGAAGGCGTTTATGTTTGATCAAATCACGCTTCAGCTTGCTGCCGTAGTCACACTGATCACATTTGAAGTGTTTTCCACCACTGTGTTTACGTCGTTGATGTCTGAACAAATTACTTTTGTGTGAAAAGGAAAATTTACACTGATCACATTTGAAGCTTTGTTCTCTAGCACGAATTTTAGAGCGATGTTCTACACCTCTTTTATCTTCAATATTTTGATTTTTCTTGGATTTACCTACAGAAAGCAAAACTACATTTCTTTCAGAAAATGTAACATCTGGAAAACATAGATTCGACACAAGGAAACTGCGATGATTCTATGAGATGTGGACGGAGCTCGTGTCACACCCGGGTCATTCCATGTGATATGAGTCAAGTCGTTAACCATGGGTCGGCGGATTTTGATGAAATTTGGCACAAATGATCTTGTGGCTATTAGAAAAGAGAAACCGGAATAGTTTTTAAAAAAAAATTAGCGGTTTATTTTTTACGTCAAAATTTGTATCACCCCAGAAAAACGGTGTTTCTCAAAAGTCATTTTGGTACCTTTTAGAAAATCTGCAATAACTTTCTAGTGTTCTGTGCGAATTCAATCAAATTTGCATACAATACGTAATATAACCCAGGAAATTGATTAAGCGACTAAAAAATTAGCGTATCTAGTTTCGTTCACGAGTTACAGAAGTATTTTTGAGAAAAAAATAAATTTTCGGGGGTCTCGTTTTTGGGCCTATGGAGAAAAACGTCCAACTCGAAAAACCTTATAAAATATCCTGAATTATAGAGCTCGAAGAGACCTTTCTAACGGTGTATTAATATATTAGCAAAAACGGATTTATGCACTAAGAACGTGGGATCATAGCTTTAGCCTCTGATACCATCCTCGCATACTTTATTGAGAAACTTCGTCTGCTTATATTTTGACTCCACCCACAAATTCTGTGTATAGACTCGAGACTTCTCTATTTTTGTGGTTAAATATTTTTTCCGAAATTGCGCCAGTGGTAAAAAAGCAAAGTGGACAACAATGCTATATAACTCCCGATTTAGTGGAATTAAGTTTTAATGTTAAGAATATAAATAATTGATGTTTCTTTTTTAAGCATCTAGTTTTTCTTTCTTTATATATTTAACCACGAAAATAGAGATATACAGAATTTGTGGGTGGAGTCAAAATATAAGCAGACGACGTTTCTCAATAAAGTATGCGAGGATGGGTAGTGAATTTGCTACCTTCAACGTTCTTCTCACATAAATCCGTTTTTGATATTAGAGTATTTTGTTCCTCGTAGCCTAAATATTTAATTTAAATAAACACAAATTTTTCTTCAAAATATAAAATATTTATTTGCTTTAATGGTAAATTACGTTTTGATAAGAGCATGAAACATTTTTTGAACTTGCTTAGGGCAATCATCATCTAGTTTATAGTATCTTCTAGAATTGCTAGAAGCCTGTGGCTCGGGTAATTCGCATATAACATTATTAAGTGGGACAAGTTAAAGCGCTCGTCAGTTGTCTTAGGCCATGTGAGCAAATTCGTCTGTGAGTCCCTCACCATAAATTTCAGCATGAAATCGCTTTCATCCTTAAAGGAGGCCAGCACAAGGGCAACGTACAACTCTTAATCGTAAATAGCAGCAACATATTGTCCCACTGATATATCCAAATAAGCAATAGTGTTAATTACCTTAGCGATGATGCAAGGTCACAGTATAAAAATCGGAAAAATTATATTAATTTATGTCAACACGAAATTGATTTCGGAATAACAGCAGAATGGAACTTTTTAGCTACCAGCCATAGCAAGAGTGCTTGCGACGGCATAGGAGGTACGGCAAAACGCATTGTAGCCAGAGCTTCTCTGCAATTGCCATTACAGAACAAATAGTCACGTCGAATAAATGTTTTGAGTGGTCGAAAGAAAATATAAAACGGATTAGATTTTTTTTGGGTTTCTAAAGAAGAAATTCAACATCAAATTGAAATGTACCGCGTATCATCAGATACTTGCAGCACAAAAGTTTTTATTGGGATAAATGACGATAAAAACACTATTGCTTTTTTGGATATATCAGTGGGACAATATGTTGCTGTTTACGACTGTCGCGACTAGACATACTTTTTAAGAAAGTTTAAAATTTGTTTATTGTTTTAAAAAGTGTAATATTGATTTGTAATGAAAGGTTTATAAAATTTACTTCAAATTATTAACGTTAAAATACTTTAAATATCTGACCATAAAATGACCAACAGAAATATAATTTTTTCCAAGAAGGGTAACTTGACCTATGAAATATTTGTAATTTATATCTACAGGCAAAGACTACCTATTGTTAGGGTACGGAAATTTTAAAGAAATATAGAAAAATATGGTCATAGGCAATGTAAAAACGAACGAAAGAAGACGCGTAGTAAGCTCTCCGAAAATTTTCAAATGTATAAGCTTTTTCCATCAGTTATATTAAAATAAAACAAATTACGACTCGGATTGTTTCTCGAATTATAAAAACGACCAATAGTGGTACGTTGCCCTTGTGCTGGCCTCCTTTAAGGATGAAAGCGATTTCATGCTGAAATTTATGGTGAGGGACTCACAGACGAATTTGCTCACATGGCCTAAGACAACTGACGAGCGCTTTAACTTGTCCCACTTAATAATGTTATATGCGAATTACCCGAGCCACAGGCTTCTAGCAATTCTAGAAGATACTAAAAACTAGATGATGATTGCCCTAAGCAAGTTCAAAAAATGTTTCATGCTCTTATCAAAACGTAATTTACCATTAAAGCAAATAAATATTTTATATTTTGAAGAAAAATTTGTGTTTATTTAAATTAAATATTTAGGCTACGAGGAACAAAATACTCTAATATATTAATACACCGTTAGAAAGGTCTCTTCGAGCTCTATAATTCAGGATATTTTATAAGGTTTTTCGAGTTGGACGTTTTTCTCCATAGGCCCAAAAACGAGACCCCCGAAAATTTATTTTTTTTCTCAAAAATGCTTCTGTAACTCGTGAACGAAACTAGATACGCTAATTTTTTAGTCGCTTAATCAATTTCCTGGGTTATATTACGTATTGTATGCAAATTTGATTGAATTCGCACAGAACACTAGAAAGTTATTGCAGATTTTCTAAAAGGTACCAAAATGACTTTTGAGAAACACAGTTTTTCTGGGGTGATACAAATTTTGACGTAAAAAATAAACCGCTAATTTTTTTTAAAAAACTATTCCGGTTTCTCTTTTCTAATAGCCACAAGATCATTTGTGCCAAATTTCATCAAAATCCGCCGACCCATGGTTAACGACTTGACTCTAGGGGTGTGCGGGTAGTGATTTTTCAATTTCGAATCGGGTTCGGGTAATCAAAAATACTGTTATCGGGTATCGGGGCGGGTACCCGAATTTTTGTCTGGTATTCGGGTAATTAGGCTTAGCCGAAAAATGGTTGTCGGGTAACAGTCGGGTATTAAAAGTTAGACGAATAGTTAGTTATAGGTGTGGGTACCCAAATTTTTTGCCTGGTATTCAGGTAATTAGGCAAATTGATATTTCCTTCAAAAATTCCATTTAGTACACTATTCTTCCAGTTATATCTCAATCCTGGGTTATTCAATGTATGCTCTTTCTTAGTTTCTTTCTTTTTGATGCCCGCTTTCACTTTCTTAACCCTTAGTTTTATTTCAACACAGAATACTGGCAATGTATAGGCAAGAAGTTATATCAGTATCTCAGAGAGAAGGTATAAGATGCCTTTGTATTCGCGCGCCATAGTCCCAGTCCCCCTTTCAAAATACAAGGGGGACGTAAGAGAGACGCCGGGATATTTCGCTAGCTCTCCTCAGTAGGAAAATATGACTGTAATTTTCGTCACTCGCGTCGTCGCGCTGACGTGAGTATTCAAGAACCAATGAGATGCTGGTTGTAATTTAGAGACGGGGATTGACTCCGGACCTACGTTTGGACTGGAGATAAAGCTGGAAATCTGGCGAATTTATACCTTCTCTCTGAGATACTAGATATAACTTCTTGATATAGGTGTGTCGCGTTGCGTGCGGTGATTCTAGTCTGTCTCAGAAAGAAACTACCACAGAACGCATACCTTATGTGAACTAAATTTCACATTGAAACCGTGTTTCATGGAATTTCGTCATTCTTAAAATTTCGATTCTTTCTAAACCGGACAATGGGTGGTCCCCTTTCACTTCTGATTCCTATTTTTCTACCCGCGAATAACCCGACAACCAGTTTCAGCTTGTCACGGGTAATGGGGGGGATTATTTTTACTACCCGAGTAGTTTCGCATAGTTGGAAAATTCATTTTCGGGTATCGGGGCGGGTACCCGACCCGATACCCGAACGGGTAATCTTCGGGTATCGGGTACCCGCACACCCCTACTTGACTCATATCACATGGAATGACCCACCCCTTAAAGGGGCTGACCGGCGCTGTTGGGGTGAAGTCCGCCCTTAGTTCAGGGAGAAAACACCCAGATCTTTGGCCATAAGACATGGCGCCACCGGTGGGCGGGTAAGCAATATGCTAACCAACAGTTTGACCCCCCTTCACCCCAACAGCTCCGGCCAGCCCCTTTAATCAGTCACGAGCTTTCTAAAGTATCCGCCCACTTTTCAAAGAATCGCACCTATTTTTTCTTGGTAATATTCATGCGTAGTTTATAAATTAACATAAAAAATGCTTTGTTCTGCAAGCGCACATGAAAAAATAAGGAATGCAGGGGCATATGAAGGCGCACACTATTAAAGAAAAGAAGTAGTTGCTTTCTCTCCAAACCAATGCAAGCCTTGTTGTGGGCACATAGGGTCAAACTATTTCCCCTTAGCAAAGTTGGAAAATGTCCATCTTTCAAATGAGATTATCCATTAATTCTCCTCTTATTTGCTTATATAATCAAGCTCATTTGCAATAGTGATAATCTTTAAAACAGATGAAAGTTTAATTATTTGGACCTAGGGGTGAGTTTTTGGGCTAATGCTGAAAATGAAGGGTATTAAAACTTTCCAACATTTTAACTCAAAGATCTTACAGAAATAAGTGGTTGAAAGGATTATGCACCCAGCAAATGTCTTGGGGAGACCTACAATATTTCTACATAAATAAAAATGTACGCACCAGGCTGCTTGTGGTTCCGGTCCTCAGTAGGGACTCCTTCCGAACTACAGAGATAAATTATGATAAAAAAACACATGTAAACAACAAAATCAATACACCCTTTTTCTCTTGCAATACCTTTCATTTTGAGATTGAGGTTGTTGCTGTTCCGCAACTGGTTGAGATAATGCTTGGCTATCTGGCTCTGAATCATAATCAACTGGTTCAACTTTTGGCTCTGAATCATAATCAACTGGTTCAACTTTCACTGATACATTGTTAACCTTTTCAATTTCTCCATTTTTGTCCTAATTTTTGAAGCAATTAAAAATGATTAAAGAATATTGCTAATACCTAACCTCATATTTCCGTTTTCATCAAATGAACAATGTCGCGTACCTTGAGATCTTTGACTTTGTTTTTCAATTCTTCCCTGACCTTATTGAGCCTGTCAATTTTATCTCCTTGCTCATTAATAGTTAATTCATTTTCCATCCTCTCTTTTCTCACGCTTGAAATTAAAACGTCAAACTAAAAATTCAAATAAGATTCCATTAAAAAAGCTGATTTCCATGGGACATTAAGGACAAACAAGAGAGAGGGGAAACCAATGTCGTTTAAAGAAAATTGTTGATCCTAATTTTTTAATGATGATGAAAACAAGGGCCCTTCATCCTCTAAACTTCTAGCCAATCAGATTGCAATTTTTCATTGGCAGGACATTTACAAAAGTTCAATGCTCATCAGCCATTTAATGGCTGTTGAGCATTGAACTCCAGACAATGGCGAAAGCACCCCTAGTTTCGTTTTTCCCATCAGATTTCCTTGCAATGCTTTTTCTATGGAAATAATATTTTGTAAGCGTTCTTGTTTTGTTAATTGTTACCTTGTTCCTCAGTTTCTTCATTTTATCATCTTTGCTTAAGAAACCATCATTCTCATCCATTTCCTAAAATTTTCTTTGTAATTTCAAACTTCACGCGGTAGAACAATATTTTCTCATTTACCTCTCTTTGAATATCCCTTTGAAAATCGACCAAATTCATATAGGCTTTGCGTAAATACAGTTTATGGCGACACATTTCTTCCCTAGAATTAAACTTTGAATGAAGACATGGAACATTCTTTGAAAAATATGCAAAGGAATTGAGAAAAATGAATTTCTAATTAATTTTGAGATCTTTATTTCAAGTTTAGTTTCAATGATTTCGCGACTTATAATTTCATCTTTGATTCTGGTTTCGCGAGAAGCGTACGAGATTTCACGTATTTGGTTGTTAGAATTAGCTCCCATAGTAACTGTCTTTTTTCAATCAACTCAGGATTTGGAAATATTTTCCAAAATATATTAATTGGCTAAAGTTTCCCTTTTTGTACAATAAAGTATTCACAAAGCAAATCTTTTCTTGATTCCCTGGCCCATTTGGCCTTTCTAAGATAGATGGGCCAAAAAATTTAATCCTGTTTTACATTGTGTTTGGTTAGTTAGGCCGGATTAGATCAACTTAGGTTAGGTTTTGCCAGGGCAGTTTCATTAAACCTCTTGAGGTATTCTTCAAATTTCCGAAATATTTTAATTACTTACCAGCTTAAAGGTTTCATCGTAACAACACAATCTTTCAATGAATCCATCCTACTTGTCCTCTTTTACCCGCCAAAGAATCAGATAAACCAATCATTCAAGGCTAAAAGTCAAGCCCTTTATCGTCTAACTGAAAAGTTTTCTTGTTACTAGTAACTAATGCCTTTTGCTCTTGTTGGAGAAAGAGTTTCTTCTCTTATTAATAGTATTTCTAGTGCTAAGGATTAATAATTTTAGTAATACACATTTAAGGGCTTCTGTCTACGATGTTCGTTGTCTCGTTGACCGGCGACCGCTTTTCGCGCCATAATTAGAATGACTAGCAGACAGCCTGAGAGAGGTAAGTTTCCCAGCTTCGGGCTTGGAGGTAGTAATATTTTTGTTGTTGGAGTGGCATTTAGAAAATACAATACTTATCTGAGTTATCTCTAGAGCTAGACTCAGGACCATTCTAATCAGGGCCGGAAATAAGAAACATTTCTTATAGGACGTGTGTCCAGTGACCCCCTGTTTGACTGGAAAATTTATAGGACATTGTCCACAGGAGTGTGCAAAAATAGTGTCGCATCATCATAGTCAAGCTATCAAAACTTCGGAAAATTTATGGGTCAACTGTCCAGTGACCCCCTAAGTTTTGAAAAAAATTATAGGACATTTTAAAATTTTATTGGACAATGTCCAGTGTCCTGTGCTTATTTCCGGCCCTGAGTCTAATGTCTATGGCTACTGCGCCATCCGCCATTGATTTAGTGGCGTCTGCTAAATCTAACCTCTTACCCCTTATCTCTCTCGGCGTGTGAGAATTCAACCAATCCCGTAGTGGTGAGTGGTTCGATTTAGCAGACACCACTAAACCAATGGCGGGTAGCGCAGCAGTCCTTCATTGTTTTTAAGACTAATTAAATGCTAATTATCATACTGTAATAAGAGATAATTTAGTCATTTTTAATATTTTACCATATATATTTAGAAAAATACCGTTCTTTTAAAGGGATAGAATCAATCTTTTGACCACTAATGAAAAGCTTTCATTTTTTTAAATCAGATAGAACCTAAAACTACGTTTTCAAAAATATATATATATTGATAGTTTAACCCCCACTACCCTCCTCTCACACGGAAATATGGTAGATTTACTCCTAAAAGTAGTTTTCATACTATTCTGCATTTTCGCGGATTTCGCTATATTAATATTTTTCATTTCGATACGGATGCTTTGAGAGTTATAAAGGAAGGTAAATAGTTTCACTGTAATTTTGGTGTTCAAAGTAGTAGTTTTACAATGTTTAATTACAAATAAAAATGTGTTGAAGCTTAGATTAGAGCCATTAGGCTAAAATAAAGCCATACCATTATTATATATGGAGCTAAGCCTTTGCTAAAATAGGGTAAAAATGTGGTGTTTTGGACATTACCTGTGACAATTTTGACAAATCGCTATCATTCTTACTCTACAACGTAACCAAGAGTTACGAGAACAAAGGATAATAAATATGAAAATTGAGAATTATGTTTACAAACGTCTCAAATATGCGCTGCTTCCCCAGTACAAAAAGTAACAAAAATCGTACTGCAGAAGCTAAAGTCGGTGGAAGCATTCCAGTTTTTTCCCGACCAATAGGATCGCATCCCGTTGTGACGAAACAACGGGGATAAACAAGTTGGCGGGTGCCCATGTATAGTTTAAATTTTTAAACTTATAACGTTCTTTTTCCGTAATTAAAATCTTTTTTCAGACTTTTCACGTACACCACATAATTTTAGGCATACTTTTTTATATGTAACCAAATGCAGTTTATACTAGATGAAAAAACTTGGTTCTATCCCTTTAAGGAATAATGTTATGTTACCTCCAATTTTCCTTTAAGTACTCCAACTTAACTTTAAGAAATTCTCATAAAACTTTAATGAATAATTTGCCTTAAAAATAGTTCATCGGGGTTCTATGGCGGAGTGTATGAATTCTAAAACTACTTAGTTTTAGGATACCCACTACGTCAATAAATTTGCAAATGTATGCAAAGTCATGAAGCTGTTTTGTTGGATCAGATATAAAATCGCGGGTTTAATATCCTTTACACCGGCTTAAGTCTCAACTGGTCACCTTCCAAAAGGTGCAAAGCATATGTATATTAATAAGAGTGGTCAATAACACAGGCGTGCGCACGGGTCGGGCAGGGTGGGCCCTGGCCCGACATGAAATGTTTCAAGGGGGCGCAAAAGCCGGAAAAATAAGGACGCAAAATTTGGGTATTAGTTCTGCAGACTGCAGGAACATCAGCGAAACGCCGAAAGGGAACGGAAATGTGAATAACAGAGCCACTATGAGAAATGCGATGGTCAGACGGGGGACGGGAAAATTTTGTGTTCTCTCGTATAGTCTCGGGTGTTAACCCTTACAAAAATCTTCTTTAGAACTCTTTAGAAAATTCCTTGGGAAATTTCTTTAGAAATCCTTAAGGAGTTCTTAGGGAAATTGGGGAATATTGGTTTCTTTTTCTTTGGAAAATGCTTTGGAAATAACTTTGGAATTTTCTTGGGAAATAACTTTGGAATTTTCTTGGGAAATATCTTTGGAATTTCCTTGGGAAATAACTTTGGAATTTCCTTGGGAAATAACTTTGGAATTTCCTTGAGAAATAACGTTTGAATTTTCTTGGGAAATATCTTTGGAATTTTCTCGGAAAATATAGGGAAGATTATGGGGTAAATTAATCTAGCCCTCTAGAAACGAGGATAGTTCTCACATGCAGAACCATATCCCAATGCAGGGAGTGCAGTTCTAATATGCTGAACAACACTTCTTATAGCACGGGCAGTTCCCGCATGCAGTGCGAAACTGCTTATAAAGTCAGACATATAATCGACTTAAAAACATCCGTAAACGGCAGAAAGTTTTAATCTTGTGCAATTGTATGGGTTACTAAGGGGGTTTTGGAGGCTTCAATGGCCAAGCAGTAGATACAGATGTAGTTGTTAAGTTTAATAATGTATTTTCACTGAGAGTTTTTTGAGTACCAGAAACGCGTTTAACCTAATTTTATCTACAATATTTTTTAAAAAATATTTATTTGGGACTCTAATTACGCTCGAAATAAAGATAAAACATGTCACAAAAGAATTAATTTAAGGTTAATTTTACTTTTCAAAAGCGAAAGTTTCGACTGCCAGCTTATACTCCCTGCATGTAAATCTAAACAACACGATTTTAATTACGTGTATTTTACTTTTAATTTAATTTATCCTTTGCATAAACACCTCGCGAATTATTAAAGGAAAAAAAAACGAAAATAGGTAAATATGATAAACCATTTCAGCAATTGCTGAGCCTTAGCTACGGGACAAGCCTTTGTGAAACGTTTTTAATTATTTAGCTATCAAGTCAATGCCTATGCAGGAAAACTTAAGCAAAACAATTTTGGGTAAAATATTTTGAGATAATTATATGTAAAGCATAATTGCTAATATATCTGCTGGTCCTTTGAAATTCATCTCTAGAATTCTAAACGAATTTCATTGGAAAATTAACCCCTGACCTTCTTTGGAAATTTATCTCAAGATTTCCTTAAGAATTTCGTTGGAAAATATTCCATAGACGTTTTTTGGAAACTTATCTCAATAATTCCTATCGAATTTCTTTGGGAAATTAACCCTAGACTTTCTTTGGAAATTTATCTCAAGAATTCTTTAAGAATTTCGTTGAAAAATATATTTCACATACGTTCTTTGGAAATTGATCTCAAGTATTCTTGAAGAATTTCGTTGGCAAATATTCCCTAGATGTTCTTTGGAGATTGATCTCAAGAGTTTCTAAAGAATTTCTTTGGAAAACAAACCCAAGACCTTCTTTGGAAATTAATCTCTAGAATTCCTAAAGAGTTTCTTTGGAAAATAAACCTTATACATTCTTTGAAAATTTACCTCTAGAATTCCTAAGGAATTTCTTTGGAAAATATTCGTTAAACCTTCTTTGGAAATTAATCTCTAGAATTCCTAAAGAGTTTCTTTGGAAAATAAACCTTATACATTCTTTGGAAATTTACCTCTAGAATTCCTAAAGAATTTCTTTGGAAAATATTCGTTAAACCTTCTTTGGAAATTTACCTCTAGAATTCCTAAAGAGTTTCTTTGGAAAATATTCGTTAAACCTTCTTTGGAAATTAATCTCTAGAATTCCTAAAGAGTTTCTTTGGAAAATAAACCTTATACATTCTTTGGAAATTTACCTCTAGAATTCCTAAAGAATTTCTTTGGAAAATATTCGTTATACCTTCTTTGGAAATTAATCTTTAGAATTCCTAATGAGTTTCTTTGGAAAATAAACCTTATACCTTCTTTGGAAATTTATCTCTAGAATTCCAAAAGAATTTCTTTGGAAAATAATCGCAAGACATTCTTTGGACATTTGTCTCAAGACTTCTTTAGGAAATTCCAAAGAAAGTCTTTGGGAATTGTTCCTTTAGGAAATGATCCCAAGGGCTCCATAGGGTTCCAAAGAATGGCCTTTGGAATTCTTAAGAACATTTTTGTTAGGGGGTAGGGGCGCAAAATTAACTAGGCGGCCCGACCTTACTGAAAACCCTGCGCACGCCTGTGGTCAATAACATTAATATTTATTAAGAAAATTAAAACGCGTTGAACAATACATTTAAATAAATCTCCTTACAAAGTTTTAAATTACTGAGTGGTGTTTTAGACGTTGATGTGTGATGAAACTAATCTTCTTGTACTGGCATAGTCACACTGATCACATTTGAATGGTTTTTCGGCATTGTGAATGCGTTGGTGTTTGTACAAACCATACTTCCGAGTGCTGGCATAGTCACACTGATCGCATTTGAATGGTTTTTCACCACTGTGAATGCGTTCATGGGTGATCAAATTACTCTTCTTACTGCTGGAAAAGTCACATTTGAATGGTTTTTCACAACTGTGAATGCGTTCATGTCTGGTCAAATCATCCTTTCGCTTACTTGCATAGTCACACTGATCACATTTGAATGGTTTTTCACAACTGTGAATGCGTTGATGTGCGCTCAACCTACTCTTCTGCTTGCACTTATATTCGCACTGATCACATTTGAATGGTTTTTCACAACTGTGAATGCGTTCATGTCTGGTCAAATCACCCTTTCGCTTACTTGCATAGTCACACTGATCACATTTGAATGGTTTTTCACAACTGTGAATGCGTTGATGTGCGCTCAACCTACTCTTCTGCTTGCATTTATATTCACACATATCACATTTGAAGGGTTTTTCCCGACTGTGAATAAGTTGATGTGTGATCAAAAGACTATTCTCTTTTGTGGAAAAGTCACACTCGTCACATTTGAAAATCTTTTTAACGTTATTCTTTCGCATTTGACGTTCTTGATCATTTTTAGGATATTCGCATCGAGTTGAAAGTTCATTCTTGGATTTTTCTACAGAAAGAAAATTAACCCATCAATATAAGTTTAAATCGAAGTCAGCACAAAAAGCTGAACCCTCTTTTAATTTGTGTCCCCTGTGTCTCCTTGATACAAATTTCTCAGATGATATAAAGTTCGGTTTGTTTTCAAAATCTAAAAGGTTAAAATGTCCGAAGTTTTAGTGCATTTTTGTTAAAATTTTTTCAGTAAACCAGGACCCCCAGCCGAATTTCGAAAATATTTATAGGAATTATAGGTATTTTTTCATGAAAATATAGGAATTATAGGTATTTTTTTCATGAAAATATAGGAATTATGGGTATTTTTTCATGAAAATATAGGAATTATGGGTATTTTTTTCACGAAAATATAGGAATTATGGGTATTTTTTTCATGAAAATATAGGAATTATGGGTATGTTTTCATGAAAATATAGGAATTATGGGTATTTTTTCATGAAAATATAGGAATTATAGGTATTTTTTCATGAAAATATAGGAATTATAGGTATTTTTTCATGAAAATATAGGAATTATAGGTATTTTTTCATGAAAATATAGGAATTATAGGTATTTTTTTCATGAAAATATAGGAATTATGGGTATTTTTTTCATGAAAATATAGGAATTATAGGTATTTTTTCATGAAAATATAGGAATTATAGGTATTTCTTCATGAAAATATAGGAATTATAGGTATTTTTTCATGAAAATATAGGAATTATAGGTATTTTTTTCATGAAAATATAGGAATTATGGGTATTTTTTCATGAAAATATAGGAATTATGGGTATTTTTTTCATGAAAATATAGGAATTATGGGTATTTTTTTCATGAAAATATAGGAATTATGGGTATTTTTTCATGAAAATATAGGAATTATGGGTATTTTTTCATGAAAATATAGGAATTATAGGTATTTTTTCATGAAAATATAGGAATTATAGGTATTTTTTCATGAAAATATGGGAATTATAGGTATTTTTTCATGAAAATATAGGAATTATAGGTATTTTTTTCATGAAAATATAGGAATTATGGGTATTTTTTTCATGAAAATATAGGAATTATAGGTATTTTTTCATGAAAATATAGGAATTATAGGTATTTCTTCATGAAAATATAGGTATTATAGGTATTTTTTCATGAAAATATAGGAATTATAGGTATTTTTTTCATGAAAATATAGGAATTATAGGTATTTTTTTCATGAAAATATAGGAATTATAGGTATTTCTTCATGAAAATATAGGAATTATAGGTATTTCTTCATGAAAATATAGGAATTATAGGTATTTTTTCATGAAAATATAGGAATTATAGGTATTTTTTCATGAAAATATGGGAATTATAGGTATTTTTTTCATGAAAATATAGGAATTATAGGTATTTTTTTCATGAAAATATAGGAATTATAGGTATTTCTTCATGAAAATATAGGAATTATAGGTATTTTTTTCATGAAAATATAGGAATTATGGGTATGTTTTCATGAAAATATAGGAATTATGGGTATTTTTTCATGAAAATATAGGAATTATAGGTATTTTTTCATGAAAATATAGGAATTATAGGTATTTTTTCATGAAAGTATAGGAATTATAGGTATTTTTTCATGAAAATATAGGAATTATAGGTATTTTTTCATGAAAATATAGGAATTATAGGTATTTTTTCATGAAAGTATAGGAATTATAGGTATTTTTTCATGACAAGCTCTCAGTAACAAGTGAGAAATTTGTGGAACATGTCTTATGAACTTATGGTATCAATGTGCGACACATGATTCGATAGGCTAGGTATTCACACTTTTAAAGAATAAAATTACTTACCAATTTTCGAACTAGCAGACGAATAGTTTGCCGCGCAAGGTTCAAGGGCATCTAAATTGGACACTGAAGTATCGTTTTTCAGTTCAAGCGGTATATCCAGTAAGTCGCTTTCAAGACAAACCGGGGTCATTTCCGGTAAATCGTAGATCGGTTCAATATTTCCATTTTCATGAAACTTATTTTTAGATTCCTGTGCTTCTAGTTTTTCAAACAAAGATTCTATAATTGAATCGATCTCCATATTTCTTTCAAGGGATAATTCCAAATGTTTTTTGACATCGACATTCAGTTGAGGAACTCGCACTTTCTTGGACTGCGATGTAATATCCCGATTTTCTCGCTTTGTCATAGACCTTTGACATGTAAAATTTTAATATAATAAAAATAAATGTAAATCAAGATTTAGCAGTGATAAGTTTAGTACAACAGAATTCCAAGTTGAAGCTTAAAAAATGTACTTTGTTAATAATTATGTTATGATAAATTTTAAAGTTATTTATGATCATGGTTAAGTGATTTTTTACCTATTCTTCTGTTAACTATAAGACCAATCTGGATGGTGAAACACCCAGGAAATATCTCAGAGTGATTTTAAAATTACAATTCTGTTGAGATTTTATGGACAATTTGAAATACATAGTTAACAAGCATCTAGGATTCCTACCATTAATAGAAGGAGATTAGGCGACTAAAAGCGTAAAATCGTCTGCTATCGCCTGGTCTCCTTGTAGTCAGGGGAGAGTTGTTAATTTTTCGGTGTTACTTGGCGAAATTAGCCAAGTTTGATTTTATAAGTGAAATATGTTAAAAACATGATGAGCTATCGATTTAGACTTGTCTTCAAAATTTCATCAGCTGAAATTAATTAGTTTTAACTCTTTCAATTAAACGAAAAATGCATTGTTGCAGGAACTTTGTGAATTCAAGAGCTCAGTGTTTAAGTTTGGAATATTTTTCAACATTTTTTATTTTGCACACAATACGAACAACTTTCCCCGCCTATCTTAAAATTATACAGTGTATTTCAGCTAATCAAACAACTAATATGATACATTATACATTAACTAAACTGAAATTAAGTGAATAACTATCTCATTAAATGTTAAATAACCCAAAGAATGAAAAAATAGTTCAAAAACACCAAAAATGCTTAATAATACCCCCGAGTAAAATCCCAATATAAAATTGTTAAACATGCCATAAGTATATCCTTAGCAATTTCCAAAGAAGGCAATCCATTTCTTGACGGTGATATCCATAATTTGATGACATTTGCTGTACCGTCTACCGAAATCGCAAATGACATTTTGAATAGGGATGAACTTGGAAAAGCAGCTTTCTCCAAATTTGTCGAAGAAAGACTTATTCAACGTTCCGTGGGGTTTTGGGATTCACAAAAACGAAACAAATATAAATATTTCAAGGACTTCGGATCTCAAACCACCATTAAAGTCAAAGGTGATCTCCAAACTCTTAAGGAAGAGAGAAGCCTAATCACAAGACTATTGGTTGTTGCAAAGGCAAGACCAGATCTGGCCGCGAAAGATGCCATTGGGGAATACGAGTTTCAGGTGTCACCTCCATCACTTTTCAATCCCGACGGCACTATGCACATGCTAGCTAATAAACTCGAACTTATAACGGAAATCTTAAAGCTGCCACTACCAGAAGTCCTAAACATCTATGGCCGTACACTTCCTGAAAGAAAGGTCCTCATTATTGATGCCATGTGCGTCGTGCAATCCTTCCAAAGCTCTAAGGATATTACCTCGGCACAAGTACTCTCAGATAAATTTGTGCAAAAGGTTGAGCGCATGGGTTTTATGTACGACGAAATAAGGGTACTGTTTGATCAATACGTTGTGGCTTCTTTGAAAGATGCAACACGTTCTAAGAGAATTGGGAAAAATACAGCCGTCCACTACCACGTAAACGACGCAACCAAATTTCATAACGTGAAAAAAATTCTTCTCCATTCTGAAACGAAGTCCGAATTGACTTCTTATCTTTCGGATAAATTATTGTCTTATTTAAAAGACAGTGAGACGATCTTAGTAGTTTCTCATCATAATCTGATTTCGGCGAATCGTCCATTGGAAGATGTTTTTGCAAGCCAAGAAATGAGGCACGGTCGTCATTCATTGGAAGAAGCAGATCAACAAATTATTCTTCACGCCCAAGACGTTGCGAGAATAAGTCCCAGAGGCACTCAACTGGATGTATATTCGCTAGACACTGATGTACTAGTGTTCCTCACAGGATTTTACAAAGATATACCAACTAGTACAACGATGATCCGAAACAAAGACCAATATAAAATTAACGACTTCTACTACAGGCTAGGACCAAAAAAGCCTCAGCGTTGATCGGTTGGTATTGCTTTAAAGGCTGTGATAGTACTGGATGTTTCGCAACCAAAGCTCTTAAATCCCACTTCAAAACCTTAATGGCATGTGATGACAGCATCTTGGAGGCATTTGCCCTTTTTGGAACCAATTCCCTTATATGTCATGAAATCGTTGCACAAATGGAAAGGTACGTCTGCCTTCTCTACAAAACGAATGCAGATCATTCCTTTGAGTCTTTGAAAGACCTTCGTTGGGATATGTTTGCCAAATCCGGAAAGGAAGGAAGGCAACTTCCACCAACAAGGGCTACCTTGATACCACACATTAAGAGAGCTTATTTACAAAGCTTAGTTGTTAAAAAATCTAACACAACAACGCCAAACTTTCAAAAACCAACGGAGTTCAGTTGGGAGGAAAGGAATGGTGTTTTCCATCCACAGCGGTGTACGTTGCCTCCAGCACCAGAAGCTCTTTTAGCTTTGCGAAAATGTTCTTGCAAGAAAGGCTTTCATGGTAGATGTGGTTGCTTCAAGAACAATTTGAACTGTACAGACCTTTGTAGTTGCAACGAATCATGTCATAACAGAAAAATTATTCAAAATATTGAAGAAGAGACTTTTGCTAATTTGAACTTTTTATGAGTTGCATATTGTAATTTACCTGATTTAAACTGTTTTAAAAATTCACTTTCAAGCATAAATAACCAAAAATATTGCATTAAATATGCTAAATATACTTTACTTGGTTGAATTTAGTTTATTTAAATATAACGTATTATGTTGCTTAGATTTTGTGGAAGATAGGTAAGTAGTGTTAAGCGTATAGGAAGCGTAGCGAAGTTAAAAGTTTTAGGTCTAAGAATCACAAAGTTCCAGCAACAAAAAGTGAATTTTTAGTTTAATTGAAAGAGTAAAAACTAATTAATTTCAGCTGATAAAATTTTGAAGACAAGTGTAAATCGATAGTTTATGATGTGTTTAATCTATTTCACTTATAAAATCAAACTTGGCCAATTTTGCCAAGTAAAATACAAGTGTCCCCTGACTATTGTGTTAATGGTTGCAAATCTCCATTCCTGAAATTATGTATAAGCACCTCCGGCCAATCGCGTAACGCCCTGCCTTCTTGATCAGGGTTGCCACGGAATTTTCAGAACTAAATTCCCTGACTTTTCCCTGACCTTTTTAGGCCGAAAGCGTTAATGTTTACAGCGTGATTTAAGTGCTCATAATTAAACAAACTCGATCTACATTACGTTTTCCAATGTATTTGTTGCACCAAAATGATTAAGAAACATTTTAACTATAAATAACAGTCTAAGAGATTTGTTTTGAGAGCATTTACTTTACAAAAAAAAATTCTAGACATTTTTAAGGATTACTCTAGACTTTTCTGTGTTAAGAGAGGATCAGGAGAAACTTTCATACCCAGAAATTTTACCCACTAAAATAATTTTCCCTGACTTTTCCCTGACTTTGCCGAAACTTTTTAAATTCCCTGACTTTTCCCTGACCTTTTCGAGCCGTTTTTAAATTCCCTGACTTTTCCAGGTTTTCCAGGATTTCCAGGTACTGTGGCAACCCTGTTGATAACAAAATTCTCGTGGCACGCTCCATGCCGAATTAAATTTAGCGCGAGATTTGATAAAATTGCTCGAGATGTAGAGCGTGCAATGGCAATTTTGATAATCCACCTCTGATAACAGTAATGCAAAGCGTTATGCGATTCGTCGGAGGTGCTCATTTAAAACTATCCATAAAATCTCACCCTAATTTGAATTTAAAAATCATTTGGAAATATTTTCTGAATGTTTCATTATGCAGCCTGGTCTTGTAATTAGTAGAAGAATCGACAAAAAATCGCTTGATTTTCCTTTTCACCCTGCTTTTAACAGAAGCTTCCGAGCACGTGGGTGGCAGTTGAAAAAGAGCCACGAGCTCGAAAGTTTCTGTTAAATATTTTGAACTTTTATAATAAAGATTTAACTTTGGTATTTCTTGAATTTTTGATTAAACTCTATAAAAATATTGTTATCAGTATCACTTACACTGTTATGATTATTTTCCTCTTTGAAGAAGTAGTTTCCCCTTTCATTTACCGTTATCTCTAGCAGACAGTTTTAGTTTTTGACCCCAGCGCCTGGGCCGTCCCATAGCCAACTCGATCACGCGCTCGCGGACACAAGCTGCTCGCAGTCGCGCGGCTACCCGGCTAGTTTCTTTTTCCTACGAGAGCTAGCTACTTCCGACTCACTTTCGTGAGTGTACAGCATATTTGGTGGTTAGAATTAGCAACCGATGGTGACTGTCATTTTTCAATTAACCCAAGATTTAGTAATATTATCCTAAACAAGTTGGGAAAACCAAAATATTACCTCTCCGAGTCAAGAGGTCTACTACTACAAACTTATTTACCTAGATATGGAATTATTTCTCTTTTTTGAAGTAAAATTTACGAAATATTGAAGTAGTATTCCAAGCATAGCGAATATACAGTAAAGCAGACGACATTTTACATCCAATATGGACAAATCTTGGACACATGGAAATCAGTCAATGGGGAAAAGAACAGGAAATGAAGTCTACGCTTTAGCTGTTTACCGTTTATTCTGATAGCTACATTCACAACTGGTTTGCAGTGTAAACACTATCGTCTCGTCTCACCTCAACAATATTCTTAGTTTGCCAACATGAATGTTTACGTTAAATAACACCAAAGCTAAATTGTAGCTAGACGCACTAATAGTCAATGCGCACCATAAAGAGAATAAAAAGTCTGTAGCTACTACCCGTTTACCATTAGCCCTTTTACCAAAAATAAATAGGGGAAAGTGTCGGACTGCCAAATTTTCCTGCCTTTACCTTAGCTTGACATGCATTTCGAGACGCTCGAGCGCGCGAAATGGTATCAACCAATCAGATTTGTAGTTGATGATGTCATTCTTCCCGAAAATAACGCTCGTACGCCACCAAACGGGAGAATTTGGCATAGGCGTATCTCAAGGAAGAGTCACAACCTGCGCGCTCTGTTCTATTTTCTTTAGTGATTTTTTTCGCGTTTGAACGAGGTTAAAGTTTGTTTAAATCGCTAGCACGCCGAAATTAAATTAAAAATGCCCCAGATGTTCTTGAATCATCATTTAATTCAAAAATACTCATCGTTAAAATCCTTTAGAATTTCGTTTAAACTTGGGCCCTGGGTTGTCATTATAAGCTAAAACGTTTTTCTATTAGTAAATAACATCAATATTGTTACGTAGGAATTAGTACCGAGACGGAGTTTCTAACTTTAACTTTACAATTTTATTAACGATAAGCGGAAAATATACAATGACAATAGGCCGTAGGAAACTAAGCCTTGGACGGACGGAGATGTTCGACCCGTGAACGCGACGGTACGCGGAGAGCTCCCGTACGGAGGAGACTTCGCTAGGGGCAAGAGCATTTCGTTCTCGGTACCCTGGCTTAGTCTAAGGGATTAGGAGCTGGCTTTTTCAGCTGGCGATCCTACCCCGAATTGGTAAATAACATCTATATTAACAAACTAAATTAATACAATCATGTACATCATCAAATTAAATTGTGGCGATAAACTGCAGTGGCCACGGTTAGCCTATGTCAAAAGCAGCTAATGTAAAATAAAACCGCACTATTTCTTCACGCGCAATATCACAAATTGTCTTAGGTACGTGGTGAATGGGCGAGGGGGATGAAACAGATTTCGCGAGTATGCATTCACCCCTCCAAATGCATGTCACAGACGAAGGAGAGAGTCCGACACTTTCCCCTATTTATTTTTGCTTTTACTATTCTAATTGCCACCACGATCTTTTCTTCTATTATAAAATCTTAACCTGATTATTTAAGAGTGTATTTAACTTTCGGCTCACTCTGAACCGTTGATGTCTCTTCATTTCAGACACGAAAATCAAAGCCCAAAGTTTGCTTCACATCAGGCCTCAATTATTTACTCTTTGTTTCAATAAGCCTATAGCGGATAATACTTGATATACCTGACGGAGTCTAGGTCTTAGTTTTCTTCATGAAATCACTAAACCAAGGACTATTCTATATACAGTTGTAGTATAGCTTTAGTAGTATACAAAGAGCCATTTCAAATAACAATATTAAAAAAATCTTTGGAATATCAAAATGAAACAGAGCTTTAAAGCTACAAAAGTACTAAATGCATCATAATTACGAAAACTAATTCCACATATTCACTTTATATTATGGATCCAGAATGAAAACTTCAAAGCTATGATCCGATAAAGATTAGCCCTTTCACTGATCTAATTGCTACCATGATGCTTCCTTCTATTATAAAATCTAAATCTGATTATTTAAACGTGTATTTAACTTTCGGCCCACTCTGAACCGTTAATGTCCCTTCATTACAGACACGATAATCAAAAACCAGAGTTTACTCCTCTCAGGTCTCAATTATTTACTCTTTGGTTCACTAAGCCTATTGCGGATCAAACCTAATTTATCCGACAGAATCCAGGCCATAGCTTTCGTCATGAAATAACTAAACCCAGGATTATTCTATATACAGATGTAGTATAGCTTAAGTAATATATAAACAGCCATTTCAAATAATAATATTAAAAAACATCCATGAAATATCAAAATAAAACAGAGCTTTAAAGCTACAAAAGTACTAAATACATCGTAATTACGAAAAAGATTTCCACATATTCACTTTATATTATGGAAAAAGTGAATATTAAGGTTCTGTAGGATTTCTTAACACATCAAAACAAAGCGAAGTGCTAACTCGGAGCACTAGTGTGATAACGGACAGACACACACAGACAAAAAAATAGACTGCTTTTTAACTCTTTCCGTATTAATTTTGAATTGAGAAAAGAGATTATCTTAAATATTAAAATAAATATAATTATTTTTAATTATTTTAATCTTCAATTATTAACATTAATAATAGTTAAATCGTTTAAAATAAAGTTGTACCTATTATCATCTCAAACTTTGCTAATATTGACGTTTAAAGTGAAGGGTACCCCTCTTGCCCGCTTTCCTCAAATTTTGGGGTATATATACGATTCGTTTTCATTATAACAGTAAGGAAAAAGCGCAATTGCGAAAACCTTTGGTGGCGATCCCACCTTAGGGAGGCTAGACGTTTCTCGTAACCCTAGCTGATCGCCGCGTATATCCTAAAACCAAACGATGATAATGGAGTAGAAGCCAATGATACAGATTGGTGTCTATGTGGAATAGACGGAAGAGCAGTGGATGGTGGTGTTAGAAGCCAATGATACAGATTGGTGTCTATGTGGAATAGACGGAAGACCAGTGGGTGGTGGTGTTAGAAGCCAATGATACAGATTGGTGTCTATGTGGAATAGACGGAAGAGCAGTGGACGGTGGTGTTAGAAGCCAATGATACAGATTGGTTTCTAAGTGGAATAGACGGAAGACCAGTGGATGGTGGTGTTAGAAGCCAATGATACAGATTGGTGTCTATGTGGAATAGACGGAAGACCAGTGGATGGTGGTGTTAGAAGCCAGTGTAAGTGCAGACTGGTGTCAATGTGGGATTGACAAAGAATAGAAGATGGTGGAGGTGGAAGCCAGAAAAGTACCAAACTGGTGTTCATATGGGATGGTGGTGTTAGAAGCCAATGATACAGATTGGTGTCTATGTGGAATAGACGGAAGACCAGTGGATGGTGGTGTTAGACGCCAGTGTAAGTGCAGACTGGTGTCAATGTGGGATTGACAAAGAATAGAAGATGGTGGAGGTGGAAGCCAGAAAAGTACCAAACTGGTGTTCATATGGGATGGACGAAGACCAAACATGGTGGTGTGAGAACTCAAGTATAGAGTAGCCAACGGAGAGAAATACAATTTTCCAAATTTCTGTGAACTGTCAATGCGGTCCGGAAATTGGGAACACGTTTGCTCCGATACGAAAACTGCGAACGCGGTCACGTGGGTGTAACAACGGACAGACAGACAGACACACAAACAGACAGACACGGCCGTTACAGAACCTCTCCGTGACATACGTCACTCGGAGAGGTAAAAAGTTAATTAGCTTGTTATGTATCGGTCACGCGGTGGCGCTAAAGAAGTAGCGTCCGCCTAAAGCGAACAACGGATAGTTTTCAAATTCTATGTAACGATGCTTTAATAGTGGTTAATCATAAAGCTCAGATGGATCCAGAATAGTATGTTCTTACCAGTCTATAGAGGAACTCAATCAAACCAGTTTTAAAACTTCCCAATAGTGTTACCGATATAAACCATGCAGCTCGGTCAAATTCGGAAAAAATAAACATAAACAAAGAAACAACTTTCGAAAATATATTTAGATTAAAATTTGATCACTGAAACGGTCCTAAGACAATATACGTAATGCAAACGTATCCTAATGAACGCATGATAAAATAAACTTGACAATATGAACAAACAGTAAAATTCTGCCATTAAACCTCTATACGTGATAAACCTACTAAATACTGAAAACACAACAAGACTGATTTCAACGGTAAAGTCAGGGTTAGCGACAATTTTCGTGTCTCTGTTGAAACCATACCAGTACATGAGCTGATGACGAAGTTAAAGTAATTAAAGACGCAAATGACGATCCAGGACATTTAGCAAGTACTACATCAAAACCTGAAGAAACTTCCTACAATTTATGTGCTAATGAAAGCTCCGAGGGGACTGATAACGGAAATGGAAATCGCTCGAAAGAAGAAAAGCTCAAAGGTTTGGAAATAAGTTTGGAACAATTCGAAAGACGTGTCCAAAATTTATTATGGCTTATTTTAGCATCGTCTATGTGAATTTTATTACATTTAATATAAAATTAGTTCCGAAAATGGCGGTGTTACAACTGGGTATAGTGCACCAAGAGTCTTGTCTCTGAAAATGAGCGGCGCTTCCGTTAATACAATTTATAATGGAGAAATTTAATGGATTGTTACATACACAGTGTCGGCCCATTCATTACACAAAACGATGAAATATGGTTATTGTCCTACACATTAAAAATATAAATCCATCTATTCATTCATGTGACTTCTACGTTTATGTACTATCAAATGGCACTTCTGTCTGCATATATATAGTCCCACCGATCACACTTGAGGCGTTTTTCAACATTGTATCATCAAATTACTCATACGATTACTAGCATATTCGCACTAATCTAATTCTGTGGGTTTTTCACCACGGTGAATAAATTGATGTCTTTTCAAAGCATTCTTCTGCGTGCTTGCATAGTCACACTGATCACATTTGAAGGGTTTTTCACCACTGTGAATGAGTTGATGTCTTTTCAAATGAGTCTTCCACGCACTTGCATAGTCACACTGATCACAAACGAAGGGTTTTTCACCTCTGTGAATGCGTTGATGCGCGATCAAATTACCCTTCTGCGTGCTTGAAAAGTCGCACTGATCACACACGAAGGGTTTTTCACCACTGTGAATGAGTTGGTGTCTTTTCAAAGCATTCTTCTGCGTGCTTGCATAGTCACACTGATCACATTTGAAGGGTTTTTCACCACTGTGAACGAGTTGATGTCTTTTCAAATGAGTCTTCCACGTACTTGCATAGTCACACCGATCACATTTGAAGGGTTTTTCTTCGTTACCCTTCTTAATGTGACGTTGTGAACCCCTTTTATATTCAGCAGAATATTTGATCCGAGTTGAACGTTTCTTCCTGAATTTCCCTACAGAAATTTATAAATGAAATATAAAAACGACACATACGTCATTTACAATATAGTATCAAAAATACATTAACATTCAAGAGCACTACGAAAACTCATTGGTTTTTATTAAAGTATGAGTAAACGACCTTATAAACAACAAGTTGGGAAACCAAAATAGACCTCTACGAGTCGAGACGTTGTTCTTAATTAAATATAATTTATATTGATTACTTTTATCGTCAGTAATTTAGCTTAATATTAGTTTAGGCATTCTAAGAAACGTTATTCCTAAAATCATTTTAAACATAGCTATTGTTGACGTTTCAATTCAAGCGTATGCCTCTTTAACAATTTTTGGAAATTTAGGGTATATAAGGCGATTGATTAACAATAAATAATAGGAAAACCCGCAATTGCGTGAACGCGGTGACAGACACGTCCAGTGTAATACCTCTCCGTGACGACAGACACGTCCAGTGTAATACCTCTCCGTGACGACAGACACGTCCAGTGTAATACCTCTCCGTGACGACATCGTCAAACGGAGATGTAAAAAGGGGATGAACATAAATTGAATTGCATGAGAAACTTTGGCTCGAAAGGACGTATTTTCAAATTCAACGGATGTTCGGAGAATCAATGCGTGCAGACAAGCTACCATTCTCATTCCTTCTGGAACCCACTCTCTGTTGTCACATCTAGTTTTCACTTTGTTTCTCTGCCTAGCAAAAGGCACCCTGAGTGCAACTCGATCTTCTTCTTCTACTTCTGATACAACGTTGTCTTCGTAAAACTCACCGAATAATTTCCCTAGCCAGATTATTTAACACAAAGCGAGATAAATGTAGAAGGGCAGCTATTTAATCTCAGATTAAATTTCATGTAAGAGGGGTTACTCGAAACGAAACCCTGTCGATATCTAGTTCGACAACTTCTGACAGAATACCATTTTTGTGATTTCCGAGACCGACAGAGCTGTCGATCGACAACTCCCTTTCGAAGCTTACAGAATAGGCACCCTTGTGTTGTTAAGTAAAAGTAGTAGTACCTAATTGATACCAGAAGTGAGATGAGACTAGAAGTGAAGGGCTCTAGCATTGATAGTAGATCCTGGCACTAGTGAACAAATTTGAGGATTTTATGCCGCTTCCATCGCGCCTACACTAGACTGAGAACAAAATTGGTCGAGTTCCCAAAACATTTCCTATCCCCTTCCCCTCAACCTAAAGCTTGAAGGAGAGAGGAATGGAGTGGAAACGCCCATACCTATAGGGTTGCCTGTGTACCCCCACTTACGGCACCATAGTCCTCCCTGCATCCTCAGCGGTTAGGTAGGGTCGTACGTCACTCGTACCGGACGAAATTGTAAAGGGCGCTCCCTCTATCTTAAAAATAAAAGCTAGTTCTCATTCAAATAAAATGGCGCTACGCGGCAGCACTTAGCAATCGCCTATGGAAAGGTAGGGGCGTGCGCGAGGTACATTGGGAGAGATACGGTGCCGCAGGTCGCCCATCATCATTTCCAATCCATCTCAACTCCCTTATCCCTGCCTAAAGCGGCCGAACACGGACCCGGCTCCTTGAATCTAGTTCGGCCGTCTACCACCGCGAGCGTCTCACGTTTTGGAGGGAAAATTCAGAAACCGCTACTAGAGGGCCAACCGTTCTTGTGTTATCAAGAATATTCACTTTCGCCGAGTGAAGAATTTGGTTAGCTCAGTACTTCTGGTCTCATCTCACTTCTGATAATGCTCAATGCCCCGGCCTAACGGTTCGTTGCAGGGACGTTAAAGAAATTGGTTTTAATCCGCGGACATCTTGAAAAAATGGCGGCTAGAAATGTGAAGTTTCTTAGTGTAATTTGTAAATGCATTGATTTTCATCAAATAATTTCTTGCGGGCTTCCAAAGGAACACTAATCTCATTTTAAGGGTTTTTCCGGTTCGCGTTTTAATGGGACGTTATAAATTTCATCCTTACTAAGTTTGATACTGAATTAATTTAGCCTGGATGAAGAAAAACATTTCACGGTAGAATTAACGATGTACTCATCACATAAAGTTTGCAAAAAAAGGCACTAAATACGTAGAATCGTGTAGACGCACTTGAAAAGAACAGAATGCCAAGTTGTACGAACAAGCAATGTCGAAGAAAAGTAAAGGCTTTGATCACGTGAATCAGCGTACGCTTCAATAATATAAGCAGTATAACTATACAAAAGTGCGCAACAATATGGCGTCATGCCACTGTTATTTGTTATTAAGTATTTACAACCATAACGATTGAAAATAAGCATCGCTTAGGGGCTTTCGACGCAAGACTAGTTTTCATCTAAGTTTAAAGCGGAATTACGTCCATCATTCGCGTTTTTCGGAGGGGGAAAAATACATTCGGATTGTATTACGAGCAGTTAAAAGAAATACGCGACTAGACTTTATATCGAGAATGCGGAAATAGTTGCTTAGAAATATGATATCTCGATCTAGGTACTCAAGACTATTAAAGAATGAAATGACTTACCTGCAATTTCCGAACGAGGCGATGAGGTTTTACCTTCTGGATTCTTTGGAGCGACATCTTCAAATGTCTCCGAGTTGGACACCGAACTATTATGTTGAACTGCAATTGGAACTTCGGGCAAATCGCTTTCCATAGAGACGGGGGTCAATTCTGATAGTTCATTTGGGTTGCGTTCTACTTCAGGAACACGCACTGGCACAGTCAATGAGCTCGGATCGACAAACAGTTCCACACTTTGATTTTGTCCATCACTTTTCTTTGCACCTGTCAAGTTGATTCTGTATTGGTTATCATCAAGATCATTTTCTGGGGATCCTTCTAGCGGATCGCTTTCGGCATTTGCATCAAGAGAAAGATCCAAATGTTTTTCGGATTCAACATTCAATTCAGGAACACGAAATTTCTTCGATTGAGTTGAATTATCCTCAATTTCTAACTCTGTCGAGACACTTGGCGATTGACGATAAGAATCGTTAATGGTAATATTGTTTTCAAGAGGTTCTCGTGGCGAATCGCTCTCCGTGTTCGTGTCAGGAGTCATTTCGAATTGGTTTTCAACCTTAATTTTAGGTGAAGGCGCACTTTGAGGCAAACTGTCACTGTACTTCGGTTTAGGGACACATGGATTCGTATTTCGCGTTATAAACCCCATATTTTCAGTTTTTTTCAAGGTAGTTTCGGTGTTTGTATTGCCAACCTCAGTAACAGGTGATTCTTGACTAATATTTTCTTTACACAGGTTGCCTTGGACATTGTGCATCACAACTGGAAGGGTTAACTCCTGGCCATTATTTCCCAAATCATCTTCAACGGGTTCAGTTTTCACTAATTCATCGTTAGGAAATTGAAGTATTCCACTTTTCTCCTATTTTTTAAACAATTAACAATAACTCTCATTCTTAAAGTAATTCCTTTTTCCAATCGACTATGAAAGTGAAGGATGTTGCATACCATCAGATCTTTGATTCTATTTTCCAACTCTTTATTGACCCTATTGAGTCTTTCAATTTCGTCTATTTGCTTATTTAACGTTAATGATGTTTTCACTCTCTCTTTTGCCATTTTTGAAATTAAAACATTACACTAAACAAAATGAGATTCCATTACAAAACAATCTTCGGACTTTCTTTGGCTAAACGTATTTTAAAGGGGCAAGCGAGAAAAAGCGGAAGATAATGACACGCAAGGAGGGGATCAGCAACAAAGGCCCTCGTCGGGTTTCTTTGTTAATAAAGAAACGAAGGACGTGTTGCCAATCCCCTTAGCTTTGTGCCAATCCTGATAGGTGTTTTCACCAATAACCTTAATTAATTAACCCACTCATAGAGTTTGGTTCTATTTCAAGGGACACCTGATTCGACAACTGTCCATTTAAATTTTCTCATATCTCTGTGCTTAATTTCACACTGCTAAAAAACCCCTATGCTTTGAAAAATACCTTGGCTTCCAGTTTCCTAATTCGATCATCTCTAGCTTTTACTTCATTGATTAGATCATCTTTGCTCAAGTGATCATAGTTACATTCTTCCTCGTAGTCCATTTCCTAAAAACAAAGTTTCAATAACTTCCAGATTGCCTAAAACAAGGAATATTGCAATAATTTCGCAAATACCTCTTTAATTGCCAACCGTTGAAGATTTACTAAACTCATTTCGGAATTTTGTAAAGAGAGTTGGTGAGATTGTAAATCTACCCTAAAATAAAATTATTTTTCAAACTGAAGGTAAATCAAAAACGGACAAGGAAAGTTTCCCCATACATTGTAGCTTTCGCTATAAAAAGCTAAGAAAAACATAGCGATGCTTAAATTGTGACACTTTTGTTCAAGACTAGGGATTTAGTCAAGCACATTTTCTGAATACAACTACAACTAGCTTCGTATAAATTATTTATTCTGCTAGCATTTTTAATTTTTTAAACAGCAAGAAAGATCTATTTCTTTTCAAGGTATAATAGTTTCAATAGGTTTGGATCCGTTATGCCTTGTTGACATGATCCAATTTGCATTATATTCATCCCTTACCAGCTTAAACGTTCGACCATAACACGACATTCTTTAACAAATTCCATCATACTTTGTACAGTTTTCCTGTTATGATAAAATACGTAACATTTTAATAATAATAAAAAGTATGGCCATAAACAAAGATTTAGTGTTACCACTTACCAGTGTTAAAAAGGGCCTTTCCGGTAGGATTGCACTTCACGTGACCCATCCAACTAACAATGGTTTTTTGTTAATCCACCTTATTCCCTATCGCCGGAAGTTAGGGTTAACTAAGGGAATTCGGGGGAAAGGCAAAGGGTCGTCGTCTGCTTAAGTCGTGAATCGGCTGCTACAGTCAGGAAAATTACAATTCCGTGAATTTCCGTTAGTTTTAAACGTTTTAAAGCGATTAAACTTGTCAGAAATAATTTCTTATTGGAAAATTATTGAAAAGCTGAGGTATGCAACTTGTTTGACGATAAATATTAATAATAATAATAATAAAATGCAAATGAAAAAGTTTTTAAAATATACTCTCGTTTTTCAGCTTCATCATTTAGCCAAAACGTCATAACTCGAAAAACTACAAATTTTGGTATACTCTAGTTTTTCAGCTTCATCATTTAGACAAAAAGTCATAACCTATAATCAATATTATGAATGTTAACTTGACTAGATCAAAACGAATGAAGCCATGCAAGATCACACGGAAAAGTAAATATTAATACAGAAATAACTTCGCTATGCCGAAAGCAAAAGATAAAACTTCCACAAAAAGAAAAAAACTATGTGAATCAGATGATGATGACAATGAAATTTCAACATCAAAACAGAAACAATCAAATGACAAGAATCGTTTGTACTGTATTTGCAGCCAGCGGAATGATCCATCTAAAGCTATGATCCAATGTGAAACTTGTTTAGAATGGTATCACTTTACATGTATTGGGTTAGAAGAAAAGAACATTGAAAATATAGATGAATATTCTTGCAAAAAGTGTTTAGAAGTGTTGCGAACTAATCCTTCAATATCAGAACAAGGACTTTTGCGACTTCAAGGAAGGGTTTCACCCTTGGAAGGCTGGTCTAAGAAAGTGATCCTTAGAAATATATCGGAGGACGCGATAAACTCATTCATTCAGTCAAAAACACACCAGTTTCAAGGGTGGGCACTTTTCCGTGAGGGTTCAATCATTAGCATGGAAACAAACATGCAGGACAGTTTTTCTTTTGTAAGGGCTATCTGCGAACCAGCCATGAGGCAAAAAACTATATTTTGCACTTATGTTTTAATACTGAAACATGTAAAATTAAATGGGCAACATGCTCTTGCCCTGCTGGCATCGCCGGCCAATGCAAGCATTTGGCCGCTACCATTTATGAACTCGTAGACTTAGTGCGGTTACAGGCTGAGACCATTACCAAAGGATCTTGTACATCGCGACTACAAATGTGGCACGTTAAGCGTCCCAAAACAGACGAGCCCTTGCTTTTCAGCGATATTCAGTTTGTGAAACATAATCCTGAAAAATACCAAAAATCTCCACTTGGTTGCATCGTGAAAACTTTTAACCCAATGCCAGATTGGGCACAACCTGTGACGAAAGAGAAAATACAGCAGTTGGTTGCTCTTTTCAAAAAAATTTATAACTTACCGGTTATAAACACTATAGGTAAGTTGCACCAATGGAGTTTTATGCCTTTTGTTGCCATCCCCCGATACTGGAAGCATCCTAATGTTAGTTGGACTTGGATGCGGCCATTACTGTCCTTGCGGAGAAAGGCATAAAACTCCCATCGGGCAATCAATAATTACAATTCAGATGCACCAGAGCTAGCTGTTCCCAATGAAGCTTTTATTTATTTATCTATCTACCTATAGAAAGCAACGGCTGCATTCCTGTTTTGCCAAGAGTTAGCTGCCCCATTACTGTGGAACTACACCAAGAGCTATGGCACAAAATTGGACAAACTGAAGAATACTGTTTACCTTCAGAATATTTAAACCTATCAGATGAAGAAAAAAATGTAATTGCCACTATTAATGTTAGTCTAGCTGAAGCGAAAGGTATTGAAGAAAAAACCCGTCTACAGAGCCATAATGCGTTTTGGTTTAAACAAAGAGCTATTAGGTTAACTGCCTCGACTTTTGGCACATTCTGTAAAATGAAAGCCGACACTGACCGTGTGAACACATTTGTTCAAAAAAGAAAGTTTTTTACAACGCCCTCTGTCAGACATGGTATAAATACAGAAGCAGCAGCTTTTGCACTCTTTTTATCAAAAGTTGAAATGCAACAACATTCAACTGTTGGCTTGTTGGTCAACCCAAAAATACCATTTTTAGGAGCTAGTCCAGACAGAATTTTGATGAAAGATGACAAGCTGTACCTTGTGGAAATAAAATGCCCGTTTTCCCTCTATCAAAAAAAGAAAACTATCGCTCAACGGGTTAAAGAAGAAACAGACTTCTATTTAGTGATGGATGAGACAAATGATCAATATCCTTACAAGTTAAAAGAAAACCATGAATATTATTTTCAAACGCAAGGCCAAATGTTGGTTGCTAATGTTTCGGAGTGTTACTTCGTTGTTTACGTTCCACCCTCTGACCTGGAGTTCACACTTATTAAGAGAAATGACGCATTCATCAATAAAATTATGTACCCTAAACTCTGTACAACGTACTACGACTACTTATTACCATACTTTTCCAAAGAGTTGGCATTACGACAAAAGAAAACATAACAATCGAATTTGAAATGGTTTGAACAATAATCAAAACTAGTCGGGTTAATTCAACTTTTAGTTTGAATAAAGCATTTTCTCGTATACTTGAAAATTGGTTGGTTATTAAATTTTAATTCTCGTGCTTACACAATAAGAAGTCCGTCAGCTTTTAATTATTTCAAACAAGGGATTTTTTCTAATTTGCTGATACACTTTGATCATTTAAACTCGTTTTAATAAGTGGTCCACAGAAATTGGATAGATGGCAACAGATCATATAAATTTTATCAAGCACGGGGGATAAAGTTATCGGAATGTCACCTGACAGTATTTGGAACTCTTTAATCTTTCTAATCGCTCTCTCGATATGGATTCTAGTTTTTGCTATGTTTCTACTCCTGTTGACTTCAGTTTCACTGAACTGATCTCTATGACCTAAATAATCGGGGATGACTAAGTGTACATTCCTTGGTGCTAATTCTTTTGTAATATCAAATCCACGATCACCCATTACAAGATCACCTTCAACAAGCTGGTCAACTAAATGACAGTGGCTAAAAATTTTCTTATCAGAGGTTCTTCCCGCGTAAACATTTGAATAGTAGGTGAGATGACCATTGGGACCTGGAGAAATGCCAAACAATCCCTTAGCCGTATTACTGTGTTTATAAGAGCTAAAAGTTTCCCTTTGCGCATCTGGAGCTGATGGCATTTCTAAGTAAAATTCAGAACAAACCAAAATTATCCTTAAATTTGGAAAATGTTTTTTTATCACTTCTGGCGTTTGTAGGTTCACTTGTTCAGCTGTAGGCCATATGGGTAAGCACTGTAGTTTTTGTGGCAGAAATAAAATCCATGTATTGAGTATCTTTGATATATAACCTTGAGACACATTGTACAAGTCACCTAGAACCTTTTCTGGTAAATTCTTCCTCAATCGACAAAGAGTGATAAAAAATTCTTCCATAGGGGCCAGTTTCCTAACCCGCCCAGGTTTTCGTAGTGACGACTCAAAATGGTAATAATCTTCAGACATTTCGGGATTTCTTGGTTGTTTCCCAACATATTTCAACCCAGCAGCTTCAGGTAGTAGAAATTGGAAAAAGCTCCACAAGTGTGCGTAAGACGGAAAGCCGGTGTAATACTTAATATCATAATCATCAAGGAAGCGTAGTATTGAAAACTTTTCCCTTTGAATTTGCTTTAGTAGATTTAAATTTTTGGCCTTTAATTCTTCCTTAGTGGGACTACAAACTGTAGATAGAGATATTGGGCTTTCTGTACTTCCAGAAGTCTGTGTCAAACTTTGTTGCGAGCATCGTGTACTAGTGTTTGTAGATTCTGGAGTTAAAGATTCTTCTATAAATGGTTGTTGTTCCTTTAACGGATCTTTAACCGCCGTTTCGTCTTCGACAGAACTTGCACTCTTTGTGAATCTGTAATTCAGAATATAAATCTAGTTCAGTAATTTAGCAAATTAGAAAATTATATCAAACTTTCACCAATCCTTGAGTTCCTTTAAAGGGACTGACAAGGAAGGTAAAAACCCAGAATCTTGGCTTTCAGCATGCAAATGCTACTTTTCAAATAGTGAATTCCACTTGGCACTTTAGACCTAAAGTGGTCAAATTGGCAACAGTCCAAAGCACATTGGTGTATAATACAATAATCTGTCTTTATACAATATTTTTGTAAAATTACGCTGCAAAAGTGAGGCCAATGTTTTGCTCCATCCAAATGACGTTGATACAACCAAAGATCATTAAAGTTTTGCTAGTTTTGGATTGTTGTTTCATAGAGCATCTTAAACTAACAAAACTAGGATGATCTTTGGTTGCATCAACTTCATGGAAATTTTTTTTATTGCAGTGGAATACTAAATGAATGATGTTGTAATTTTAAACTTTGTAGTTGCATTTAAACTACCCAAGTGGAATTCGCTAAAGGTATGTGGTTTTGGACACGTTGTCAGTCTCTGTAATGAAGAACTTTATCTAACCTCTTCATATTTCGAATGTATGTGTCATCTCGGAAATGGCGCATTGGTTGAAGGACCGTCTCCAAAACAGTTTCAGTTTTCATGGTGTTTTTATTTTCTTGAGCAACAGTTTCGTTCAGTCCAGTTTTAGATTTTGTAGGTAGTTTATCCCTCTGTTCTTCTATGGTTAAACCTTCTGTGACTAATGTGGTCAAACTTCTCTGTTCAGTTTGAAAATCCATAGGGTTACCGTTTTCTTGGGTAACAGTTTTGTTCAATTCAGTTTTAGAGTTTGCAAGCTGTTTTTCCCTCCGTTCTTCTATCGTTAAACCTTCAGTGACTAATGTGGTCAAACTTCTCTGTGTATAAGCTACTTCATCTTGACTTATATCCATTATAGGAACTACAAATGTATCGTGAGAACTTCCTATTAAACTTTTATTCAGATTTGTTCGTTCTTCTATTGTCACTCCATCAACTATTAAAGTTGTCTGGCTTTTAAAGACCACTGGTTGAAGCCACCTGGTCTGATAAAGGAACAACAAAAACGTCTTGAAAATATTCTTCAGGTCTAATGGTAGGTTTTCCACCTTCGTAAGTAGACCAAGGAAATATAGTGGGGCAAGCATCTTTATTTAAAATCTTCTTCCCACGCCTTTCTAGATAATCCTTATCTTCAAAGTGAAGTGAACATATTAGTGTGCTTTTCTTAACTCTTTCTGTATCGATTTTAGCCAAGTTTGCCCATTTTTTTTTTACTATCAAGATTATTTGGAAACGTGTGAAATGAAACATTGTTGGATTTTAAACTCGAGCTTTTACATCGTGGTACAGCACAGTGATGAACCATGTTGGTTATGTCACGTCATAAACATTTATGTTCGTCAATAAAAATTAAATATAATAATATACCAAAATTTGTAGTTTTTCGAGTTATGACGTTTTGGCTAAATGATGAAGCTGAAAAACGAGAGTATATTTTAAAAACTTTTTTCATTTGCATTTTATTATTATTATTATTAATATTTATCGTCAAACAAGTTGCATACCTCAGCTTTTCAATAATTTTCCAATAAGAAATTATTTCTGACAAGTTTAATCGCTTTAAAACGTTTAAAACTAACGGAAATTCACGGAATTGTAATTTTCCTGACTGTAGCAGCCGATTCACGACTTAAGCAGACGACGACCCTTTGCCTTTCCCCCGAATCAGGGCCGGAAATAAGCACAGGACACAATTTTAAAATGTCCCATATTTTTTTTAAAAACTAAGGGGGTCACTGGACATTTTGACCTATAAATTTTCCGAAGTTTTGATACCTTGACTATGGAGAAGCGACACCATTTTTGCAACCTCCAGTGGACAATGTCCTATAAATTTTCCAGTCAAACAGGGGGTCACTGGACACATGTCCTATAACAAATTTTCCTTATTTCCGGCCCTGCCCCGAATTCCCTTAGTTAACCCTAACTTCCGGCGATAGGGAATAAGGTGGATTGGACCCTGGGGTACACCCATCCAACTAACAATGGTTTCTTGTTAATTGAACCCTGAGGAGTCCGAAAAAATAGTTAAAAAATTATTTGGCCGCCGCAAGTTTGTCAAAAAAAATTTGGAAAATTTTAAAATCCGTGCACTTACCGCCATTGAAGTCGCTATCCACTTAATGCATTTTGCACTCAATCTTGCAAAATAAGCCGGGGGGACTCTAAAAAATTGACGGACTCGCGCCGGAGTTATGGCTATGGAATTTTTTAAGCTTACGGAAACCGTTTATTTCTGATAAAAGGACGGAAATATAAATGCGAGAAAAACTGAAATGTTTTGGGAAAATCGTTGAATTTTTTGGGAATTCGATAATTGATAACGGTAAATTTTGGAAAAAGTCAATTTTTTTTTAATTCACTCAACATTATTTTGTAACCACATTATATAGGCTCATGCTTCTGTGGTTGCCAGTAGCTTTGGGTTACGAAATAAATATTATTACTATTATTATTAAAATGTGTCAAATCCTTGGGATATTTGTCAAATGTAAATGGGAGTATTTTTGGGAAAATGGAAATTTCATTTTTTGTAAAAAAATTTGAAATAAAAGGCGTAGAGCTATTGCAACTATGTTTAAGAAAAGGTGTCAAATTATAGGGAAATAGCTCTTTCAATAAATTTCTCTCTTCGTGGTTTCCCCCCCGACACGAGAGAAGAGGGGAAAAAAATTTGAAATAAAAGGCGTAGAGCTATTGCAACTATGTTTTAGAAAAGGTGTTAAATTATAGGGAAATTAGCAAATGCCAACGTCAATATTTCAGAAAAGGAGTCGTTTTTTTTTTTGCAACTATATTTTGGGAAAGGCGACAAATTATTGAGAAAGAACCAAATGTCAACATCAATATTTTAGAAAAGGCGTCAATTTATTTCAACAATATTTCGGAAAAGTCGACAAATTATTGGGCAGTTAGCAAATGTCAACATCAATATTTTGGAATAGGCGTCTATTTATTTCAACTATATTTTGGAAAAGGCGTCAATTTATTTCAAGTATATTTTGGAAAAGGCGTCAATTTATTTCAACTATATTTTGGAAAAGGCGTCAATTTATTTTAACTATATTTTGGAAAAGGCGTCAATTTATTTCAACAATATTTTGGAAAAGGCGTCAATTTATTTCAACAATATTTTGGAAAAGGCGTCAATTTATTTCAACAATATTTTGGAAAAGGCGGCAATTTATTTCAACAATATTTTGGAAAAGGCGTCAATTTATTTCAACAATATTTTGGAAAAGGCGTCAATTTATTTCAAAAATATTTTAGAAAAGGCGTCTAGTTATTTCAGTAATATTTTGGAAAAGGGGACAAACTATTGGTCAATTAACAAACGTCAACATCAATATTTTGGAAGTCATTGCAACTATATATTGCCTATTTTTCGGCAATTTGATAAATGTCAACACCTTTTCCAAAATATCGTCCTTTACATTTACCAAACTCAGGAATAATTTGACGAATTTTCCAAAATTTTGTCCTTCACATTTATCAAATTCAGGAATAATTTGACACCTTTTCCAAAATATCGTCCTTTACATTTATCAAATTCCCGAATAATTTGACACCTTTTCCAAAATATCGTCCTTCACATTTATCAAATTCCCAAATAATTTGACACCTTTTCCAAAATATCGTCCTTCACATTTATCAAATTCTCGAATAATTTGACACCTTTTCCAAAATATCGTCCTTCACATTTATCAAATTCTCGAATAATTTGACACCTTTTCCAAAATATCGTCCTTCACATTTATCAAATTCCCGAATAATTTGACACCTTTTCCAAAATATTGACCTTCACATTTATCAAATTCCCATATAATTCGACACATTTTCCAAAATATCGTCCTTCACATTTGTCAAATTCCCAAATAATTTGACATCCTTTCCAAAATATCGTCCTTCACATTTATCAAATTTCCAAAAGATCTTACGGCATTTCCCAAAATTTCAAAGATTTCCCCAAAACATTTGTTTTTCTCGCATTATATTTCAGTCCTTTTATCAGAAATGAACGGTTTCCGTAAGCTTAAAAAATTCCATAGCTATAACTCCGGCGCGAGTACGTCAATTTTTCACAGTCGCTCCCGGCTTATTTTGCGAGATTGAGTGCAGAATGCGTTGAGCGGATAGCGTTCGTAATGGCGGTAAGTGCATGGATTTTAAAATTTTCCAAAAAATGTTTTCACCAATTTGCGGCGGCCAAATAATTTTTTAACTATTTTTTTCGGACTCCTCAGGGTCCAATTAATTAGAAACCATTGTTAGTTGGGTGGGTCACTTAAAGTGCAATCCTACCGCGTTTCCCCTCAGTTTAATATACATTCTTACCAGGTAAGGCTTATATTAACGTTGTTTTTCTTTCACAGTTACTCACACTGTTCTGTTTTGGGGGTTAAAAAAGAGAAAAAGCTTCAACTTTTTTTAAGAGCTTTCTTTTATATAGATACTCTTTTTAATAATCAATAAAAATACATTAAAGCCTTTAAAGGAGGAACCGTTACCGTAACAAAGGAATTCAATTTCACTACAAAGTACAATTGCCAAAAAAGGGAACGTCTAGCAGACAGCTTATTTACTTTTCCCTAACCGCCGTCAATCAGTCTGGGAAATAAGGATATTTTTTAAATTAGTCCTTGGGAGTACAGGGTGGGAAATAAGGATTTTTTTAAAACTGGACATTGGGCTTGACACCCCCTGGCTTGAAATAAATAAGAGATTGTCTATTCTCACCCCCGGGTGGAAATAGCCTACGCTCTATTCTCACCCCCCCCCGGGTGGAAATAGCACTCCCGCGTGACGCCATGCGGCCGAGAGTATTTTGGTCATTCCTTGATTGAGAGCAGTCTGGGAAATAAGGATAATTTTTAAACTAGTCCTTGGGAGTTGGGACCAGTGTAGTAGTATATTTTTTAATAACATTAATTAATCTTACTCAAGAAAAACCCAAAAAGAGAAATAAATCAATTTTGTATTTTCTTATTTATCATATCTAATAAAATAAATATCCTAATACCCTTTTAATTATTAACCGAAGAAAATTGCACATTCCGATTAATCTAATTGATTTTGGTCGCTAAGCAAGCAGTGTTTTAAACAACCCTGGGCCCCTGACCCAGAGATTTTCTGACCTATTTGTGTATCCCTCCCACTGGACCCTGGTATAGCTATGAAGATAACAATGAGCAAAGATATGGATGATATGATGTTGATTGATATACACTGGGTCATTACTCTATTGGCATCATAAAAAAAAGTGTTTTCAACTCTCTGCCAACAGAACAGTGAAACATCCCATAACTTTATATGTATAGTGTATATAAGGATATTTTTTGTATTCAAAAGTTCTCCCAACATGAACAGTTTCTATGGTTTAATATTAAAAGCAAGTTTTTACAGAAATGACATTAGTGTCCAAAATAATCCTAACGTGGTCTAAAGTTAAACTATGGTGTCCAAAAATAGCTAGGTTTTCTAGCGTTATTTAAATGTTTTGGAAACTTCTCGTAATAATTTCCATATAGTGCGTAATCTTTAAATGTATTTAAATGTTTTGGAAACTTCTCGTAATAATTTCCATATACGCGCCGAGGATTGAGAGGTTAACTAACACGCAGCGCCTCTAGCGGACTGAATTTAAAACTCTTGGCGGGAAGTTCGCGAATGGTAGATTGGCAGTTTAAAAATGGGGAACGCTACAATTATAAAATACGTCGCATTTTTAGCATTAGAAGGTTTACAAAATTATTTTAGGGATTCTAATCGTCGAAAAGTTTCAAATCTAACGTAAGAGATGTTTGTAAACCAAACGAAGTTAATACCGAAGGGAAACTCCTGTAACTAAGCAAGTTTATGATATTACCATCTATGTAAGTGTTCAAATTAAATAAATATGTTTATATTGCAAGTTAATTAAATTAAGTGCTTCCATTTTTGAGGTTAACTGTACCTATTTACATCTCGTAGGCGTTGTGTACATTTAATTTGGGTGTTGGGATTACATAAGATAATGGCTAAAAACTTACTTTTTCTCTTTAAGCGCGTTAATTCATTCTTTTCTTTTAATACAATGAATTCTAGCAGCCAAGCTATTTTCACCCTACCGCAGCCCTTACCACAATTCTTAGTCACGTGGTAGGGTGGATATAGCCTCTACGCTATTTTCACCTAGGGTAGGAATAGGCTTCCGCCTATTTCTACCCGGGGGGTGAGAATAGTGACACTCAATGACACTTCTGTCTGCATATACATAGTCCCACCAGGGAGGAGGAATGTTGTAAAGGAGTGGTCTACGCACGTTGTAAAAAGAGAGAGAATTCTCGCAGATTCCGGGTTAGAGCTCTGAGACCTAACCGAGGCTCTTTTTTTTTCAGGCGCATGCGCGATTTTTTTCTCCGGACCGTCGGCCGCTAAAATTTACTCTCGCGTGAGTCGCGACGGCGCGAGTCGTTAGGCCATGAACGAAATAGTGAACAATCCAGGACATGCCTTTACCGAAAAAACCCGTCCACTATGTGTAACAAGCGACTACTAGTTCCCCCTGTTGAGACAAATTCGGGCTAGCGGAACTACGTCATTTTAGGGACAGAATTAAAGGTCACGTGAGAGGGTGGCTATCTAAGGCGGCATACACGAAATAGAGAATGCGGTTTATGTAAACAGAGAGAATTGAGGTAAGACTTAAATACCGGCTATCACTGTTACAATTTGGATACACAAAGTACATATTCTTAGCCAATTTACTTAAATAACGACCAAATTTCACAATTTTAAGAAATGAGAGCCAGAGATACGTTTTACGACATCAGACTTCAAAATGTAATATATATTATACTTTACTTGTTTACCCGCAGATGGCGTTAGCAAAACCGGAAATAACCGCTTAATTTGTCCCCAATTCTTTTTTTTGTCTCAAACTTCTATCCCCTCCTCCTATCTTTCCACCGCCTTCTTGTTACAACTAGTGGATGCCTCGGTTTGTACGTACAAAGGTGCGGCTGTTAAGTCCTGGATTGTTCACTATTTCGTTCATGCCACTACTCAGTGGAGTAGGTCAGGACATGAACGAAATAGTGAACAATCCAGGACTTAACAGCCGCACCTTTGTACGTACAAACCGAGGCATCCACTAGTTGTAACAAGAAGGGGGTGGAAAGACAGGAGGAGGGGATAGAAGTTTGAGACAAAAAAAGAATTGGGGACAAATTAAGCGGTTATTTCCGGTTTTGCTAACGCCATCTGCGGGTAAACAAGTAAAGTATAATATATTACATTTTGAAGTCTGATGTCGTAAAACGTATCTCTGGCTCTCATTTCTTAAAATTGTGAAATTTGGTCGTTATTTAAGTAAATTGGCTAAGAATATGTACTTTGTGTATCCAAATTGTAACAGTGATAGCTGGTATTTAAGTCTTACCTCAATTCTCTCTGTTTACATAAACCGCATTCTCTATTTCGTGTATGCCGCCTTAGATAGCCACCCTCTCACGTGACCTTTAATTCTGTCCCTAAAATGACGTAGTTCCGCTAGCCCAAATTTGTCTCAAAAGGGGGAACTAGTAGTCGCTTGTTACACATAGTGGACGGGTTTTTTCGGTAAAGGCATGTCCTGGATTGTTCACTATTTCGTTCATGGTCAGGATTAGGAAGTAGTAAAAATGTAGATACCCACTACCTCAATAAAGATATTTGTTAATCGTTAATACTGACCCTCATTTAAGGCATAAGTAACGAGAAAGTTATATAAACAAAGTAGACAGAAGAGCATAACAAAACATGGTGTCAGAACGCGGACTTTTTGCTGCCGTACCCTGTTCCTGCTAAGCCTTGCCTGCCTTTCTTTGTTGGGATCTTTCGCTGCTCTTTGTGTCCGCCCTTTCTTTCTCTCTCTCGTCCCGGACATGTCTTTACACATCCCGCCTCCGACACCCGTCTCTCTTTCGGATGGGCAAGCTGTCGAAAAATGGAAATTTTTCCGCGCTCAATGGGCTAACTATGAAATAGCCACTGGTCTGGATAAAAAGGATGAAGCCATTCGCATCGCCTCTGTTCTCTCTCTCATGGGTGATGAATGTTTCAAAATTTATCAGAATCTTCCGCTAACTACAGCACAAAAAGGACAGCTTAAGGAAATCTTAGATGCTCTCGATGTCTACTTTGAACCTCTCTCTAATGTAATCTATGACCGAATGATCTTCAATTCGACCACTCAAGAACCTCATGAAACTATTGATCAGTATGTCAATAGACTCCGGCATCTCTCTCGGTCTTGCAACTACAAAACTTTTGAAGATGAACTTATCCGCGATCGAATTGTCGTTGGAAACAAAGATCCAAGTACTCGCGCACAATTGGTCAAAGATCAAAAACTGACACTAGCCTCTGCTATCGACATTTGTCGTACAAATGAGTTAGCTGAGCGACAATTTACAACTCCTGGAGAATCAGCCTCTGCACAAGTTCATCGGGTAGAGAATAAGTCCTATCACACTTCAAGAAAAAAGGTACCACCAGTCAAGAAACAACAAGAAATGCTGTCACGTCCTTGCAACTACTGCGCTTTGATACACGCTCGTGATAAGAATCAATGTCCTGCTAATGGAAAGATTTGCAATGTCTGCGGTAAGCCAAATCATTTTGCAACTGTTTGCCGTCAACCAAATCGAGGCACACCTTCAACTAAAAACAAGGCGCAAAGCTATAAAAAACGTAAACCTCCACAAGTAAATCAAACCAGTTACTCCGAGGAAGTTGAAGCTACAGACTCGGATGGCACTCCTCAGGCTGATGAGATGGATGAAGTTTACGCCCTTGAACAAGTGAACATCATTCCTGCGATAAATTGCCGTGGTCAACAATGGTTTGTCACGTTAAAGGTTTCTGGCCAAAATAGCGATTCAGACCTAATATGTCAACTGGATAATGGATCAACGTGTAACTGTCTACGTGAAGCTGACTTCAAACGGCTACCATCAGACCAGAAGACATTCAGAAAGGTCAAAACTTCACTCAGATGCTATGATGGCTCACTCATGACATCTACGGGAATCGCCACTGTTAGATGCCTCTGCAACAATAAGCCATATGACATTGAGTTTCAAGTGGTAAAAGGACCGAAACCATCATTGCTATCAGGCTCTACCTGTATCCAACTTGGCTTAATTACCATGCATGTTCCTGCTGCTGATGTTCATGCAATCACCACCCCAAGACAATCAGTTCCCAGTACTCTCACTAAAGAGCGAATTTTAACTGACTATACTGATGTTTTTGAAGGGTTGGGTCGCCTTCCTGGGGAATGTCATCTTGTCCTTAATAAAGATGTTACACCAGTCCAGCACCGTCCTCGTAACGTACCAATTGCATTACAAGAACCATTAAAACAAAGGCTAACTGAACTGGAACAAGTAGGAGTCATAGCGAAAGTCACCGAACCTACGGAATGGATTTCCAGCATGGTATTAGTAAAGAAACCTACTAAGCAAGTAGACCCTAAACAGCCGTTAGAAGCACAACATCTACCAGTCAAGCCCAAGGATCTAAGAATATGTATCGATCCTAAAGATTTAAACAAGGCACTTGAAATACCAAAGTACCCACTTCCTACCATTGAAGATATACTTCCGAAACTCAACAACGCGAAATTCTTCACAATCTTGGATGCTAAAGAAGGGTTTTGGCAAGTCAAATTAGATCACGATAGCAGTATGTTGACGACTTTTTGGACCCCTTTTGGTCGTTACCGTTGGTTAAGAATGCCTTTCGGAATTGCCACTGCACCCGAGGAGTACCAGCGCCGCCAACATGAAGCTTTTGAGGGGCTTGAAGGAGTAGCAGTCATCGCAGATGATGACGTTGTTTTTGGTTGTGGAACCACTATGGCTGAAGCTATTGCAGATCACGACAGGAAACTGATCAAAGTGTTGGATCGAGCTCGCCAGATAAATATGAAATTCAACAAAGAGAAAATGCGTCTTCGGCTGACTGAAATACCGTATATTGGTCATATCTTATCCGCTGAAGGAGTCTCACCTGACCCTAAAAAGGTGCAAGCTGTTGTCGATATGCCAACCCCGACCAATGTACAACAACTACAAAGTTTTATCGGGTTCACGACCTACTTAGCGAAATTCTTGCCGCATCTCTCGGAAAGTCTCGAGCCGATGAGAAGACTTATCCATAAAGGTGTTCCATGGGTTTGGTCAACAGACCAACAACAAGCGTTTGAGACCATTAAAAAACTCGTCACTTGTGTTCCGGTCCTGCGATATTATGACGTACACAAACCAGTCACTCTCCAATGTGACGCAAGTGATGTGGGTCTCGGAGCTACTTTACTTCAGGAGGGCAAACCCGTTGCTTTTGCCTCCCGAGCGCTGACCCCCACAGAACAGAGATACGCTCAAATTGAGAAAGAATGCCTCGCAATTGTTTTTGGATGCGGGCGTTTTCATCAATATCTTGGAGGTCGCGACAAAATCACTGTGGAAACAGATCATAAACCCCTGGAAACCATTTGGAAAAAACCCTTACTCAACGCACCGAAACGACTTCAGTGCATGCTGCTCAAACTGCAAAATTATAATTTGGATGTCACATACATAAAAGGCTCACAGATGTTTGTGGCTGACTGCTTATCTCGTAATTTTGTGGCACATCTCCCGAATGCCCACGAAGCACATGAAGATCGTCCCATGTACCAACTCACCTCGGAGACCAGTCACCAAACTTTGTTGGAAACAATAGACCATTCTACCTATTTACGCGTCTCGGATCGCAGACTGGCAAAGATTAAAGTCGGCACTGACACGGACTCGTCCTTGCAAGCCGTCATCCACATGGTGAAGCGCGGCTGGCCTCCACATAGATCAGCCACGCCTAGTAACGTTCGTCCCTTTTGGACATATCGAGATGAACTCACAGTGGACAACGGAGTTCTTTATAAGGGTCAACGGTTTGTTATCCCCACAAGCATGCGAGAAGACATCTTAAAAATTCTCCATACAAGCCATTTAGGCATACAAGCGTGTTTACGGAAGGCTCGAGATGTAGTCTTCTGGCCTGGAATCTCCGAAGATATAAAGAATACCGTCGGACAATGTCATGCTTGTAATGAATATCAAAAATTCCAAACAAGAGAACCAATGATATCGGTGCCTCTTCCCTCTCTCCCTTGGCAGAAAATCGCCATGGATCTTTTCACCATGGAAGCCAATAAGAAAAAGTATTTGATTATGGTTGATTTTTATTCTGACTATTGGGAAATGGATCTGATGCCAACTACTACTGCTGCCGCTGTCGTTTGGAATTCCGGAAACCGTTATTACAGACAACGGACCACCTTTTCAAAGCTTTGAATTTCGCGAGTTTGCTGATTTATGAGGATTCACCCACTTAACATCGTCTCCCTACCATCCTCAAGGCAACGGCAAAGCAGAGTCTGCCGTTAAAATAGCCAAAACTATTATTAAAGAAACTTGACAAATCGAAGGATGATCTCTATCTTGCTCTATTGGAGTGGCGTAACACCCCAACTGACGCTGTCAAAGCAAGTCCAGTACAGAGACTCATGTCTCGACGAACAAGGACCACACTGCCAGTTAACCAGAGTCTCCTGACACCAAAAGTCATTAAGAATGTCAAGACTACGCTAGAACAGAAACGAGATCACTGTAAAGAGGGATATGATCAACATGCAAAATCTTTGTGTGAACTAAGGCCCGCAGAGCCCGTTTGGGTCAAAGTTTATCCACACGAAACCAAGTCGACGTGGACTATGGGTTTTGTCCATGAAAAACTCGATAATCGCTCGTACGTTGTGGACATCAAAGGAAGTCTTTATCGCCGCAATAGAATCGATCTGCGACCTGCAAATCGTTCTTTTAGCAAACCAATGCCTTTGGCTGGACCAGCACCTCGCATCATACCTGGAGCTGCGTTCGCCCATGATCACAACCAACGCACACCCGACCACACGACTCAACCACCGTCTCCCCACACTCAAACGGATACGAGAATACCGGAGAGACCTCCTATCTGTCGAGATACGGAGAGGTCAACCACAGAATCAGATAATGGATCTGTTACACCCGATCTCATCACCACCGACAACCAGAACCAAATCTCACGATCTCCGTCTGCACTTTCAACACTAAGACAATCCAGATCTGGCCGTATGTTAAAGAAACCATCCTATCTGAAAGACTATGCTACAAATTAAAATTGTAGTTAAGGTTAATTAACTATAACTATATTTAGTGAGAAGCTATTTAATGAGAAGCTATTTTTTATTGTTACAGTAATAGTGATATTTTGTACTTGTATTAATTGTCGTTTAAACAAACGGGATGTTCCAATATCTGATATTTAACAAAACTGAACTGAACCGAACTAGACATCTCTATCTATAAGACTAGAGAGAGAGCAACAGGACTAACCACTACTCAGTGGAGTAGGTCAGGATTAGGAAGTAGTAAAAATGTAGAGATACCCACTACCTCAATAAAGATATTTGTTAATCGTTAATACTGACCCTCATTTAAGGCATAAGTAACGAGAAAGTTATATAAACAAAGTAGACAGAAGAGCATAACAAAACACGATTCTCAGAAGAGAGTGGAAATAAAACATTAAACCTTTGTTGATTGTTTGTTAGGTTTTTCTCAATCCGGCAAGAATCTTCCCATTTGGTCCTTTTTTATTAAATTTTCAATGCATTTCCCCATTGGGTTATCTTTTTCTCAATTCGGCATGAATCTTCCCATTTGAACCCATTTTCAAGCTTACATTGGTGGAGGACTTCTTTATGGAGTTCACGGGGAAGTAAATCGCGAGCGCGATTACTAAACACGTGAGTCCCCTTAAAAATGTATTCAACCCGCTGGGCTTTTGTTTTCGAATTTAATTAATTTTAAGGGGTCATCCGTAAATGATCCTTATCATAACTTTTAAACGGTGGCCTGGATGACAAAATGCCATAGAACATTTTCGACTTAAAATCGCTCATAGAACCCGCAGTAGTTCGGTTATACCACCATTTTAGAATCACCCTGTATAATAGCGATTTCCACTGACTGCTCGCGGAGCGCTCCCATGGAGCCATATAAATGGGAGAAGTAGTTCTCGGCTTCGTTAAAGACTGTTTTTGCTAAATCAGGGTCTCCTATATTTATTGCTCCATGGGAGCGCTCCGAGAGCAGTAAGTGGAATTCGCTATAAGAAACCTCCCTACGGGAGGGAAGTATACAAGACGCCATAGGCATAACGTTATAACACGCGAGACATCCTCGAACCGCCAAATACCATATTCAGACACTATTGCTCATGGACAAGGTACGGTAGATCCTAGTCGGACCTTTGATATGGTCGTTGGAAAGGGAAAGAGGAAAAAGCGCTTCAAACTAGTGTAGTCTGCTTAGCCGTCTGTCGTAAAGAAATAGAAGATTCCTGATTTTGCTAATAAATATTCACATACGGTTATTTCGAAACGAAAATCTAGTTTGTTGTGAAGCCAAGAAGAAGAAAATTATGAATACAAAACAAAATTTCGATATAGATAATAACACCATGGATGAAGGATGCGCGTGAAAAACATTCGACGCTCTACAGGATGTGCAACTCCCTATATTAAAAAGTAGACAAGTCGATACTAGCGCCGCCTGGCTACCAGCGCTGGAAACCGTCGCGGGAAAAATAAAAAATACTGGACATAAGAAAAAAAATCACTGTTTTGCTTCTAGCAGACGACGCTAAGGAAAAAAATCAACGGTAGCGCGTGTTTTTTTCTCGTGTCCAGTATTTTTCATTTTTCCCACGAGGGTTTCCAGCGCTGATAGCCAGGCGGCGCTAGTATCGACTTGTCTACTTTTTAGTATAGGGAGTTGCACATCCTGTTGAGCGTTGAATGTTGTTCACTCGCATCCTTCATCCATGATAACACCATTTTAAAATCTATCTATGTATAGTGTTAGTCACATACCTTGGCAAGGTAAGGGTTTAATTCAAATTTTATGCAAAGACCTATGAAAATCCTATAATCGAGTCACTGCCTGTTTATTAACGATTGATTATCATCAAAATCTAAAAATGCTGCATGAATTATTTTACTGGAAAAGTTTAAAATTACTATGAGTCTGTGAAATGGACTTAACTTAAGCAGCCGACGCAATCGCGAGATCAGAGAATGTATTCCTACGCTCTACGCGGCGCGGCCCTATTTTTTAAACTTTGTTTACGGCCGTATAAGTGCGCGGGGACATTCGCGGTACGAGGATGTATCGGGAAAAATTCGCCTTTGTATACTTTCCTCCCGAAGGGAGGTTTCTTATATTACTTTTGGTAGTAGCTACTAATCGGCCTCGGGTAGATCTCTCTCTCCAGACCGCTAAATGGAGACCTCTCCGTAATACCTTTGGCCACTCCTCAACATTCCTCCTCCCTGGTCCCACCGATCACACTTGAGGCGTTTTTCACCATTGTATGATCAAATTACTAAAACGATTACAAGCATATTCGCACTAATTAAATTCCGTGGGGTTTTTCACCACTGTGTCACCACTGTGAATAAATTGATGTCTGATAAAATTATTCTTCTGCGTGCTTGCATAGTCACACTGATCACATTTGAAGGGTTTTCCACCACTGTGAATGCGTTGATGTCTGGTCAAACTAATCTTCTGTGTACATTTATAGTCACAACGAGTACATTTCAAGGGTTTTTCGCCGCTATGAATGCGTTGATGCACGATCAAATTACCCTTCTGCGTGCATGAAAAGTCACATTGATCACATTTGAAGGGTTTATCTTCACTGTGAATGCGTTGATGCGCGATCAAATTACCCTTCTGCGTGCTTGAAAAGTCACATTGATCACATTTGAAGGGTTTATCTTCACTGTGAATGCGTTGATGCACGATCAAATTACCCTTCTGCGTGCTTGAAAAGTCACATTGATCACATTTGAAGGGTTTATCACCACTGTGAATGCGTTGATGCGCGATCAAATCACCCTTCCGCGTGCTTGCAAAGTCACACTGATTACATCTGAAGGATTTATCACCACTGTGAATGCGTTGATGCGCGATCAAATTACCCTTCTGCGTGCTTGAAAAGTCACACTGATCACATACGAAGGGTTTATCACCACTGTGAATGCGTTGATGCACGATCAAATTACCCTTCTGCGTGCTTGAAAAGTCACACTGATCACATTTGAAGGGTTTTTCAACATTGTGAATGCGTTGATGCACGATCAAATCACCCTTCCGCGTGCTTGCAAAGTCACACTGATTACATCTGAAGGATTTATCACCACTGTGAATGCGTTGATGTGCGATCAAACTAATCTTCAGTGTACCTTTATAGTCACAACGAGTACATTTGAAGGGTTTTTCGCCGCTATGAATGCGTTGATGCACGATCAAATTACCCTTCCTCGTGCTTGCAAAGTCACACTGATTACATCTGAAAGGTTTTTCACCACTGTGAACAAGTTGATGTCTGATCAAATTTCTCTTATACTTGTGTGCATAGTCACACTGATCACATTTGTGTTTTTTTTCGTTACTCTTTCTAACGTGACGTTGCAGATCCCTTTTATATTCAGTAGAACACGTTACCCGAAGTTCCTTCTTGAATTTACCTATATAAAAGAAATATAAAAACGACATAACTTATAATTAAGTATCAATAATACAGTAACATTTAAGCGAACTTAAAAGAAAAAAACGTAATGCTGAGGCCTCTACGAAAACTCAGTGTTAAAGAAAAGAAACAGTGCTGATGAGTGAACGAGCATATCAACAAAAAGGTGATGAAGATTAACTTAAATGGCGAGGAGAAACCTTGGCTCGAAACCAGAGAGAGTGGTAACTTATCGAAAGGGTTAAACTGGTCCATAAGTTATCGCTTGCTTTATAACTAAAGACCGTGAAATTTTAACTTGACCACCTTGTTTTTTATTAGCACGAGGGGAATTCACGAAACATCCGCCACTTTTTTTTCAAGGTTTGACGACACCTATGACTAATCACCTATTTAGATTTCGCGCTCTCATAGACGGCACGAGGTTGACTACAACCCTTTAGACGAAAGTTATCACTTGAGATAACTCGCTTTCAAAACCTGAAGAAACTTCCTACAATTTATGTGCTAATGAAAGCTCCGAGGGGACTGATAACGGAAATGGAAATCGCTCGAAAGAAAACACCTCAAACGTTTGGAAACAAGTTTGGAACAATTCGAAAAACGTATCCAAAATTTATTATGACTTATTTTTGCATCGTCTATGTGAATTTTATTACATTTAATATAAAATTAGTTCTGAAAATGGCGGTGTTACAACTGGGTATAGTGCACCAAAAGTCTTGTCTCTGAAAATGAGCGGCGCTTCCGTTAATACAATTTCTAATGGAGAAATTTAATGGACTGTTACATACACAGTTTCGGACCATTCATTACACAAGCCGATGAAATATGGTTATTGTCCTACACATTTAAAATGTAAATCCATCTATTCATTCATGTGACTTCTACGTTTATGTACTATCAAATGACACTTCCGTCTGCATATACATAGTCCCACTGATCACTATTGAGGCGTTTTTCAGCATTGTATGATCAAATTACTCATACGATTACTAGCATATTCGCACTAATTAAATTATGTGGGTTTTTCACCATGTGAATAAATTGATGTCTGATAAAATTAACCTTCTGCGTGCTTGCATAGTCTCACTGATCACATTTGAAGGGTTTTTCACCACTGTGAATGCGTCGATGTCTGAACAAATCACTATTCCGTGTGTAAGAATAATCACACTGATCGCATTGAAAGGGTTTTTCACCAGTATGAATGCATTGATGTCTGGTCAAACTACCCTTCGTCGCACTTGCATAGTCACACTGACCACATTTGAAGGGTTTTTCACCACTGTGAATGCGTTGATGTTCGATCAAACGAGGCTTCTGCGTGCTTGCATAGTCATACTGATAGCATTTGAAGAATTTTTCACCACTGTGAATGCGTTGATGTTTGTTCAAATCTTTCTTCCGCGTACTTACATAGTCACACTGATCACATTTGAAGAGTTTTTCACCACCGTGAATGCGTTGATGAGTGATCAAATTACTCTTCCGTGTGCCTTTATAATCACACTGATCGCATTTGAAGAATTTTTCACCACTGTGAATGCGTTGATGTTCGATCAAATGAGACTTCTGCGTGCTGCCATAATCACACTGATCGCATTTGAAAAATTTTTCACCACTGTGAATGCGTTGATGTCTGATCAAACCACTCTTACACGCACTTGCATAGTCACACTGATCACATTTGAAGGGTTTTTCTCCAGTGTGAATGCGTTGATGTTTGTTCAAATTACTCTTGTTCTTGCTACCATAGTCACACTGTTCACATTTGACGGGTTTTTCACCACTGTGAATGTGTTGATGTCTGATCAAGCGATTCTTCGTCGTACTTGCATAGCCACACTGATCACATTTGAAGCGTTTTTCACCACTGTGAATGCGTTGATGTCTGATCAAGTGATTCTTCCACGTACTTGCATAGCCACACTGATCACATTTGAAGCGTTTTTCCTTGGTATCCTTTCGAATGTCAAGTTCGAGCTCCCTTTCATTTTCAGGTGAACATTTGTATCGAGCTGAACATTTTTTCTTGGATTTTCCTACAGAAAGGAAATAGATTAAAACTTCATTTGATATCAAACAACTCGCATCACAAACATTTCACTGTTCAAAGGCAATTGATATAACAGGTTATGCTTAGGCTTAAAAAGACACAAAGGCAAACAAAACAAGTTCAGAAACAATAATCGATGTCCGAGTCGAAATAGCGGTTTCCAAAGGTTTGACCTTACCAAATCTAATATATGCGTTGAGAACGTGGAAGATTCAAACTTGATCCCACGTTAGACACTCGCGTAAAACAGAATGGAAACTTCCCCATAATAAACGTACAATAAAATAAAAAGTGACAATATGAACAGCCATGTTCTGCCATTAAACCTCTGTAGGTGCATGATAACACCTACTAAGAAGTGAAAAAACACAACCATGAATTCAACGGTAAAGTTAAACTTAGCGACAATTTTGCTGTCTCTCCTGTTTCTGCCGAAATCAACTAGAACAAGAAGTGATGACGAAGTTAAAGAAAGGAAAGAAGCAAATTACGATTAGTCAATTATTATGGTATAAATATCATACTTTAATAGTGAAGATATAATTACTGATATACCATTTGTTATATTAAATATTGTTAATTATAGTTTAAAAAAAGGGTTACATTAAATATTGTCGTGAAGGTTTTATAAATAATTAACACAAACATCGTATTACTACCAGTTTTCCGTTAAAAGAAGTTAAGCTTGTTACATTCCACAATTTTGAAAAACGATGTGGCCTGCCCTGTGACTATTCCGTCAGGATAGGTTTTTTTAGTTTTTAATAATTTTTCTATGATCGAAAACATTTTGTTAGTGAGCATCTACTACAGTTGTCAAGAACGGTAATTTGTGAAACGAAAAAGAAAACACGTTGCGCAATTAACACTTTTGAAATGGTTCTTTCCAAGTTTTAAATTGCTGAGTATGCTTAACTACAATCCTTTAATTAGTCCATGTGATTATAACGTCGATGTCTGATCAAACTAATCTTCTGCGTGCTGCCATAATCACACTGATCACATATGAAGGGTTTTTTCAACGCTATGAATGCGTTGATGTTTTATCAAACTAATCTTCTGTGCGCATTTATAGTCACACCGAGCACATTTGAAGGGTTTTTCGCCGCTATGAATGCGTCGATGTCTGATCAAACTAATCTTCTGCATGCTGCCATAATCACACTGATCACATATGAAGGGTTTGTCGCCGCTATGAATTCGTTGATGTATGATCAAATGAACCTTCTGCGTACCTTTATAGTCACACCGATCACATTTGAAGGGTTTTTTACAATTGTGAATATGTTGATGTCTGGTCAAATTACTCTTCCGCGCACTTGCATAGTCACACTGATCACATTTGAAGGGTTTGTCACGACTGTGAATGAGTTGATGTGTGACCAAATTAATCTTCTGCGTGAAGGCATAATCACACTGATCACATTTGAATGGTTTTTCGCCTCTGTGAATTCGTTTGTGTTTGATCAAAGTACTCCTGTTCTTGCTACCATTGTCACGCTGTTCACACTTGAAGGGCTTTTCACCGCTATGAACGCGTTGATGTGTGATCAAACTGATCTTCTGTGTACATTTATAGTCACACCGAGCACATTTGAAGGGTTTTTCGCCGCTATGAATTCGTTGATGAGCGAACAAATTACCCTTCTGCGTGGATCCATAGTCACACTGATCACATTTGAAGGGTTTATCACCACTGTGAATGCGTTGATGTCTTATCAAATCATTCTTCGTCGCACTTGCATAGTCACACTGATCACATTTGAAGCGTTTTTCACCAGTGTGAATGCGTTGATGTATGATCAAACCATTCTTGGTCGCACTTGAATAGTCACACTGATCACATTTGAAGGGTTTGTCACCACTGTGAATTCGTTGATGGATGATCAAACGATACTTCCGCGTACTTGCATAGTCACACTGATCACATTTGAAGGGTTTTTCTCCACCGTGAATGCGTTGATGTCTTATCAAATCATTCTTCGTCGCACTTGCATAGTCACACTGATCACATTTGAAGCGTTTTTCACCAGTGTGAATGCGTTGATGTATGATCAAACCATTCTTGGTCGCACTTGAATAGTCACACTGATCACATTTGAAGGGTTTGTCACCACTGTGAATTCGTTGATGGATGATCAAACGATACTTCCGCGTACTTGCATAGTCACACTGATCACATTTGAAGGGTTTTTCTCCAGTGTGAATGCGCTGGTGGACATTCAAATCGTTCTTCCGCGTACTTGCATATTCACATTGATCACACTTGAAGGGTTTTTCGCCGCTGTGAATAAGTTCATGTCTGATCAATGAACTCTTCTGCGTACTTGCAAAGTCACACTGATGACATTTGAACGGTTTTTCACCGCTATGAATGCGTTGATGTTTGATCAAATTAATCTTCTGCGTGGATCCATAGTCACACTGATCACATTTGAAGGGTTTTTCACCACTGTGAATGCGTTGATGTCTGATCAAATTATACCTCTCCTTGCTGCCATAATCACACTGATCACATTTGAAGGGTTTTTCGCCGCTGTGAATGCGTTTGTGTTTGATCAAATTACTCTTGTTCTTGCTACCATAGTCACACTGTTCACACTTGGAAGGTTTTTCACCACTGTGAATGCGTTGATGTCTGATCAAATCATCCTTCCGCGTACTTGCACAGTCACACTGATCACATTTGAGGCCTCTTTCCTTGGTATCGTTTCGAATGTCAAGTTCAAGATCTCTTTTATATTCAGGTGAACATTTGTATCGAGTTGAACATTTTTTCTTGGATTTTCCTACAGAAATGAAATAGATTAAAACCTCAAATTATATCAAACAACTCGCATCACAAACATTTCTATGTTCAAAGGCAGGTTATGCTTGGGCTTAAAAAGACACAAAGGCAAACAAAAAAAGTTCCGAAACAATAACCGATGTCCGAGTCGAAACAGCGGTTTCCAAAGGTTTGACCTTACGCGTTGGGATAACATGGGAACGTGAAAGATTTTTTAATTCCTGGTATCACTGATATCAACCCCGCAGCTTGGTCGAATTTGGAAATTAACTAATCGTGACTGTGTATGTCATAAAGAACTAACAAACAACTTTCTCAAATATATATATATATATATAATTCAAACTTTCGCATGATCAACGTATAATAAAATACACGTGACAATATGAACAGCCATATTCTGCCATTAAATCTCCGAAGGTGCATGATAACACCTACAAAGTAGTGAAAAACACAAGTATGAAGTCAAGGGTAAAGTTAGCGACAATTTTGCAGTCTCTCTTGTTTCTGTTGAAACCAACTAGCACAAGAAGTGATGACAACGATACAGTTATTAAAGAAGCAAATTAATATTCAAAGCAAAAACATTATTATGGTAAAATTTTTATTCTTTAATAGCGAAGATATAATTACTTATATACCATTTGTTATATCAAATATGGTTTATATACAATATTATATATATTGTGATTGTTACGTTGATATCTGATCAAAATATTCTTTTGGGTCCTGACATAATCGAATTGATCACATTTGAATGTTCTTTCGCCACTATGAATGCGTCGATGTTTGATCAAATTATTCTTCAATGTGCTGGAAAATCACACTGATCACGTTTCAAGGGTTTTTCACAGCTATGAATGCCTTGATGTGCGATAAAGTACTCTTACGGGTACTAGAATAATCACACCGATCACACACTGAATGTATTATCATAAAAGAAACGACTTTGGAAACAGAAATAATCCATGTGTCCGAGTCGAAACAGCGGTCCCCAAAGACTTGATCTTACTTAACCCAATATATGCTTTGAGATTGTGGAATAGGGTAATAAAAATATACAAAACATTCTATATTATTTGTTTGAATGATATTCTACGTGAACCTAGGAGGTGCACAAATCTATGACTGTTGAATATATTTGCGGTGATGTAACCGAGTTCGATCAGGGAGGGGGAATGGAAGCTTTCCCCCTGATTCGATTAGTTAAACTTATAGAACTGTCCGAGTCTCTATTTAGATACAACGAACAGTCTGCCTTATGCCTTCAGATGTTTAGCTCGTGAGAATTTTATTTTCGATCCATCCCAAGCCGTTAAATCTTTGCAGAGACAATTGTAATTAAACATTAATGTGCTTTGCACATTATCTGAAGAAACTTTGTTAAACCGCCCGATATGTACCCATTTAGGACTTATCACCGCTATGAATGTGTTTTTGTGCAATCAAAGTACTCTTCTGAGTGCTTCCAAAGTCACACTGATCACATTTGAAGGGTCTCTCACTACTGTGAATGCGTTGATGACAGATCAAATGATCCTTCTTTGTGCAGGCATAATTACACTGATCACATTTGAATGGTTTTTCACCACGGTGAATGCGTTGATGGACGTTCAAATGACAGCTCTGCGAGATGGCATAATCACACTGATCACATTTGAATGGTTTTTCACCACGGTGAATGCGTTGAGGGACGTTCAAATGACAGCTCTGCGAGATGGCATAATCACACTGATCACATTTGAAGGGTTTTTCACCGCAGTGAATGCGTTGATGTGCGATTAAAGTACACTTACGGGCAGTAGCATAGTCACACTGATCACATTTGAAGGGTTTTTCACCACTGTGAATGCGCTGATGGACGTTCAAATCGTTCTATCGCGTACTTGCAAAGTTACACTGAACACATACGAAGGGTTTTTCACCACTGTGAATAAGTTCATGTCTGATCAATGAACTCTTCTGCGTACTTGCAAAGCCACACTGATGACATTTGAACGGTTTTTCACCGCTATGAATGCGTTGATGTTTGATAAAATCGCACTTATGCTTGCATGTATAGTCACACTGATCACATTTGAAGCGTTTTTCTTCGTTACCCTTTCTTACGCGACGTTGTAGGCCCCTTTTATATTTAGTCGAATATTTGCGCCCCGTTGTACGTTTCTTCTTCAATTTTTCTATAGAAAACATAGAAACCACAAACATCATTTACAATTTAGTATCAAAAATACAATAACCTTCAAGCGAACTTTATTAAAATAGGTAATGCGTACGAAAACGCGGTGTTTCAGAAAAAACGTTGTGTTGAAACAGTGTTGATCAATGGCGTTTGCTGATGAATAAACGAGCATATCAAACATAAGGGGATGAAAATTAACTTAAATGGCGAGAAGAAACCTCGGCCGTGTCTCCCACATTCGAGATTGTTGGAAGATGAATTTTATTAAGCAAAACAACGTCGATCTCAGAGTAGTTAAATCATGTTCGTGTCTGATCAAAGAACTGTTCTCAGAGCTAGTATAGTCACACTGATTAAGTTTGAAGCGTTTTTCTTCAGTGCCATTTTTAATGTGACGATCAAGATCACTGTTGCAAAGAGTTGAACGCTGCTTCTCGGATTTTACTTCAGAAAGTAAGCAAATTGAAATTTGTCACACTTTGAATCAAACTGTTCAATAGTACTTGATAAAACCGGTCATGCCGAGTACTAAAATTACACCAAGTTAAAGAAAACAAGGTTCGGAAAACAAAATTAATACCGCTCCGAATCAAGATGACTATCTCCGAAGATTTTACTGATCAGAAAGTGGAAACTAATGGTTGTTAATTATTAAGAAAATATTTAAGGTTTTAGTCTATTGCAATATAAATATGCTTATAAAATAAATTGGAAGGGAAAATGGTATGACTGCCGTTATTGAAAGGCGTTATAATGTCCTCTCCTCTGGTTTGTTTCTAGGTGATCGAGTTTAAATGCAAGTAACTGCAATTCGTTAACACGTAACACCAAATTAACTCAAGACTGCGTGGGAAACATTTGGCCCTGGCGTTACCCTTATGAACTGAATATGATGGTAGAGAAAGCTTAAAATTTTCGATAAGTTGGATATCATCATAATATTAGGATATGATGGCCACTTCTCCGAGGCGTAAGCGGTGTATGTGACAAAATCGTGATTTACTTATTGCAACGATTGAGTCAGAAGAAAAGAAATCGTCTTGTATAGTTTGCAACGACTATAACATTATTTTGCCAAAAGGCTCAACCCAAATCGCAAGGATGTTTACCTTAACACCGTTTCATATTTCATTATTAGAGTTTGCAAGGTCTCTCCCCGCTTGTTAAAAGGGGTTTTCCTCCGCGGTCTAACCCAGTTTCTCCTTTCCATTAAAACTTGCAGAGGTTAACGGTAATAGTTAATATAGGGCGCTGTAGGTTAGCTGTGGCATAGGGGCTAGCCACCACCCCTCTATGCATTGTAAATGGACCCACCTGTAAACAAGCCACAGGCTTAGTGTGGAAATCCCTTCATAGACAAAGCTTAGATTATTATTATTATCAGTAAGACCAAAAGCGGTAAGGCTTCACACACAAAGTATGCATCTTGGGCCATAGGTGAGCTACACGATATATTCGCAACGCCTCGTATAGAACCTCCTAGCACGCGAAGGACAATTATTCGGTGACGCGGTTCCTTCGACACTACCTCAAGAACCGATTAACCACTTGCATCAAAGAGAATATACCAAGAGGAGCAGAAACTTTGTAAATAGGGACCGGCTCTGAATTTGGAGCAACTAATTCCGGTTGTTCACGTGACCTTGTAGTCTTCGGTCTACTTAAAAATTACCTTTTGTACGTCAATATTCAACCCAGAGGTCAACCCTTAGCCACCCAGGGCCGGAAATAAGCGCAAGACACTGGACATTATCCAATAAAATATAAAAATGTCCCATAAATGTTTTAAAAACTAAGAGGTTCACTGGACATTTTGACCAATAAATTTTCCGAAGTTTTGATAGCTTGTCTATGAAGATGCGACACTATTTACGCATAGGCCAGTGGACAATGTCCAGTAAATTTTCCAGTCAAATAGAGGGGTCTCTGGACACGTGTCCTATAAGAAATTTTTCATATTTCCGGCCCTGTAGCCACCACCAAAAATGAGCAGTCGACATAATTTAACCGATAAAAGGCGTCGCTGCTTAGCCAATCAACACAAACCGGATCTAGTTACGACCAAAACTGGGGCCGGGCCTTTCAAAAGCCTTGTGAAAGGCTGGACTTTCTGCTCCTCTTGGTATATTCTCTTTGCTTGCATAGATTCGAGAACTGCTATAAAGACGGAGTAGGTTCTCTAAAATATTCTTTAGATGAAATTATTCACAGTTTCAAAGACCATTGGGAGTAAAGTACTAAGGTCTTATCAATCGGAGCAACGTTTGCTTGGGCTCCTTAAGACACCAAGGACGGCCGGGTACCTGCATTTTTAAAGTACCAAAAAAGGGAATTTTTTCTCGTCCGGTGGCCACGGAGCTCAGGCTCAACCGCTGAATTTAGTTAATCAAGTTTTGAGTTAAATATTATTAGCAGGGACAATTTTCCGTTTAAATTTAAAGTTAAAAACGCATTAATTTAAATGAGACAAAATTTTTAGAACCTAAAGATTTAACATGCTAAAGATTGAGGATGAGGTTGAAAAATCCAGGGACGACAGAAAGTAATCAGGGTAACAGGCCTGATACTCTACTGCACCCAAAAAATAAGTGACGGAAGTGACTAAAAATTTTAAAAAAAGTGACTAAAAAAAATGATTTTAAGGGTCCTAACATATGTAGAATGTAACACTTAATCTTTAAGTTAATAATGTTATGTCAGACATTCTGTCCAGACTGCACAGTTCCAGGCAATTACAACTAGCCAGCGTTGCCCAGATGAAAATTCCAAAATTGTCGCACCAAGACCCAAAAATTCTCGATTTTCAACGAAAATTATAGTACGCTCTTAGCGACAAAAAAAAGCGCGGTACAACGTATGTGGGTGGCCAGGTGATCTGATTCACTTTGTATTTATACTAGGGGTGTGCGAATAGCACTTTTTGGGTATCAAACTGGTTACCGAATACCAAAAAATTTCCTTATTAAATACCGAATCGAATTGTTTATTCCAAATCGAATACCGAATAGTTAGACCTTATTAACCGATTAATCACGAATAGTTAAGTCTAGTATTCGCGAATAGTTAACCCTAATACTCGTGAATATTAGGCTTAAATATTCGCGATTAATCGGTTAGTAACCCTAATATTCGCGAATTGTTAATACAAAGCAAGGAGAAAAACATTTTGAAGCTCCTAAATTTCAAAGTACCTATCCAAATTGGTGGCCAAGTATATCTGAAAATTTCCTAGGCACTTGGCGGTAGTTTTTGATGGGAGACAAATAAAATTGGGATGATATTTTTTAAAATATGGTGGGTCTCTAGTGCCAAGGACCTTAATTTATGGTAGTCAGTTCGGTATTCGAAATTCGTATCGAATAGCGAAAATGGGCTTATCGAATACCGGATTTATGCTAAAACAGTACAACGGTCCAGAGGGAGATAGGTAAATAGTGTTTTTCGCATACTGCCTTGGGACTTAAGTGGAAGTTCAACCATTGCCTCCTATTTCGCTTTTCTATCTTAGCAAGCCCATTTGTACCCAGATTAGCTAGATTTCAAGCTAAATTCGAAATTATCGTACAACTATCGTACGCCTACGCCGAATTATCGAATTTATTGTCAAAATTATCGCACACTTTTCGAAAAAACTCTTAAAAAATCGCACTGTACTATAATAATCGTAGGTCTGGCAAAGCTGCAACTAACAGGCGAATTTAATTTCGCCAGGAGCGAGATCTCAACGGCTCTCAGAAAACAATTTGGTTTAGTTCAGTACAGTTCCTACAAAACAAAAACTTAAGTCTAAGGAAAGGAACTGTGGCTTTTTTGTGTTTAGAACTTTAGATGATTGAAATATACTAAGTTGTTAGCAAAGATTTAGAATAAAAATATCAAAATACTGAAAATTTCAAAAAAAGTGACTTTAGTGACTAAATATCAGAAAAAAGTGACTTTAGTGACTGAATTTCAGAAAAAGTGACTTTTAGTGACAAAAGTGACTCAGTATCAGGCCTGGGGTTGGAGGGACGGGGTTAAAAAACCTGTTAGGGGAACTACCACTAGAAAATTTCGAAACATCCCCTGTTTTTTGTGACGTTTCTACTTTCTACCGTAAGTGGCTCAATTTTGACGATTTTTGAGTCTTATGTTCCAGTCCCGAAAATCGTTGCTGACCCTAAGCGTAAAATGACTTACCAATTTCCGAACTGGCAGAAGTTGTATTACTTTCGGAACTACTTGACGAGCTACTTTCGGATGTATCAGAGCTGGACACTGAAGTATTATCTTCAACTTCAATCGGTTCTTTTGGTAAATCGCTTGGCAAGCACAGTTTCATAGTTTCATTTTGTCTATCATCAGTTTTCTTTGAATCGGTCGAGGTGTTTTTGCACTGGTTATCATCAAGATTCTCCTCTGGACCTTCTTCCTGAGAATTGCTTTCCTTATTTGCGTCAAGCGACGACAATTCCCCATGTTTTTCAAGGCACAATTTCTTGGATCGAGTTGCTATTCTCTCATTTCCTCTCTTTGTCGAAGAAATTCGTGATTTGGGATAAGAATTGTTAACGCTAAGATTGTTCTCGGGAGGCGAATCTGTCGTTGGGACAGGAGACATTTCGAACTGCGCTTCGCCTTCAAGGTTAAGTAAAGGAACACCGTCACGGCATTTGAGTTTAGGAATACATAGTTTCATAATTCGCGTTGTAAAACGCGCATTTTTTAAGGTAGTTTTAGTTTGGGACGTGTTTCCTTTGCCAACCTCCGCGTCACATTCAGGTGATTCTTCCTTAATGTCTTCTTCAGTCAGAATTCCTTCGATATTGCAAGCACCTTCGGCTTTTACCAACGAACCTTGATGATCAAAACGAAAAAATAATCCTAATAGTTTCATTAAACTGGAACTACATCAGGTTGCGTGTCAGAATCACAATAATGTGACACCATACCTATCCCAAATTGCTCGAGGTTCGTGGCTTCCACTTTAAGCAGACTTTGGTCAATGTTGTTGGTAATCTCAGCTGGTATACTTTGCGAACTATTCAAATAAGAAATCGTCAAAACTGATTTAGCAACAGTAATAAAAGATTAATACATTTTATCAGAAGGGGATAATAGAAAAAGGATGACACTCTTCAGTTATATGTAACATGATTCTTCCCAGGCGAAGGACCCCTTTTTGAACATTTGCTTTCCTGCTCAACAAACTTCAGATGGGCATCACAACGTGGGGTGAAGTCTATAACTGTATGGTATTTGCTAAATCCCTGCACAAACCTTGATTGTCTTGACGTGGGACAAAAATGACCACAAGCGCATGCGCCTTGGCAAATAGTTAAGCACTAATTGAGTAATGATGAGGGAACTATTAAACGCGTGTGATTTGGTTTAATAGTAACCTTGCTCCAAATATAAAATGATGTTGGGAAGAATCATGTTACAATTACCCCACTTCTCCCTCGAAGCATTACATACTTCTGATTTTATTCACGATTCTCAGGGCAAGGCTTAACGAATCAAGTTTTATGGACGCGAATTAGTCAGTCAAATAAAAAATTATACTTGAGCTTAAACTTAACCATAGCCGAGACTTGGCTATGGTTTAGTTTAAACAAATGACACTAGATGCTCAAATAGTGGAGGGGTGGAGTTGACAGGCCTGTTTAGCTTAGCATAAGCAAAGGCTAGTTTTAGCTCCGCCCTCGTTGACAAGTTCTCATTGGTTTTTTCCTTTATATAACTTTGTCTTTGTTCTTCTGTTTGTTGATTTATCAGAACAGGATGAGATAATTCCTGTTCATTCAGTCCTGAATCATTTTCAACAGGTTCTGATTTCACGCATTCAATGTTGGCTCTTTCGTGTATTCCACTTTCCTCCTATGTTATAAACAATTAACAATAATTGAACTAATACTTTTAACCCGATTCTCTTTCACATCGACAATGAAAATGAAGAATGTTACAAACCATCAGATCCTTGATTTCACTTTCCAACTCCTTAATGACCCCATTGAGCCTTTCAATTTCGTCCAGATTCTTATTTATCGTAAATAAAATTGTCATTCTCACTTCTTTCATGTTTGATATTAAACCATTACACTGAAAAAATAGACTGCATTACAAAATAGGACTTTCTTATATGCAGAATGTCTTTTAAAGTGTCCAGAAAGAAAACAGAGAAACCAGTGACGTCAACAAAGGGGGGGGGATCAGAAGGGGGTTGTTTTTCGTCAAGGGCGCCACCAGAGGTTTAGGCATGGATTAACTAATGCTAGGGAAAGTTCGTTCCCCCCAAAAGATGAAGCATGCATGTTCCAAACGCCCCCTAGCAGCAACTACTATCCTTAACAGTTAGTTATATAAGAAAATTGGACCAAATATCACGTGGTCCATGACGTCAAAATTGAAATACTGCCTAAATTGGGAAAAAAAAACGATTTATTTTGCCGAGAGATGGCGCTATCTACATCCGTTTTGGTTCAATAAATTGGGGGAATGAAGAGGGGAATCAAGGAATGATTCAGAACATGTAGTTGGCGATAGCATTACATGTAAAACTAAGTTAGTGAACAATCCCTAGCGTTAGTTAATCCATGGTTTGGGGGCGCAGTAGCTTCGCAAGAACTATAAGGAAGGCTGCAGCTTGTGTGTGTGGGCATACAGCTCCCACAAGGCTTTTGCGGTGCCCTTTAATAACGCTATAAATGGTCAAGGGACGTGTTTCCATCAGCCTATCACCATAGGCTTATGGTGTTTCTAATCAGCCACCAATGAATATTGGTTTACTTAAGGTTTTTCTATTGCGATTTATACTTTAAAGCAAATATCAGCTACTGTGGCGCCTGTATCACACTGATTAATCTTCTACACACCAATTTTATGTAGCCAAAGGCAGGAACCAATCAGAAATCGTCCTCAAGGGCGGAGCTAAACCTAGTCTTTGATAAGCTTATTGGGTCAGTCAACTCCACCCCTCGACTATGGGAGCATCTAGTGCCGATTTTTTAAACTAAACCACAGTCACAGCCGAGACTCGCTTTAAAGGGATACTAGATTGGATGTCTCATGCTGTACTGGCCAAAACGCTATAGGCTTTGAAACTCACCTTGGCTTTTAGTTGCTTTATTTGATCATCTTTGCTTAAATGATCACAGTTACAATCATTCGCCTCCATTTCCTATAAACAAAGTCCAGTTTTTTGAAATTTAAAATTTCTGTGCAAACCACGAATAGAGCTATTTCAATTCGGGGGGAAAGGAGAGCTTTTGAGGCGGGGTTTCGCCAGTCCCCGCCCAGGCGGCATATTGTGCGGGAAATTTAGCATAGAGTTCTTCAGTGGCCCGCACGGAGGGAGGGTGAAAACCGGCTCCGTTTATTGGCAGGCCCAACTGTGACGTTTCCCCCCTTCAACTGATATAGCTCTATAGTCCAATAGTTTCTCAAGTACCTCTTTAAGCGCCACACTTTGAAAACTTATTAAACTCATTTCCGAAATGTCTGACTTTAAAGACATAACTTTTCAAACTAGAGCTATTTTATCAAAAACAAACAACGAATCCTTTACGAAAATCATTCCCCCAATGTTGCCAAATAAATTGAGAGAGAAGACAGAAAGGCTATAAGTTACAGAATAATAAAATTTAAAGCGAAAATTCAGAACCCCTTCCGTTTGGGGCCAGTTTCGGTTTAAATTGTGTAGCAGTCATGGTAGCAGACGATGGTATAAGGGCGGCACGCTGCACGCTACCACGCTGGCCAGGGTGGGAAATAAGGATTTCTTTTAAACAGGACATTGGGCCAGCGACCCCTCTGGCCTGGAATAAATAAACTGGTCCATGACCACTGACCAGGGTGCGTCGTCTGCTAAATTGAAGAAGTGGATAATTACAATATATAAGCTAATGTCTGGACTCTGGTTACCCTTGAATTTTCTTAGTGGTCCTGTGGACCACTGACCCCCCTCCGATTTAATTTTTAAACTGGTCCAGGCAATTTTTAAACTGGTCATTTGCCCTGTGCCACCGCCTTATTTCCCACGCTGACGCTGGCAGCCTGGCAGGCTGGCACGGGCATTCCCTAATTTCCCTTTTGAAATTTTAAATAAAGTGCTTCAAAGAGAGAATTATTCAATTCTAAATATGAACTTTTCAAGGCGAATGAGCGCTATCAAGGAACAATAAAAATTGCAGACCTTGATTCTGCAGAAACGGTCTTTAACTGATGACCTCAAATACTTCTCCCATTTTCATTGCTCCATGGAAGCTCAATGAGTTAACTTGGAGGAGATAGTGGCCTGGAGTAAAATGTTGGTGGAACATGTGCGGCAATGAAAGTCTCCATGAGTACCTTGCGGACGCCACTACCCTTCCATAGTTGATTATTAAGTTCTGCCACGTAGCACCATTGTATTTGTATGAGAGTATATAGTTTCTATTTTTAAGACATAATGGGCATCTTTGACGTTTTCGTACCGTATTACCCCATACCGAAACAGCGAGGATGCTCGGAGAACGTAGTTGCCATAGATGTGTTTATAGAGGCTACTTAATAGGTATTGAGATGAAGTATCCATCCCACTCTCTTCTCCAAGTAGCAAAGTCATAGCCCACTCGATCATACGCCCACGGACGATTCTATTGATTCGAATGACCAGAAATTTCATTGAGACATGTTTCGCAATACATTCTATTTTGCCTTAGCAGGGATAGATTTAATTTTAGAAGTAGGAATGGAGAACAGAGTAATGTGGGCGCGCGTCAAAGCCCCGGACCCCCTTCCCCGGGACGGGGGGTATGAAAGAAAAGTCGGGTCATAGCGATAGAGGCAAAAAGGAATTACGTATTTCTCGCCGTCCCCATCAGCAACATCATCAAAACGTAGTTTAAGTGAACCAATAGAATAATTTAAAATTTTCGTTACGTGTTGGAGGGAGGGGTCTATACTGGGCTATGAGTCGGACAAAAGTAAATACTAACCGTTCTCCATTCCTACTTCTAAAATTGAATTTATCCCAGGCCATAGATTATACTAAAAAGGTTTCGAAGTCTTAAAGTTGATAAATAAAAATTAATTTGCAAAACAAAACTTTAAATTCAATAGATAGTTACACTGGTCTGATTTCTTGTGTGTTAAAGTAAAATCAAGATTATTATTATAGTACACCTAAAGTGCGTACATATTCGTATAATTCAAAATATTCCACGTCATTAAACTGACTCCAAAATCACCTGACACAAAACATCCTTTTGAACTTTAAATTCTTCTTCATATTCAATAATTTCCGTGGGAAAATTTACAGGCAAATAATCATCATCATTCTCCATAGAGTAATAAAACCACATCATCAGATTCAAAATCATCCTCTTCGGTCATTGGTTGAAATTTCATCATGACGTAATCACGACCGCAAGTGAAGTAAAACGCCACACTTATAACGACGAACAATATAAACAATCCATGGTTCGTTTTCTTAACCCTAATTATCATTTTAAACATAATTTCTGTCTCAATTATTGATTATAATTAAAACACGTGATTAACGAAGCGACTAGTGACGTATTTCCGTCAGCCATGTTGAGTGGTTCGAGGCTGAATGTGGGCCTAATCAAATATTAAATTTTTGTGGTATAAAATCTATTTCATTTTCCATATAATTTATGTAGAAAACCAGAAGTTCATAACTTGAAGAAGGGAAATAGTTGTGTAATTATATGAAGCTAGAAGAAAAGGTTCCCCCGCGTTACATGTGTAAAGCTATTTGGTTAAAATATAGGTACGTTATGCCTTTACGTTTTACTTACGTTTTGGCCGCCAATTCCCAAGATGGTCGTGGATTAAAACAAAACAAAAAAAACCCCCCCATGTATCTCTATTACATAGTTAGCAATATTTTACACAAACCAGAAACAGCGGTAAAAGAGGCTAAAATATACAGACGTTACACCGCTACGACGATTTCATTACTTTTACGGCTGCCATTTTCCAGGATGACCGCGATTTCAAAACCCAAAAACCATATATCTATCACACTGATCACATTTGAAGGGTTTTTCACCACTGTGAATGCGTTCGTGTCTGATCAAATCACTCTTCCGCGTACTTGCGAAGTCACACTGATGACATTTGATGGGTTTTTCACCATTGTGAATAAGTTGATGTCTGATCAATGAACTCTTCTGCGTGAATCCATAGTCACATTGATCACATTTGAAGGGTTTTTCACCACTGTGAACGCGTTGATGTGTGATCAAAACATACTCCCGCTTACATGCATAATCGCACTGATCACATTTGAACGGTTTGTCACCGATATGCCTTCGTTGATGTTTGATGAAATCGTACTCATACTTGCATGAATAGTCACACTGATCACATTTGAATCGTTTTTCTTCTCTTTACCCTTTCTAATGCGACGTTGTAGGCCCTTTTTATATTCAGTTGAATATTTGAACCCGGTTGTATGGTTCTTCTTCAATTTCCCTACAGAAAATATAAAATCACAAACATCATTTACAATTTAATATAAAAAAAAACAATAACGTTCAAGCGAACTTCATAGTAGTGAGTACGAAATCGCAGTGTTACAGAATAAAAAAGGTGTGTTGAAACCATTATAGCAATTTTTGCTTTTTCCACTAACCTTGTGTTGAAACAGTGTTGATTAAGGCCTTAGCCGATGAGTAAACGAGCATATCAACAAAAAGGGGACAAGATCAACTTAAATGGAGGAGAAACCTTGGCTCGAAAACAGAAAGGTTGTACTTTCAACTTTTCTTTGCTCTCAAATTAATTTTCATTCAATAGTTTTAAGACAGGTTCATCAGAACTTATTCCAAGATGAAACTTATGTTGAAGTATGTGGGTCTGATTTAATAACAAAAATACGAGGTTCATAATAGTTATGAATCATTAAAGAGTATGATAAGAACAGATGCGCGAACATTTGTCGTAAGTTCCTCCGTGTGGTGGTTAGACAGTTCCCGTAATCTTACCCCTAACTATTATAATGGAGTTGCAGACTTGCAGGCAATCATTTGATGATGAATAGCGAAATTGCGTGAACATTTTGCGTAAGCCCCGCACTTGGAGGCTAGACGTTCCTAGTACCCCTAACGATGGTGATGAAGTAGAAGCTTATCTCAAATATACGAAGTAGATGGACGGTGTAGGTGGTGGATTCAGAAGCCAATGCAACAGATTCGGTTTATGTGGAATGTACGAGAGACAAGGCAGATGAAGGAATAGTGTGGATTAGCACTCAAGTAGAAAAATTAACATGGTGAAGTACAATTTTTCTCGACCATCGGAAAACGTGAACACTTCTACTTCCATATGCAATCTGCGAACGCGCTCTAGTGTAATATTAGATTAAAATTTCATCTCTGAAACGGTCCTAAGACATTATACAGAATGCAAACTTATCCTAATAAACGTATGATAAAATATACGTGACAATATGAACAAACAGTAATATTCAGCCATTAAACCTTTACGTGATACACCTATTAAGTACTGAAAAAGCAAGAGCATGAATTCAACGGTAAAGTTATAGCGATTTCCACTGACTGCACTAGAGCACTCTAAGTGCACTCTCGGCGCGTTTTCGTCCGCCACTGGGAACACGAGTGCAACACTCGCCCAGAATCGCGTTTTCCACTGACCCCAAAAACTGCCCGAGAATTGCTCTTTCGTGCTCTGAAAAATTCGACGGAGCGACGGTGCTCGAGTATGACGTAATAAAATTAAAATGGCGGACCATGGGGTATCTCATAGAAGACAGGCTCTCGCTTATGCTTATTTATTTCTGGAATCATCTTCTTAAAGTTCTGAAGATGAAGAATACGAGGTTTTATCATTACTTTAAAGATATTACGCCTCTTCCTAAAACCAATAATTATATCAGAGACGTTGTCGATCATTATTCAAAATAGATTTTTTGAAAATTAATTGAAATGTTAATTCTATTAATTGGTTTCGGCCCATTTGCGTCAAGATATACACACTTTATTGCAATTTCGTCTCCGGCGCCAATTTTGATTATTCAGAGCGCCCTCTGACCTCTCGATCGTGTTCCACTGACGAAACTATTCTCTCCAAAACTCGCTGAGGGCAGTTACGTCATCCTGACACTGAGAGCACTCTTTGGAGCAGTCAGTGGAAATCGCTATTAGGGTTAGCGACAATTTTCCTGTCTTTCTTGTTTCTTTTGAAACCATCTACTACCAGAGCTGATGAAGAAGTTAAAGTAAGGAAAGAAGCAAATTATGATTAATCAATTATTATGGTAAAAATATCATTCTTTAATAGCGAAGATATAATTACTGATACACCATTTATCATTTCAAATATTGTTAATTATAGTTTTCAAAAAAGGTTACATTAAATATTGTCGTGAAGGTTTTATAAATAACTAACACAAACATCGTATAACTACCAGTTTTCCGTTAAGACGTTAGGCTTGATACATTCCACAATTTTGTAAAACCGTGTAGGCTGCCCTGTGACTATTCCGTCACGATTGGTTTTTTAGTATTTTATAATTTTGCTATGAACGAAAATATTTTGTTACTGAGCGTCTACTACAGTTGTCAAGAACGGTAATGTGTGAAACGAAAATGAAAACACGTTGCGCAATTAACACGTTTTGAAATGGTTCTTTCCAAGTTTTAAATTGATGAGTATGCTTAACTACAATCTATTTTATTAGTCCATGTGATTATAACGTCGATGTCTGATCAAACTAATCTTCTGCGTGCTGCCATAATCACACTGATCACATATGAAGAGTTTTTTCAACGCTATGAATGCGTTGATGTTTGATCAAATTATGCTTCTGTGTACCTTTATAGTCACACCGATCACATTTGAAGGGTTATTTACAATTGTGAATATGTTGATGTCTGGTCAAATTTCTCTTCCGCGCACTTGCGTAGTCACACTGATCACATTTGAAGGGTTTGCCACCACTGTGAATGCGTTGATGTTTGTTCAAATCTTTCTTCCGCGTACTTACATAGTCACACTGATCACATTTGAAGGGTTTTTCTCCAGTGTGAATGCGTTGATGTGTGATTAAATAAACCATCCGCATACTAGCATAGTCACACTGATCACATTTGAAGGGTTTTTCTCCAGTGTGAATGCGTTGATGTGTGATCAAATTACTCTTGTTCTTGCTACCATAGTCACACTGATCTAATTTGAAGCGTTTTTCCTTGGTATCCTTTCGAATGTCAAGTTCAAGATCTCTTTCATATTCAGGTGAACATTTGTATCGAGTTGAACATTTTTTCTCGGATTTTCCTACAGAAAGGAAATAAATTAAACCTTCATATGATATCATACAACTCCCGTCACAAACATCTCACTGTTCAAAGGCAATTGATTATGCTTAGGCTTAAAAAGACACAAAGGCAAACGAAACAAGTTCAGAAACAATAAACGATGTCCGAGTCGAAACAGCGGTTTCCAAAGGTTTGACCTTACGCTTTGGGATAACATGGGAACGTGGAAGATTTTTTAAATCCTGGTATCACCATAAGAAAATAATATATAGCTCCCTATAAGTATGAAACTCTCCATTTAAGCCATGTAAACAGCATTTTCTTCCATTGAAATTTGTAAAAAGTTTCTAATGCCACCTATTAAGAGTTTTTGGCGTTAAAAAAGATGAAATATTTGTTTAGAAAATTTTCAAATTTTATATTGTAATTAAATAGTTAAAGGTCTAGACGTTATTATTATGATAATTATAACTGATTAAGTACATGTCAAAATTATCATAATAAATTAATAGATGGCGCGAGATTTTGACGAACGAGGTTAGCGCCCACACGGGTACGAGGTAAGGAGTATCGTGTGTCTCTACGGGCGCGGCGATATTTCCCCGGCCCATCGTGCCTTTCGCGGACACCTTACTCGTAGTACCGTAACTTCTCCCACGGGGCGTAAAAGCGTAAGCGAGAAATTTGGAAGCAAATGCTGTAGTATGAAAATGTACTACGTTTCATACTTATAGGGAGCTATATATTATTTTCTTATGGTATCACTGATATCAACCCCGCAGCTTGGTCGAATTTGGAAATTAACTAATCGTGACTGTGTATGTCATAAAGAAGTAACAAACAACTTATATATATATATATATATATATATGATTCAAATTTCAAACTTGATCCCACGTTAGAAATTTGGGTAAAACTGACAATATGAAGTCATATTTTGCCATTAAATCTCCGTAGGTGCATGATAACACCTACAAGCAAAAGTTAATGACTTCTTATCCTGGGAAGTATTGGACACTAAGGCTTTATATAGTATCCATCCCTGCCAGTCAAAATTGCCTATGGCATTCGTAAAAGAGGGTCGAAAGTTTCTTCCCCACTAGGAAAACGATCTAGTCTACTGAAAAAATCCCACGCCGCGAGGCTGTGGCTCTCAAACTTTGGGGCGTGTTCAAAACTTCTTCAGCGCCAATCGTTGAAAAGCCGTCTGGCTAGAACTCTATGAAAATCCATTACAATCCGTGGGCCTAGGACCCCACACTAGTTTGACCGGAATTTCTAGCAAACTCTATTAACAGCTGTTCTTGTCACCGTTTCTGATTCGTTACCTCAAACCACAGGACACACCTTAAAGTTTCGTTTCTTGCCCGCTGCTGGCACGCAAATCAGCCTGCCAGCTCAAAATGAGAGAAGCGCCGTAGGTGGCGCGGTGATCGGACCAAATAAGAAGTTGGCTAACAGAGATGGTTCCGGATATGGTTAGAGTCCAATACTTCCCAGGATAAGAAGTCATAAACTTCTGCTACAAGTAGTGAAAAAACACAAGTATGAAGTCAAGGGTAAAGTTAGCGACAATTTTGCAGTCTTTCCTGTTTCTGCTGAAACCAACTAGCACAAGAAGTGATGACAACGATAAAGTTAATAAACAAGCAAATTAAGATTCAAAGCAAAAACATATTAATCAATTATTATGGTAAAAGTTTTATTCTTTAATAGCGAAGATATAATTACTTATATACCATTTGTTATATCAAATAATGTTAATTATAGTTAAATAAAGGGTTATATTCAATATTATATATATTGTGATTGTTACGTTGATGTCTGATCAAAATATTCTTTTGAGTGCAGACATAATCACACTGACAACATTTGAATCGTCTTTCGCCACTATGAATGCGTCGATGTTTGATCAAATTATTCTTCAATGTGCTGGAAACTCACACTGATCACGTTTGAAGGGTTTTTCACAGCTACGAATGCCTTGATGTGCGATTAAAGTACTCTTACGGGTACTAGCATAATCACACCGATCACAAATTGAATGTATTATCAAAGAAAACGAGTTTGGAAACAGAAATAATCCATGTCCGAGTCGAAACAGCGGTCTCCAAACACTTGACCTTACCTAACCCAATATATGCTTTGAGATTGTGGAAACTTGAAAAAAGAATTGTAGGGTAATAAAATATACTTATAAAACACATTCTATATTATTTGTTTGAATGATAACCCATGTGAACCTAGGAGGTGCACAAATCTGACTGAATATATTTGCAGTGATGTCACCGGGTTCGATCAGGGAGGGGGAATGAAAGCTTTCCCCCTTTCAAAGAACTGTTCTCAGAGCTAGTATAGTCACACTGATCAAGTTTGAAGCGTTTTTCTTCAGTGCCATTTTTAATGTGACGTTCAAGATCACTGTTATATTCAGGAGAATATTTGCAAAGAGTTGAACGCTGCTTCTCGAATTTTACTTCAGAAAGCAAGCAATTTGAAATTTGTCACACTTTGAATCAAACTGTTCAATAGCACTTGCTAAAACCGGTCATGCCGAGTACTAAAATTACACCAAGTTAAAGAAAACAAGGTTCGGAAAACAAAATTAATACCGCTCCGAATCGATATGACTATCTCCGAAGATTTTACCCATCAGAAAGTGGAAACTAATGGTTGTTAATTATTAAGAAAATTTTAAGGTTTTAGTCTATTGCAATATAAATATGCTTATAAAATAAATTGGAAGGGAAAATGATATGACTGCCGTTATTGAAAGGCGTTATAATGTCCTCTCTTCTATTTTGTTTCTAGGTGATCGAGTTTAAATGCAAGTAATTGCAATTCGTTAACACGTAACACCAAATTAAGCACTTGGACTGGCGTTACCCTTTTGAGCAGAATATGATGGTGGAGAAAGTGGAAAATTTTCGATAAGTCGGATATCATCATAATTTTAGGATATGATGGCCACTTCTCCGAGGAAGGTAGACACTCAGCATAAGCGGTGTATGTGACAAAATCGTGATTTACTTATTGCAACAATTGAGTCACATGAAATCGTCTTGGATAGTTTGCAACGACTATAACCTTATTTTGCCGAAAGGCTCTACTCAAATCGCAAGGCTCTTTACATTAACACCATTTTCTCTTTAAAATCCTTGTTTCCCCATACATTAAGTAATTTTCAATGCATTCAAATTGTGTCCATTACATTTTCAATAATAGATCGTTTCATATTTCATTATCAGTAAGACCAAAAGAGATAAGGCTTCACACACAAAGTATGCATCTTGGGCCATAGGTGAGCTACACTCTATATTCGAAACGCCTCGTATAGAACCTCCTAGCACGCGAAGGACAATTATTCTCAAGAACCGATTAACCACTTGCAAATATTCGAGGACTGCTATAAAGACGGAGTAAGTTCTCTTAAATATTCTTTAGATGAAATTATTCACTGTTTCAAAGACCATTGGGAGTAAAGCACTAAGGTCTTATCAATCTGAGCAACGTTTGCTTGGGCTCCTTAAGACACCAAGGACGGCCGGGTACCTGTATTTTTAAAAGGGAATTTTTTCTGGTCCGGTGGCCACGGAGCTCAGGCTCAACCGCTGAATTTAGGCAATCAAGTTTTGAGCTTAATATTATTAGCAGGGACAATTTTCCGTTTAAATTTAAAGTTAAAAACGTATTAATTTAAATGAGACAAAATTTTTAGAAACTTAAGATTTAACATTGAGGATGAGGTTGAAAAATCCAGGGACGACAGAAAGTAATGAGGGTTAGAAAGGACGGGGTTAAAAACCTGTTAGGGGAACTACCACTAGAAAATTTCGAAACATCCTCTGTTTTTGGTGAGGTTTCTAAATTCTACTGTAAGTGGGTCAATTTTGACGATTTTTGAGTCTTATGTTCCAGTCCCGAAAATCATTGCTGACCTTAAGCGTAAAATGACTTACCAATTTCCGAACTGGCAGAAGTTGTATTACTTTCGGAACTACTTGACGAGCTACTTTCGGATGTATCAGAGCCGGACACTGAAGTATTATCTTCAACTTCAATCGGTTCTTTTGGTAAATCGCTTGGCAAGCACAGTTTCATAGTTTCATTTTGTCTATTATCAGTTTTCTTTGAATCGGTCGAGGTGATTTTGGACTGGTTATCATCAAGATTCTCCTCAAGGGCTTCTTCCTGAGAATTGCTTTCCTTATTTGCGTCAAGCGACGACAATTCCCCATGTTTTTCAAGGCACAATTTCTTGGATCGAGTTGCTATTCTCTCATTTCCTCTCTTGGTCGAAGAAATTCGTGATTTGGGATAAGAATCGTTAACGCTAAGATTGTTCTCGGGAGGCGAATCTGTCGTTGGGACAGGAGACATTTCGAACTGCGCTTCGCCTTCAAGGTTAAGTAAAGGAACACCGTCACGGCATTTGAGTTTAGGAATACATAGTTTCATAATTCGCGCATTTTTTGAGGTAGTTTTAGTTTGGGACGTGTTTCCTTTGCCAATCTCCGCATCACATTCAGGTGATTCTTCCTTAATGTCTTCTTCAGTCAGAATTCCTTCGATATTGCAAGCACCTTCGGCTTTTACCAAGGAACCTTGTAGCGGACACGCTACATTTGGGCCTTCACAACACAACATAATAACATAGACTTACCCATTCAGGCACCAAATTATATGAACTTAACCCTAGGCCTATATCCACCCCAATAAGATGGAGTCTCTAGCCAGAGGGAGCTCTATTGCACTACTTGCGCGCCCCCTGGTCTAGATAGGCTGAACTAGAGATAAGGGAAAGTATATATAGCCTGAACAGCCTCAGGAGCTGAGTTAGTAGTAGGTGGTTAGTTAGTCCGTGCTACTTTGGTTAGTAAGTTAGTCAGTGGGATTCCTCTTCAACACCCGAGTGGCTAAGATCTGTCGCCGGCAGTAATAGACGGTCGCCCCTTCCCACCCTCTAACGGTTTATTGTATTATAGTGAATTCCCGCGCTCTCACACTAGTCGCGTACCGTTTTCAAGACCAAAAGACACAGTTCACATGGCTCTACTTATCACTGTAAGTGTTATGTTATTTTAGTACGGACATTCCCTACTGGCGCTTCCCAATTTAAGTATCACATTGTAAATAGCATTATCATAAATTATTACTAAATTTAACTAACCCCATAAATAATCTTTTTGATGTATAACACTAACCTAACCAGGATCTGGTATAATAAACGAGATAGAATTTTGCCACCTAATTTTGTCTCATTATTTCTTACTCTGTAAACCTCAGCTTTTTAAGCAAATCGGTTACAACCTTAATGATCAAAACGAAAAAATAAACCAAATGGCTGCTTCTATTTAGGCCCAATTTTTGGGCTTAAATAGCCGGCGACACTATTTAGGCCCAAATTTTGGGCTTAAATAGTGTATATGGTTTGGTGAGCTATTTAAGCCCAAATTTTGGGCCTAAATAGCCTATTACTTTATCAGTACTATTTTCGCCCAAAATTTGGGCCTAATTAGCCGAAGTCTATTTAGGCCCAAATTTTGGGCCTAATTAGTACATCTGAGGTATTGAACTACATAGGCCCAAAAATTGGGCTAAAATAGCTTACTAGGAACAATGAACAGCTTAAGCCCAAAATTTGGGCCTAAATAGCCGGTGTCCAAGGTATTACTATTAAGGCCCAAATTTTGGGCTTAAATAGCCTCTATAATGCAGACAGCTATTTAGGCCCAAAAATGTTAGCCATACAATTTTGGGCGTAAATAGCAACGGCCGCGCGGCGACGACTATTTAGGCCCAAATTTTGTGAAGACAATTTTTGGGCCTAAATAGCAACGGCCGCGCGGCGACGACTATTTAGGCCTAAATTTTGAGCGAAAATAGTATGATGAGTGCAAGCTAGTTATTTAGGCCCAAATTTTGGGCCTAAATAGTCTTCGCCGCGCGGCCGTTGCTATTTAAGCCCAAAAATTGGGTAGATAAAATTTTGGGCCTAAATAGCCAACGTTCTTAAGGCTGATATTTAGGCCCAATTTTTTCTCCGATTATACTTTTTGGGCCTAAATAGTCTTCGCCGCGCGGCCGTTGCTATTTAAGCCCAAAAATTGGGTAGATAAAATTTTGGGCCTAAATAGCCAACGTTCTTAGGGTTGATATTTAGGCCCAATCTTTTCTGCGATTAAACTTTTTGGGCCTAAATAGTCGTCGCCGCGCGGCCGTTGCTATTTTGGCCCAAAATATTAACGCTCTAAAATTAGGTGTCTTATGAGTTGCTTAGATGATGTCCGTCGTTCAAAAATCTTCATCCCATATGCATAAAAATTATTTAAATTTTGCGAAATCGTAGGTGTCGTCGCGATGTCGGGAACAATTAAACGAGTCGTCGCGATGTCGGGAACAATTGAACGAGTCGTCGCGATGTCGGGAACAATTGAACGAGTCGTCGCGATGTCGGGAACAATTAAAAGAGTCGTCGCGATGTCGGGAACAATTAAACGAGTCGTCGCGATGTCGGGAACAATTAAACGAGTCGTCGCGATGTCGGGAACAATTAAACGAGTCGTCGCGATGTTGGGAACAATTAAAAGAGTCGTCGAGTAGTCGGGAACAATTAAACGAGTCGTCGCGATGTCGGGAACAATTAAACTAGTTGTCGCGATGTCGGGAACAATTAAACTAGTTGTCGCGAACAATTAAACGAGTCGTCGCGATGTCGGGAACAATTAAACGAGTTGCCCCGATGACAATTTTTTCATGTGGACAACGTTTTGGTTTGTTTCGTGTATTTTACCTTAATCACCAAGGTAAGTGCCACAGACCACATTATTTTCTCTACATCTAAACTCAGATAAACTTAAGCAAATAAATGATGACCATTTTTTGAGCATGGGCAGATACTCGCCCAATGACGAATTTTATTACGCATTAGTATTTGGACAACTTCTCGTTAAATATTCATGAAATCGTTCAAGGAAACTAAAATATAAAACAAGTCACGAAAATATTTTCGTAACATTTGCGTGTGGGGTGGCTGTGTGTATGTGGGAACTTCAATAAAATGAACGAACTCATCATGTAGGAAAAATGTGAAGTAATGTCTTTTAAAATTAAGGTTTTTTATTTATTTATTTATAAGTACCACTTTAACTCGAAAAAGAGTTGTCAGATTGGTAGTGCAAAGATTATTTTTGATGGTTTTGGTGGATTTATTTGCAATATTTGAAAGAAAATATTTAAAAACCAACAGTTTGTCTTGAAAAGCCTAATTTAAATAGAATATAACCTCCTTAATTTAAATAGAATATAACCTCCTTAATTTAAATAGAATATAACCTCCTTAATTTAAATAGAATATAACCTCCTTAATTTAAATAGAATATAACCTCCTATTTTAATGCATTTTACTGCGCTTAGAAACACTGGGTGCTTCTAGTTCCTTCGGTTTAACTTGGCATACAAATTCGCAAAACCATTCTTTTGTATCTCCCTTTTTTGCAGCAATGGGTATCGAAGACAGGCATTTCGAATGGTACCATTCGTGACACCTATCACATTGATATAGTGTGTCTCTCCCCCACGGTTTCCGACACACGCAGAATACAATTTTATATTTGCCTTTGAACAATACTTCCTGTCTAAGGGATGTCTCAAAATCGATCATAGTAGGGAATTTTTCAAGCTTTCCATTTTCTAAACATTGGTGCAAGTGTTTTCTCATAACGCCACTTGAGGCTCGATATACTTCCAATTCGGGTGGGTCATTTAAACAAGCGTTTAACGCGTTTGCCACCGAATGCGGTCCGCAATCATTTTCTTTTTGGGTCGTAACTTCAACGAATTGCAGTTCGAAACTTTTAACGTTGGTGTTTTTGAATTGCGCGCTCAAACATGATATAATTCTATCGATGCAATGTTTTGTTAGGTGAACCCGATTTTGTGAGTCGTAAACGCTAATTGTTGCTTTAGTTTTTTCGTACGTTCCAGCAAGACATACATAATGGTCTAAGTTTCGCAAATGCAAAATTTGAACGTAAAACCCGGTATCATCCACTGTGTTTGGGATAAATGGTATGTTTCCAAATCTATGAAGAGTTACTAGGCCGGCATTTACGTGTGGAAACTGGGTTTTTAACAGTTCTTGGGCGGCATCTATAGTATCAATAGACACATACGCCCCTATCTTTAGAAGTTGTTCCGAATAATATGTGCTCAGTTCGAAAGGTTTCGAAATCCAAGGCTCTCCCGTTTCACAATACCTGTTAACGACGACATCCGGGTTTATACTAAGCTCATTTAGAGACTTTCTATTTTTCGGATCTTTCGCTGGAGTTTGCCTTTCGTAAATGACTCTATCGGTCTGGCGTTTAAATTTTTTTCGTTCCAATCCAACAGTAGTTTTGAAAATTCCTTTTGGTCTACCACGAGGCTTCAATATAAGGGGCAATTTTACAGCAGCTATGTCGTACTTGGATTTCTCTTCAATATTTAATTTTTGCGCAGAATTTATTTTCTCTACTGAGCTTTCATCCGGTTCATTAATCTTGAATTCACCCCTTTTCGTCTCATCATCTTCAGACCCCCACGGAATAGTCCTATCTGTGCCTATCTCGTTTTCCATGTCAACGTCATCGGGTTCACTGAATTTGTCGTCGTCTTCCGAGTGTTCCACGTCGTCTTCTGAGTGTTCCACGTCGTCTTCCGAGTGTTCCACTTCGTCTTCCCAGTGTTCCACTTCGTCTTCCGAGTGTTCCACGTCGTCTTCCGAGTGTTCCACGTCGTCTTCCGAGTGTTCCACGTCGTCTTCCGAGCGTTTGTAAGCATATTCCGCAGGTTCTTCCTTGTCTCGCTTCTTTGTTCCTTCAGAATTTGCAGTTACTGACTGATTTTCTTGAGCTTTACTATCGTCTTGACTCAGTTTCTTAAGTGAGACATTGTCCAACGGCGGGGTGTTGACGGCATGTTTAACCAAGTCTTCTCTAAGTTCTTTTCTGGTGTTAGTTAAGCGACTAGGCAAGTTTGCTTCGTCGTCACTTTCGCCTTCGATAATAATTTTAGTTTTTTTCCCGCTTGCCCAAGCCTTCGTTAACCTTATGACATCTCGCTTTTTATCTTCAAAACTCTCTTTACTGTAACAGGCCGCAATATCAGCTAGTCTGGTTACGTACGGCTTTATATTGGCAAATTTTTCATGAGAAGAGCGAGTTCTTGAAGGTTTTTTATCGGACGTTTGAACCACTGAGAAACTTTTGGAACTGGCCCCCGTTGAGAGCCCCTTCATCCATCTCTCTTTCAAAAGCCTCGGGGGAAGCATTTGAATTTCAAAAAGCGGCTTGTTTTCGAATTTTCTGACACTAAATATGTGCAAACAAGGCACTCCTTTGCTTTTGAATGTTGAACAAGAACAACTTTCTCCAGTACAAAGAGCATCTTTGTGCCCTTTGCTTTTGACTAAAAATTGTTCCGTGTTGTCTACTGCTTCGCATAAAGTGTCTGTGGATGTTCCTTCCTTGAGATTTTTGACGATAAGCTTCGTTAAGGCTGGCACGCAACTCGCTTGTATGGCTTCGGCAGCTTCCTTCAATTTTTCGTCCTCTATGTTGAAACGATAAAATGTAGTTTTGGTTTGAGCAGCGAATTTATCATGTTCGTGTAAAAGACGAATATATTGCGTGTGAATCATTAGGTTCTCGTAGAAGTCTTCGAGCGCAGCGTTTTTAGAGCAAATACGTTTGATTTTTTCATTTAACGACTCTAATCTATTGTTAGTATCGTCACCCAAGTTGAAATGCTGCCGTCTGTAACACATGACCCACATTTCTTTGATACGAACCCAGTTGTCACTAACGTATGTGATAAATTGCGGGTATTTAGAGAAATGCTCGTCTTTGGACATTTTTCCGAGAATTTCCTTAAAAATCGGCTCAGAGCTTGCGTATGCCAGTTTTTGCACGTACTCTCTAGCTAATTGATCTGATTCTTTATTGAGGCGAAGGGAATGTATTTTTGCTTTGAACGCCTTCAAAACGTGAAATAGGCAAATCTCTATGATTGCTTTCGGAAAAAGCGATGAAATGACGCTTATCTCTGTCAGGTCTTTATCGACCATGACCGTTTTCACGTTAACCCATTTCGGGTTATGCTTTTGAAAAACTTGGAACATCTTTGTTACAGAGTCTTTAGTTTCCAGTTTAACTAAGCAAAACGCCACGATTTCACTAACGTTGTTTCCATCCACAACCATAATGATGTAAAGCGGCATTTTACAACTGTTTAGGTTGTATGTTGCGTCACAAAGCAAGTGTTCCGGATACAATTCCATTTGCTCTTTCATTCTTCCCGTCTGCCAAAAAACCAAATCCAGCTCATTCGATTCTTCATTGATCTGAATTTCGACACTCTAAAAAGATTGAAAGGGCGAATCTTTAAAACCAATCGACAGAAATTTACCACATAAAGTAAAAATAGGATCGACGCTTGACCTTCATTATAATTTCAAATCGTGGGGTAAACAGATAGATTATCTTCGCGTGAAATTTACAATACTATACGGGTTCATTCGATTCAGTTAGTTTAGGGATCATTTGACCGAATCGCAAATATACATAGGTGACTAGGTCCTTGCAAGAATGTTGAAACAATAACAAACCTCACTATTTTTTATTGTGGAAAAATATCGGAATGGATATTCTGAAATCACCCACTAGAAGGAAAAGGTTGACAATAATTTTCAGCTACTTAAAGCATATCGCCATGAGATATCATGTTCAAAGTGTGAGGTAATTACAGGCAATCTACGCCAAATTTGGGTTTTTGGACTAACTTTAAAACTGGATAATACCGAATCTTCATATTTGGGACTTGGGAACTATTATTGATGAAGCTCCGAAGTTCATCTAGACGAATTAAATTGCGTTTAGGCGTAGGCGTCAAGGAAGGTACTGTTATGCTAGGACCACAGATGAAACGTCATAATTTCCCGTATAGCGACATTTGGTGAGGCGCTGCCAAACGCTTAGTAGAGACTAATTAGGGGGAGATATAATAGCTCTTCCTATAGCAGCTAACTTCAATTAAAGAACCATAGCCATTACGTTAATTAAGAAATTATTATTATTATTATTTTTTTTTTTTGAAAAACAGGGTTTTAGGTGCTACGAAACTATAATTTGGATCTGGGATTTATGGCAACATGGCTATTCCTAGTTGATTTATATCATCTGCCTGATGGGTTTCATGGGAATTCAACTCGGGCGGACCCTTCATTTCTTAACCGATAATCTAAGTAAACATGATTGGCTGATTCATTTTGATTGGTTTTGAGATACAACAAGTAGAAACAGAAAAACACAACGCAATAATACATTTGAACCCAAAAAAAAATCGATTTTCCTCGAAAATAATGCTTCACACTCATTAATAATCCCCAAAAAAATCCCCCCGCGCTTTACCACACTTTTTCGTTTATTTTCTTGCATGCCTAATAAATGACTGAAATTTGACTTACCATATTGGGGTCCGATAGTTGAGATTTTTGCAAAGCCACGATAAATCTTTGAGCGCTATTTAGGGTCGGGTTTTTCTTCTCGCGATTTAGTTTAGCTTGCAAATTGTTCAAAGATTTGGGAATGTCGTATTTGCTGGTCTTTTCTTGAATTTTCAAAATCATTTTCTTTTTGTCACCACCGACCTCAACCATCATCTTCACATCCTGTAACACGTTTTCACTGGCTTGCCGCAAGGCTCTGTTGGGTGGGTATTTTGCGTAAAGTTCCGGCAAAATTTCGTGGTTGTGATTTAGATTTAGGTTTTTCACGTACAAGATTTGCAAACAAGAGCTCGCGGAATATGTTACGTGAGCGGGACATTGTTTCCGAAAGGTTGACGTTTCCCTTTGTCCCTTTGATTTAGTTTGGTACGTACCATAATGAATACACGGAATCGTCACTTTTTGGTACACTAATTTCTCCGATAACTTCTCCTTGACATCTTTCCTCTTGTTGTACGACTCGACGGAAGTGGTGTGAATAGATTTAGACAACAGGGGATGAAAAGTTTTATCACAAAATTCGTTGTGATTTTTTACGCAAGAATTCCAATCAGAAAACTGCTGATTTAATTCTAATGTCATTTTCACTGATTTTATATTGTTTGAAGCAAGATCAAGCGCGACTTATGGGGTACGCGTCAGAAAGAAAGCTGCCTAGCAATTCAAGAACTAAAACATATCCAATCGCGAAATTTATTAACCTTTCTTTAACACAATAGTGTAAAAGGGCCCAAAAGAATCTGAAAGCCTAAAAGTTTTAAACCCCATAAACAAATTTTATCGTGGGAACTATAGAAAAACCGAGGGGTACATCACCTCTTCCTTTATCGACACACCCATTAGGTTAAATAAATCAAGTTTAAACAGTTAAGATATCGCGAGTGATGTGTTTTGAAAGTCTGGTCCTTATTAAAATGTTAGGAATTAGCGTTCAGATTGTGTTAAATTCTATTAGAATGCGTTAGATTAATTTAGAATGCGTTAGATTAATTTAGAATGCGTTACATTCTTAATGCGTTACATCCATTTAGAGTGCGTTAAATTCAATTACTTTACATTATCTTCATTTAATTATTTTGCAGTATAACGAACTCAAATTATAAGTGATGTGCCTCTCGAAATTTTTTTTTGAAAATACGGTTTATTACAGGAGGGGAGAAATGAGAGAACTGTAACACATCAACTTGCTTATTCTACAGATATGACCAAGAAACTGCACCCTTCCATAATGTTAAAGGAAAAAATCACATGGTTTCACTAAGTGCCTGGGGGGCGGGGACAGCGATAAACAAAATTGGGATTTTATGATGGGCTCGGGAGTTCGAATTTGGATGTTTTTTCAGTTAATACTCATCAATACTGCCCGCTTATCTTATACCTTGTCTATATCGCGCTAGCAATCTGCCATCTCTTTCTCAAGTTAAAGTGGTACTAATGACTATTTAAAAAGACATTACTTCACATTTTAAACCAAAGGAACTAGAAGCACCCAGTGTTTCTAAGCGCAGTAAAATGCATTAAAATAGGAGGTTATATTCTATTTAAATTAAGGAGGTTATATTCTATTTAAATTAAGGAGGTTATATTCTATTTAAATTAAGGAGGTTATATTCTATTTAAATTAAGGAGGTTATATTCTATTTAAATTAGGCTTTTCAAGACAAACTGTTGGTTTTTAAATATTTTCTTTCAAATATTGCAAATAAATCCACCAAAACCATCAAAAATAATCTTTGCACTACCAATCTGACAACTCTTTTTCGAGTTAAAGTGGTACTTATAAATAAATAAATAAAAAACCTTAATTTTAAAAGACATTACTTCACATTTTTCCTACATGATGAGTTCGTTCATTTTATTGAAGTTCCCACATACACACAGCCACCCCACACGCAAATGTTACGAAAATATTTTCGTGACTTGTTTTATATTTTAGTTTCCTTGAACGATTTCATGAATATTTAACGAGAAGTTGTCCAAATACTAATGCGTAATAAAATTCGTCATTGGGCGAGTATCTGCCCATGCTCAAAAAATGGTCATCATTTATTTGCTTAAGTTTATCTGAGTTTAGATGTAGAGAAAATAATGTGGTCTGTGGCACTTACCTTGGTGATTAAGGTAAAATACACGAAGCAAACCAAAACGTTGTCCACATGAAAAAATTGTCATCGGGGCAACTCGTTTAATTGTTCCCGACATCGCGACGACTCGTTTAATTGTTCGCGACAACTAGTTTAATTGTTCCCGACATCGCGACAACTAGTTTAATTGTTCCCGACATCGCGACGACTCGTTTAATTGTTCCCGACTACTCGACGACTCTTTTAATTGTTCCCGACATCGCGACGACTCGTTTAATTGTTCCCGACATCGCGACGACTCGTTTAATTGTTCCCGACATCGCGACGACTCTTTTAATTGTTCCCGACATCGCGACGACTCGTTCAATTGTTCCCGACATCGCGACGACTCGTTCAATTGTTCCCGACATCGCGACGACTCGTTTAATTGTTCCCGACATCGCGACGACACCTACGATTTCGCAAAATTTAAATAATTTTTATGCATATGGGATGAAGATTTTTGAACGACGGACATCATCTAAGCAACTCATAAGACACCTAATTTTAGAGCGTTAATATTTTGGGCCAAAATAGCAACGGCCGCGCGGCGACGACTATTTAGGCCCAAAAAGTTTAATCGCAGAAAAGATTGGGCCTAAATATCAACCCTAAGAACGTTGGCTATTTAGGCCCAAAATTTTATCTACCCAATTTTTGGGCTTAAATAGCAACGGCCGCGCGGCGAAGACTATTTAGGCCCAAAAAGTATAATCGGAGAAAAAATTGGGCCTAAATATCAGCCTTAAGAACGTTGGCTATTTAGGCCCAAAATTTTATCTACCCAATTTTTGGGCTTAAATAGCAACGGCCGCGCGGCGAAGACTATTTAGGCCCAAAATTTGGGCCTAAATAACTAGCTTGCACCCATCATACTATTTTCGCTCAAAATTTAGGCCTAAATAGTCGTCGCCGCGCGGCCGTTGCTATTTAGGCCCAAAAATTGTCTTCACAAAATTTGGGCCTAAATAGTCGTCGCCGCGCGGCCGTTGCTATTTACGCCCAAAATTGTATGGCTAACATTTTTGGGCCTAAATAGCTGTCTGCATTATAGAGGCTATTTAAGCCCAAAATTTGGGCCTTAATAGTAAGACCTTGGACACCGGCTATTTAGGCCCAAATTTTGGGCTTAAATAGACCGGGACTATTTAGACCCAAAATTTGGGCCTACATAGCCACTTCGAAACCCAAATAGTTTCATTAAACTGGAACTACATCAGGTTGTGTGTCAGAATCACAATAATGTGACACCATACCTATCCCAAATTGCTCGAGGTTCGTGGCTTCCACTTTAAGCCGACTTTGGGAAATGTTGTTGGTAATCTCAGCTGGTATACTTTGCGAACTATCCAAATAAAAAATCGTCAAAACTGATATAGCAACAACAATAAAAGATTAACACATTTTATCAGAAGGGGATAATAGAGAAAGGATGACACTCTTTAGTTCATCATCATGTAACATGATTCTTCCCAGGCGAAGGACCCCTTTTTGAACATTTGCTTTCCTGCTCAACAAACTTCAGATGGGCATCGCAACGTGGGGTGAAGTCTATAACTGTTCGGTATTTGCTAAATCCTCAACAATCAACTCTGCACAAACCTTGATTGTCTTGACGTGGATGGGACAAAAATGACCACAAGCGCATGCGCCTTGGCAAATAGTTTAAGGGATAGAATCAATTTTTTGACTACTAATGAAAAGCTTTAGTTTTTTCAAATCAGATAGAACCTAAAATTACATTTTCAAAAATATATAGATATTGATAGTTTTAATAACTGAACTATTTTTAATTAATGTTTAAAAGTATTAGTTTTCGGCGCCGCTCCGATCACTGTTCCGAGCGAAAAACTAAATTACTCCCGCGACCCACGTCTCCCTCGGAGGTACAGTAGATTTACTCCTAAAAGGAGTTTTCATACTATTCTGCATTTTCGCCAAATTAATATAACTCATTTCGATACGGGGATGCTTTGAAAGTTATAAAGGAAGGTAAATAGTTTCACTGTATTTTTGGTGTTCAAAGTAATAGTTTTACTATGTTTAATTACATTTAAAAATATGTTAAAGCCTAGATTAGGGCCATTAGGCTAAAATAAAGCCATACCATTATTATACATGGCTAAGCCTTTGCCAAAATAGCGCAAAAATGTGGTGTTTTGGACATTACCTGTAACAATTTTGATAAATCTCTATCATCCTTACTCTACAACGTAACCAAAGAGGGTAGAAAGAGGGGGAGTAGAAGCTAGCGGCTTTGGCAAGGCATTTTGGGTGTTCTCGCTTTTCTTTTTTATTTATTTGTTATATTTTCCTCCTAATATCCGGTTCACCGTATTTCAACCAATAAGAGGGCAGAGAAAGATGCGCGCGCACACCGGAAGCTTAGAGGTAAACTTTCAAAGCGAGAACACTCCAGCCAAGCCTTCTACTCCCCCTCTTTCTACCCTCTTTGACGTAACCGAGAGTTAAGAGAACAAAGGATAATAAACATGAAAAATCAGAATTATGTTTACAAGGGTCTTCTCAATAATGCGCCGCTTCCCCAGTGAAGGTGGAAAGCTACTATACACGGTCTAGAGCTCCCTTCATTCTCCTATTTCCAAACAACCAATGAATCAGTGGACATGAGTAACGTCACGAGGGTAAAAACAAGTTGGGTGATATTTCGCGGCTAGTTTGAATTTCAAAATATCTAACGTACTTTTCTTAATTTTAAACGTTTTATTCGATTTTTTTAGCACACATAATTTTAGGCACATTTTTTTACCTAAAACTGCCCTCATCTTGTACTAGTCGGAAAACATTGATTCTATCCCTTTAAGCACTAATTGAGTAATAATGAGGGAACTATTTAATGCGTGTGATTTGGTTTAATAGTAACCTTGCTCCAAATATAAAATGATATGTTGGGAAGAATCATGTTACAATTACCCCACTTCTCTCTCGAAGCATTATATACTTCTGATTTTATTCACGATTCTCGTGGCAAGGCTTAACGAATCAAGTTTTATGGACGACAATAAGTCACTGAAGTTAAAAATTATGCATGAGCTTAAACTTAACCATAGCCGAGACTTGACTATGGTTTAGTTCAAACAAATGACACTAGATGCTCCCATAGTCGAGAGGTGGAGCTAGTTTTAGCTCCGCCCTCGTTGACAAAAGTTCTCATTGGTTTTTTGCTTTATATACCTTTGTATTAGTTCTTCTGTTTGTTGATTTATCAGAACAGGATGAGATAATTCCTGTTCATTCAGTCCTGAATCATTTTCAACAGGTTCTGATTTCACGCGTTCAATGTTGGCTCTTTCGTGTATTCCACTTTCCTCCTACGTTACAAACAATTAACAATAATTGAACTAATACTTTCAACCTGATTCTCTTTCACATCGACAATGAAAATGAAGAATGTTACAAACCATCAGATCCTTGATTTCACTTTCCAACTCCTTAATGACCCCATTGAGCCGCTCAATTTCGTCCAGTTCCTCATTTATCGTAAATAAAATTGTCATTCTCACTTCTTTCATGTTTGATATTAAACCATTACACTGAAAAAAATAGACTGCATTACAAAATAGGACTTTCTTATATGCAGAATGTCTTTTAAATTGTCCAGAAAGAAAACAGAGAAACCAGTGACGCCAACAAAGGGGGGGGGACCAGAAGGGGTTTTTTCGTCAAGGGCACCACCGGAGGTTTGGGCATGGATTAACTAATGCTAGGGATATTTCGCTCCCCCAAAAAGATAACGCATGCATGTTCCAAACGCCCCCTAGCAGCAACTACTATCCTTAACAGGAAGTTATATAAGAAAATTGGACCAAATATCACGTGGTCCATGACGTCAAAATTGAAATACTGCCTAAATTGGGAAAAAAACGATTTATTTTGCCGAGAGATGGCGCTTTCTACATCCGTTTTGGTTCAATAAATTGAGGGAATGAAGAGGGGAATCAAGTGCAACGGTTTAGGCCTACCGTTGCAGACGACAGTGGACGGAAGCGTCAAATTTTCAAACCGCTGGTTTATGCTCAGTCCACTGCCGTCTTGTAACTACCTTAACCCCAAATATCCAATTAATTCCGATTGCCACCCTTCCCCCTTTTTCGGATAGGAGTTAGCATCCCTCTGGCATTATATTCTGAGAGAGCGGTAGCTCTCTTAGATATGACTTCATACTGCTCTTAATTAAAAGAAAGATTTTATGTTGTATAAAACATTCTCATTCACACCCGGGTAGAATGTAGTCGTTTCCAGTTTTCTGAACCGCATGGTTCAGACTCATTTCTTTTTCTAATTTATTTTTATTATGTTAATAAAAGTCAAAGAGTTTTTGATTATCAATATGTCGTTTGAATTTATTACGGTTTAAAAAGTTAGTCTCCCATCACGGATCTCAGAAAAGCGGCACAACCAAGAAGAGCCTGGGTAATATGATTTTAACACTTAGCGTTGTGACGACGGTCCTCCTTTTATAAGGATTGACTGAACGCCTTGTTAACGGAATGAAAGAAGGGACAAAGTAAAATCTCTTCCGTTACACAAGGAATGCTTCAGAACATGTAGTTGGCGATAGCATTACATGTAAAACTAAATTAGTGAACAATCCCTAGCGTTAGTTAATCCATGGTTTGGGGGCGCGGTAGCTTTGCAAGAACTACAAGCAAGGCTGCAATTTGTGTGTGTGGGCATAGAGCTCCCACAAGGCTTTTGTGGTGCCCTTTAATAACGCTATAAATGGTCGAGGGATGTGTGATAGGCTTATGGTGTTTCTAATCACCGACTAATAAACATTGGTTTACTTAAGGTTTTTCTATTGCGATTTATAATTTAAAGCAAATATCAGCGAGCTACTGTGGCGCCCCTAACACACTGATTAACCTTCTACACACCAATTTTATGTAGCCAAAGGCAGGAACCAATCAGAAATCGTATATGAAAGGGCGGAGCGAGACCTAGCCTTTGATAAGCTTATTGGGAAAGTCAACTCCACCCCTCGACTATGGGAGCATCTAGTGCCGTTTTTTTATACTAAACCACAGTCACAGCCGAGACTCGCTTTAAAGGGATACTAGATTGGATGGCTCATGCTGTACTGGCCAAAACGCTATAGGCTTTGAAACTCACCTTGGCTTTTAGTTGCTTTATTTCATCATCTTTGCTTAACTGATCACAGTTGCAATCATTCGCCTCCATTTCCTATAAACAAAGTCCAGTTTTTTTGAAATTTAAAATTCCTGTGCAAACCACGGATAATTTTTCAAGTACCTCTTTAAGCGCCACACTTTGAAGACTTATTAAACTCATTCCTCTCACTATTCCTCAAACCCTTTAAAAGAGATTGTCTTAAGTTTTCTTTTTACCGTCGAGTCATTCCCCTATGGAATGCACTTCCTGATGAGCTAGTGTCTGTTCGTTCTATTAATATTTTTAAGAGAAAACTACGTATTCATTTAAACTTGTAAAATTATTCTTAAAATTTCAGTGTTAGAAATTCCTATTATAAGCAAACTAGTGATAAATCTTGTCAATCCTTGTGATATTTTGTAAATATGAAATTTAAAAAAAAAAAAAAAGAAGTACTATTATCAATTATCTTTTTAAGCGTGTTTTGGAGCTGTAAGGCTACTAAGCCCTAGCCCTTAAATAAATAAATAAACCTGGAACAAAAAAAAAAAAAAAAAAAATTTCCGAAATGTCTGACTCTAAAGACGTAACTTTTCAAACTAGAACTATTTTATCGAAAACAAACAACGAATCCTTTACGAAAATCATTGGAAAAACTTTACTTTAGCTCGCGCATTCAAAATACAGTTTTTCCAATAAATATCTTTTCTTGGAGGTTAATTATATGATAATTAATTACATTTAAGTCGCGGAAACTATTTTAATCAATATTTTCACGAACCTAACCTAACCTTACCAAACCTAACCTAACCTAACCTAACCTAACCTAACAAAACCTAACCTAACCTAACCTAACCAAACCTAACCTAACCTAACCTAACTTAACCTAACCTAACCAAACCTAACCTAACCAAACCTAACCAAACCTAACCTAACCTAACCAAACCTAACCTAACCTGACCAAACCTAACCTAACCTAACCTAACCTGACCAAACCTAACCTAACCTAACCAAACCTAACCTAACCTAACCTGACCTAACCTAACCAAACCTAATATTGATTATAATAGTTTCCGCAAACCTAACATTTCTTGGAGTTGACAATATTTAGTAATATTTTGGAAAAGGTGATATTTATGCAGTTGATAAGCCTTGGCAATAACAAAAACAGGGCTAACAGGCGCATATTAGCCGCTCATGGAAGGGAATAAGAGGGAATAAATTACAAAAAACATGGAAAATATTGATGTAAGTTAGTTTCCGCACCTTAAATTTAACTAATTATCGTATAATTAACCTCCCAGAAAAGATATTTATTGAAAAAACTGTAATTTGAATGCGCGAGCTAAAGTAAAGTTTAGCCAAATCATTCCCCCAATGTTGCCAAATAAATTGAGACAGAAGACATAAAGGCTATAAGTTATAGAATACCAATATTTAATGCGAAAATACAGAAACCCCTTCATGTTGGGGCCAATTTCGGTTTAAATAGTCCTGGTCCATATTGAAGTAACGCCGCCGATACGGCGGTCGCTCATTATCGGCGGCGAAACCTAGCGCCATTTTCGGAGGTGCATTGCTGCCAGACACATTTCCCTAGTATTTTTTGGATTGATTGTCGTCGGCTGCTATTCATTCCGTATTTGGACACAGAACATCCTTAAAGGTTAATTTTTGTTTACGGAAACTTTAATTGGCCTTAATTCAATACCATTTAATTAAGTTGGAAACCTCAATTTCTAAACGTGGAACAAAATATAGTAAAAAATTAAAGAATAAGGCTAGGACGCTGCCATTTTATAATTGTGCCCTGCAGTTCTCTCAATTATAAAGCAGACGATAATCAGTTACCAAAACCACGGCCCACCCGCTCACAGAGGTGATCTAGTTAGGTACAGGCTTGGAAATAAGGTTTATTTCTGAACTAGTCCCCCGGACCAGTGACCCCTGATGTCTTAAATATGAAACTGGTCCCAGGACCAGTGACCCTTCCCCTATTTATTTTTCTACTGGTCCCAGGACTTGTGGTCGTTCTCTCTTCTAAAAAAATCTCTCTCGGCTTAGGGTTGTATACACAACTGGACTCCTGGAGTCGAAATTTATGTTAAAATGAAAATAATTAAAGAGGTCCCCATATCAATTTTTAATAAAAGTAGGAATTAATAAACTAGTCATTGGGACCAGTGACCCTCACGTTTTGAATAAAAAAAGTGGTCCAAGCTATTAATAAACTGGTTTTTGACCTGTAAACCTGTCTTATTTCCTAGCCTGGTTAGGTATTCGAAAAAAATCCCTCTCTCCGTAAATGGCGGCCGATCACGTGATTTTATTTTTCCCGCAAAAAACGCCGCGAGATTCTTGAGAACTATGCGGCGCTCAAATGGACCAATACTATTGTGTAGCAGTCATGGTAGCAGACGATGGTTTAAGGGCGGCACGCTGCCAACATTCCCTAATTTCCCTTTTGAAATTTTAAATAAAGTGCTTCAAAGAGAGAATTATTCAATTCTAAATATGAACTTTTCAAGGCGAATGAGCGCTATCAAGGAAGAACAAAAATTGCAGACCTTGATTCTGCAGAAACGGTTTTAACTAATGACCTTAAATACTTCTCCCATTTTCATTGCTCCATGGAAGCTCAATGAGTTAACTTGGAGGAAATGGTGGGCTGGAGTAAAATGTTGGTGGAACATGTGCGGCAATGAAAGTCTCCAGGAGTACCTTGCGGACGCCACTACCCTTCCATAGTTGATTATTAAGTTCTGCCGCGTAGCACCATTTTATTTGTATGAGAGTAGTTTCTATTTTTAAGACATAATGGTCATCTTTGACGTTTTCGTACCGTATTACCCCATACCGAAACAGCGAGGATGCTCGGAGAACGTAGTTGCCATAGATGTGTTTATAGAGGCTACTTTATAGGTAAAGAGATGAATTCTCCATCCCACTCTCTTCTCCAAGTAGGAAAGTTATAGCCCACTCGATCATACACCCACGGACGATTCTATTGATTCGAATGACCGGAAATTTCATTGAGACATGCGTTTCAATATATTCTATTTTGCCACAACATAATTTCTGTCTCAATTATTGATTATAATTAAAACACGTGATTAACGAATCGACTAGTGACGAATTTCCGTCAGCCATGTTGAGTGGTTCGAGGCTGAATGTGGGCCTAATCAAATATTAAATTTTTGCGGTATAAAATCTATTTCATTTTCCATATAATTTATGTAGAAAACCAAAAGTTCATAACTCGAAGAAGGGAAATAATTGTGTAATTATATGAAGGTAGAAGGAAAGGTTCCCCCGCGTTACATGTGTAAAGCTATTTGGTTAAAATATAGGTACGTTATGCCTTTACGTTTTACTTACTTTTTGGCCGCCAATTCCCAAGATGATCGTGGATTAAAACAAAACAAAACAAAAAAAACCCATGTATCTCTATTACATAGTGGAACAAGATTTTAAACAAACCAGAAACAGCGGTAAAAGAGGCTAAAATATACAGACGTTACCCCGCTACGACGATTTCATTACTTTTATGGCAGCCATTTTCCATGATGACCGAGATTTCAAAACCCATAAACCATATATCTATATCTATCACACTGATTACATTTGAGGGGTTTTTCACCACTGTGAATGCGTTCGTGTCTGATCAAATCACTCTTCCGCGTACTTGCGAAGCCACACTGATGACATTTGAAGGGTTTTTCACCATTGTGAATAAGTTCATGTCTGATCAATGAACTCTTCTGCGTGAATCCATAGTCACACTGATCACATTTGAAGGGTTTTTCACCACTGTGAACGCGTTGATGTGTGATCAAAACATACTTCCGCTTACATGCATAATCGCACTGATCACATTTGAACAGTTTTTCACCGCCATGAATGCGTTTATGTTTGATGAAATCGTACTTATACTTGCATGAATAGTCACACTGTTCACATTTGAAGCGTTTTCTTTCTTCACCCTTTCTAATGCGACGTTGTAGGCCCTTTTTATATTCAGTTAAATATTTGAACCCGGTTGTACGTTTCTTCTTCAATTTCCCTACAGAAAATATAAAAACCAAAAACATCATTTATAATTTAGCATCAAAAATACAATAACATTCAAGCGCACTTCATAAACAAGTTGGGAAAACCAAAATATTACCTCTCCGAGTCACGACGACTACTTACAAACTTATTTACCCAGATATGGAAATGTTTCTTAAGTTAAAATTTATGAAATATTAAAGCAGTATACAAAGCATATCAAATATACTGTAAATCAGACGACATTTTACATCCAATAATGATATACTTGTACACATTAAAATCATCCGATGGGGTAAAAACGGGAAATGAAGAGATAAAACTTTGGAGGGATATTACCTTTACGTGTTTGTAAAGGCCCGATTTTCTACTCCTCAACTGTATGCCCTCTATGTTCAAAGCCATATTCACAACAGGGTTGCCATGTAAACACTATCCTCTCGTTTCATCTCAACGATTTTCTTAGTTTGTCAACATGACTGTTAACGTTACATAACACCAAAGCTTATTTGTGGCTACACACACTGAAAGTAAATGCGTACCATAAAAAGCATGAAAACACGAAGCTATTATCCGATTACGATCAGACCTTTGACTGGTCTGGGCTGCGTTCAGCAGAGCTCACCAAAAAAGACAGCGGATTTTGGAAATGTTTACCGGTGAGGTCTGTCGTCATAGCTTTTCTCCGGTCATCGGCGTTTTATAAATGACGCTAGCGCAATAAAGCGTGCAAGGTACCAAGGCTTAACAAAAATTGTATGATAACATTTTTATAGAGATAGCTAACAACTTTTATAATTAAACTAACATATCTCTTAAAATTCTCGCGTGATCAACTGGTTTCACGCCAATTAAATAGCTATAGTCCCATAGAGCTATTTGTATTAACTCCTCCATGGTCTTTTCGCCAAGCTGAGAACTACGCGTTTTACGTCACGTTATCCAAAAAGCCGACTATTTTCTTTGAAGACCGCGCTAGCTCAGCGCTATGCACCGTGACGTCAAAATTCAAAAACAAAATCCCGTTATGTAGGACACTGCTAACAGCGCTGAGCTCTGCTGAACGCGGCCCAGATTTCCACCATGACCATAAAATCTAAGCCTAATTATTTATAAGTGTATTTAATTTTCGGCTCACTCTGAACCGTTAATGTCTCTGCATTACAGAAACGAAAACCAAACTCAAGCGTTTACTTTTTGGTTCACTAGGCCTATTGACTAATAAAAGTTCATTTGACCAACATAGTAACGTTGTGCTTGTATTCACTTTAGAAAGGATTATGCTATAAACAGATGTAGTATAGCTTAAGTAATATATAAACATCCATTTTAAATAATAATATTAAAAAAAATCTTTGGAATATCAAAATGAAATAGAGCTTTAAAGCTACAAAAGTACTAAATGCATCATAATTACGAAAAATATTTCCACATTTTCACTTTATATTAAGGATAAAGGGAATATTATGGTTCAGTAGGATTTCTATACACATCAAAACAAAACGAACTTCTAACGCAGCGCACTACTGTAACAACGGACGGACACACACAGACAAAAACATAGACTGCTTTTTAACTCTTTCCGTATTAATTTTGAATTGAGAAACAAGATTATCTTAAATTTTAAAATAAATATAATTAATATTTAATATTTTCTTCGTTAGTTATTCGCCTTATTGAACCTTACATCGTTTTAAAAAAGAACAATTAAACATTCTTGAGAGACTTGACTAATACTGGCGTTTGAAATGAAGCATACGCCGGTTGCTTCGCCTTAATCAAATAGGTAGTATATAAGGGTGTCGAACTACAGCTAAAAGCAAGAACAACCGCAATTGCGAAAACCTATCGTGGACAACCCACCCTAGGGAGGCTAGACGTTTCTCGTAACCCTAGCTGATCGCCGCGAATGTCTTAAACTCAACGAGGACGATGGAGTAGAAGCCAGGTGTGCAGACTGGTGTCCATGTGGGATGGACAAAAACAAAGACCAGAAGATGGTGGTGTCGAAGCCAGGTGTACAGACTGGTGTCAAGTGGGATGGACGAAGACCAGAAGATGGTGGTGATTAGAAGCCAGTATGTACAGACTGGTGTCCAAGTGGAATGGACGAAGACCAGAAGATGGTGGTGATTAGAAGCCAGTATGTACAGACTGGTGTCCGTGTGGAATGGACAAAGACCAGAAGATGGTGGTGTGAGAACTCGAGTAGAGGAGCCATTTCCGAGACTGTGAATGCAGTTCGGAAATGGCGAACACGTTTGCTCCGATTTGGAAATTGCGAACGCGGTCACGTGGGTGTAACAACAGACACACACACAAACACACAAACACACAAACAGACACACACGATCGTTACAGAACCTCTCCGTGACATACGTCACTCGGAGAGGTAAAAAGAAGATGCGTACAGAAAAAAGGGGCGTTGATCAATTAAGGCGTTAGCCGATGGGTAATCAAGCATCTGAGTCCTGCACGGGCCGGGCTCAAGCCCGGTCCGGCCCGAGGCCCGGCCCGATCGGGTCGGGCCGAGCCGGGCTTTCCACTTTTGAAAATTGTATCGGGCCGGGCCGGGTCGGGCTTTTAAACTTTTGGAAATTAACGGGCCGGGCCGGGTCGGGCTTTTAAAATTTTGGAAGTTAACGGGCCGGGCTGGGCCGGGCCGAACTTGATTCTCATTTAATCCAAAGTTCAAATGAAAGATTATTTAAATGAGTATAAGCTTCTAAGAACAAATGTAAAGAACAATTATCAAAAGAAATGAATAATAAACGACGCTAAAGCAAATATGAATTCAAATAATTGATTTTATGTAAAAAAATATAAAAATTACAACTGAACTACGTGTAACGGGCCGGGCCTTTTCAATTCATTCAATGTGTCGGGCCGGGCCGGGCCGGCTTGGTTAATGCATGTAACGGGCCGGGCCGGACCGGGCCGAAAAACCAACTATGTACTCGGACTCGGGCCGGGTTTCGGGCTTATTCAAAATTCTAAAACCGGGCCGTCGATATCATTTTACGGAATGATTCTGAGCGGACAAGGCCTGACCTTAGATCCTAGTAAGATCACAGCTGTCCAGAATATTGCGCCTCCGAAATCAGCGAAAGAGTTACGAAGTTTTCTGGGCATGGTTACGTTTTGCTCTCGATTTCTTCCACGATATGCTACCATCTCCGAACCACTAAGGAGATAAACCAAGAAAAATGCTATATTTGCTTGGGGGAATGAGCAAGAGGAAGCATTTGAACAGCTTAAACAAGAGCTAGTCTCAGCGAAAAGCCTTGCATTTTTTGACCCACTACTGCCTACAGAACTCTATACCGATGCAAGTCCAGTCGGTTTAGGTGCCATTTTGGTACAAGTGGACAAAGATCATAAGCGTCGTGTCATAGCATACGCCAGTCATTCGTTGTCGTCAACTGAAGCCAAATATTCCCAAATAGAAAAGGAAGCTTTGGGAGTTGTATGGGGTTGTGAAAGATTCCACGTATACCTTTTTGGAAAGTCTTTTACGATCGTAACCGATCACAAACCCCTGGAGTTTGTGTTCAACACCAAAAATCCACATTCTCCTGCACGAATAGAACGATGGAGACTGCGCTTACAGCGATATGATTACATCACCAGGTATGAAAAGGGCATCAACAATCCAGCGGATTTCCTTTCCCGATCACCAAACCATCTACAAGCGCAACCTCGCGAAGATGAAAGCAAAGAAGAATTATACGCTTTAAACGCGCTACAAAGAGCTATACCAAAAGCTATGACAATGGACCAAATAGAACAAGCCACCAAAGAAGATCCAGTCTTACAAGAAGCAATGAGACTACTTTCTTTTAAGAAATGGCCAATCAAAAAGGATAATACCTCTCCGCAGAATGAACTTTCGTTACTACAAACAGTCAAAGACAAACTATCGGTTGTGCATAACATCCTTATGCGAGGATCGAGGATCGTTGTTCCTTCCTCACTTTGTGCATTAGCCATCGACCTTGCTCACGAAGGGCATCAAGGGACAACTAAGACCAAACAATTACTTCGTTCCAAACTCTGGTTTCCCATTTGGATGAAATGGTGGAACGAGTAATTAAAAATTGTCTACCCTGCCAAACAACGGGATTACCCAGCGAACGAAATCCAATCGTACCTTCGCCACTACCGGAATATCCATGGCATTCCATATCTGTAGATTTTGCTGGCCCATTACCTACCAATGACTATCTATTAGTTTTGGTGGATGATTTCTCACGTTTCCCTCTAGTGGAAATCGTAAGGTCAACGGCAGGAGATAGAGTTATCCCAATCATCAAGAAGTTGTTTTGCACATTTGGTATTCCACGGATAGTCCGTTCAGACAACGGTCCGCCTTTTAACGGTAGAGACTTTGCCGCATTCGCCACAGAAATGGGTTTCGAACACCGTCGAGTAACACCCCTATGGCCGCAAGCTAACGGACTAGTTGAAAGACTAAATCGAACGCTCAAGAAATCTCTTCAAACATCTGCGGTTGAACAAGTAGATTGGAGAGACGCGCTTCACCAATTTCTACTGAACTATCGATCTACTCCCCATTCGTCAACGAAATTGTCTCCAGCAAGTATTCTCTTTGGTAGAGATATCTATTGTAAGCTACCACAAGTACACATGAATTATCCCCAGGACAAAGCTATGATCAAAATCCAACTTAATGACGCACATGCGAAATCCAGAATGAAGATAAACGCTGATCGTCGTATGCGTCATACATCACAAAATTTCAATCTAGGAGATCAAGTTCTAGCATGGTTCTAGTTCAAACGAAAAGACAAAATAAGCTAACTCCAGTCTTTGCTGCTGACCCTTTGGTAGTCGTAAAAATAAAGGGTTCGATGATAACTGCTGAAAATGATCACCGATCAGTAACCAGAAACCAAAGTTTTTCAAACAATTTCATGGATCTAAAATACACGAGTGGAAAGAATATAACTAAGAAGATCTAGATGATATGGTACCTCCGCCAATTGTAGGAATTCCTATTTCACCAATCCCACCTATGGCCGAATTGCCAGAAGCACCTGCTGAAATTCACAGGGAAGAGCAACCTGCAAGAGAACGCAGATATCCTCAAAGACAACACCGTCGTCCCCCTCGATTCTTAATTGACGAAATATAATTGAACTTTACATTAATTTTACAAATTTTGTTCTTTGATAATATTGCTATTTTTGTATAACATTATAGTTAAGAATTAATCTATATTATATCAAAAATTTGAAAACGGGGAGGAATGTAGAATCGTACCAGTTGTTGATTTAAATGTACCGCGTAAAAGTTAAAATGTTATCACTAGTGCCATCTATAAAAGATATGCGACAGTATAGATGGCATGGAATGTAAACTATGGTGTGTGTAAAGATTCAGAGAAAATAAAGATGGCGAACGAGAAAGACGTATTATTTTGATCCCACCAAGAACCCTAAATCATTACAGTGTGAACGGTTTGTCCAACACATTTAATATGTTCCATATAGGATATAAATGAAATTTTACGCGGCCATCAAATCCATTCTATTTGCCTATGCTTATCCCAAGCCTTCAGCTTTCTTCCAAAGGCACATTGATCACATGTAAGGTTTTTTTTACAAATTTGCAAATAACTTGCGCTTCCAAAGAAACACCAGGACAATAATCACATTTGAATATTTTTTTCTGGTCCGCGTTTTAATGTGACGTTATAGATTTCATCCATACTACGTTTAATCTTGAACTAAATATAACCTGGACGAAGCAAAAAAACATTTTAAAGTAGATAGAACCACTCTTCACATGAAGTTTATATACAAAGAGCTATTAAATATGTAGAATTGTGCAGGCGCACTAGTTAAAAGCCAGAAAGCCAAGTTTTTAACGAGGGGCTAGTCATTCGCCAAAATTTTGTACACCTGATTACTGATTTCTGAATTTTTATATGAATTCCTATGATTACTGGACGAATTCCTTGATTTCTGTGATTACGATTATTTTCGGTGATTTCCATAATCATTACACTGATTTCCCGTTATTGCCGCGGATTACTTGTGATTTCCGTTTGAATTCCAATGAATTCCGGTGATTATTTGGTGAATGCCGTGATTACCACTGGATTCCTCGTGAATTTCGATGAATACAGTGATTATTTCTATTTCAACTGATTATGATTTTTATTTTGGATTTTGGAATTCCTCCATTGATTATGCGTGATTATTTCACGAAAGGCGTGATTACCGAGGTGATTACAAAAGATTACTAGTAAATCATATGATTATTTCTAATTTTCTCAAGATATCACGTGATTTCCATTGATTATCGGAGATTTCTGATTACCTTTGATTACCCGCAGGAATGATTTTGATTACTGATGATTTTCAAAGAATTCTAGAAATCAAGTAATCGATTTCTGCGGTTTTGTACACCTGATTATTCAAGTGACTAACCCCTCGGTTTTTAACTAGTTAAGCTATAATACTAGGGAAACCATCAAAATTTTAAAATATTTTTAGACCCGAGTCCTGGTTCAACCGATGGACTGCTTAAAATTTGCGCTAATTTCAAAATCATAGGATTTTCGACGACTTTTGCCAAAGAATAGGATTTTATAGGACAGTTTTAAAAATATGGGCATTTATAGGACCTTTTGGGGACCTACATTGTGAATGTGTTTGTGTAGGATCAAATTACCCATACGATTACAAGCAAAGTCACACTGACCACATAAGTAGAGTTTTTCACCACTGTGAACTCGTTGATGATTGATCAAATTGCGATTATCTATACTGGCATAATCACCCTGACCACATTTGAATGGTTTTCCACCACTGTGAATAAGTTGATGCGGAACTAAATTACTCTTCCACCTGCTTGCAAAGTCACACTGATCACATTTGAAGGTTTTTCACCACCGTGAATGCGTTGATGTTTGATCAAATGAAACTTCTGCGTGGATCCATAGTCGCACTGATCACATTTGAAGGGTTTCTTACCACTGTGTATGCGTTGATGTCTGATCAAATGACTCTTCTGACTGCATCTATATTCGCACTGATCACATTTGAAGGGTTTTTCGCCGCTATGAATTCGTTGATGTCTGATCAAACATTTCTTCGTCGCACTTGCGTAGTCACACTGATCACATTTGTGGGGTTTTACCCCACTGTGAATGCGTTGATGAGCGTACAAAGAACTCGTCTGCGTGAATGCATAGCCACACTGATCACATTTGAACGGTTTTTCACCACTGTGAACGCGTTGATGGATGATCAAATTATACTTCATTGTGCTGGCATAGTCACACTGATCACATACGAAGGGTTTTTCTCGACTGTGAATGCGTTCGTGTCTGATCAAAGTACTCTTCTGTGTACATTTATATTCACACTGATCACATTTGAAGGGTTTTTCACCACTGTGAATGCATCCATAGTTACACTGTTCACATTTGGAGCGTTTTTCTTCGCTACCATTTCTAACGCGACGTTGTAGACCCCTTTCATATTCAGTTGAATATTTGGTCCCCGTTATACGTTTTTTCTGGAATTTACCCACAGAAAATATAAAAACCAAAAATTTAGTATCAAAAAATACATTTCCATTCAAGCGAATTTCATAAAAAAAGGTACTGCGCACGAAAACGCAGAAAAAATGTGAGTTGTTCAATTGAGGCCTTAGCCTAGAGTAAACGAGCATATCAACAAAAAGGGGGATGAAGATAAACTTAAATAAATGCAAATCCGAAAGGTTGTACTTTTAACTAAATTCTTTGCTCGCAAATTAATTTTCGTTAAATCGTTTTAAGATAGGTTCATTAGAACTTACTGCGAGATGAAACTAATTCTAAAGTATGTAGGACTTATTTAATTACAAAAATAGGAGGTTCATAATAGTTATGAATCATTAAGGAGCGGGATAAGAATAGATGCGCGAACATTTGTCGTAAGTCTAGCCATGTGGAGGTTAGACAGTTCCCCTAATCTTACCCCTAACGATTATAATTATACACATAAAACTTAAAAACGACATATATCATATATCATTTATTTAGTATCGAAAATACACTAATACAGTAACATTCAAGGGAACTTCATTAAAATGTAATGCTGAGGCGAACGAAAACACAGTGCTTATGAAAAGAAGCGTCGTTCATAAAATACGTTAGCTGATAAATAAACGAGCATATCAATTAGAAGGGGATGAACATCAACTTAAACGGAGAAGAAACCTTGGCTCAAAAATCGAACGGCCGTATTTTAAGCTTCTCTTTGCTCTAACCATATTCAACGGATTTTCAGTGAATCAAATGCTAGGTAACGCCGCTTAAAGACAAGTTACCAATTTATTGCGTTCTGGCACCCCCTCTTTGTTAAAATAGTTTTGGTCGAAATAATTACCAGCGATAATAAGAAATGAGTAAAGACCCTTGGGAAAGAGGGCCATTTTATTATTTTCATTATTCAAGAGGATGAAAAGTCATAAGTGCTACAGATCAAATATACGTTATGCATAATCTTAAAAAGCAACATAAAAAAGTGTGAACGTTTTGTTAAATACGTTACGGGTCCAGAATAGTAGGCTCTTAACAGGCTAGGGGTTCGTCGCATTACCAGTCTAGAGAAGAACTCAATCAAACCACTTCTAAAACTTCCCAATAGTGTTACCGATATAAACCAGGCGGCTTGGTCATATTCGGAAAGAAGATAAATTCAAACAAACAACTACGCCTACTCAGTACTGGAAAAACAAGTTTATAATTCGACAATTTTCGTGTCTGTGTTGTTTCTATTGAAAGCTGATCACGAAGTTAAAGTAATTAAAGACGCAAATGAAGATCCATCAAAAATAACGGTAATTTAGAAAAATGGTTAACGGTAATAGTTAGTATAGGACGCTGTCGGTTAGCTGTGGCATAGGGGCTAGCCACCACCCCTCTATGCATTGTAAAGGCGTTAGATAAGTGGCAATAAGTCGCAAGATGACTTGGTACAATTAGCTAGCTGAACTTATTTACCAAAATTCAAAAAAATATTATATTGATAGTTTTTATTCTAAATTAATGAAAGTTCCGAGTGGGCTGGTAACAGAAATGAAAATGGTTCGAAAGAAGAAAAGCTCATACGTTTGGATCAATTCGAAAAAAGTACCTGGTTTATTTTAACATCCTCTACGTGAATTTTATTACATTTAATATAAAATTACATCTGAAAATGGAGTTGTTACAACTGGGCATAGTGCCCAAGATTATTTTCTCTGAAATTGAGAGGCGCTTCCGTTAATACAATTTAGAATGAAGAAACATCCACAGTTTCGGCCCATTAATTACAGAAGACGAGCAAATACGGTTTTTATCCAATACATCCACCTATTCATGCATGTGTTTTCTACGTTTATGTCGGATCAAATGAATCTTCTGCGTATATCCATAGTGACACTGATTACATTTGAAGCGTTTTTCACCACTGTGAATACGTTGATGTGCGACTAAACTACTCTTCCACGTGCTTGCAAAGTCACACTGATCACATACGAAGGGTTTTTGACCACTGTGAATGCGTTTGTGTATGATCAAATTACCCTTACGATTACAAGCAAAGATACACTGATCACATTTGAAGGGTTTTTCACCACTGTGAAAGCGTTGGTGATTGATCAAATTGCTATTACATATACTGGCATAATCACACTGACCACATTTGAAGGGTTTTTCACCACTGTGAATGCGTTTGTGTCTGATCAAATTACTCTTCTGAGTGCATCCATAGTCACACTGATCACATACGAAGGGTTTTTCACCACTGTGAATGCGTTGATGTGCGATCAAATTGCTATTGTCTCTACCGGCATAATCACACTGACCACATTTGAAGGGTTTTTCACCACTGTGAATGAGTTGATGTCTTTTGAAATCATTCTTCCACGTACTTGCATAGTCACAGTGATCACATTTGAAGCGTTTTTCACCGCTGTGAAGGCGTCGATGTTGTTTTAAATAACTCTTCTGACTGCATCTATATTCACACTGATCACATTTGAAGGGTTTTTCACCACTGTGAATGCGTTCGTGTCTGATCAAATCAATCTTCCGCGTACTTGCAAAGTCACACTGATCACACTTGAACAGTTTTTCACCGCCATGAATGCGTTTATGTTTGATGAAATCGTACTTATACTTGCAAGAATAGTCACATTGTTCACATTTGAAGCCCTTTTCTTCTTTACCCATTTTAATGCGACGTTGTAGAGCCTTTTTATATTCAGTTGAATATTTGAAGCCCTTTTTACGTTTCTTCTTCAATTTCCCTACAAAAAATATAAACCATAAACATCACCTTGGCTCGAAACCCGAAAGGTTGTACTTTTAACATTTCTTTGCTCTCAAAATAATTTTTGTTCAATCGTTTTAACTTATTGCCAGATCTAACTTATGTTTAAGAATGTAGGACTGATTTAATTACTAAAATAAGAGGTTCGTAATTGTTATGACATTTGTTGTAAGTTCCACCATGTGGAGGTTAGACAGTTCCCGTCATCTTATCCGTAACGATTATAATGGAGTTGCAGACTTGCAGGCAATCATTTGATGATGAATAGCGAAATTCCGGGAAAATATTGCTTAAGCCCCGCCCCTTGGAGGCTAGACGTTCCTAGTACCCCTAACGATGGTGATGAAGTAGAAGCTTATCTCAAATATACGAAGTAGATCGACACCAGAAGGTGGTGGATTCAGAAGCGAATGCAAAAGATTCGGTTTATGTGGAATGTTCGAGAGACTAGGCAGATGAAGGAACAGTGCGGATTGGTACTCAAGTAGAAAAATTAACATAGTGAAATACAATTTTTATCGACCATCGGAAAACGCGAACACTTCTACTTCCATACGCAACCTGTGAACGCGCTCTATGGTAACAAAAGACAGACAGACACTGAAACGTCCCAGACAGTAACTCTCAATGACATATGTCACTTGGAGAGGTAAATAGTAGCGTTGATTAAAAATGTTTACCGAGGGAAAAAGCTGAAAACACCCATAGTCACACTGATCATATGTAAAGAGTTTTTCAGCGCTATGAATGTGTTTATGCGCGATTAAATGACACTTGCGCTTGAATCTATATTCGCACTGATCCCATTTGAAGCATTTTTCTTCGTTACCCTTTGAAATATGACTTTGTACACCCCTTTTATAATCAGGTTTTATAAGCTAGGCCTTTTTGGGGGGGCTATAGCCCCCAAATTCCAAACTTAGCCCCCCCAAAATAATCCGTAAACCCTACCAAAAAATTGCTGTTAGCAACGTAAAATTCTGTAGCAATATATAAAAATTTTTAAACATCAAACAGTAAAATTTTGAAGAAAAAAACAGATGGAGACAAGTAAATGTTTCATGTTCTTTCGAAGGGAGTCCCAGTAGTGTGTTCTAAAAGCTAACCACAACTAAAAATAAACCTAAGACGAGTGAAAATCCTTCATAATCGATTCCGTAGTCTTTATATATAAAAGGTTGTATATCTTTAAAATACGAATAATTTCACGTTGACACAAATTTACTATAGTTTTCAAGGTCTACACATTTTCCAATGAACCCATTATTCAATTTTTAATATTAAGTTCTTATAATAACTAGTTTGCCCAGATTTAGCCCCCCCCCGCAAATTTCAAACCCTAGCGACGCTACTGCTTTGCTCTCAAAATATTCAACGTGTTTTCAAGGAATCAAATGCCAGGTAACGCTGCATGATGACAAGTTACCCCTTTAATTCGTCCTCGCACCCCCTCTCTATTGTCAAAGTATTTTTGGCTGAAATAAGTACCAGCGATGATAAGAAAAGAGTGAAGACCCTTGGGAAAGTCTCATTCAAATTCATACAATTCAAATATACGTTACGTAGAATCTTAAAAATAACAAAAAAAGTGTGAACGTTTTGTCCAACACATTTAAATATGTTCCATATAGGACGTAAATGAAGTTTTTTTCTTGGCAGTGTAGTCTTCAAATCCATTCTATTTACAGATGCTTTTTCCAAGTCAAGAACGTTCATCCTAAGGCACATTGATGATCACGAACAAGGGTTCCCCCCCCCCATTTGTAAATGGCTTGTTGTTTGACCAAATTAATTTTCAGTGTGCTTGCAAAGAAACACTAATAAAAGTTGAAGTTTATTTTCCTGGTTCGCGTTTTAATGTGACGTTATGGATTTCATCCATACTATTTTGAATTAATATAACCCAAGATTAGTTTTCATCTAAGTTTAATGCGGAATTAGATCCTGAAACTGAACACTGACTTTCCGGTAGGAAGTTCGTGTCTCCCACATTCGCGATTTTCGAAAGATGAAAAAAAAAAAAAAAAATACATTCGGATTTTATTGAACAAATCGAGAGCGATCTTAAAGTATTCAAATGGAATACGCCACTAGACTTTATACCGAGGAGTCGGAAATAGTTGCTTAGAAATATGACTTGTCAATCTAGATACTCAAGACTATTAAAGAATGAAATGACTTACGTGCAATTCCCGAACGAGGCGATTCTGGAATCTTTGGAGTAATATTTTCAAATGTCTCCAAGTTGGACTCCGAACCATTATTTTCAACTTGAATCGGAACTTTGGGTATATCAATTTCCATAGAGGTCAATTCTGATAGGTCATTTGGGTTGCGTTCAAGTTGAGGAACACACACTGGCACACTCAATGACTTCGGATCAACACGCTTCAGTTTTGGCAAGCACAGTCTCATAGTTTGATTTTGTTTATTGTAAGTTTTCTTTGCATCTGTCAAGATGATCGTGGATTGGTTATCATCAAGATCGTTTTCACGGGCTTCTTCTAGCGAATCGCTTTCGACATTTGCATCGAGAGAAAGATCCAAATGTTTTTCGGACTCAACATTCAATTCAGGAACACGAAATTTCTGCGATTCAGTTGAATTATCCTCAGTGTCCCCCTCTGTCGAGAAACTTGGCGATTTACGATAAGAATCGTTAATGGTAATATTGTTTTCAAGAGGTTCTCGTGGCGGATCGCTTTCCGTGTTCGTGTCAGGAGTCATTTCGAATTGGTTTTCAACCTTAATTTTAGGTGAAGGCGCACTTTGAGGCAAACTGTCACTGTAGTTCGGTTTAGGGACACGTGGATTCGTAATTCGAGTTATAAGCCCCATATTTTCAGTTTTTTTCAAGGTAGTTTCGGTGTTTGTATTGCCAACCTCAGTAACAGGTGATTCTTGACTAATATTTTCTTTACACAGGTTGCCTTGGACACTGTGCATCACAATAGGAAGGGTTAACTCCTGGCCATTATTTCCCAAATCATTTTCAACGGGTTCAGATTTCACGTATTCATCATTATCTAATTGATGTATTCCTCTTTTCTCCTAGTTTTTAAACAATTAACAATAACTCTCATTCTTCAAGTAATTCTCTTTCCAATCGACTATGAAAGTGAAGCATGTTCCATACCATCAGATCTTTGATTCTCTTTTCCAACTCTTTAATGACCCTATTGAGTCTTTCAATTTCGTCTATTTGCTTATTTATCGTTAATGATGTTTTCACTCTCTCTTTTTCCAAGTTTGAAATTAAAACATTACACTAAACAAAATGAGATTCCATTACAAAACAATCTTCGGAGTTTCTTTGGCTGAACGTATTTTAAAGGGGCAAGCGAGAAAAAGGGGAAGATGATGACAAGCAAGAAGGGGATCAGCAACAAAGGCCCTCGTCGGGTTTCTTTGTTAATAAAGAAACGAAGGACGTGTTGCCAATCCCCTTAGCTTTGTGCCAATCCTGATAGGTGTTTTCACCAATAGCCTTAATTAATTAACCCACTCATAGAGTTTGGTTCTATTTCAAGGGACACCTGATTCAACAACTGTCCATTTAAAGTTTCTCATATCTCCGTGCTTAATTTCACACTGCTAAAAAACCCCTATACTTAGAAAAATACCTTGGCTTCCAGTTTCCTAATTCGATCATCTCTAGCTTTTACTTCATTGATTAGATCATCTTTGCTCAAGTGATCATAGTTACAATCTTCTTCGTAGTCCATTCCTAAAAACAAAGTTTTCGTCATCTTCAGTTTGTCTTAAACGTGCAATATTGCAATAATTGCGCAAATACCTCTTTAATTGCCAACCGTTGAAGATTTACTAAACTCATTTCGGAATTTTGAAAAGAGTGTTCGTGAAATTGTAAATCTACCCTAAAATAAAATAATTTTGCAAACTGAAGGTAAATCAAAAACGGACAAGGAAAGTTTCCCCATACATTGTAGCTTTCGCTATAAAAAGCTAAGAAAAACATAGCGATGCTTAAATTGTGACACTTTTGTTCAAGACTAGGGATTTTCTCAAGCACATTTTCTGAATACAACTACAACTAGCTTCGTATAAATTATTTATTCTGCTAGCATTTTTAATTTTTTAAATAGCAAGATCTATTTCTTTTCAAGGTATAATAGTTTCAATCGGTTTGGATCCGTTATGCCTTATTGACATGATCCAAGTTGCATTATATTCATCACTTACCAGCTTAAACGTTCCACCATAACACGACATTCTTTAACAAATTCCATCACTCTTTGTACAGTTTTCCTGTTATGATAAAATACGTAACATTTTAATAATAATAAAAAGTATGGCCATCAACAAAGATTTAGTGTTACCAAGGGCGTTTCCCTCAGTCATAGCCCCCTGGATCACGCGACTCACGGACGCAGGCTGCTCGCGCTATAGAAGCCCGCCCAATGGGCCCAAAAACGCGTATCAAGCATTTTAAGCCGAAAATCAAAGCCGTCAGCTTTTAACATGGTCGTCTATGGGAGGAACACCCTTTTTTGGCCCTAATTTGGCAAATAATGGCTCAAATCTCTTGAAATTTTTATCGGATGTGTAAAATAAGGTTTGTGATTTTTGTGCAAAGTTTCGAAAGATTACATCTAGTAGTTTTTTTGTAAAAAAAATTAAAACTTAGCCGAAAATCAAAGGCGTCAGCTTTTAACATCGCCGTCTATGGGGGACCAGGTTTTTTGCCCCTAATTTTGAAAATACTGACTTAAATTTCTTGAAATTTTAATGAGAGGTGTACTGAAGGAATATTAGTGACCGAGCAAAGTTTCAAAGCTCTAAAACCAATAGTTTTTTCCCTGAAATTCAATAAAGCTTTGTTTGTACATGAGCACAACCATTATTCATTTTAAATTTCCCGGTAAGGTTTCGGCACGAAACTATTGGTTTTAGAGCTTTAAAACCTTTCCCAATCATTAAAAATCCTTCAGTACACCTCTCATTAAAATTTCAAGAAATTTGAGCCAGTATTTGCCAAATTAGGGCGAAAAAATGGTGTTCTTTCCATAGACGGCCATGTTAAAAGCTGACGGCTTTGATTTTCGGCTAAGTTTTAATTTTTTTTACAAAAAAACTACACGATATAATCTTTCGAAATTTTGCACAAAAATCTCAAACCTTATTTTACACATCCGATAAAAATTGCAAGAGATTTGAGCCATTATTTGCCAAATTAGGGCCAAAAAATGGTGTTCCTCCCATAGACGACCATGTTAAAAGCTGACGGCTTTGATTTTTCGAGCAAAAATTAAGGGCCGTGCAGACTATTCGTTACTATTTGGTCGGACCAAATAATTTGGTCAAAATTGACGTTTACTATTCGCACCGACGAATCGAATGATGGTTTTCAAAATTCTAGAATACCAAATAATGAGCTTCGAAAAACCGACTATTCTATAGCGAATCAATCCACTAAAAAATGAATGTTTTTAACAGTCTATTGACCAAATTATTTGGTATTCGCAACCAGTTTTTGAATTTTTCTGTTGATTTTGTGAATTTGAGGGCGCTGTCATAGATATAGGAACATAAATGTTATGCTCCTATCCCCATGGGCATAGATGGGCACTATCATATCATTTGATAGTTTTACCACTTGATACGATAGAAAACTAAATCTGCCCCTATCAAAGTATCAATTTTGATAGTTATTTTCGAGAAAAATTTGAATTATAATGATCGATTGAGTTTGATAGCTTAGAAAGTGCACTCGAAGTTGATATGATTCATTGATTCGTTGAAATCTTCTAGAGAAAAATATCGATTCTCAACGTGATCTGGCTACTAACCCCATCTTTTAGAAATCATAAAAAATGATAGGCATTATTCCTTGAGAAATAAATTGATTCTTTGAGTGAGTTTATTTGGCGACATCTGTTTTCTGATTTCATTTTAAAAAATTATGTGCTAATCTTTGATAGGCAATTTTGATAGTTATGAAAATTTCTGGAAAGATAAGTCGTTTTTTGAATGATATCGAAGTTTTTAATATATTTGAACGTTAGCAAGTGTAGGTTTATTCTATAAGAAGATTCTGTACTTGGTGGTCGTTATAACCCTCTCAAACAAATAAATAAAAATAAAATAAACGATGGTTCAACAGTTCAAACTGTGAAGACGGAGCTTCTTGTATATAGAAGCTCCGTGCTGTCACTGATGTGAACGACTACTCGAGGAGGAAGAACGATTCCACGAAATCATCCAAACGTAGAAGTAGATAAATTAAAGTGTAGATTTTCTGATTTTTATTACCCACAGTTTTAATTGCAATTTTTGCCTTTAATTATTATTAGTTAACCGTTTATAGTAGATGGTTTAGATTAAATCAAGGGCGAATAATTTGAAAAAGTTTGGATAGTAGCTTTTGAACTATAGACAGTTAAAAGTCAAACTTGAGAAATGAGATTATGGAAATTATATGAATATATGAAAATATTAGAAATTCTACAAAATCAGGAAATATCAGGAATCGATTAAACAGAGTAAAAGTAGGTAGAGCCCAAATCAGTTTGATCGAAAACAATCAAATTTGAAGTCCGGAAATTAAATAATCGATTAATTTAGTCGTTCCTAAAGATTTCAATTTGATTTGATAGGCAAAAAATCTATCTAACAATGAGAGCCAATCTAACATATTGAAGGAAGATTTGATAGTTTCACCATCTATGATTTGTTGAGAGGGAAAAAATCTATCTAACAAATAATGCCCGTCTAAAATATAGCTAGAAGAATTGATAGTTTCGCCAAATATGATAGTTTGAGAGGAAAAATATCTATCTAACCAGCAGTGTCAGTCTAAAATATAGTCAGAAGAGTTGATAGTTTCGCTATCTATGATAGTTTGAGAGGAAAAATATCTATCTAACCAGCAATGTCAGTCTAAAATATAGTCAGAAGAGTTGATAGTTCCGCCATCTATGATAGTTTGAGAGGAAAAAAATCTATCTAAGAAGGAGTTCCACTCTAAAATATAGCCAGAAGAATTGATAGTTTCGCCATCTATGATAGTTTGATAGGAAAAAAATCTATCTAAGGAGGAGTGCCCAACTCTGCCCATGGGCGCTGTGATTGTGTCCGCTGGATCGTGGCCTCATAGATGACGCGACTCGGCAGACACAGCCTTAAAATTCTGACGTGGCTACTGTTAAGTATTACCCGCGTTCACCGAGTCGCGTGATCTAGGAGGCTATAGCTGGAATCAGCCACTCAGTCTTTAGAAGTTCATAGACAAGGACATAAACCATTAAAGGTTTTAAAGGGTAATGGTTATTATCAAGTACAGTATACCTATTAAAAATAAAGTATCATGGAAGAGGTCATACATTGCAAAACGAGTAGGGATATATTGTCAACTAACCTAATTTTGATTAAAATAAAGCCTTTGATTCGTTCAAAAATAAGTTTTCAGCTGTTCAATAGTACCTTTCCGTGTCCCATTATTTATAAATTTAAAATTTGGTAGAATAGATTTATAGAAATTTAAATTTGGTCGAATTTTTGAACTTCACACTATTTGGTCAAATTATTTGGTCATTTTCCTATTCCGAGCCGAGAGATGGCTCCCAAAAACACTGCTATTTGGTATTCGACGAATACCTTAAAAAGTACTATTCGCACAGCCCTAAGCAAAATCCCCGATACGCGCTTTAACATAGGAAAATAATTCTTTGGGCGGGCTTCTATAGCGCGAGCAGCCTGCGTCCGCGAGTCGCGTGATCCAGGGGGCTATGCCTCAGTTTAATATACATTCTTACCAGGCAAGGCTTAAATGAAAGTTTTTCTTTCACAGTTACTCACACTGTTCTGTATTTGGGGTTAAAAAAGAGAAAAAGCTTCAACTATTTTTAAGAGCTTTTCTTGTATATAGATACTCTTTTTAATAATCATTAAAAATACATTAAAGCCTTTAAAGGAGGAGCCGTTACCGTAACAAAGGAATTCACAACAAAGTACAAACGCCAAAAAAAGAGAACGTCTAGCAGACTGCAGACAGCTTTTTCCTAACCATTCAATCTGGGAAATAAGGATATTTTTTAAACTAGTCCTTGGGAGCACAGGGTGGGAATGGGAAATAAGGATTTTTTAAAACTGGACATTGGGCCTGCCACCCCCTGGTCTGGAATAAATAAACTGGTCCATGATCATTGACCAGGACGCGTCGTCTGCTAAAATGAAGAAGTGGAATCCACTCAGTGGATAATTAAAATAGTTGAGATAACGTCTGGACTCTGGTTACCCTTGAATTTTATTAGTGGTCAAGTGGATCACTGACCCCCTCCGGTTTAATTTTAAAACTGGTCCAGGCAATTTTTAAACTGGTCATTCGCCATATGCCACCGCCTTATTTCCCACGCTGCTTGGGACCAGTGACCCCCCCCCTAGTGTCCGAAATAATAAACTGGTCTCCGGACTGGCCCCCAGCCCCCCACCTTTGTTCTTAATTAAGAAACTGGTCCCGAGGACCAGTAACCCTCACTTTGAATTTTAAAACTAGTCCAAGCTATTAGTAAACTGATTTGAACCAGAGGAAATGTGCTGAAGACTGGAGTGAACTGTGGTTCTAGAAGTATCATGTCGAGAAAATATCGGAGATTCTACCAGACTTGGACCGCAAAAAATATCTATAACAATTTTCAAAAGCAAACTAAATAATTTTGTAAAAGTAAACTTTACATGGTGTTCGTACAGCCTCAAATGTTTCCTATTTTACGGATAATGGGTGTCTATTACTGAACGATAATTTTAAAATTAACCCAAATCAATAGCGTGAACATTTGGTGAATGCCCCGCCATTTGGAGGCTATACGTTACTCGTTACATCTCGTACCCCTAACGATGTTAATGAAGTAGAAGGTAATCTGAAAGATTTTTTTTATACGGAATAGATAGATAACAGAAGGTGATGAAGTTAGAAGCCAATGCGACAGATTCGGTTTATGTGGAATGGACGGGAGACTAGGCAGATAAAGGAATAGTGGCCACTAAAAGGGTGGATCGGGACTAGAGTAAAATAGTTAACATAGTGAAATACAATTTCCCCCGATTACGGGAAAAAGCGTACGCGATTCAGAAATGGGGAGCGCGTTTACATCCATGTAAAACCTGTCAACGCGCTCTATTGTATCCAAGCACAGAAACGTCCCTGACAGTACTCTCAATAGCATAACGTTCCCCGCGAATAAACGTTATGGATATAAACGTGATAAACATTAAATAAAAAGGAAGTAGATAGCTTTGGTCAAACGGTCTTTTAATTTTTCACTCAAAATGTTTAACAGATATTCTTGGAATTAATTGCAACCAAAAGATAGGAGAAGGCAAGTTACAAATATTTATTTGCTCTTGATTGCACGTTTGGAAACTTTCTAGCCTGGAGAGAAGCACCCAAAACAAGATGAAGAGGAGTCTCTATTTTTTATTTTAGTAACGTCATTTAATTTAAAATTAATTCTGAAAACGGCTGTTAGTGAACCAAGAGTCCTGTCCTTGACAATGCGCACCGTTTCCGTTAATACAATTCAGAAACGAGAAATTTAATGGATTCTTACGTAAACAGTTTCGAAAAATTCATTACAAAAGAGGATGAAAGATGGTTTTTGTACAACAAATTTAAAATGTTCATTTTAAGATTAAAAAGAAATTTTATATTGTCTAGCATCCTTCAAATCCATCTATTCATTCTTGTGACTTCTACGTTTATGTGCTATCAAATTACCCTTCTGCGTGCTTGCATAGTCACACTGATCACATTTGAAGGGTTTTTCACCACTGTGAATGCGTTGATGATTGATCAAAGCATTCTTCCACGTACTTGCATAGTCACACTGATCACATACGAAGGGTTTTTCACCTCTGTGAATGCGTTGATGTGCGATCAATTGAACCTTCTGCGTGCTTGCAGAGTCACACTGATCACATTTGAAGGGTTTTTCACCACTGTGAATGCGTTGATGTGCGATTAAACCAATCTTCTGGGTACATTTATAGTCACACCGATCGCATTTGAAGGGTTTTTCGCCACTGTGAATGCGTTGATGTTGAATCAAATTACCCTTCTGCGTGCTTGAAAAGTCACACTGATCACATACGAAGGGTTTTTCACCTCTGTGAATGCGTTGGTGTTTGATCAAATTATTCTTCCACGTACTTGCATAGTCACACCGATCACATTTGAAGCGTTTTTCTTCGTTACACTTCTTTGTGTGACGTTGTGGACCCCTTTTATATTCAGCAGAATATTTGATCCGAGTTGAATGTTTCTTCCTGAATTTCCCTACAGAAATTTATTAATGAAATATAAAAACGACACATACGTCATTTACAATATAGTAACAAAAATACAGTAACATTCAAGCGCACTACGAAAACTCATTGTTTTTATTAAATTATGAGTAAACGACCTAATAAACAACAAGTTGGGAAACCAAAATAGACCTCTACGAGTCGAGACGTTGTTCTTAATTAAATATAATTTATATTGATTATTTTTATCGTCAGTAATTTAGCTTCATATTAGTTTAGTCATTCTAAGAAACGTTATTCCTAAAATCATTTTAAACATAGCTATTGTTGACGTTTCAATTCAAGTGTATGCCTCTTTAACAATTTTTGGAAATTTAGGGTATATAAGGCGATTGATTCACAGCAAATGTTAAGAAAACCCGCAATTGCGTGAACGCGGTGACAGACACGTCCAGTGTAATACCTCTCGGTGACGACATCGTCAAACGGAGAGGTAAAAAGGGGATGAACATAAATTGGATTGCAAGAGAAACTTTGGCTCGAAAGGACGTATTTTCAAATTCAACGGATGTTCGGAGAATCAAATTCTAGCTGATGCTGCGTGCAGACAAGCTACCATTTTCTTTCGTTCTGGCACCCACTCTCTGTTGTCACATCTAGTTTGCACTTTGTTTCTCTGCCTAGCAAAAGGCACCCTGAGTGCAACTACATCTTCTTCTACTTCTGATAGAACGTTGTCTTCGTAAAACTCACCGAATAATTTCCCTAGCCAGATTATTTAACTCAAAGCGAGATAAATGTAGAAGGGCAGCTATTTAATCTCAGATTAAAACTCGTGCAAGAGGGATTACTCGAAACGAAACCCTGTCGATATCTAGTTCGACAACTTGTCGATACTCGACAACTTCTGACAGAATACCATTTTTGTGATTTTCGAGACCGAGAGAGATGTCGATCGACAACTCCCTTTCGAAGCTTACAGAATAGGCACCCTGTATTACGAGCAGTTAAATGAAATACGCGACTAGACTTTATTCCGAGAAGGCGGAAATAGTGGCTTAGAAATATGATATTTCAATCTAGGTACTCAAGACTATTAAAGAATGAAATGACTTACGTGCAATTTCCGAACGAGGCGATGAAGTTTTACCTTCTGGATTCTTTGGAGCGACATCTTCAAATATCTCCGTGTTGGACACCGAATTATTATGTTGAACTGCAATCGGAACTTCGGGCAAATCGCTTTCCATAGAGACGGGGGTCAGTTCTGATAGTTCAATTGGGTTGCGTTCTACTTCAGGAACAAACACTGGCACACTCAATGAGCTCGGATCGACAAACAGTTCCACACTTTGATTTTGTCCATCACTTTTCTTTGCATCTGTCACGGCGATTTCGGATTGGTTTTCATCAAGTTCGTTTTCTAGGACTCTTTCTAGTGAATCGCCTTCGACATTTGCGTCGAGAGAAAGATCCAAATGTTTTTCGGATTCAACATTCAATTCAGGAACACGAAATTTCTTCGATGGAGTTGAATTATCCTCAGTGTCCCCCTCTGTCGAGAAACTTGGCGATTTACGATAAGAATCGTTAATGGTAATATTGTTTTCAAGAGGTTCTCGTGGCGGATCGCTCTCATTTCGAATAGGTTCAACCTTAATTTTAGGTGAAGGCGCACTTTGAGGCAAACTGTCACTGTATTTCAGTTTAAGGACACATGGATTCGTATTTCGCGTTATAAACCCCATATTTTCAGTTTTTTTCAAGGTAGTTTCAGGGTTTGAATTGCCAACCTCAGAACCAGGTGATTCTTGACTAATATTTTCTCTACCCAGCATGCCTTGGACATTGTGCATCACAACTGGAAGGGTTAACTCCTGGCCATTATTTCCCAAATCATCTTCAACGGGTTCAGTTTTCACTAATTCATCATTATCTAATTGATGTATTCCACTTTTCTCCTATTTTTAAAACAATTAACAATAACGCTCATTCTTAAAATAATTCATTTTTCCATCGACTATGAAAGAGAAGGATCTTGCATACCATCAGATCTTTGATTCTATTTTCCAACTCTTTAATGACCCTATTGAGTCTTTCAATTTCGTCTATTTGCTTATTTATCGTAAATGATGTTTTCACTCTCTCTTTTGCCATTTTTGAAATTAAAACATTACAATAAACAAAATGAGATTCCATTACAAAACAATCTTCGGAGTTTCTTTAGCTTAACGTATTTTAAAGGGGCAAGCAAGAAAAAGGGGAAGATGATGACACGCAAGAAGGGGATCAGCAACAAAGGCCCTCGTCGGGTTTCTTTGTTAATAAAGAAACGAAGGACGTGTTACCAATCCCCTTAGCTTTGTGCCAATCCTGATAGGTGTTTTCACCAATAGCCTTAATTAATTAACCCACTCATAGAGTTTGGTTCTATTTTAAGGGACACCTGATTCAACAACTGTCCATTTAAATTTTCTCATATCTCTGTGCTTAATTTCACACTGCTAAAAAAATTCCTATGCTTTGAAAAATACCTTTTCTTCCAGTTTCCTAATTCGATCATCTCTAGCTTTTACTTCATTGATTAGATCATCTTTGCTCAAGTGATCATAGTTACATTCTTCCTCGTAGTCCATTTCCTAAAAACAAAGTTTTCGTCATCTTCAGTTTGTCTTAAACAGGCAATATTGCAATAATTGCGCAAAATACCTCTTTGATCGCCAACCTTTGAAGATTTACTAAACTCATTTCGGAATTTTGTAACGAGAGTTGGTGAGATTGAAAATCTACCCTAAAATAAAATAATTTTTCAAACTGAGGGTAAATCAAAAACGGACAAAGAAAGTTTCCCCATACATTGTAGCTTTCGCTATAAAAAGCTAAGAAAAACATAGCGATGCTTAAATTGTGACACTTTTGTTCAAGACTAGGGATTTTCTCAAGCACATTTTCTGAATACAACTACAACTAGCTTCGTATAAATTATTTATTCTGCAAGCATTTTTTATTTTTTTAAATAGCAAGAAAGATCTATTTCCTTTCAAGGTATAATAGTTTCAATAGGTTTGGATCCGTTATGCCTGTTTGACACGATCCAATTTGCATTATATTCATCACTTACCAGTTTAAACGTTCCACCACAACACGGCATTCTTTAACAAATTCCATCACTTTTTGTACAGTTTCCCTGTTAAGATAATATACGTAACATTTTAATAATAATAAAAAGTATGGCCATAAACAAAGATTTAGTGGTCAACAATTATAACACATGGAACAGCCATCCATAAGATACACCTTCCCCATTCTTGAAATGACGCGGCGAAATATTTATTTTTTGATGGGGTAATCATTGCGTGGAATAACTTGCCAGAGCATTTTGTCTCCTCAGGCTAGCGATATTCAAACATTAACTCAGGACCACATAATTTTACGAAACTACATGGCTATGGCTCAAAATCCTCTACCTGTTCCAGATGGGCTAGTGAAGTTTTATTAGCCTCTCATATTTAAAGTAAAAGGCCGGGTAACATAACATTAAACCGGCAATTTTACAGAATAGCTTCTGGTAGCAGATCACTTTTGTTTTTATGTTTATTATGTGTAATATTGGATGAAAAAAATTATGGCCCAAAAATTTTTCGGCGCAAATGATTATTGAAAAAGTTACAAGCTTTTAATTCTTTGGCGTGCGCAAAGGCTTAGGGATCCATGTCATTGGCTAAAAGCCTAAAAAAGCAATTATAAGTGGAAAAAGGACCATACACGTATAGGAGTCACGAGTTAAGATCTCTGCAGACGAAAATACCAAAACCAAACCTAAAATAACCTAACCAAGCCTAATATATAAATATTTTGGAAAAGGTGGCAGCTAATTAATAGGAGAATATTTTGGAAAAGGTGGCAGCTAATTAATAGGTGAATATAATTTTGGTAAAGGTGGCAGCTAATTAATAGGTGAATATAATTTTGGTAAAGGTGGCAGCTAATTAATTGGTTATTTTCGTCTGCAGAGATCTTAATTCGTGACCTCTAAGCCTTTGCGTAAGCCAAAGACTTAAACGGTTGTAACTTTTTAAATAATCATTTGCGCTGGAAAATTTTTGCACCATAATTTTTTTCATGCAATTTTACATATAATAAACATAGAAAGAAAAGTGAACGACCTCTACCAGGAGCTATTCTGAAATATGTCCCATTATACCTTATAAGAACGGCCTTTTCGAGGGCCTTTTTCTAAATATAAAACGGAAACTTATGAAAAAAAAATAATAATCTCTTATTACAAAAAAATTGTGTTATTTCGGAATTCATTTAAATTTTTTCGCCATTTGTAATTTACTCTTCGATTCTGATTTCACGAGAACTGCAAGACATTTCATGCGTATAAAGGCAGGCCCCTTAAAGGGGCTGTCCGACCCCCTTTCCTTTTTTACCCACCCGCTATGTTAAGCTCTATGAGGAAGATCGTCGTTTGTCCCACTGTTCGAACAGCCCCTTTAATTTGCAGTTAGAATTAGGCGCCCCAAATAGTGACATTTTTTTCAATCAACTCAAGATTTAGAAATATTTGGCAAGTATAAAATGAACCAATTTGATACATTTTCACATAATTGGTATTTAACTATTAAATTTTGAATTTGTGTAAAATAATGTATCTACAGTACAACCCAAACCTTTTCTTGATTCATTTTTGAAGGAAAAGGTCGGAAAACAACATTTTACCTCAATACAAAAGAAAAAAATAATAATAAAAAAGATCTCTTATTACAAAATAATTAGCATTTAATTAATCATAAAAATTAGGGCTACTACGCCGCCATTGGTTTAGTAGCTTCTGCTAATTCGAACCTGATAAGCTCGTGATAGAGCGCACTATGCCCCACCTTACCCTTACGTCTCTCAGCCTGTGAGGATTAAACCAATCCCTCTAAACCAATAGCGGCGCAGTAGTCCTCGTTTTTAAGACTAATCAAATGCCCAAAACAGCTAAATTGAACAGAAATCACGAAAACTTTTCAATTTTCGTGTCGGACACAATCCAGATCGAGATATGATCAGTTTTAATATGCATCAATTGAATCGGATTTTGTAACTACACTCTCCCACTAATCAAGCATTTCAGCCTTGAGCAACTTTGTCTCACAAAGGTCCTGGCAACACTGTAAACTCTTAGTAGTTTAAAATATTAACATTTTTCTCCATTCCTTAATTTGCTTGTTCTTCGAAAAATGTTCCATGTTTCGAAACACGTCTTCATTCAAAGTTTAATTTTAGGAAAGAAATGTGTCTTCACAAACTGTCTTTACGCAAAGCCTACATGAATTTGGTCAATTCTCAAAGAGTTGTTCTCGGAGAGGTATTTGCGATATTTTTGAACTATTCCTCGTTCTACTATGAAGTTAAAAATTGCAAAATTGATTTAGGAAATGGATAAGGAAGATTGTTACTTAAGCAAAGATGACAAAATGAAGAAACTGAGGAACAAGGTAATAATTGATAAAATAGTTGACGTCATTGGTTTCTCATCTTTCTTGCTCGTCTCTTTAAAAGGCATTCTGCCTGAAGGTCCCAGGGAAATCTGCTGTAGTAATGGAATCTTATTTGAATTTTTCAGTTTGACGTTTTAATTTCAAACGTGAGGAAAGAGCGAATGGGAAATGAATTAACTATTAATGAGCAACGAGAGAATATTGACCTTCTCAATAAGGTCAGAGAAGAATTGAAAAACAAAGTCAAAGATCTGAAGGTAACCTATGAGGTTAGATATTAGCAATATTCTTTTATCATTGTTAATTGTCTAAAACATTAGGAGAAAAATGGAGCAATTCAAAAGGCTAACGATGTATCAGTGAAAGTTGAACCAGTTGATTATGATTCAGAGCCAGATAGCCAAGCATTATCCCTTCCAGTTGCGGAACAGCAACAACCTCAATCTCAAAAGGAAAGGTATTGCGAGAGAAAAAAGGTGTATTCATTTTATTGTTTCCACGGACTATTTATCACAATTTATTTGTATAGTTCGGAAGGACTCTCTACTGAGGCCAGGAACCGCAAGCAGCCTGGTGTGTAGATTTTCATTTTTAATGAAATAATGAAATACTGAAAGTCTCCCACAAGTCACTCGCTGGGTGCAAAGTTCATTGAACCAAACGCTGATGAGCTTGAACCAAAGCCCCGAAAAGTTTTACGGCAAATTTTAAAAGCCTTATTAGTCAGTGGTGATAGTATGAAGTTGGGCAAGCTAGTTTTTGGAATCCTTAATGAATGTAGATTATACGGCAATGCAATGAACTGCTTCGAACAATTTTATGGCTTAACATACAAGAATGAACTCTACTCGACCCATGTTGGCGAAAGTAGCGAATCTGATTTTATTTCGAAACTACTGCTGATGCCAATCGAAAAGATTAAGGCATCGGCCCAAAATAGAAAATATTTCGAATTTCCCAACAGTCTTTTGATGATCGACAGAGCATGCTGGGATATAACTTAGATAATCTGATAATCTAACCCATGTTCCAACCTGGACGTACTTTTAGACTCAACTATAACCTGTTTCAGACTAATTGTTAATGGATCAATTTGGTTGACTTTTAACCTGTTGTTACCCACGTATATCGTCATTTGAACCACGCATTAACTTATTTTTTATTTATAACTTTAACTTTCTGCTTTCGGTAAGGTTTAGCACAAAAATTCACCCCTATGTCAAAAAATTTGGTTCTCTTAAGCCTTTATCAGTTTTAAGGAACAATAATAAACTACATACAAGACATTTTCCATCAGTGCTAAGGAGAAATAGTTTAAGCGAAATTACTCTTGTAAAAATATAGTTTAATGAGACGGGAAGATTTTACACTCGTTCTGCTCTGTGGCTTGGTTTGGCGCAAACACAGGGGCTACACCCCAGACTATTTCTTTCGGGGGTTTCTAGAATTTACAAGGATTAATATAGTGGCGTTACTTGGTCCAAGTTTATATTCAGTGAGTGATAGAATGCAACCCTTGTGTATTATTTCTATTTTGTACATTTTGTATGGAACTATTAGTTATTACAATAGGTGATTGATAAGATATAACACCAACAACAAGCCTCGCATTGGTTTAGAGAGAAAGAAACTACTTCTTTTCTTTAATGTTGTGTCTTCACACGCCTAATTGGCATTCCTTATTTTATCAAGCGCCCTTACAGAATTCTATATACAATATAGATAATGTTAATTTGTAAACTACGCGTGAATATAACTAGGAAAAAGTAGACGCGACTCTGGGAATCTTTCGCGCGCTCCCCGTCCCCACAGTGTAACGATAATAAGTGGGCGGATACATAAAAAATGGTATGATACAAGTTAAGACCACATCCTATAGTATCATCGCGATTTCCTCGTGTCGTATCTATATTTTCCGGATGTTACGTGATTATTTCCTTAATGAAATATAGTTTTTGCTTTTTGTAGATAAATCCAAGGAAAAACATAATCCTGAAGACAAAAGAGGTCCAAACCATCACATAAAAATTCTTACTAGAGAAAAAATCTTCAAATGTGATCAGTGTGAATTTTTGAGCACACAGAAATGTAATTTGACCAGACATGAACGCATACACAGTGGTGAAAAACCTTTCCAATGTGATCAGTGTGATTTTATGTGCGCTGACAAGAGTAGTTTTATCAGACATCAACGCGTTCACAGTGGAGAAAAACCTTTCCAATGTGATCAGTGTGGCTTCGCTACCAAGTGGAAGTCCGTATTGATCACACATCAACAACTTCACAGTGGAGAAAAACCTTTCCAATGTGATCAGTGTGACTACGCATGCGCGTGGAAGTCTATATTGATCACACATCAAAGCGTTCACAGTAGAGAAAAACCTTTCCATTGTGATCAGTGTGATTTTAGATGCGCTGTCAAGGGTAATTTTATCAGACATCAACGTGTTCACAGTGCTGAAAAACCTTTCCAATGTGATCAGTGTGACTACGCTAGCGCATGGAAGTCTGTATTGATCTCACATCAACGCGTTCACAGTGGAGAAAAACCTTTCCAATGTGATCAGTGTGACTACGCTAGCGCGCGGAAGTTCGGATTGATCACACATAAACGTAATCACTCTGTAGAAAAACCTTTCCAATGTGATCAGTGTGATTTTGGTTGCGCTGTCAAACGTAGTTTTATCAGACATCAACGCGTTCACAGTGACGAAAAACGCTTCAAATGTAACCAGTGTGAATATTCCAGCACTCACAAGAATAGTTTAATCATACATCAACGCATTCACAGTGGTGAAAAACCTTTCAAATGTGATAAGTGTGACTATTCCAGCGTACAGAAGCCTAATTTGACCAAACATCAACGCATACACAATGGTGGAAAACCCTTCAAATGCCATCAGTAAGACTTTAGGTGCACTGGCAAGAGTACTTTCATCAGGCATCAACGCGTTCAAAGTGGGGGAAAGCCCTTTAAATGTGCTCATTGTGACTTTACTAGCGCATGAAAGTTCGTTTTGATCACACATAATACCCTTCATAATAGAGAAAAACCCTTCAGACGTACATGACTGTTGTGAATTTGTTAGTAAATATAAGAGTTTTTTTTTGGGACATGTCCGCATTCACAGCGGTGAAATACCATTGAAATTTGATTGCACGACAGACATACATTCACGGTGGAGAAAAACCCTTCAAATGTGATCGTTGTAAATATTCAAAATTTTTCAAAATGAAGGTATCAAGTAGTAATAGTGGAATGTCCATTATTCATTATACGTTAATACTGCTTTTTGAAATAATGTAAATATTTTACTTAATATGCTGATTTTACTGTAACATAATTTTAATTGTTTGAGTTGTCCCATTTGTAGAAAGAAAATGTTGTTCAAGAATTAAACATTCTAACTAATATTAAAATTCATTAATCGTGTTTAAATTAAATCAATTTTCAGAAGGTAATTTCAATTGAAGTAAGTTACCTTACCTTGGAACATTCTGAAAAATATAGTCAATTCATGGGGCAACATCATACTCCGCCATTTCTTTCATATGAGCTGAAATTAATCATATAACCCTTGCTTGTATTGTGAATGAAAGATCTATATATGTTGAAACGTCTTCAATAATATGTTTTTGGGTCTTCGGGAGCCTTTTGAATATATTAGAGCCCCTTAAGAGACCTTGTATTAGACATATCAAAAAGATATCTAGAAACAGAGCGCCGTGAGAAGTCTGGTGTTAGACATCACTAGATATCTAGAAATACAACGCCCTAAGAGAAGCCTAAAAAGTAGGTTATTAAGCAAAGACCATTTCTCAGAAGTCTTAGAAGTAGAGCGCCCCATCTCAGAGGTCCGACATTCCCGAAAAACGTGCGGGATTTCGTGATTTTGCCAATGATTACGATAAAGATTTCGTGATTTTGCCAATGATTACGAGAAAGATTTCGTGATTTTGCCAATGATTACGAGAAAGATTTCGTGATTTTTGCCAAAGATTTCGTGATTTCACGATTTCACAAGGATTAAAGCAGGAATCAGGGAGGAGAGACTTGAGAGGGAGTGTCAGTGGCGTCGCTAGGCCTTTTTTGGAGGGGCTATAGCCCCCCCAAATTCCAAACTTAGCCCCCCCCCCCAAAATAATCCGTAAACCCTACCAAAAATTTGCTGTTAGCAACCTAAAATTCTGTAGCAATATATAAAAAATTTTCAATATCAAACTGTAAAATTTTGAAGAAAAAAACAGATGAAGACAAGTAAAATGTTTCATGTTCTTTCAAAGGGAGTCCCAATAGTGTGGACTAAAAGCTAACCAAAACTAAAAGAAACTAAAGACGAGTGAAAATCCTTCATAATCGGTTCCGTAGTCCTTATCAATAAAAGGTTGTACATCTTTAAAATACGAATAATTTCACGTTGACACAAATTTGCGGATAGTTTTAAAGGTCTACACATTTTCCAAAGAACCCATTATGCAATTTTTAGCCACATCGTAGTAGTACTGGCCGGGGTTTTCGCTTTCGTTATCGTCAGATTTTAGCTTAAATGGAAACAATAGTGGTAGCTGAGCTCAGTTAGAGGTTTTATTTTAATTAAAAAAAATTTCATACCGCACCCGGGAATTGAACCCGGCTGGCTGGCGCAGCAGCAAGAGACGCTACCACTGTGAGGTCGGACACTTCTGATTTTTGTTTAGGGTCTTTGAATTTTTTTCTTTTTATTTATGTGCTAATTAAATAGATAACGATGTGGCTACTATTAAGTCCCAGCCCTTGGGCCATCTTGTTTATATTAAGTTCTTATAATAACTTTAAAATAGTTTGCCCAGATTTAGCCCCCCCAAATTTCAAACCCTAGCGACGCTATTGGGGAGTGGTAAAGTGAATAGGCGCCTTCGTTCGCTTCGTGGCTAAAATCGTCTCTCTCTGGCGCTGACTCGGGGCCTCATCGGGGTGTCCGCGCGCATGCGTCAAATTTAAAAACCGGCTTTGAACTAGTAGGGGAAGGTCGTGTTTGAATTTCTGCCATGGTATGATGGTTAACTATAAGAAGTGTTGTTTTTTAATTGTTCAAGTAACCCTAAGTATTTAACAAGACCCGACATGGTAAATATCGTTTACAAACCATTTCACAAACCAAAAACAAAGCTTGAAATTTATTGAAAGTGAATAGAAGCTACTGGAAATCGGTCTTCCACAAGCTAATATCCATCTTTTACATTTTTCTATCTGGGTTTTTGGCTTTGGAAACGCGTGGAAGGATATTCCTTTCATATATTTTTAAGCGAATACCTTGAATCATTCCTACAACCGTTTCAAAAACAATTTGGCATTTTCATTAAGCCTCGGTTTCCTCCCAACAGACGTTGATTGTTGGTTGAACAGAGTGAGTGGGGCAGCAGTCAATGGAAGCGGAAGCAGGCGGCAAATTCTCTCTGCTGGCGGTAGTAAACGACGTTACTCGCGCCTGCGCCTTAGCTAAAATTGTGGAACGGAGATAAAAATTCCTACCCCCACTTTCTTTCCCATTTGCCACTGTATGTCGGTTTTTTTAGCATTAGATCAACACTCCCTCTAACGTTCCATACTCCCTGCTATAACCAGGCGGCACCTAAGGTTTATGCCGTCCCACCGTCTCCCCTCAGTTCGAATAGGGCGAACGGGAGCGTGGGTAATAAGGCGGTGGCACAGGGCAAATGACCAGTTTAAAAATCGCCTGGACCAGTTTAAAAATGAAATCGGAGGGGGTTCAGTTAAATTCAATTGGTATGCCCTACACTAGTTGCAATTAAGGAGATGAGAATCATTCAAAAGAGGAGTTCAATTAGAATCTATGTGCTTAATTTGAAGGATATTGACCGTTTTCATGATTTTTCCCCGCAAAACCCCGTATTTTAATTAATAATTTCGATTATTTTTGATTAGAGTAAGTCATTTGTAATTGATGAGGTATATTTTATTGATAAAATATGGATTGATTTATTTGATAAAATATGGATTGATTTTATTGATAAAATATGGATTGATTTTATTGATAAAATATGGATTGATTTAATTGATAAAATATGGATTGATTTAATTGATAAAATATGGATTGATTTAATTGATAAAATATGGATTGATTTAATTGATAAAATATGGATTGATTTAATTGAGAAAATATGGATTGATTTAATTGGGAAATATCTACTTTTACATAGCTTATCCGTAAAATTATTAGTTTGCTCTGAAAATGGTTATAGGTATTTTTGTGGTTTAATTAAGTCTTGAAGAATCTCTGATATTTTACAGACATGCTACTGCTAGAACATAGACTCTAGGACAGGGTTGGAAATAAGGTGAATTTTGTTAGTGGTCCTCGGGACTAGCGACCCCTCATGTTGGAATTATTAAACTGGTCCTTGGGACCAGTGACCCTCGCATTAATTATTATTTTACCGGTCCCACTATAAATTAAATTTCCAAAATGGTGAGAATAAAAAGCACGTAAAGACACAAAAGTAAAGAAGCTGAAAATTCTAATTTATTTTGAATTTTTTTACTGTAGGAAAAAGTAGCGTATCAAAATTAAAAACAGTTAACTTTTACTTCTTACTACACTAACTTCATCAGGCCATACTCCTTCGTCCACATTGTCGGCAACGTTGATGCGAACAATAGCATCACTACCCAGACTCTGAGAAATGGAAGTGTTAAAAAGGTGTTAAAACGGTGTAAACACCGTAAAAACACCCAAAAGAGAGTTTTATTACCTTGAGTTTTTAGGGGCCAATTTAAAGTGTAAATTCGGTGTAAAATAACACTATTAAAACACCGTTCGAAATTAAACATGAAAAATTATATTACTGCTTGTTTCTTGAATAAGGTCTTTCATTTATTTTTCATTAATGTTTTAATATTAAAGTCAATACAAACAGTAAAAAATTATTGAAAAACGTACTTGTTAAACCTTTTTTTAAAGATGATAATCATGAAAGAAAACAGTTTTATCCTTTAAATAAAATTAACAAAGAAATTGGTAATCTGGCGGTGTTGTACCTTCATAAAACTATGCTAAACGTGTTAGGCGACACTCTTACAGGTGCTAAGCGATACTCTTAAAAAACGAGACTAGGTTAGATACTGGCCTCACAGTAGGGACAGCTTGAGAAGCAAAGCTCTTGCTTTTGTGACATGTTTTATCATTATTTTGAGAAAAATTACAGTATTAAATGGATTTTTTTTTTGTAAAATCTGTAGTGCAAATTAGATTGAACGCGTTTCTGGTGCACGAAAAACTCTTAGTGAAAAGAGAATATTAAATTTAACTAGAACGTCTATATCTACTGCTTGAATATTATAGCCTCCAAAACTAATTTAATACCCTATGCATTTGTACGAATTGAAAACTTTCTGCCTTTTTCAGAAGTTTATAAACCCGTAAAAATTACTTTATACGCAACAACCCTCGCTTAAAGAGGTATAGTTCTGCATGTGAGAACTTTCCTCCTTATAGGTGATGAAGTTCTCTCAAGATGGAACCCTGCTATGAATATAGCATTAATTGCTAATAATACTGCAGAATGGCGGATAATCAAAATTTAATTAAACAGGAAAACCATCCTCGATATTTGAGTTATGCGTCATGAGTGGTCAAAATGTAGCTACTATAGTGTTTTTACGTCATCGGTTTTGCTCTTAAGTCTAGGAAAAGTACTAGAATTTCTACTATTATCCTACCAAATAATCTCCCACTCTTAAAGGTGTGAAGCGACACCCTGAAAGGTGCTATGCCGCACCCTTTAAGGATTTGCACAACACTAATATGAGAGTAAAAATTCACTTTCAGTGCGATAAAAGAGTTAAAAAGGTGTTAAACTGCACCTCTGTTGCACAATTTTATACTTATCTTTGCTCAAATAAGTGTTATTAAATCCCTTCAGGGGTGTAAATGTACACCTGTAACGGTGTCAAATTTGGACCCATATAAAGTACTTATAAAGGTGTTAAATCACACTCCAATTTCTTAGAGTGCACCACAACGCCATCGCTTCCTGCAATAAACACAATCAACTCACCAGCTTCGACATCGATTCCTGCTACGACTATAACGCACTCAAACGCTACTCCACCGCTTTCAACAACAACAACCTACTCAACAGCTTCGACACCTCCCCTTGGGACAACTCTAAATCAACTTAAATAGCTCCAGTACAAACCCAACCTAGTGAAACAACACTGAGTACCTTACCATTACACCAACCAGGGGTAAATGACGAAAGGAGTTAAAGACGCTAGCTTCCGTAGTGTAGAATACAGTGGGACTTTCAAACGTAGACACAGAAAAGAGAAAACGCCTCGGTCGCGCCGTCTATAATTCAAAATAAGTATGATATTTTCTAACCAATAGCGTGGCAGCAAAGTTTCGAAAGTCATGCTGGGATATCCATTTTCTCCTGTCTGCTAGTGTTCGTCTGCTTACTACTGAGTGACAACTAGGCTTAGAGTAAAGTTTATTCATTAAGGTGAACTATAAAGTTGGTAAATTAATTATTCGTTAATGAAATGGAATTAAATGGACTCATAAAGTTTACAAATGATCAAATAGAAAAAGAAAACCCAAGTGAAAGGCGTTTGTTTATAATCAACAAGTTAAAAAATGGCCCTGCTCCAAATATCTCGGAATTTCTGTTGGAATTGGTTGATGTTTACAAAAAGTTGGAAGTAAAAGTATATGATGAATTTCTCAAGCCTAAATCTGCCCCTAAAAAGAAAAACAGTAGTAAAAACCCAAATGAAAATGAACCTGAGTGTCGTAAACAAACTAAATATGCAATGGCAAAGTTCATGTTTGATTACCATAACGAAGCGGCTTTGGTGAGAGAGACATATTTAGACCACTTCAAAAATTTAGTCTCAAATGATAAAACGTCTGAGTTAGAATCAGTTACTTCATTTTATATGAGTAAAGTGTTCGAATATGGTCAAGTAGTTAATCTGAGACAAAATTGGGCTGACAGTGCTGATGGCAACAGTGCTAAGATGAAAGAAGAAAGCTTAAGTGGAATACTTAAACTTGGAGGTGGTGGTTTGGCTGGAATTAGAAAAGTTGCAGTGAAAGGAAAGAAGAAAACTCTTTCAGTAAAACAAACAATAGAGCAACATCAGTTTTACAAGATGACTGTTCAGTTTAAAATGACGAGTGTGGAAAAAGAGAAAAATCTTCCGTTGGATCTAAAAGTTCTCGACCAAGGAGGCCTACTTTTTCCAAAAAAAGGGTTCCTTCCTTTCATTAGAAAAGTTAATGACGTAACCAGAAGCTACGCAAACTCTAGAAATTACAATAAGTATGGAGTCAATTTGATTAAAAAAACAACTGAGCAAATTTTCAGCCTGAAAAAAGAACTAAGGGATTTATATAATGATGGAATATTAAAGGAGAACATTAAAGTTATAAGTGAGGAAGTTTCTAATAAATTTTTTGAAACCTGGTTGAGGAAGATGGTGCATTGTCGTATTCAAGAGTTTGTGGGTAGCTATTGCAAAATGCAAAAATCAAAGAAAACTGACGTTAGTTTAAGGGATAATTTATTAGCACTATCTAGTCGGGGATCGAAGGATGCCAATAAAACAGTGAAGTCAAAAGCTACAAAAAAGAAACGAATCACACCTGAAACTAGTCAAATAAATACTGTCTACAAAGCTACCTTAACAGGAAAACCTAAAGGTGTCACTAGACTGAAAACTGTCAATGTAAGACAAGCTGCTGGTCCATCAAACTATTATGAGCAAGATAGTCCAAACTCAATTAATAACCTATCCCCTGGCCTGTCTGGTTCCGAAAATTCCGGGAAAACAAGTGAGCAATTAAAAACTAAAACTGTGAAAATTAGCAAGCTTCGAAGAAGCAGACGAATTGCTGGTAGAGTTCTCCTAAAGGATTACTAACCCCTGCTAAACTGTGATACAACTAGTCAACAATTAAATGATTCCTAATTCTGAGATCATACAAACGCAAATCAATAAATAATTCCATAGAATAAAAATAATGTGATAATAAATGCTCTAGATCCCTGGTTCCTATTAAAGATTAAATTCAGATTTAAATGGCTTTAATCAGATATAAATAGCTTTAATCAGACTTAAGTGACATTTGGCGCTGATAAAATCAATGTTCCTTGTTTATTTAAAATAAAATGTGGGTCAAATATTTTAAATATTGTTTTTATTATAAAAAATCCAATTTTAAATTTAAGAGAAACAGTGAAAAAGGTATCATATTATCGGGATCCGTGGTTCCAGGATTAAAATCATATTTAAATGACATTTACTCCTGATAAAATCAACGTTCTTAGTTTCTTTAAAATTAAATTTGGGTTAATTATTTTTAAAATATATTTTTATAATATATTTAAAAAACATTTAAGGGAAATATGGTTCATTTATAGAAAAAATATAGAAGATACACGTGATTCAACTTGTTAAACTCCCGCTTAATTATGATTTTCATAAACTGATTTTTACAAGTCCCCAGATCTAATATATAGAGGTGCATCTCTGTAGTCTTTGTTTGAAGAGTGTCTACCCGTAATATTTGCTCGTACTGTCACAGCTTTACGGGCGTGGCTGTAGTTTACGCTTGAAAGTTTACTTCCTGTTGAATATTTGAACTGCGCGAATAAGCTTTCAACAGCGCTACCATTTATTCGCGAAGGTGAAATAAAATATCCTCGATTCCTTGAAAGAAAGTCCAAAGCTAACCCTTCCATTCCAAATACGCAAATTCTAAGGAGGTCCCATGTTTGCCAGGAGATATATTCAGTTTGTGTCGCTTTGTTTGGTTGGAATGTAGAATTTTCATTTAATAATTCACTGGCCCACTCCTCAAAAAACGTATATCCCTCCCTAATTGATTTCAAAATTAATGAATCTTTACAGTCGATTTTTCCCTTATTTAGTAAACCATTTTCAAAAAGCTTATTACAGGCTTGCAAGTACAAATAACATTGCATAGCTCCAGAACGGCTATCTTTAGTTGCGCTGCTGTCTTGTGAATGCGTGTACAATTCTGATAACACTTGAGGTTGCTGCATGATTTTAGACGGCTTTACATTTAGTTTTGTCCACGCATCTCTAATAATGTAGCTTTTTAAAAGCCTTGGTACAAAACGCATTTGGCCGTTCTTTGCCCTTTCCTCCTCCCTTTTATAAAGATCTTCTATTTGCTTCCATCCAAATTTAACTCCTTTTCTGGTAAAATCTTTTGGCCCATCTTCTCTAGATGCGTATAGTTGGCCAATGAAATTCTTTAAATCATGAGTAGGGCAAGTTATCCAATAAATATATCTATCTATAGCAAACGGGTGCTTAAATTTAGGGGATACATCGAAGTTGTATTTGCCATTTTCTTTTTTATATCCAAACGCCCCTTTAGTGTTCATTGTCAACTTCATAAGAGAAAGATTGGAGCTAGCTCCATCGCAAACCAAGCCGATAACTTTGAAATTAAACTGTTCAAATATTCTTATAACTTCGTAAAGGTTTGTCATCATAAAAAATATATTAACTGAGTAGCTTGAAGAGTAATAAGGGCCTATTACGTCAAAATTTGAGGACATGTCTCTCCATAAAAATTGCAAAATATACTGAGCCGCGGTTGGTGTTTTTTTGTGAGCATTAGAAAAGACGTCATGCAAGCTTGGAAATTCCTCTTCTGTCATGGCCAATCCCATAAACGCGTGAGATTTTGAATTCCATATGACTTGGTCTATAACTTTCACTTCGTCGAATATGAGAACACCTTCACCAAGGGGCTCTTTTTCTCCTTTACTTATTTTTTCATTTCTGAAGGAAGAATATTTTTCAGATTGATCCTTCATGTATTTAAAATCAATTCCAGGTTCACTGTCGTACTTTTTAGCTTTGGCTCTCACAGTGTCAAGACTAGGAAGTTGAAGAATCCCAAAGTCACGTATTGCTTCAAATGCTGCTTTACTCCTGGTGTAAATGGCCAAGGCAATTCTGTAGGTTATTATATTCCAGCGATTTTGTTTAGAACCAGACTTGTTTTTAATTTGGTCCTGAAAAAAATTCTTTACATCTTCGTGATGACGTTTTTCTGAATCCCTTTTCCAAATTGTTTTCAATACTTCAGCGCTGGATGGCAGTTCATTACATGTTTCATTAATGATATCGTCAACCTTTTCTGGGTGGTCTGAATTTATAAGCTTTACAAGATGGCTTAGCTCGTTTGACTGATTATCATTCAAGTTTATGTCTTTTTCTTTAATTAGAGCTTGAAGTTTATTTAGTTTTTCTTGAATAAATCTTCTTGCACTTTGGGCACGATTTAATCTTACTTTTCTACTTTTTGGTGACAAAAACGATAATGGATAATTGCTACTTATTCGCGTTCGTTTCAAATTTCTTGTTGGTGTTTCAACAATTTTTCGTTTCAATACTCTTGACAAGTTTCTTTGCAATAATCTACAGTTTTGACATTTTTCCAAATATTTTTCACCCCGTACTGGTTGTGTCTTTGAAAAAATTACCGGACAATCACTAGATTGGTACCGCAGTGTTGGAGTTATTATTTTTAAAATTTTTGGATTGTTAATGACACGAGTTAATGGAAGTTCATTAATTTTGTTTTTGTCAACGCCAGTACAAAACACTTTATTATTGACTTCTGGCTTAAAGAGCAAAAGTTGAATATATTCTTGAAGTTTTCCTTCATCCAAAGAACTCAAATTGAGAATGTTGTCAATACGATCTTCTTTGAATAGTATTGATAAACAAATTTTCCCACTCTCGGTGACAGTAACAGATATGGGATCACGTTCATCGTTGAAGATTCCAGTAACTTTACTTGAAGTTATTTCTATAGCAAACTCGCCTCTTATAAGCTTTTTCACCTAAAATAAAAGTAGAGAGCCTCATGTTGATATCCAAAAACCATTGGCTTAACCAGGGGTAAATAATGTTATTTACCCCTGGCTTAACGAGAAATATTGATGAAGTTAGGGGGTAAAGTCTCTTTCTAATAAGTCAGGCTAAGAAACCTAATTTCACCAAAGTATGTCTTGAATCTTAGGGTTATACTAGTATGGAAATATAAATCAAACCTTGTATCTTAAAGACGAGTATTCTTGACAATGCAGAATTTTCATTATTTTATGGATGAGGCTTTTATCCGTTGGTAGGTCCATTGAATCATCACCAGACACAGTTTGCACAGCACAGTTAGACACACTTCTATAAGCTGCCATAATATTAGTTTGAATCACCTTGTCTTCAAATTTTGGAAGCTGTGATTGATTTTGTTCCGGTGTTTCTAGTTTTTCTTTTAGTGAAAAGTTACATTGTGTTCCTATGGATTTGGATTCGTTTGCCGATTTTTGGGCCGCGCTATCCAACGATGGTAAAATGTAGCATTGCGTTTTTGCATCCTTCAATACAGTTTTACTTGTTTTAATTTCTTTGGTCACAGATACAGTTGATCCTGATCCCACAGTTCCCACTGGCACTGACTCGGAAAAATAACTAAGCCTTGGCTCACTGGGCCGACTCTGTAACAGCGCACTTACGGCAAAACAAGTTTGAACACATTTTGAGGATTTTCCCGGCTTCAAATTGCAAATTGTTGACTTATCTTTCTTCTTTAAATCACTGTTCACTCGCGATTGAATATAATAATTATATTGGGTTGATTTATGAGACGTCTTGACAACATCGACACCCGCCATTTTACTTTACCCAGAATACCTTGCGGCGCGAGATTTTAAGGGAAAATTTTCAAGGTTGTGGTCTTATTTACAATACGGTTCCAAAGATGGCACTACGTTAGTTACAAATTCTATGACGTTTCAAGGTCCCACTGTATTCTACACTACGGAAGCTAGCGTCTCTAACTCCTTTCGTCATTTACCCCTGCACCAACCTCCTGAACTGACTAAGACTCCATCTCAACATTCTACTTTGCAAATTCATCATCGACCGCAACACTTAGCAGCACAGAATATTGCGCCACTGACTCATCAAAGCAACTCACCTTGTCTACATTTACAAACATTTACCAAATTGGACAACATCAGAACATCCTATCACAGTGACCGGACCACCATCTCATTCTCATCCGTTCCCGTACATTTAATAATAATAACAATAATTTATTAATATTGTATGCATACAAGCAACTAGGAATGTTATCGGATTTAATTGTAGATAAGATGTTGTGAAGATCAAACTTGAAGGATTAGTCTCAGGTGTTGCTGTAGAAACGTCGCCAGCATCTTCGGCTGAGGTTATAATGCCCCAAATAGTCGCGCCACTACTAGCCAAAATAACAGAGTCGTGTACGGAAATTGCCGACAACTTGGCTACTAAACCAAAACTGATTGCTTCGAAACCGGAAAGAGATAACTGGAGGTTAAAAATTGAGTCCAAACTGAACAGCACTGAGCAAGAGCAACTACTCAACACCTTGGAAATAAACGGCTTTCCAGAAAAATCCGATGAGAACCTGATATCTGTTTTAGCCTCTATAGTTCACCATCTGGGTTTGGCTTTTCCAAGCGATTTGATTCGAGTCTGTCGTCAAACTAGTGTCTATCCAGTAGCTACCAACAAGCCTAGATCGATCGCGGTCACGTTTCATAGGGTGGAAACGACCCAGACTTGGTTGAAAGCCTTCAGAGAGAAGAGGTCAACTGGAATCTTGGCATCATCTTTGGATAAATCATTCAAGGATGACAAAATCTACATCAACCAGAAGTTGACCCATTTCAACAAGAAATTGCTGCATCGCGTCAAAGAATTCGCTGAAGCAAAGCAGTACAAATTCGTTTGGGTTCAAGATGGCAAGATTCTTCTGCGTAAAAATGAAGACGCTCCAATTATTAGAATCAAATCTGATAAAGACATTCCACCTCAATAAACTTATCACCATGCGTTCCTTAACCTTTTTTTTTTTTTTTTTTTTTCAAAAAAATGTCAAAGTATTTCATTTTCCAGTGTAATTTTGAAATAAAGTTTGTTTTTTATACGATAATCAATATTTATGCGTACAATTTGTTATAGGGTTAGTGTGTGGTAAGAATACGCAAGTTTTAATTAATACTTTGACAAAAATTTATATTAAAAGTTCCAAAGAAGTTTCATGTTATTCTGTCAATTTTAGCTGCGATTTTATATCGAATCCGATAAGTTTTCCCAAAAACGGATTTATGGGATAAGAACGTCGGATCATAGCTTTAGCCTCTAGTACCATCCTCGCATACTTTATTGAGAAACTTCGTCTGCTTATATTTTGACTCCACCCACAAATTCGATCTCTAGAAGTAGCTATATACAGAATTTGTGGGTGGAGTCAAAATATAAGCAGACGAAGTTTCTCAATAAAGTATGCGAGGATGGCCAGTGAATTATCGTTCTTATCCCATAAATCCGTTTTTGGTTTTCCTTCTTTAGGTTCTTTTCAATTGAAAGAAATGTTAGTGTTTCCTTGAAACAGCACTACGTCTTTTTACTTCACAGTGGCATAACTTAGCACGAAAATAAGTCAAACCTTCATATTAATCGTATTAATATTAATATTTTTGGCTAGATAAATGGTCTTTAATTAAAATTATAGATTTCCAATATTTTTTCATAAGTCTGTAAAAAGTCATACGTTATTTGGTCTGTTTGCATAACCACAGCCCACTCGATCACGCAAGTTGCACACGCTATAGAAGCCCCTTCAAACAGCCAAAAGTCAAGAATATGACCGATTAGTACTCCTTGGTCAAACGAGTCTAAGAATTAGCATTATGTCTATGGGAAAATGCCGTTTTTTGGAGTAAAATGGGCGTAATTTCGCTTTTTGTGGATCAAATGTCATGAAATTTTAGGAAGAGGTGCGTAGTAACGTTTTCTAAAGTCCTACAAATTTTGAAGTTTCAAGAGTGAATAGTTTTTCAGTTAAAAAATAAACACTAGGCTCAACCGATAACGTTCGTCAAAGCAGTCTAAGAATTAGCATTATGTCTATGGGAAAATGCCGTTTTTTTGGGGTAAAATGGGCGTAATTTCGCTTTTTGTGGATCAAATGTCGTGAAATTTTAAGGAGAGGTGCGTAGTAACGTTTTATAAAGTCCTACAAATTTTGAAATTTCAAGCGTGAATAGTTTTTCGGTTAGAAAATAAACACTAGGCCCAAACAATCCCGCTGATAATGTTCTTCATCAAAATACTGTATTTAAGGGCTTATATTTTATTTATTATTACAATTAACTAGTCGTTAAAGCTAATTGGCAAATATGTGAATGAAAACCAAGTACTACAAGTATTGGGGGAAAAATTATTTATTTGAATAATTTGCCCAGCGCGTTTTAAAAGTTTGATAATTTTTAGAAAAATAACTATCAGTCCTAAGCCTTTAAAAATATTTTCTAATTTTTTAGTGTACTTTAATTTACAAATAGTAAAAAAATCAGGAAGCTAGAGCTTACATTTTTCACTTTCCTATAAAAGTTTATTCATTAACTCGACAATTCCCCTAACATTTCAGTGCTTTTTGTCTCAAAAATCGAGACTCGTTCATGTTTTTACCAGCTTTTCCACTACACCCTCTCGATTCTCGAAAATACATGGGTTTTGAATTCTTTGGACGGGCTTCTATAGCGCGTGCAACTTGCGTGATCGAGTGGGCTGTGGCATAACCCATTCACACTTTTCGTTTCTGAGCGCCGCGTCAATAACAGTCGTCTGCTCACTTAAAGAACGATACAGCAGTCACGGCCAGTCTGGGAAATAAGGATATTTTTTAAACTAGTCCTTGGGACCAGTGACCCCCCTAGGGTCCGAAATAATAAACCGGTCTCCGGACTGGTCCCAGGCTTTGTTCTCTTATAGATTTGCAAATAATAAACTGGTCCCGAGGACCAGTAAGCCCCACTTGGTAGGATTGCACTTTACGTGACCCACCCAACTAACAATGGTTTCTAGTTAATTAGACTGTGGGGAGTCCGAAAAAAATAGTTAAAAAATTATTTGGCCGCCGCAAGTTGGTTAAAAAAATTTTTGAAAATTTCAAAATCCACTCACTTACCCTCATTGAAGCCGCTATCCGCTTAACGCATTCTGCACTCAATCTTGCAAAATAAGCCGGGTGGGACTGTGAAAAATTGACGTACTCGCGCCGGAGATATAGCTATGGAATTTTTTAAGCTTACTGAAACTGTTCATTTCTGATAAAAGGACGGAAATATAATGCGAGAAAAACTGCTATGTTTTGGGAAAATCGTTGAATTTTTGGGGAATTCGATAAATGATAACGGTAAATTTTGGTAAATGCCGTCAAATTATTCTTGAATTTGATAAATCTGAAGGACAATATTATGGAAAAGGTGTCAAATTATTCGGGAATTTGATAAATGTGAAGGACGATATCATGGAAAAAGGTGTCAAATTAATCTGAATTTTATAAATCTGGAGGACGTTATTTTGGAAAAGGTGTCAAATTATTTGGGTGTTTGATAAATGTGAAGGATGATATTTTGGAAAAGGTGTCAAATTATTTGGGAATTTGATAAATGTGAATGACGATATTTTGGAAAAGGTATCAAATTATTTGGGAATTTGATAAATGTGAATGACGATATTTTGGAAAAGGTGTCAAATTATTTGGGAATTTGATAAATGTAAAGGACGATATTTTGGAAAATGTGCCAAATTATTCGGGAATTTGATAAATGTGAAGGACGATACTTTGGAAAATGTGCCAAATTATTCGGGAATTTGATAAATGTGAAGGACGATACTTTGGAAAAGGTGTTTACATTTATCAAATTGCCGAAAAATAGGCACTCTTTCCAAAATATAGTTGCAATGACTTCCAAAATATTGATGTTGACGTTTGATAATTGACCAATAGTTGGTCGCCTTTTCCAAAATATTGCTGAAATAACTAGACGCGTTTTACAAAATATTGAAATAAATTGACGCCTTTTCCAAAATATAGTTGAAATAAATTGACGCCTTTTCCAAAATATAGTTGAAATAAATTGACGCCTTTTCCAAAATATAGTTGAAATAAATTGACGCCTTTTCCAAAATATAGTTGAAATAAATTGACGCCTTTTCCAAAATATAGTTGAAATAAATTGACGCCTTTTCCAAAATATAGTTGAAATAAATTGACGCCTTTTCCAAAATATAGTTGAAATAAATTGACGCCTTTTCCAAAATATAGTTGAAATAAATTGACGCCTTTTCCAAAATATAGTTGAAATAAATTGACGCCTTTTCCAAAATATAGTTGAAATAAATTGACGCCTTTTACAAAATATAGTTGAAATAAATTGACGCCTTTTCCAAAATATAGTTGAAATAAATTGACGCCTTTTACAAAATATAGTTGAAATAAATTGACGCCTTTTACAAAATATAGTTGAAATAAATTGACGCCTTTTCCAAAATATAGTTGAAATAAATTGACGCCTTTTACAAAATATAGTTGAAATAAATTGACGCCTTTTACAAAATATAGTTGAAATAAATTGACGCCTTTTCCAAAATAAAGTTGAAACAAATTGACGCCTTTTCCAAAATAAAGTTGAAATAAATTGACGCCTCATATATATTGATGTTGACATTTGCTAACTGCCCAATAATTTGCCGCCTTTTCCGAAATATTGTTGAAATAAATTGACGCCTTTTCCAAAATATTGATGTTGACATTTGGTTCTTTTTCAATAATTTGTCGCCTTTCCCAAAATATAGTTGCAAAAAAACTAGACTCCTTTTCTGAAATATTGACGTTGACATTTGCTAATTTCCCTATATTTTGACACCTTTTCTCTACGCCTTTTATTTCAATTTTGTTTTACAAAAAATCATATTTACCAAGGATTTGACACATTTTCCCAAAAATAATGTTGAGTGAATTAAAAAAATCCCGAATAATTTGACGGTTTTTTTCAAAATTTACCGTTATCAATTATTGAATTCCCAAAAAATTCAACGATTTTCCCAAATCATTTGAGTTTTTCTCGCATTTATATTTCCCTCCTTTTATCAGAAATAAATGTTTCCGTAAGCTTAAAAAAATCCATAGCTATAAAACTCCGGCGCGAGTCCGGCAATTTTTCACAGACCTCCTCGGCTTATTTTGCAAGATTGAGTGCAGAATGCGTTAAGCGGATAGCGGCTTCAATGGCGGTAAGTGCATGGATTTTAAAATTTTCAAAAAATTTTTTGACCAACTTGCGGCGGCCAAATAATTTTTTAACTATTTTTTTCGGACTCCTCATGGTCCAATTAACTAGAAACCATTGTTAGTTGGGTGGGTCACGTAAAGTGCAATCCTACCCAATCTAGTATCCCTTTAAAGCGAGTCTCGGCTGTGACTGTGGTTTAGTATAAAAAAACGGCACCAGATGCTCCCATAGTCGAGGGGTGGAGTTGACTGACCCAATAAGCTTATCAAAGACTAGGTCTAGCTCCGCCCTTCAGGACGATTTCTGATTGGTTCCTGCCTTTGGCTACATAAAATTGGTGTGTAGAAGGTTAATCAGTGTGTTATGGGCGCCACAGTAGCTGATATTTGCTTTAAAGTATAAATCGCAATAGAAAAACCTTAAGTAAACCAATATTCATTGGTGGCTGATTAGAAACACCATAAGCCTATGGTGATAGGCTGATGGAAACACGTCCCTCGACCATTTATAGCGTTATTAAAGGGCACCACAAAAGCCTTGTGGGAGCTCTATGCCCACACACACAAACTGCAGCCTTCCTTATAGTTCTAGCGAAGCTACCGCGCCCCCAAACCATGGATTAACTAACGCCAACTACATGTTCTGAATCATTCTTTGATTCCCCTCTTCATTCCCCCAATTTATTGAACCGAAACGGATGTAGATAGCGCCATCTCTCGGCAAAATAAATCGTTTTTTTCCCAATTTAGGCAGTATTTCAATTTTGACGTCATGGACCACGTGATATTTGGTCCAATTTTCTTACATAACTTCCTGTTAAGGATAGTAGTTGCTGCTAGGGGGCGTTTGGAACATGCATGCCTTATCTTTTTGGGGGAACGAACTTTCCCTAGCATTAGTTAATCCATGCCCAAACCTCTGGTGGCGCCCTTGACGAAAAAACCCCTTCTGATCCCCCCTTTGTTGACGTCACTGGTTCCTCTGTTTTCTTTCTGGACACTTTAAAAGACATTCTGCGTATAAGAAAGTCCTATTTTGTAATGCAGTCTATTTTTTTCAGTGTAATGGTTTAATATCAAACATGAAAGAAGTGAGAATGACAATTTTATTTGCGATAAATGAGAAACTGGACGAAATTGAGCGGCTCAATGGGGTCATTAAGGAGTTGGAAAGCGAAATCAAGGATCTGATGGTTTGTAACATTCTTCATTTTCATTGTCGATGTGAAAGAGAATCGGGTTAAAAGTATTAGTTCAATTATTGTTATTTGTTTATAACGTAGGAGGAAAATGGAATACACGAAAGAGCCGACATTGAACGCGTGAAATCAGAACCTGTTGAAAATGATTTAGGACTGAATGAACAGGAATTATCTCATCCTGTTCTGATAAATCAACAAACAGAAGAACAAATACAAAGGTATGTAAAGCAAAAAACCAATGAGAACTTGTCCACGAGGGCGGAGCTAAAACTAGCTTTTGCTTATGCTAAGCTAAGCGGGGCTGTCAGCTCCACCCCTCGACTACGGGAGCATCTAGTGTCATTTGTTTAAACTCGGCTATGGTTAAGTTTAAGCTCAAGTATAATATTTTATTTGACTGACTAATTCGCGCCCATAAAACTTGATTCGTTAAGCCTTGCCCTGAGAATCGTGAATAAAATCAGAAGTATATAATGCTTCGAGGGAGAAGTGGGGTAATTGTAACATGATTCTTCCCAACATATCATTTTATATTTGGAGCAAGGTTACTATTAAACCAAATCACACGCGTTAAATAGTTCCCTCATCATTACTCTATTAGTGCTTAACTATTTGCCAAGGCGCATGCGCTTGTGGTCATTTTTGTCCCACGTCAAGACAATCAAGGTTTGTGCAGGGATTTAGCAAATACCAAACAGTTATAGAATTCACCCCACGTTGCGATGCCCATCTGAAGTTTGTTGAGCAGGAAAGCAAATGTTCAAAAAGGGGTCCTTCGCCTGGGAAGAATCATGTTACTAGTATAACTAAAGAGTGTCATCCTTTTTCTATTATCCCCTTCTGATAAAATGAGTTTTATTGCTGTTGCTATATCAGTTTTGACGATTTCTTATTTGGATAGTTCGCAAAGTATACCAGCTGAGATTACCAACAACATTTACCAAAGTCCGCTTAAAGTGGAAGCCACGAACCTCGAGCAATTTGGGATAGGTATGGTGTCACATTATCGTAATTCTGACACGCAACCTGATGTAGTTCCAGTTTGATGAAACTATTAGGGTTATTTTTTCGTTTTGATCATCAAGGTTCGTTGGTAAAAGCCGAAGGTGCTTGCAATATTGAAGGCACGCTGACTGAAGAAGACATTAAGGAAGAATCACCTGAATGTGACGCGGAGATTGGCAAAGGAGACACGTCCCAAACTAAAACTACCTCAAAAAATGCGCGTTTTACAACGCGAATTATGAAACTATGTATTCCTAAACTCAAATGCCGTGACGGTGTTCCTTTACTTAACCTTGAGGGCGAAGCGCAGTTCGAAATGTCTCCTGTCCCAAGGACAGATTCGCCTCCCGAGAACAATCTTAGCGTTAACAATTCTTATCCCAAATCACGAATTTCTTCGGCCAAGAGAGGAAATGAGAGAATAGCAACTCGATCCAAGAAATTGTGCCTTGAAAAACATGGGGAATTGTCGTCGATTGACGCAAATAAGGAAAGCGATTCTCAGGAAGAAGCCCTTGAGGAGAATCTTGATGATAACCAGTCCAAAAACACCTCGACCGATTCAAAGAAAACTGATAATAGACAAAATGAAACTGTGAAACTGTGCTTGCCAAGCGATTTAGCAAAAGAACCGATTGAAGTTGAAAATAATACTTCAGTGTCCGGCTCCAATACACCCGAAAGTAGCTCGTCAAGTAGTTCCGAAAGTAATACAACTTCTGCCAGTTCGGGAATTGGTAAGTCATTTCACGCTTAGGGTCAGCAACGATTTTCGGGACTGGAACATAAGACTCAAAAATCGTCAAAATTGAGCCACTTACGGTAGAAACCTCACCAAAAACAGAGGATGTTTCGAAATTTTCTAGTGGTAGTTCCCCTAACAGGTTTTTTAACCCCGTCCTTTCTAACCCTGATTACTTTCTGTCTTCCCTGGGATTTTTCAACCTCATCCTCAATCTTTAGCATGTTAAATCTTAAGTTTCTAAAAATTTTGTCTCATTTAAATTAATACGTTTTTAACTTTAAATTTAAACGGAAAATTGTCCCTGCGAATAATATTAAGCTCAAAACTTGGGTACTTAAATTCAGCGGTTCAGACTGAGCTCCGTGGCCACCGGACGAGACAAAATTCCCTTTTAAAAATGCAGGTACCCGGCCGTCCTTGGTGTCTTAAGGAGCCCAAGCAAACGTTGCTCAGATTGATAAGACCTTAGTGCTTTACTCCCAATGGTCTTTGAAACTGTGAATAATTTCATCTAAAGAATATTTAAGAGAACTTTAGCAGTTATCGAATATTTGTAAGTGGTTAATCGGTTCTTGAGGTAGTGTCGAAGGAACCGCGTCACCGAATAATTGTCCTTCGCGTGCTAGGAGGTTCTATACGAGGCGTTGCGAATATATCGTGTAGCTCACCTATGGCCCACCTCAAGGCGCTGAATCAGTGCCTTGTCGATTCCAGACTGGTGCTCAGCTGTCTGGATCTGCTGGGCTCTTTGGCTGCCCGCAACAAGGTTCAATTGCTGTGGGTGCCAGGGCACTGCGGATACCTGGGCAATGAGAGGGCTGATATGTATGCCAAAAGGGGGGCTGAGGCGAAGTTCTTCGGACCAGAGCCTGCGGTTCCCATCCCCCATGGCATCATTCGCCATAGGATTCACTGCCGGATGTCTGCACTTCAACTGCAGCTCTGGCTTGACATGGATGGACAGAGACAGGCCAAGGAGTTTGTCCCGGGTCCTTCTATCACTAGGGCAAAGGAACTGCTTGCCCTCACCAAAAACAAAATTAGGCTGGTCACCAGTCTCCTCACTGGACACTGCCGGCTGAATAGACACCTGCACTTATTGGGCATCGTTGATGACCCACTCTGTAGGTTCTGCCGGGAGGTAGAGGAAACCTCCTCCCATATCCTCTGTAGCTGCGACTACCTCGCGGCCATGAGGTTCGAGCATTTCGACATGCATACTATGGAACCTCACCAGTTCTCTACTGTCTCGGCCAATCGGATTCTCCGATTCATCGAGGCGACAGGACTCTTCGTAGTCTAACAAGCTCGGGGCGCACAATATACCCTTGGTATCGGTGCTCGGCGCGGCGACGCGCCACCCCCTTCAACAATAACAATAATAACACCTATGGCCCAAGATGCATACTTTGTGTGTGAAGCCTTACCGCTTTTGGTCTTACTGATAATGAAATATGAAACTATCTATTATTGAAAATGTAATGGACACCATTTGTAATGCATTGAAAATTACTTAATGTATGGGGAAACAAGGATTTTAAAGAGAAAATGGTGTTAAGGTAAACATCCTTGAGATTTGGGTTGAGCTTTTCGGAAAAATAATGTTAAAGTCGTTGCTAACTATCCAAGACGATTTCTTTTCTTCTGACTCAATCGTTGCAATAAGTAAATCGCGATTTTGTCACATACACCGCTTACACTGAGTGACTACCTTCCTCGGAGAAGTGGCCATCATATCCTAAAATTATGATATCCGACTTATCGAAAATTTTCCACTTTCTCCACCATCATATTCTGCTCAAAAGGGTAACGCCAGTCCAAGTGCTTAATTTGGAGTTGCGTTTTAACGAATTGCAGTTCTTTGCATTTAAACTCGATCACCTAGAAACAAACCAGAAGAGAGGACATTATAACGTCTTTTAATAATGGCAGTCATCATTTTCCCTTCCAATATATTTTATAAACATATATATATTGCAATAGACTAAAACCTTAAATATTTTCTTAATAATTAATAACCATTAGTTTCCACTCTCAGATGGGTAAAATCTTCGGAGATAGTCATCTCGATTCGGAGCGGTATTAATTTTGTTTTCCGAACTTCTGTTTTCTTTAACTTGGTGTAATTTTAGTACTCGGCATGACCGGTTTTATCAAGTGCTATTGAACAGTTTGATTCAAAGTGTGACAAATTTCAATTTGCTTGCTTTCTGAAGTAAAATCCGAGAAGCAGCGTTCAACTCTTTGCAAATATACTGTAATGAGTAATTTTCCACCCTATACCCAAAATTCCTCTTTCCAGTATTTTTCCTCTGTAAGCGGACAGCTCTCTTGATAAACATGTTTACTACTTTTTTGCCCTATAATAATGACGTAGGAGAAAAACCCTTTTTGGGTTTGGGACCCAGGTGAAAAAGAAGAGAGCTGGCTGAGAGGGGATAAAAAAACACTTCTTCTTGAGACTTCGATGGAGAAAGACATGTTAATAAAATTTCTAAACTTTTAACTATTTTATCCCGAGCGATATTTTATTCCCTCGGAAGATTATTTTTTGTAACTAAAGTGCGCGCTTGTGCCTATGTCCAAGACTGCCTGTTACAAAATGGTGGAGGCGCGGGGCAGGCCATAATATACCGACGTGTGTGCCTACTCCGAAGATACCCTTAACCCGAAGTCTACAGATGACTCCAGGAAGAAGAACCGACGCTCCCGTTCCGGCGAACGACGTTTTCCGTTCCGCCTAACAAAGTTTCCCGTTCCGGCGGACGACGCTTTCCGTTCCGCCTAACGAAGTTTCCCGTTCCGGCGAACGACGCTTTCCGTTCCGCCTAACGAAGTTTCCCGTTCCGGCGAACGACGCTTTCCGTTCCGCCTAACGAAGTTTCCCGTTCCGGCGAACAACGCTTTCCGTTCCGCCTAACGAAGTTTCCCATTCCGGCGAACGACGATTTCCGTTCCGACGATCGACTAACGACGCTTTCCGTTCCCGACGATCGAATAACGACGCTTTCCGTTCCCGACGATCGAATAACGACGCTTTCCGTTCCCGACGATCGAATAACGACGCTTTCCGTTTCCGACGATCGAATAACGACGCTTTCCGTTCCCGACGATCAAATAACGACGCTTTCCGTTCCCGAAAATCGGCCTACGACGCTTTCCGTTCCCAAAAATCGGCCAACGACGCTTTCCGTTCCCGAAAATCGGCCAACGACGCTTTCCGTTCCCGAAAATCGGCCAATGACGCTTTTCAACCGCAGGGCCCGTGGCCTCAAACCAATAGGATTATAAAGTGCTTAATGAATTAGAAGAACTGTGACTGAACTATACTTCTATTATCGCAAACCTTCAAGAATTCACCCGTGAAGATCGCAGTAAGAGTGAAATAACTTCCTTAAAATTTTATTTTATTAGTCCTGGTTTTCCCTATTTATATTTGTGTAAAAATGTCTGATACCGAGGAAATAACTGTTAGTGTCAGGGAATATCGGGCTCTTAATTCAACTATCCAATCCCTTATGGATGCCCAACAAAAACAGGCCGAGATGATGCAGCGTCTTCTTGACGCTCAGGCGGCAGGACCTACCCGCTCCTTGCCAGCCGAGTACGGAGTTTCTCCTCGCGCCAGTAATTCGCCGAATAATCGCAGGTGGGATGTTGTAAACCCTGAAAACCCTATTCAGTTTCCTGACCAAAGAGATAGGCGTAGACGAGAGTCCGATTCCCTTGCCGATAATAGAGACTCAGTCTCCCATAGTACATTGGATGCAGCTGCTCTAAGGGACGTCCAAATAGCAGTACCCAAATTCGGGTCAAATACGCGTGATCCCTTAAGATTTCTAGATGAAGTAGAACGCTATATGCGTGTTAAGCAAATTTCTAGGGAGAGTATCCTGGGTTACATGACCATTATGTTAGAAGGAAATTCTGGCCTTTGGTGGGATCGAGAACGAGATTCCGTCCACGAGTGGCATGAATTTCGTGGTAAATTTTGTAGGGCTTTTATGGGACGAGATTTTAAACGGCATATTGACTCTAGAATTAACGAGAGAAAACAAAAGCCCCATGAACGCGTTTTAGACTACGTTCTTGAAATCGAACGTCTTTGTAGACAGCTAGACCCCTATATGAATTCTAATGATATCGCGGATAGAGTCTTAAATGGATTAAATCCACACCTTTTAAGGGATATGCGTTTACCATTAGAGCATTCCTTAACAGACGTCCAGGAGGCGGCCCAAGAAGCCGAATACTTATTAGAACAATGTAAGAGATATGATTCTCAATTTCGCAATAACCCAACACCAAATTTGGGTCAATATCGCAATAATACTCGCTTAAATTCCAACTGGACAAAGTCTACTAAGGAAAGCTCCTCCCAAAATAGCAAACAAGCACCTTCTATTCAAAATACCCAGAACGATAGCTCTAGTTCTATAGCTAACCCTTCTGGCAATCCGCGCCATTGCAGTAAATGCCAGAAGCCAGGACATACATCTTCTGTTTGCCGCAAAACTAGGCGTAAGGGCAATGCCCAATCTCAGGGCGACAAACCTCAAAAAACACCCGCTGCATCTTTTGTTAGCCATTCCCTAAACGAACCCCTGATTGCGCCACGAGATGAGCTTGAGGGAGACTCGGGGCTCTGGGAAGAACTAACTGAACTGGAGGTTTCTAATTTGGTAAAAAAGAACAGCGATTCGACCTTGATCGAGCCACTATTAGCTGTTGTAATTCGCAAAACCACGCACGTCCGAAAGTTCCCGTTACAATAGGAGCTTGGGTGGGCTCTGCTGTTATTGACAATGGGGCTGATTTATCCCTCATATCTAGTAAAGTTTATGAAGCCGCGAAAAGCAATAAACAGACCCTTATTGAGTACACTGGTTTAGATGTCGGAGCCGCCAATAAGTCCAAGTTCCAAATCTTGGGACAGACCACCTTCCTCGTGCGTATTCACGATAAGACTTGGCAGTGGAAATTTATGGTAGCTGATGATACAGAGTCTGACGTTCTCTTGGGATGGGATTTTAGCTTACATACGGGACTTCATGCTAAACCCCACTCTCTTAAGTTCGTGTTCGGGGATGAAACTCAAGAATACCCCTTAGTTTCATACGATACCTCATTTGGATCTCGCTATTGTGGAGCTGTAGTTCAGGATCCACCCCTTGTTTGTGAAGCTAGCACAACTGTTAGTGTTAATGACCAACCCAAGGTCCTTCCAGCTAGCGAACCCTTACGGACACCAGAAGAAATTGAATGTCTAGCAAAAATTGACCTTTTAGTTAGCGATTACTCTGATGTTTTCTCAGACAAAGCTGGGCGAACCAACGTTGTGAAACATGTGATCAAGCTGTCTTCTGATGTCCCTTTTAAATCTCGCCCTTACCCTCTATCCCCACAGAAACGTGAGATACTAAAACCTATGATAGACCAAATGCTTTCCAATGGTATTATCCGTCCTAGTAGCTCTCCTTATTCGTCTCCATTTCTGCTCATTGCAAAGAAAAACAACATGGGCGAAATTACAGGTTTTAGGGGTTGTGGGGATTTCAGAAAACTGAATAGCATGACCATTCCCGACGTTTACCCGATTCCCCTGATACGGCCACAGCTGGACCGATTATTAGGAAGCAAATATTTTTCAGTTCTCGATCTGAAAGATGGTTTTTGGCAAATCGAATTGGAGGAATCTAGTAAAAAGTATACAGCTTTTGTCACTCATTTCGGACTTTTCGAGTTTAATGTAATGCCCTTTGGCTTAATAAACGCCCCAGCCACTTTTCAGCGTTGCATGGAGCATATCTTTCGCGATATGTTAACCATAAACATCGAATTATATTTCGATGATCTTTTAGTTAAGTCACGTAGTCTTAGCGACCATTGTGTTGACTTACACGCTATTTTCCAAAGATTGCGGGAGACTGGTCTTACATGCAAACGCTCTAAATGCTATTTCCTCCAGCTCGAAGTGTTGTACTTAGGTTTTAAGGTTAGCCAACAAGGTATTTCTACCGTGCCATCCAAGAATCTAGCGATCATGGATTATCCCACTCCGACGAATGTCAAAGAGGTTCGCTCGTTTCTTGGTTTAGTAGGTTGGTATCGTGAGTTTATAGAAGACTTCTCTGATCTCGCTTTGCCATTAACCAACCTAACAAAAACTACAAAGAACGCAAAAATCAAATGGTCTCCGGAATGTCAAACAAGTTTCGATTCCCTAAAGACATGTCTATTGGAGCCGCCAATTCTTGCCTATCCGGACTACTCTTTGCCTTTTGTTCTGCGAACTGATGCTAGCTTAACTGGTCTTGGATGTGTTTTATATCAATTAACCCAGGACGGTCGGCAGCAAGTAATTTCCTTTGGTAGCAAAAAACTCAAGGACGCAGAAACGCGGTATCACGCTACAGAGCGCGAGCTTTTGGCGGTTGTCTGGGCATGTAACAAGTATAGGCATTATATAGATTGCGTGAAGTTTACCCTAATCACGGATAACAGCGCTTTGCAATGGTTAGCAAAGATGCGAAATTCAACGTCAAAACTCACTCGTTGGGCAGTTGAACTCCAAGAGTTCAATTTCACTGTCATTCATAGAAAAGGTAGCGAAAACATAGTTGCAGACGCGCTTTCACGCAACCCTATCCAAACGACTGACGACCATCTCACAAATTCAGAGCGATTTGACGAAATTTCTAGCTGCATTAGCCCTTCCCAATCTAGCCCTGTAAACATCAGCGTGGTTTCCCTTGACCACTCATCTACTACTCAGGTTGACCTTCTGAGGGACCTCAAGGCCTTGGCCAGTGCGCAGGACCAAGACCCTAAATTAAAGGCAATGAAAACCTATCTAGCCAACGGAGCTCTGCCTCCGCAAGTAAAACTAGCACGTAAAATTAAGGCCAAATCCAATCGCTATTGCTTAGCTGACGAGGGCGTATTGTATAGGTTGCTTGAAAGTCGCCCATGCAAACATATGGCGCGAATTGCGGAACCCATCGCGTGGAGACCCGTTATACCCCGTACTTTTCGTCCTGCGGTGTTGTATGAATTACATGATCACCCAACAGCAGGTCATTTGGGTTATGAAAAAACCCTCTATCGCTTGCGTAACACGGCTTATTGGGATGATATGGCTTCTGACTGCAAGGCTTATGTAAATTCTTGCGAAACCTGCCAGAAATATAAGAAATATAAGATTAGCAACACTAAACCTTCTGGTCTTTTGTCCACGATCATACCCACTAGCCCTTGGGAAGTCATTGGCGCGGATTTGATGGGTCCATTACCAACAAGTACAAAGCGCAATACTTGTTTGTTGGTGGTGGTAGATCACTTTTCCAAGTATGTTGAATTGTTTGCCTTGAGAGCGGGAACGTCTAGTGTTATTGCCCGAAAGCTTTCGGATGAAATCTATACGCGTTATGGCGTACCGCGTCTTTTAATAGTAGACAATGGCAAGCAGTTCAACTCCAAACAGTTCATCGCTGCTTGTGGTGATTGGGGTGTCAAAATTAATAACACCACACCTTATCACCCGCAAAGCAACTTTACTGAGACTGCTAATCGCACTATCAAGACTATGATAGCTTCGTACGTTGGTGACGCTCACCAAACCTGGGACGCTAATTTACCCGAATTCGCTTTAGCTATCCGCTCCTCTGTTAATGCTTCAACTGGTTATAGTCCGCATTTCATGCTTACTGGCAGAGAGATGAGTCTTCCTTTGCAGCGCGTCTTAGCGAAATCTGACAATACAGAACCCACTCCTATAGCCCAATACGTTGACGAATTAAAAGAAAAGGTCGCGGTCAATGAAAACGTCCTGTCTGCTCGCGCCAAGGCTCACGACACACAAAAACACGCGTACGATAAGGGTCATCGCCATATTACTTATGACGTTGGCGATAAAGTATGGTTGAAAACGCACCACTTGTCAAATAAAAGCGAGCGGTTTACAAAGAAGTTGGACCCGAAGTGGGAAGGGCCATTTACTATTCAGAAAATCATTTCCGAACTGGATTATGTCCTAGTTGGTAAACGGGATGGGAAAATTTTAGATGTAGGTACCCATCACGTTTCTCACCTCAAGCCTTATCGTGAGCGTAATTATTCTCCTAGTTCCGAATCGGATACACGAACCCCCGCTTGAACTTTAAGTCCCGCCCCATGCGCTACAACGAGGCTTAACAGTGAATCTCAAGGCGTTAGGTCTAGAGCTCATCGTTCTCATGTGTCCAATGACGTAAAAACTAATGACCCTGTTTCACCCCCACTGCGTCCAAAACGCTTAACCAAACCAATTAAACGATATCCCAATTAAAAAGTATGTTAAATTTTGGCTATGACTATTATTATTATTGTAATTACTTGTTTTAAAATGTTTTCATTGTTTGGATAACTTTGTATTCCTTTATACTGTAAAAAAAAAAATTTATTTTACGCGTTACTAGATACTGTCATTTTTTTTTTGTGTTCGCGTTACTCAATGCTGTAATTTTTTTTCTTATTGTACGCGTTACTACATGCTGTATTTTTTTTATTATTCTTATTTTAGGCGTTCCTACATTCTGTACGCGTTCCTCTTTGGCTATGTTATAATTTTGTTCTAGACACTGTGATTTTGTTTATTGACGCTTTATTGGTCATTATTGATTCTTTCAAGTTATAATCAATTTCAGGGAGGGGGAGTTGTAATGAGTAATTTTCCACCCTATACCCAAAATTCCTCTTTCCAGTATTTTTCCTCTGTAAGCGGACAGCTCTCTTGATAAACATGTTTACTACTTTTTTGCCCTATAATAGTGACGTAGGAGAAAAACCCTTTTTGGGTTTGGGACCCAGGTGAAAAAGAAGAGAGCTGGCTGAGAGGGGATAAAAAAACACTTCTTCTTGAGACTTCGATGTAGAAAGACATGTTAATAAAATTTCTAAACTTTTAACTATTTTATCCCGAGCGATATTTTATTCCCTCGGAAGATTATTTTTTGTAACTAAAGTGCGCGCTTGTGCCTATGTCCAAGACTGCCTGTTACAATTCTCCTGAATATAACAGTGATCTTGAACGTCACATGGTACTGAAGAAATACGCTTCAAACTTGATCAGTGTGACCATACTAGCTCTGAGAACGGTTCTTTGATCAGACACCAACATGATTTAACTGCTATGAGATCGACCTTGTTAGGCTTTCATCTTCCAAAAATCGCGAATGTGGGAGACACAGACTCCCTGCCGGAAAATCAGGCCGAAAAATTCCGCTTTAAAGTTAGATGAAAACTAATCTTGGGCAAAAAGCCGCTAATCTATGCTAATTTTCAGTCGTTGTGGTTGTAACATATTTAAATGTGTTGGACGAAACGTTCACACTTTTTATGTTATTTTTAAGATTCTCCATAATTTGAACTGTAGCACTTGAATAATGACACAAACCCTTAAAATGATCCCTTTCCCAAGGATCTTCACTCTTATCTTATCATCACTGGTGCTTATTTCGGCCCAAAATACTTTGGCAATAGAGAGGGGGTGCCCGAATAAATTGGAAATTGGTAACGATTTGATCATCCATCAGCGCATTCACAGTGGTGAAAAACCCTTCAAATGTGATCAGTGTGACTATGCTACTGCCCGTAAGTGTACTTTAATCGCACATCAATGCATTCATAGCGGTGAAAAAACCCTTCAAATGTCATCAGTGTGATTATGCCAGCACGCACAAGAGTAGTTCAATAATATATCAACGAGTTCACAGTGGTGAAAAACCCTTCAAATGTGATCAGTGCGACTATGGTAGTAATCGTGCGAGTAATTTGATCATACATAAACGCATTCACAATCGTATTGACAGTGCTGAAAACCCTTCAAATGTGATCAGTGTGATTAGGCCAGCACGATGAAGAATCATTTGATCTGTCATCAACGCATTCACAGTGGCGAAAAACCCTTCAAATGTGATCAGTGTGACTTTGGAAGCACTCGGAAGAGTAGCTTGATTGCACATAAACACATTCATAGGATAGGTACATACATATCGGGCTGTTTAACAAAGTTTCTTTAGATAATGTAATGTTCAATGCACATTAATGTTTAATTACAATTGTCTGCAAAGATTTAACGGCTCGGGCTGGATCGAAATTAAAATTCACACTAAGGCATAAAGCAGATTGTGCGTTGTCTCTAAATAGAGACTCGGACAGTTCTATAAGTTTAATTAATCGAATCAGGGGGAAAGCTTCCATTCCCGCTCCTTGATCGAACCTGATGACATCACTGCAAATATATTCAACAGTCATAGTTTGTGCACCTCCTAGGTTCACGTGGAATATCATTGAAACAAATAATATAGAATCTGTTTATAAGTCTATTTTTATTACCATAGAATGTTTTTTTTTTTTTTTTGAAGTTTCCACAATTTCAAAGCATATATTAGGTTAGGAATCATCAAAATTGTCGCTAAGCTTAACTTTACCGTTGAATTCATGGTTGTGTTTTTTCACTAGTTTGTAGGTGTTATCATGCACCTACAGAGGTTTAATGGCAGAATATGGCTGTTCATATTGTCACGTATATTTTATTGTACGTTTATTATGGGGAAGTTTGCATTCTGTATTACGCGAGTGTCTTACGAGGGATCAAGTTTGAATCTTCCACGTTCTCAACGCATGTATTAGGTTTGGTAAGGTCAAACCTTTGGAAACCGCTGTTTCGACTCGGACATCGATTATTGTTTCTGAACTTGTTTTGTTTGCCTTTGTGTTTTTTTAAGCCTAAGCATAACCTGTTATATCAATTGCCTTTGAACATCAAAATGTTTGTGACGCGAGTTGATATCAAATGAAGTATTAATTTGTTTCCTTTCTGTAGGAAAATCCAAGAAAAAATGTTCAACTCGATACAAATATTCACCTGAAAATAAAAGGGAGCTTGAACGTGGTCACATTCGGAAGGATACCAAAGAAAAACGCTTCAAATGTGATCAGTGTGACTTTGCAAGTACGCGGAAGACTGATTTGATCAGACATCTATGCATTCACAGTGGTGAAAAACCCTTCAAATGTGATCAGTGTGACTTTGAATGTACGCGGAAGACTGATTTGATCTGTCATCAACGCATTCACAGTGGTGAAAAACCCTTCAAATGTGATCAGTGTGACTATGCGTGCAAGAACAAGAGTAATTTGAACAAACATCAACGCATTCACAGTGGTGAAAAATTCTTCAAATGCGATCAGTGTGATTATGCGTGCATGCAGAAGAATGCTTTGATCAGCCATCAACTCATTCACAGTGGTGAAAAACCCTTCAAATGTGATCAGTGTGACTATGTAAGTACGCGGAAGGATGGTTTGATCAGGCATCAACGAATTCACAGTGTTGACAAACCCTTTAAATGTGATCAGTGTGACTATGCAAGTGCGTGGAAGATTAATTTGATCATCCATCAACGAATTCACAGTGGTGAAAAACCCTTCAAATGTGATCAGTGTGACTACGCAAGTGCGCGGAAGAGTAATTTGACCAGACATCAACATATTCACAATTGTAAAAAAACCCTTCAAATGTGATCGGTGTGACTATAAAGGTACGCAGAAGGTTCATTTGATCATACATCAACGAATTCATAGCGGCGAAAAACCCTTCATATGTGATCAGTGTGATTATGGCAGCACGCAGAAGATTAGTTTGATCAGACATCGACGCATTCATAGCGGCGAAAAACCCTTCAAATGTGCTCGGTGTGACTATAAATGTGCACAGAAGATTAGTTTGATCAAACATCAACGCATTCATAGCGTTGAAAAAACCCTTCATATGTGATCAGTGTGATTATGGATTCACGCAAAAGAGTAATTTGACCAGACATCGACGTTATAATCACATGGACTAATAAAATGGATTGTAGTTAAGCATACCCAGCAATTTAAAACTTGGAAAGAACCATTTCAAAAAGTGTTAATTGCGCAACGTGTTTTCATTTTCGTTTCACACATTACCGTTCTTGACAACTGTAGTAGATGCTCACTAACAAAATGTTTTCGATCATAGAAAAATTATTAAAAACTAAAAAACCAATCGTGACGGAAGAGTCACAGGGCAGGCCACATGGTTTTACAAAATTGTGGAATGTAACAAGCCTAACGTCTTAACGGAAAACTGGTAGTAACACGATGTTTGTGTTAGTTATTTATAAAACCTTCACGACAATATTTAATGTAACCTTTTTTTAAAAAAAATATAATTAACAATATTTAATATGACAAATGGTGTATCAGTAATTATATCTTCACTATTAAAGAATTATATTTTTACCATAATAATTGATTAATGATAATTTGCTTCTTTCCTTACTTACTTCGTCATCACTTCTTATCGTATTATAAAATTGTGAAATGTAACTAGCCTAATGTCTTAACGGGAAACTGGTAGTAATACTATGTTTGTGTTAGTTATTTATAAATCCTTCACCAACAATATTGAATATAGCCCTTTATTTGACTATAATTAACAATATTTATATTAAAAATGGAATATCATGTTCGCTATTAAAGAATAAAAATGTTACCCTAATAATTGATTAATATGTTATTGCATTGAATCTTAATTTGCTTCTTTAATAACTTCATCTTTGTCATCACTTCTGTTGCTAGTTGGTTTCAGCAGAAACATCAGGAGAGACAGCAAAATTGTCGCTAAGCTTAACTTTACCCTTGAATTCGTACTTCTGTTTTTTCACTACTTTGTAGGTGTTATCATGCACCTACAGAGGTTTAATGGCAGAATATGGCTGTTCATATTGTCACGTGTGTTTTATTATACGTTTATTATGGGGAAGTTTGCATTCTGTATTACACAAGTGTCTAACGTGGGATCAAGTTTGAATCTTCCACGTTCTCAACGCAGTGGCGGCTTAAGTCAAGTGGAGGCCCCAAGCGGTAACCATTTTGGGGCCCCCAAACTCAAGATATTAAAATTAAATAGTAGTTGTAAGATGGAATTTATATAAGAAGGCCTAAAATAGCGTCCGGTGCGCGCGTGATAGTCGACAATCCCCCCTTAATGGGTGGGGGGGGGTGGATAAGGAGCCGGGACTTAGAATTTTATCTTATATCGTTTTTTTGGGGCGCCTGAGAGCGCTCCGAGATGGCTTCAAATTTACGTGTTACGTCATCGCTCTAGCTCGGATGACCGAATGTAGTTGCTCCGAATGAAAGACAAAAGTTTTTTCAGAGCGGTTTTGTGACGTCTTCAGGCGCTCCGTCTCTAGACTCGAAGCGGTTGGGATCAATCCGGAAGTGAGCGACTGGGTCATTGTAAGACGCGCCTGTTGTAATATTAGTTCCGAAATAATCACGAATACTCTTCTTTAAGTTTAAAAATGAAAATTTTAATGTTTCGTGAGGAAGTACATCCTTCCACTCGCGCTCTTCTTTTTCTTCTACCTTTCTTTCTTCAAAAAAAAACTAGCTTCAATACAAAAAAGGGGTATGGGGAGAGCGTGACTCAGAAAACTTTCCATTCCATAAGGGAGAACGTTTTTCTCTCCCAAAACCCCGCGACCTCCGTGAAGTGGGGTTTTTGGTCCTTTCGACCACCCTACACGTTTTTCAGGAGTCTTAAAATCCATCTACACTCTTATGGTTGCAACAGCGCCGCCGTCTCGGAGCAGCTCGTTTTTACCGCAAAGAAAAACGCTACATGTTTTCCACCATCTATTTCTTTTACCTTTTCGTTAAGCCTTGGTTTGGTTTTTGGAACTCACGAAATCATTGGTGTATAGTACACTTGATTCGATTTAGAAACAATTACAGAACGAACGATTTTCACATAGATACACATATTCAAAATCCATCAAGATAAGTTCAAAACCTTTAACTTACTTCTTCATGACAATTATAGGCAACCGTCGTAAAGTTACAGCAAAGTGGAGAGAAAGGCGGAGAGAGAATCGGTATAGGCAGCCGTGATCCATGCGTTGTGAAAACGGGGTTAAATATACGGTACACCGCGGCGCCTGAGCGCAGCTTTCTCGCGCATAGTTAACGTAGGGGATGACAGAGATAAGGCGAGGAGGTCAATCCACCATGCACAAAGGATGAGCGTCCTAAAACTAAACGTACCGAAAAATGTTTTTACTACCCCCCTATTTTCCCATTTTTCGGCGGAATTTATAAAGCGCGTTTCTATCTCCCTCTCTCTCTCTCTCTTTGGTTTCGGCACCGCGGCCAGCCTCCATTTTCTGTTTTCTTTGCTCGAGGTTTGCTTTTTCTCTAGTCGGAATCATTCGCGTCCGTATAACCTATCCCCATGGGATCCAATGGGAAAGCCCAGAGCAATGACGGGCATGAAAGGGGTGGGGCTTACTTGCCCACTGACACCGGCGTAAGAGTAGAAGCGTAAAATCTCGCGACTTCTTATATAAATCCCTTCTTGGTAAAATACTGAAAGGGAAAATATTCGTCATTTATTTCCATTTAAAACTAGTAAGGGGGGTTTTCAAAGGCGCGTGTTGAGGATATTTTTTAGCGAGAAGCGGACCACGCGATTTTTTTTTCTCGCTAAGAAATTTTCTTTTTCTCGCTATCGCTTGCGCTAGCGATACTTTTTTGCAAACCGTTTTCATGTGCGCGATAAACGTGCACAGAGAGATCGTTAAGCCTAATTTTTCAGTAAATGTTTTACATTCGTTTTCTAAATAGTAAACATTTTAGCTGAAGAAAAACACCTATATCACAAAAAAACCTACTATTCATCTCCATTTTCGTCGCTTCATCCATCCATTTATTCTCTTTAAATCTGTGTCCATAAGCTCCATATAATGTCTCTTTTTTCTAACTAAATCTATCAATTTTTCTTTCTTTTCATCTAAAACTCCTTTATTCTCAGCTCGAATTAGTCATATAATTAATTGTTTACCCATTTTTATATTCACTTTTAAAACTCGGAATAATTAGGCTTAAAACGTAAGACTTTTAAGTCTCGCGCTGCACTTAAAACACGCGCCGAAGTTTTCGACGCTCCTATTGGCTATGAAAAATATGACATCACAAACATTAAGCGAGAAAGAAAAACGCTTAGCGAGAATATCTAATTGAATCTGATCGGAGCGGGTAGCGATTTTTTTCCCCGCTCGCGGTTTTTACTCGCACCCGCAAAAAATATCGCTTTAATGAAAACGGTTGCTCGCGGAGCGGGTGCGAGAATTTTTAATTTTTTCTCGCACCCGCTCGATTTTTACCCTCAACACGCGCCTTTGAAAACGCACCTTTAGTCTCCTCCATTTTTTACTTCGAAAAAAAAAAAAATATTGTTAATGGAAGAAAATTAATTCTGCTTAATTCAGGGCCCCATGCATCCCGGGGCCCCAAGCGGCCGCTTAGTCCGCTTACCGTTAAACCCGCCACTGTCTCAACGCGTATATTAGGTTTGGTAAGGTCAAACCTTTGGTAACCGCTATTTCGACTCGGACATCGGTTATTGTTTCTGAACTTGTTTCGTTTGCCTTTGTTTTTAAGCCTAAGCATAACCTGTTATATCACTTGCCTTTGAACAATGAAATGTTTGTGACGCGAGTTGTTTGATATCATATGAAGTTTTAATTTATTTCCTTTCTCTAGGAAAATCCAAGAAAAAATGTTCAACTCGATACAAATGTTCACCTGAAAATGAAAGGGAGCTTGAACTTGACATTCGAAAGGATACCAAAGAAAAACGCTTCAAATGTGATCAGTGTGACTATGGTAGCAAGAATAAGAGTAATTTGATCACACATCAACGCATTCACACTGGAGAAAAACCCTTCAAATGTGATCAGTGTGACTATGGTAGCAAGCGCAAGAGTACTTTGATCACACATCAACGCATTCACACTGGAGAAAAACCCTTCAAATGTGATAAGTGTGGCTATGCTAGTGCGTGGAAGAGTGATTTGATCAGCCATCAGCGCATTCACAGTGGTGAAAAACCTTTCAAGTGTGGACAGTGTGATTATGCCAGCGCGTGGAAGACTAGTTTGATCAGACATCAAGGCTTTCACAGTAGTGAAAAACCCTTCAAATGCGATCAGTGTGATTATGCTTGCCCGCGGAATTGTGATTTGTTCAGACATCAACGCATTCACTGTGGTGAAAATCTCTTCAAATGTGATCAGTGTGACTATGGATTCACGCAGAAGAGTAATTTGATCAGACATCAACGTAATAGTCACTTGGACTAATAAAATGGATTGTATTTAAGCATACTCACTAATTTAAAACTTGGCAGGGTTCGTACGGAACCTGGATAACCTTGAAAACCTGGATAAGTCAGGGATATGGAAAATAGCGGAAAAAGTCAGGGATTTAAAACATTTTCCTAAAAAGTCAGGGATATGTCAGGGATTTCGTTTGGTATATCAAACCATGCTTCGAGCAATGCTAAATATGAGCCAGGTGTGAAAAGTGGGCTCTGGTAAATACCTTAAAATGGTCAGGGATATTGCGAAAATTTGGTCAGGGATAACCTGGAAAAGTCAGGGATTTTGAATGTAAAAATTTCGTACGAACCCTGCTTGGAAAGAACCATTTCAAAATGTGTTAATTCGCAACGTGTTTTCATTTTAGTTTCACATATTACTGTTTTTGACAACTGTAGTAGTTGCTCACTAACAAAATGTTTTCGTTCATAGAAAAATTATAAAATTTAAAAAACCTATCGTGATTCGTGACGGAATAGTCACAGGGCAGGCTACACGGTTTTACAAAATTGTGGAATGTAACAAGCCTACCTAAGCTGGTAGTAATACGATGTTTGTGTTAGTTATTTATGAAACCTTCACGACAATATTTAGTGTAACCCTTTTTTTAAAGTATAATTAACAATATTTAATATGACAAATGGTATATCAGTAATTATATCTTCGCTATTAAAGAATGATATTTTTACCATAATAATTGATTAATCATAATTTGCTCCTTTTCTTACTTTAACTTCGTCATCACTTCTTGTGCTAGTTAATTTCAGCAGAAACAGGAGAGACAGCAAGATTGTCGCTAAGCTTAACTTTACCGTTGAATTCATGGTTGTGTTTTTTCACTTCTTAGTAGGTGTTATCATGCACCTACAGAGGTTTAATGGCAGAATATGGCTGTTCATATTGTCACGTATATTTTATCATACCTATATTATGGGGAAGTTTGCATTCTGTATTACACAAGTGTCTAACGTGGGATCAAGTTTGAATCTTCCACGTTCTCAACATTTTGCAAAAGTGTCTCGATTAACCACTAGCGTAGGTGTAAATGCGCGTGTATGCAAAATTTTATGCAATTTAAACGACGGAAAGACAAGATATATTGGAATTAGTAACTTTAAATTTAATGTCATTTAACTTGATGTAATTTCAAAAATAAAAGTTTTTCACAATTTTGTTGTAATCTTTGAAATGTTGTCTTTCGGTTTGTAAAGTCTTGAAATTTTTTATTTGAAACACTTGCTTGGAAATGAGCAGAAACTAAACGCATATGAAAAACCCCTCCCCCCTTCCCAAGTTGGCTTTAGCTCGACCTTAAGCCTAAGCATAAACTGTTATATCAATTGCCTTTGAACATTGAAATGTTTGTGATGCGAGTTGTTTGATATCGTATGAGGTTTTAATTTATTTCCTTTCTGTAGGAAAATCCAAGAAAAAATGTTCAACTCGATACAAATGTTCACCTGAAAATGAAAGGGAGCTTGAACTTGACATTCGAAAGGATATCAAAGAAAAACGCTTCAAATGTGATCAGTGTGGCTATGCAAGTGCGTGGAAGGATGATTTGATCAGACATCAACGCATTCACAGTGGTGAAACACCTTTCAAGTGTGAACAGTGTGACTATGGTAACAAGAACAAGAGTAATTTGATCAAACACAAACGCATTCACAGCGGCGAAAGACCCTTCAAATGTGATCTGTGTGATTATGCCTTCACGCAGAAAATTAATTTGATCACACATCAACTCATTCACAGTGGTGACAAACCTTTCAAATGTGATCAGTGTGACTATGCAAGTACGACAAAGAATGGTTTGATCAGACATCAACGCATTCACAGTGGTGACAAACCCTTCAAATGTGATCAGTGTGACTATGCAGGTGCGCGGAATGATGATTTGATCAGACATCAATGCATTCACACTGGTGAAAAACCCTTTAAATGCGATCAGTGTGATTATGCCTTCACGCAGAAAATTAATTTGATCACACATCAACTCATTCACAGTGGTGACAAACCCTTCAAATGTGATCAGTGTGATTATGCCTTCACGCAGAAAATTAATTTGATCACACATCAACTCATTCACAGTGGTGACAAACCCTTCAAATGTGATCAGTGTGGCTATGCAAGTACGACGAAGAATGGTTTGATCAGACATCAACGCATTCACACTGGTGAAAAACTATTTATATTTGATTAGGCCCACATTCAGCCTCGAACAGCGTGGGAAATAAGGCGGTGGGCGCCGGTGGCACAGGGCAAATGACCAGTTTAAAAATTGCCTGGACCAGTTTAAAAATTGCCTGGACCAGTTTAAAAATTAAATCGGAGGGGGGTCAGTGGTCCACGGGACCACTAAGGAAATTCAAGGGTAGCCAGAGTCCTATTATTATCTCTCAACTATTTCAATTACCCACTTCTTTAGTTTAGCAAACGCCGCGCCCTGGTCAATGGTCATGGACCAGTTTATTTATTCCAGGCCAGGGGGGTCGCTGGCCCAATGTCCAGTTTTAAAAAAATCCTTATTTCCCACCATGGCCTCGAACCACTCAGCATGGCTGACGGAAATACGTCACTAGTCGCTTCGTTGATCACGTGTTTTAATTATAATCAATGATTTAGACAGAAATTATGTTTAAAATGATAATTAGGGTTAAGAAAAAGAACCTTGGATTGTTTATATTGTTCGTCGTTATAAGTGCGGCGTTTTACTTCACTCGCGGTCGTGATTACGTCATGATGAAATTTCAACCAATGACCGAAGAGGATGATTTTGAATCTGATGATGTGGTTTATTACTCTATGGAGAATGATGATGATTATTTACCTTTAAATTTTCCCACGGAAATTATTGAATATGAAGAAAAATTTAAAGTTCAAAAGGATGTTTTGTATCAGGTGATTTTGGAGTCAGTTTAATGACGTGGAGTATTTTGAATTATACGAATATGTACGCGTTCGACTAGTGTATTTAATCAGAATTAGTAAAATAATAAATTGCGTTAAACACCTTGATAACGCAAAAATTAAATTTCGTAATTAAATTAATGAACTTCTTCGGATGTTACGTTACATGTATGCTTGTTATTTATGCACAGTCGATTAAGCCTTATACACCCGTAACATTTAAGCTTCGTTTAGCAAGTAATTTGGACAAATAAAATTCTTATGTTTGAACATTTTTAGACTGTAGGTGTACTATAATAATAATAATCTTTATGTTATTTTAACACACAAGAAATCAGACCAGTGTTAACGAAGATATTGTGTGAGTAATTATCTATTGAGTTTACAGTTTTGTTATTGCAAATTAATTTTTATTTATCAACTTTAAGACTTCGAAACCTTTTGGTATAATCTATGGCCAGGGATAAATTCAATTTTAGAAGCAGGAATGGAGAACGGTTAGTATTTACTTCAGTCCGACTAATAGCCCAGTATAGACCCCTCCCTCCAACACGTAACGAAAATTTTAAATTATTCTATTGGTTCAGTTAAACTACGTTTTGATGACGTTGCTGATGGGGGCGTCGAAAAATACGTAATTCCGTTTTGCCTCTATCTCTATGACCCGACTTTTCTTTCATACCCCCCATCCCGGGGAAGGGGGTCCGGGGCTTTGACGCGCGCCCACATTACTCTGTTCTCCATTCCTACTTCTAAAATTAAATCTATCCCTGCTATGGCAAAATAGAATGTATTGCAACACATGTCTCAATGAAATTTCTGGTCATTCGAATCAATAGAATCGTAAGTGGGCGTATGATCGAGTGGGCTATGACTTTCCTACTTGGAGAAGAGAGTGGGATGGAGACTTCATCTCTTTACCTATAAAGTAGCCTCTATAAACACATCTATGGCAACTACGTTCTCCGAGCATCCTCGCTGTTTCGGTATGGGGTAATACGGTACGAAAACGTCAAAGATGTCCATTATGTCATAAAAATAGAAACTACTCTCATACAAATACAATGGTGCTACGCGGCAGAACTTAATAATCAACTATGGAAGGGTAGTTGCGTCCGCAAGGTACTCCTGGAGACTTTCATTGCCGCACATGTCCCACCAACATTTTACTCCAGCCCACTATCTCCTCCAAGTTAACTCATTGAGCTTCCATGGAGCAATGAAAATGGGAGAAGTATTTGAGGCCACCAGTTAAAGACCGTTTCTGCAGAATCAAGGTCTGCAATTTTTATTGTTCCTTGATAGCGCTCATTCGCCTTGAAAAGTTCATATTTAGAATTGAATAATTCTCTCTTTGAAGCACTTTATTTAAAATTTCAAAAGGGAAATTAGGGAATGCTGGCCAGGCTGGGAAATAAGGATATTTTTTAAACTAGTCCTTTGGACCAGTGACCCCCTAGTGTCTGAAATCATTTACTGGTCTCCAGACTGGTCCCAGCCTTTGCTCTCCAATAGATTTGCAATTAATAAACTGGTCCCGAGGACCAGTAACCCCCACTTCTTGTATTAAAAAACTAGTCCAAGCAATTAATAAACTGGTTTTGGACCAGAGGAAGTGTGCTATTTCCCAGCCTGATGCTGGCAGCGTGCCGCCCTTGTACCGTCGTCTGCTACCGTGACTGCTACACAATTTAAACCGAAACTGGCCCCAACCTGAATGGGTTTTGAATTTTCGCATTCAATTTTAGTATTCTATAACTTACAGCCTTTCTGTCTTCCCTCTCAATTTATTTGGCAACATTGGGGGAATGATTTTCGTAAAAGATTTTGTTTGTATTTGATAAAATAGTTCTAGTTTGAAAAGTTACGTCTTTAGAGTCAGACATTTCGGAAATGAGTTTAATAAGTCTTCAAAGGGTGGCGCTTAAAGAGGTACTTGAGAAATTATCCGTGGTTTACACAGGAATTTTAAATTTCAAAAAACTGGACTTTGTTTATAGGAAATGGAGGCGAATGATTGTAACTGTGATCATTTAAGCAAAGATGATCAAATAAAGCAACTAAAAGCCAAGGTGAGTTTCAAAGCCTATAGCGTTTTGGCCAGTACAGCATGAGACATCCAATCTAGTATCCCTTTAAAGCGAGTCTCAGCTGTGACTGTGGTTTAGTATAAAAAAACGGCACCAGATGCTCCCATAGTCGAGGGGTGGAGTTGACTGACCCAATAAGCTTATCAAAGACTAGGTCTAGCTCCGCCCTTCAGGACGATTTCTGATTGGTTCCTGCCTTTGGCTACATAGAATTGGTGTGTAGAAGGTTAATCCTTGGATGAAGAATAGTTACACTTGGATATATCAGTCGACAAATTTTATGACCACAAATCAGACTTGTAAATAGGGGGTACCAGGGAGCCTGTGACACCCAAGAAAATTCACAGGACACCCTGAAAAAATATTTTTAGGGGGGTCGGGTACCACCCGGGTACCCTGAAAAATTTGGTGCGATGAGAACTCTCCCCCATAACTACAGACCAAAACAGCTCTCAAAAAAGGAAAAAAAATAAATTAGTTCAGCTAGCTAGCTAATTGGACCAAGTCATCTTGCGACTTATTGCCACTTATCTAACGCCTTTACAGTGCATGGAATTGACGAATAGGCCTGTAACTGATTCGCTGTAAAAGTGAGGTTACAGAGTGAAATAATGAGCTCAAAACCAATAATGATATGACTATTTACAAGTCTGCCACAAATGGCTTACGCGACCTTCGCGCCGCGAAGTGTGAAAATCTTGAAACTCCCGTAACAAACAAGAAACACGTGTTTAGTTTAGCCAAGGCCTAGGGTTATTTAAACATCAACTTTACTGGTTTCTTTTATTATAGAAGGTAATTATATTTAAAGTATAAAGTCACCTACTATAATAATTAGAAGAATAATAGTTCATCTTTAAAACTTCCATAATCATAAATCACCGCATAAACAAAAGCCACTGAAAACGATCTTAACCCTAACCGCCGTTTATTTTTCAAATTCAAACGGAATCAGAGCAGAAGACGTAACCAACGGAAACCACAGCCGGTAAAAACAGCTTGTCGCGTTACCAAATTTCGAACCCCTCTAATGCGCATCCGCGACCGCGGCCAGAAGCACACGTTATACTACGAGTGATATATCCAAGTGTAACTATTCTACATCCAAGGTTAATCAGTGTGTTAGGGGCGCCACAGTAGCTGATATTTGCTTTAAAGTATAAATCGCAATAGAAAAACCTTAAGTAAACCAATGTTTATTGGTGGGTGATTAGAATCACCATAAGCCTATCACACATCCCTCGACCATTTATAGCGTTATTAAAGGGCACCACAAAAGCCTTGTGGGAGCTCTATGCCCACACACACAAACTGCAGCCTTCCTTATAGTTCTTGCGAAGCTACCGCGCCCCCAAACCATGGATTAACTAACGCCAACTACATGTTCTGAATCATTCTTTGATTCCTCTCTTCATTCCCCCAATTTATTGAACCGAAACGGATGTAGATAGCGCCATCTCTCGGCAAAATAAATCGTTTTTTTCCCAATTTAGGCAGTATTTCAATTTTGACGTCATGGACCACGTGATATTTGGTCCAATTTTCTTATATAACTAACTGTTAAGGATAGTAGTTGCTGCTAGGGGGCGTTTGGAACATGCATGCCTTATCTTTTTGGGGGAACGAACTTTCCCTAGCATTAGTTAATCCATGCCCAAACCTCTGGTGGCGCCCTTGACGAAAAAACCCCTTCTGATCCCCCCTTTGTTGACGTCACTGGTTCCTCTGTTTTCTTTCTGGACACTTTAAAAGACATTCTGCGTATAAGAAAGTCCTATTTTGTAATGCAGTCTATTTTTTTCAGTGTAATGGTTTAATATCAAACATGAAAGAAGTGAGAATGACAATTTTATTTGCGATAAATGAGAAACTGGACGAAATTGAGCGGCTCAATGGGGTCATTAAGGAGTTGGAAAGCGAAATCAAGGATCTGATGGTTTGTAACATTCTTCATTTTCATTGTCGATGTGAAAGAGAATCGGGTTAAAAGTATTAGTTCAATTATTGTTAACTGTTTATAACGTAGGAGGAAAGTGGAATACACGAAAGAGCCAACATTGAACGCGTGAAATCAGAACCTGTTGAAAATGATTTAGGACTGAATGAACAGGAATTATCTCATCCTGTTCTGATAAATCAACAAACAGAAGAACAAATACAAAGGTATATAAAGCAAAAAACCAATGAGAACTTGTCAACGAGGGCGGAGCTAAAACTAGCCTTTGCTTATGCTAAGCTTAGCAGGCCTGTCAACTCCACCCCTCGACTATGGGAGCATCTAGTGTCATTTGTTTAAACTAAACCATAGCCTACTCTCGGCTATGGTTAAGTTTAAGCTCAAGCATAATTTTTTATTTGACTGACTAATTCGCGTCCATAAAACTTGATTCGTTAAGCCTTGCCACGAGAATCGTGAATAAAATCAGAAGTATATAAAGCTTCGAGGGAGAAGTGGGGTAATTGTAACATGATTCTTCCCAACATATCATTTTATATTTGGAGCAAGGTTACTATTAAACCAAATCACAAATGCGTTAAATAGTTCCCTCATTATTACTCTATTGGCGCTTAACTATTTGCCAAGGCGCATGCGCTTGTGGTCATTTTTGTCCCATCCACGTCAAGACAATCACGGTTTGTGCAGAGTTCATTGCTGAGGATTTAGCAAATACCAAACAGTTATAGAATTCACCCCACGTTGTGATGCCCATCTGAAGTTTGTTGAGCAGGAAAGCAAATGTTCAAAAAGGGGTCCTTGGCCTGGGAAGAATCATGTTACATATAACTGAAGAGTGTCATCCTTTTTCTATTATCCCCTTCTGATAAAATGTATTAATCTTTTATTACTGTTGCTTCATCAGTTTTGACGATTTTTTATTTGGATAGTTCGCAAAGTATACCAGCTGAGATTACCAACAACATTTACCAAAGTCTGCTTAAAGTGGAAGCCACAAACCTCGAGCAATTTGGGATAGGTATGGTGTCACATTATCGTAATTCTGACACGCAACCTGATGTAGTTCCAGTTTGATGAAACTATTAGGGTTATTTTTTCGTTTTGATCATCAAGGTTCGTTGGTAAAAGCCGAAGGTGCTTGCAATATTGAAGGCACGCTGACTGAAGAAGACATTAAGGAAGAATCACCTGAATGTGACGCGGAGATTGGCAAAGGAGACACGTCCCAAACTAAAACTACCTCAAAAAATGCGCGTTTTACAACGCGAATTATGAAACTATGTATTCCTAAACTCAAATGCCGTGACGGTGTTCCTTTACTTAACCTTGAGGGCGAAGCGCAGTTCGAAATGTCTCCTGTCCCAAGGACAGATTCGCCTCCCGAGAACAATCTTAGCGTTAACAATTCTTATCCCAAATCACGAATTTCTTCGACCAAGAGAGGAAATGAGAGAATAGCAACTCGATCCAAGAAATTGTGCCTTGAAAAACATGGGGAATTGTCGTCGCTTGACGCAGATAAGGAAAGCAATTCTCTAGAAGAAGCTCTAGAGAAGAATCTTGATGATAACCAGTCCAAAAACACCTTGACCGATTCAAAGAAAACTGATAATAGACAAAATCAAACTATGAAACTGTGCTTGCCAAGCGATTTACCAAAAGAACCGATTGAAGTTGAAGATAATACTTCAGTGTCCAGCTCTGATACACCCGAAAGTAGCTCGTCAAGTAGTTCCGAAAGTAATACAACTTCTGCCAGTTCGGAAATTGGTAAGTCATTTTACGCTTAGGGTCAGCAACGATTTTCGGGACTGGAACATAAGACTCAAAAATCGTCAAAATTGAGCCACTTACAGTAGAATTTAGAAACCTCACAAAAAACAGAGGATGTTTCGAAATTTTCTAGTGGTAGTTCCCCTAACAGGTTTTTTAACCCCGTCCTTTCTAACCCTGACTACTTTCTGTCATCCCTGGATTTTTCAACCTCATCCTCAATCTTTAGCATGTTAAATCTTAAGTTTCTAAAAATTTTGTCTCATTTAAATTAATACGTTTTTTAACTTTAAATTTAAACGGAAAATTGTCCCTGCGAAGAATATCAAGCTCAAAACTTGGTTACCTAAATTCAGCGGTTGAGCCTGAGCTCCGTGGCCACCGGACGAGAAAAAATACCCTTTTAAAAATGCAGGTACCCGGCCGTCCTTGGTGTCTTAAGGAGCCCAAGCAAACGTTGCTCAGATTGATAAGACCTTAGTGCTTTACTCCCAATGGTCTTTGAAACTGTGAATTGTTTCATCTAAAGAATATTTTAGAGACCCTACTCCGTCTTTATAGCAGTTCTCGAATATTTGTGATTGGTTAATCGGTTCTTCAGAATAATTGTCCTTCGCGTGCTAGGAGGTTCTATATGAGGCGTTGCGAATATATCGTGTAGCTCACCTATGGCCCAAGATGCATACTTTGTGTGTGAAGCCTTACCGCTTTTGGTCTTACTGATAATGAAAGATGAAACGATCTATTATTGAAAATGTAATGGACACAATTTGTAATGCATTGAAAATTACTTAATGTGTGGGGAAACAAGGATTTTAAAGAGAAAATGGTGTTAAGGTAAACATCCTTGGGATTTGGGTTGAGCCTTTCGGAAAAATAATGTTATAGTCGTTGCAAACTATCCAAGACGATTTCATGTGACTCAATTGTTGCAATAAGTAAATCACGATTTTGTCACATACACCGCTTACGCCTCGGAGAAGTGGCCATCATATCCTAAAATTATGATGATATCCGACTTATCGTAAATTTTCCACTTTCTCTACAGTTATATTCAGTTCATAAGGGTAACGCCAGGCCAAATGCTTAATTTGGAGTTGGGTTTTAACGAATTGCAGTTACTTGCATTTTAACTTGGTCACCTAGAACCAAAAAAAAGAGGAGAGGACATTATAACGCCTTTCAATAACGGCAGTCATATCATTTTTCTTCCAATTTATTTTATCAGCATATATATATTGCAATAGACTAAAACCTTAAATATTTTCTTAATAATTAACAACCATTAGTTTCCACTTTCTGATAAGTAAAATCTTCGGAGATAGTCATATCGATTCGGAGCGGTATTAATTTTGTTTTCCGAACTTGTTTTCCTTAACTTTGTGTCATTTTAGTCCTCGGCATGACCGGTTTTATCAAGTGCTATTGAACATAGTAACGTGTTTGATTCAAATTGTAAGGAAGTTTCAGTTTGTTTGCTTTCTGAAGGGAAAATCCGAGAAGCAGCGTTCAACTCTTTGCAAATATCTCCTGACTATAAAATTGATCTTGAACGTCACATTACAAATGGTACTGAAGAAAAACGCTTCAAACGTGATCAGTGTGACTATACTAGCTCCGAGAATGGTTCTTTGATCAGACGTGAACATGATTTAACTGCTCTGAGATCGACCTTGTTTGGCTTTCATCTTCCAAAAATCGCGAATGTGGGAGACACAGACTCCCTGCCGGAAAATCAGGCCGAAAAATTCCGCTTTAAAGTTAGATGAAAACTAATCTTGGGCAAAAAGCCGCTAATCTATGCTAATTTTCAGTCGTTGTGGTTGTAACATATTTATATGTATTGGACGAAACGTTCACACTTTTTATGTTATTTTCAAGATTCTCCAAAATTTGAACTGTAGCACTTGAATAATGACACAAACCCTTACAATGCTCCCTTTCCCAAGGATCTTCACTCTTATCTTATCATCACTGGTGCTTATTTCGACCCAAAATACTTTGGCAATAGAGAGGGGGTGCCCGAATAAATTGGAAATTGGTAACGATTTGAACGTCCATCAGCGCATTCACAGTGGTGAAAAACCCTTCAAATGTGATCAGTGTGACTATGCTACTGCCCGTAAGTGTACTTTAATCGCACATCAATGCATTCATAGCGGTGAAAAACCCTTCAAATGTGATCAATGTGAATATGCCAGCTCGCAGAGCTGTCATTTGAACGTCCATCAACGCATTCACCGTGGTGAAAAACCATTCAAATGTGATTAGTGTAATTAGGCCAGCACGCACGAGAGTAGTTTAATAATATATCAACGAGTTCACAGCACTTGGTGAAAAACCCTTCAAATGTGATCAGTGTGACTTTGGAAGCACTCGGAAGAGTAGCTTGATTGCACATAAACACATTCATAGGATAGGTACATATCGGGCTGTTTAACAAAGTTTCTTTGGATAATGTAATGTGCATTGCACATTAATGTTTAATTACAATTGTCTGCAAAGATTTAACGGCTCGGGCCGGATCGAAATTAAAATTCACACTAAGGCATAAAGCAGACTGTGCGTTGTCTCTAAATAGAGATTCAGATGGTTCTATAAGTTTGATTAATCGAATCAGGGGGAAAGCTTCCATTCCCGCTCCTTGATCGAACCCGGTGACATCACTGCAAATATATTCAACCGTCATAGGTTTGTGCACCTCCTAGGTTCACGTGGAATATCATTGAAACAAATAATATAGAATCTGTTTATAAGTCTATTTTTATTACCATAGAATATTTTTTTCCCACAATTTCAAAGCATATATTAGGTTAGGAATCATCAAAATTGTCGCTAAGCTTAACTTTACCCTTGACTTCATGCTTGTGTTTTTTCACTTCTTAGTAGGTGTTATCATGCACCTACAGAGGTTTAATGGCAGAATATGGCTGTTCATATTGTCACGTATATTTTATTATACGTTTATTATGGGGAAGTTTGCATTCTGTATTACGCGAGTGTCTAACGTGGGATCAAGTTTGAATCTTCCACGTTCTCAACGCGTATATTAGGTTTGGTAAGGTCAAACCTTTGGAAACCGCTATTTCGACTCGGACATCGGTTATTGTTTCTGAACTTGTTTTGTTTGCGCCTTTGTGTCTTTTTAAGCCTAAGCATAACCAAAAGTAGATAGGGGGGAAAGTAAAGCACTTGGAAGATCCCCCGCGCCATGAAAACCTAGAAACCCCCTTTCCTCTCTCACACAGTTCCTACCCCCTCGCGTAGGAGAGGCATTGCACATTGCCAGTGCCTATTTGCAACTGAAAAATAGTTCTGTAAACAGTTTTAAAAGGACTCCTACTAGCTAAGGCTTAACAAGATTGCATACGGATATACGGACGATACTGGAAGTAGATTAGTAGAATTAGAATATTTAACTGTATGAAAGGTAATGGATCCATGAATGAACTGTTATATGATATGATTTGCCAGTGTGATCTTCTTAAGTCAAAACATGAAGAAGATAGTGGTGGTTATTCTGCATTTCTTTTTGCCTGGACTAGGTGGATTAGTCAACTAAAATGGGCCCGACCCTGTAATTATATGTGACATAGGGAAATACAAAAATTAAAGGATAAAAATCAGCGCCCGAATTTTTAAACGATGTAACACTTGGTCGATTTAAATTTTCCTTTAGAGCAGATAATTTCACCGGCTACTGTCCCGGGGCGCTGCCGTCGCTATGAAGTACCTCTCAAAAAAAATCGATAAGGGGTTGGGGTGTTTTCTCAAACGTCATTGGCTAACTCGCATAGGGGGTAAGGGAGAGGAGAGAGAGCTTCTAAACTTAGAGGAAACCCACAGTCAAAGGTGGGGGACCATCCTCGAGCTTTACTTTCCCCCTATCTACTTTTGGCATAACCTGTTATTCAATTGCCTTTGAACATTGAAATGTTTGTGATGCGAGTTGTTTGATATCATATGAGATTTTAATCTATTTCCTTTCTGTAGGAAAATCCAAGAAAAAATGTTCAACTCGATACAAATGTTCACCTGAAAATGAAAGGGAGCTTGAACTTGACATTCGAAAGGATATCAAAGAAAAACGCTTCAAATGTGATCAGTGTGGCTACGCTAGTACGTGGAAGTCTCAGTTGATCGAACATCAGGGCATTCACAGTGGTGAAAAACCCTTCAAATGTGATCGGTGTGATTATGCAAGTGCGTGGAAGAGTGATTTGATCACTCATCAGCGCATTCACAGTGGTGAAAAACCCTTCAAATGCGTTCAGTGTGATTATAAAGGCACACGGAAGAGTAATTTGATCACTCATCAACGCATTCACAGAGGTGAAAAACCCTTCAAATGTGATCAGTGTGGCTATGCATGTACGTGGAAGAATCGCTTGATCAGACATCAACGCATTCACAGTGGTGAAAAACGCTTCAAATGTGATCAGTGTGGCTATGCAAGTACGTGGAAGAATTGCTTGATCAGACATCAACGCATTCACAGTGGTGAAAAATTCTTCAAATGCGATCAGTGTGACTATGCAAGCACTCAGAAGCCTCATTTGATCGAACATCAATGCATTCACAGTGGTGAAAAACCCTTCAAATGTGATCAGTGTGACTATGCAAGTGCGACGAAGAGTAGTTTGATCAGACATCAACGCATTCACAGTGGTGCAAAATTCTTCAAATGCGATCAGTGTGATTTTAAAGGCACACGGAAGAGTAATTTGATCACTCGTGTACGCATTCACGGTGGTGAAAAACTCTTCAAATGTGATCAGTGTGACTATGTAAGTACGCGGAAGTAAGATTTGAACAAACATCAACGCATTCACAGTGGTGACAAACCCTTCAAATGTGATCAGTGTGACTTTGCAAGCACGCACAAGGGTAATTTGGTCGCTCATCAACGAATACATAGCGGCGAAAAACCCTTCAATTGTGCTAGGTGCGACTATATATGTACACAGAAGCATAATTTGATCAAACATCAACGCATTCATAGCGTTGAAAAAACTCTTCATATGTGATCAGTGTGATTATGGCAGCACGCAGAAGATTAGTTTGATCAGACATCGACGTTATAATCACATGGACTAATAAAATAGATTGTAGTTAAGCATACTAAGCATACTAAGCGTGATTGTCGTGGCGCGTGGTCGCGTGTTTTTTCGCTCGCGCTATTTTTAAATTCTTGTAAATTTCAGTTTTTAGACTCTTATTTTAGGCTTAGCGCTTTTCGACAGTTTTTTTTCCAAATTCTTATTTTACTACCGTTTTCGACACTTCTCGTTGTTACTAAATTTGCTGAGTGGACAAGTGGCTTTTGGAAATGCTGCCTCCAATCTTCCCTGAGGTCTTCAAGGCGTATTTTACTGGTACACGGACGGGTTACTGTGTTCGAATTCTTGGGTTGGTCACACTCTCTCTACTATACGCTCATTTATATGGTGACGTGGACTTCAGTTTCTCAGTTCAGCGTTTGGACACCAGCTACTTCTACGCACCCTTTGTTACGTACTCCACTGCGGACTCTTTTGGTCACATACGCTCGACCCATCGTTTTCGTTCGCTTCCGTCTACACTTGCCCTACTGGATGTGGTTTCTGAAGTTTCGCCACTAATGGCAGTGCGCTTTAACCATTTGATATCTTGCGGTGACGTGGAACTGAATCCTGGTCCGATCTTGACTATGAGGTGGCCTTGTGGGCATTGCCAGAAACCTGTTACTGACAATCAATTGGCTTTTTTCTGCGAGGGCGACCTTTGTCAACGATGGTTTCACATGAAATGTGTGTCCATGCGCCGTGCGGAATACGATCGTCTCGGATCATCCGACGAGCCCTATTTATGTCCCACCTGTTCTCTACCGGCTCTCTCTGACTCATTTTTTGCTGCGCAAGATGCACCGTCCCTGGATCATTCTGCGTCCTCTACAAGGCTCCCTAGACGCTCGAGACATGTTTCTTACTTCCATGCCAATGTTCGCAGCCTGCGCTCAAAGATTAAGGATCTGTCTCTCCTGAACTCATCTCAATATGATGTCATCGGTCTAACGGAAACATGGCTTGACCCTTCTGTTCTGGATTCCGAGATACTACCCCCTGAATATGTCACTTTCCGGAAGGATCGTCCTACACGCGGCGGTGGTGTATTACTGGCCTTGCATGAAACTCTACATCCGGTTCGCATTGAGCTTCCTGCTGAACTCCAGACCTCTGAAGATGGGACTCCTATTGAAGCGGTGTTTGCGACCTTTACCTGTGGCTCTCGCTCAGCTGTGCTTGGTTGCGTCTATCGTCCGCCGAATTCTTCAATGGCTTATATGGTTACGCTTTGCGAACTTTTTGGACACCTACATGAAACACTTCCGCCGCATGACGTTTTTCTTTTGATGGGAGACTTTAACGTACACATCTCATGGTTGGATCCGTCTCCGAGAACTGCGGATGAAGAGTTATTTTGCGACACTGTCCTTGGCCTTGGGCTTCAACAAACTGTACTCACTCCCACCCGTGGCAACAATTTTTTGGACCTGGTTTTTATTAACGACGAAAGATTCCTGCACGAGACTTTCACTACTGCCAATCTGCCAGGTTGCGACCATTATGCGGTCACTGGCGCTCTCAAGATGCCGCGTCGCTTTACCCAACGCGTTAACCGTTCGGTCCTGAACTACAAAGATTTGGTCTTGGAGGACCTTCTTAATATGATTCGTCACGCCCCTTTTGACTTGGCCTTCTCTCCTAGCTATAACATTGATGAGACCTGGGAACTTTGGTTAGATATTTTTTGGGCCACTGTAAGGGATAACATCAAGTCAACTGCCATACGGGGCAGAAAGCGTTCGCCTTGGATCTCTAAAGAACTCGTTCATCTGAGTCATAAAAAAAACTCTTTATAATAAGGCCCGGAAGTCCAATAAGGATTCAGACTGGAATAAATATAGACAGTTCAGTAATGTTCTACGTTCAACGACACGTGAGGCTTATGACAAGTTCGTTGGGACCTTGCACGATACTCTGGCAACGTATCCTAAACGCTTTTGGAGCTTTGTGAGTTCAAGATCTCTTTTACCACCGCCTTCGTCCTTTGAGGTACCTAATGGGGTGCTGTCTTGCCCTTGCGCCATCGCCGCTGCTTTCGGAAATTATTTTTATGACAGCTTCCGTCCTCCGGATCAGGAGCTGACCTTACCACTCCTTCGTCAGCCTGAACTTCAATTCACCTTCGATCGCGTTGATTCCTCTGATGTCGCCTGTGCCTTGACTCGCTTAAAACCTGGTTCCGCCTGCGGTCCGGATGGTATAACACCACGTCTATTGCAGTTGATGGCTCCTGCGATTATTGGTCCGCTGACTAAACTCTTTAACTACTCGCTGGAGACATCGTCCCTGCCCTCAGGATGGAAATTGGCCAATGTGGTCCCGGTTTTTAAGGGTTCTGGAAAACGGAATGATATAACAAACTACCGCCCTATTTCTCTTACATCCGTCGTTGGGAAGGTCCTGGAATCGATCATAGCCGAGAAACTAAATTTATTCCTCGAAGACAACTCTCTGCTGCCTTCATCACAGTTTGGATTCAGGACTGGTCGATCGTGCATGCAGCAACTCTTACAATCATTTCACCAATGGTCGTCTTTCCTTGATGAGAGGGGTCCTCTAGATGTTCATGTTGTCTCCTTCGACTGGTCGAAGGCTTTTGACTCGGTGTGCCACAAGCGACTCTTGTACAAGCTTGAACGTATTGGAGTTTCGGGACCTGTTCTTTTCTGGTTTCGGAACTTCCTGTCCAACCGCTTTCAACGCGTGATTTATCGAGGAGAGTTCAGTTCCTACCGCCATGTTCTATCTGGAGTTCCACAAGGCTCGGTTCTCGCACCATTGCTTTTCAACGTGTTTGTGGCCGACCTACCGTCCGTTTTATCTGAACGATGTTCCATCTATCAATATGCGGATGACAGTTACATTTCTCAGGACATACGCGAGGCATCCGACCGGTCTGATTTGCAGGAAAATATCGATCGAGTTTATCAATGGGGTGTTGCCAACAACATTTCGCTTAATATCCGGAAATGTAATTTCATGGTTCTGACTAGAAGAAAATGTCTAGATGACGTTTCCTATCGGATCAACGACACTCCAATGTCGCGTGTTGTCTTCATGCGGCTACTTGGAGTCAGGGTCAGCTGCGACCTAGGCTGGGCTTCTCATGTCGCCTTTTCTGCTAACCGTGCCAAACGTTTGTGTGGATTAATTCGTAGAACGACTGGCTACTCCAGGGCGTCCCTAACCCTCTACCGCTCGATGTGTCTACCTGTTTTGGAGTTTGCATCCCCGGTTTGGAATCCTTACCTGAAGAAAGATATTTCTACCTTAGAAGGTGTTCAACGGCGTTTCACAAGCTTCATTCTGAAGTCTCCCAAACCGCATAAAATCAATCATATACCATATGTAGACAGACTGCGCGCCTTACATCTTTTGCCACTGTCCGTTCGTCGTGATGTTTGCGATTTGGTTACACTAGTCCGCCTTGCCACTTCACCTACCTTCCACCTACACGAATTTATGACCTTGAACCCGAGACACGTCATTCCAACGTTCTCAATAAAGTATGCGCGATGCCTTGCCTTGAAGAACTCATTCTTCTACAGAAGCGCTAGTGCTTGGAACGCGTTACCTGAAAACCTCAGATCAGACGCTACTCATTCATCGATTTTACAGTTTCGGTCTTTAATTTCGAAATTTTTGCAAGATGCCTGGGTTTATGATTTTACTTCAAATTAATTAACTTTCATTAATTTTATCTTTTTAGCCATATCGTAGTATACGATAGGCTCGTAGTTTGACCCGAGCCGTCCGTAGTAGTAGTAGTAGTAGTAGTAGTAGTAGTAGTGGCCGGGGTTGTCGCTTCGTTATCGTCAGATTTTAGCTTAAAAGGAACTTTATATTACCACAACCCACCCATAGGGGTTACTGGGCTCGGTTAGAGATTTAATTTTAATTAAAACTTTTTCAGGTCAGACCCGGGAATCGAACCCGGGTCGCTGGCGTAGTAAACAGCCACTCTACCAATGAACCATGGAGACTTGATAGAAACTCCGAGTTTTTTATTATTTATTCTTAACTCTAAAATGTCGGGGTGATCTGTGGGGTCGGAAACTTTTGAATTTTTATCTGTGGAGTCGGATACTTATGAATTTGTATGTTTGGGGTTTTTATATTTATTTTCTTTTTATGTATGTGCTAATTAAATAGATAACGATTTTCCCCGTTTTTCGTTCTCGTTCGGTAGCTATCGTCATCTATGTTATGTTTGACTGGAACGTTTTGGCGGTTAATGCAAATGTGGGTTTAGATAGAGCTAACATAGTGTTAAATGAGCGTTATGCGTTTGATCATTTTAGCATTGCTAAAGGTAATTCGAGGGGATAATCACTAAAATGCGTAATCACTATAACTAAACTTTCTCTTTCAAAGGTTTCTGGGCATAAGTCCTTGTTAGAAATTTATAAGATGCGATAAGTGTGCATCGGCATAAGTCTATGTTGTAAACTCATCGAGGGGATTATCACTAAAAACTATCTGTTCTTCGATTCGCCGGAATATTAGAATTACAGCATAAGTAAATTTATACGGTTATAATTTAATCACTGTTTAGAGTAGGGAATCGAGGGGCTATTCACTCTGATTTTATGCACGGTAAATCATTTAAGCATTGAAAAAGATAGCGCTATTCACTCATTAGGGTAACGTATAGAGGGGTTATCCACTCATTAGGGTAGGGTATAGAGGGGCTATTCACTCGTACGATATGGCTACTATTACGAGCCCTTGGGCCGTCTTGTTTATATTTATATATGCGCATTAAGTGTTTTTGTATTGTCCCGGTAACCACCATGAATAGGCTTTGCCTCTGTGGTTGCCTGCGGTTTTCTCGCTAAATAAATATTATTATTATTATTATTATACTCAGCAATTTAAAACTTGGAAAGAACCATTTCAAAATGTGTTAATTGCGCAACGTGTTTTCATTTTCGTTTCACACATTACCGTTCTTGACAACTGTAGTAGATGCTCACTAACAAAATGTTTTCGATCATAGAAAAACCTATCCTGACAGAATAGTCACAGGGCAGGCTACACGGTTTTACAAAATTGTGGAATGTAACAAGCCTAATGATAATCTAATTAATAACTTAGAGTCTGATATAATTTCATTGAAATCAATTTTGGAAAAACGTAACCTCATTTTTAACGAAACTAAAACTGTATTTATGATATTAGAACCAAAGAAATTTCAAGGTATGACAACTGAAAAAACCAAGCTCGGGTCTTTAGGTATCAAACGTGTCAGCTCATATTGTTATATAGGGACGAAAATTGATGATAGGTTCACATTTATGGATCATATCAGAAGTAAATAGCTATTTACTTCTGATCATATTGATTATACCCTTAATAAGGCCAACAAAAGATTATGGCTTGTCAACCCATTATATAAATGTCTTAATATTCATAGCAGAATCATCTTGCACAAGGCAATTATCCAGCCCATATTTAATTTCAGTGATATATTTTATAATGTGGGATCTAAGAAACATCTAAAAAGATTACAAGTAATTCATAATAAATGTACAAAAACATTGTTGCAAAGAGGGAAGAGGTCTTCTGCCACAGAGGCTAGAAATCATCTAGGTTGGATGACTCTGCTGCAAGAATATAAAATAAACTTGTTGATACTAATGCATAAGATATATTACAAAAAAGCCCCAGCCTATATTTTGGACATGTTTGAAACTGTGACAAATACATACAGTACACGTGCCTGTCACACCTCTTTCGTTTTACCAACAAAAATATCGAGCCTTAGTAAAAAAAGTGTTAAAACTAGAGGTATTATGCTATGGAGCTTATTACCAAACAGTATTAAGAGTGTTGATTCCCCAAAACAATTTAAACAAGACATTAGGGCATTTATTTGTAATGCAAGCACTTGACTCTGCATTGACTTTATTCTGATTTTAATTTAAACCAACTGGACTCCTTTGTAAATCAGGAACGTTTTGTAACTGAAAGGAATATCCAAAATAAAAAAGCTTTAAATAATAATAATAATAATAATAATAACTTCTTTTAACGGAAAACTGGTAGTAATACGATGTTTGTGTTAGTTATTTATAAAACCTTCACGACAATATTTAATGTAACCTTTTTTTTTTAAATATAATTAACAATATTTAATATGACAAATGGTGTATCAGTAATTATATCTTCGCTATTAAAGAATGATATTTTTACCATAATAATTGATTAATCGTAATTTGCTTCTTTCCTTACTTTAACTTCGTCATCACTTCTGGTGCTATTTGGTTTCAGCAGAAACAGGAGAGACAGCAAAATTGTCGCTAAGCTTAACTTTACCGTTGAATTCATGGTTGCGTTTTTTCACTTCTTAGTAGGTGTTATCATGCACCTACAGAGGTTTAATGGCAGAACATGGCTGTTCATATTGTCACGTATATTTTATTGTACGTTTATAATGGGGAAGTTTGCATTCTGAATTACGCGAGTGTCTAACGTGGGATCAAGTTTGAATCTTCCACGTTCTCAACGCGTATATTAGATTTGGTAAGGTCAAATCTTTGGAAACCGCTGTTTCGACTCGGACATCGATTATTGTTTCTGAACTTGTTTTGTTTGCCTTTGTGTCTTTTTAAGCCCAAGCATAACCTGTTATATCAATTGCCTTTGAACATTGAAATGTTTGTGACGCGAGTTGTTTGATATCATATGAGATTTTAATCTATTTCACCCTTCAAGTGTGATCAGTGTGACTATGGATCCACGCAGAAGATTAATTTGATCAAACATCAACGCATTCATAGCGGTGAAAAACCGTTCAAATGTCATCAGTGTGACTTTGCAAGTACGCAGAAGAGTACATTGATCACACATGAACTTATTCACAGTGATGAAAAACCCTTCAAATGTCATCAGTGTGACTATGCATGTAAGCGGAAATATGTTTTGATCACACATCAACGCGTTCATAGCGGTGAAAAACCCTTCAAGTGTGAACAGTGTGACTATGGTAGCAAGAACAGGAGTAGTTTGATCAAACACAAACGCATTCACAGCGGCGAAAAACTCTTCAGATGTAATCAGTGTGACTTTGCAAGCACGCGAAAGGATAATTTGATCGTGCATCAACTCATTCATAGCGACGGAAAACTCTTCAAATGTACTCGTTGTGACTATAAATGTACACAGAAGATTAGTTTGATCGCACATCAACGCATTCACAAAGGTGAAAAACCCTTCAAATGTGATCTGTGTGACTATGCAAGTACGTGGAAGAATGCTTTGAAAAGACATCAACTCATTCACAGTGGTGAAAGTCAAATGTGATCATTGTGATTATGGCAGCGCACGGAAGAGCTATTTAATCCGACATTAACGTAGTAATCACTAGGAATAATAAAATGGATTATAGTTAAGGATACTCAGCAAACTTGGAAAGAACATTTACTAAATGTATTGTACGACAAAATGTTTTTATTTTCTGAATAAATATTGTTCTTTACAATTGTATTAGGTAATCTCTAAGAAAACTTTCCATTCTTAGAAATGATGTAAGCACCCTTATTTACCGAATAATTACCATGCCGGCTCTATGGTTGTGTGCTTTAAATATACTGCAGTATATTAAAATGGCGGCCGGAACTAACCAAATGTCTTAACGGTCAACGCCGAACCTTTTTTCTAAAAGTAGTAATAATAATATGATTTTGCTAGTTATTCATAAAACCATTACGAACTGATAGTAAAATTTATTTGTAACAATATTGTCTCAAAGGCTTTATTTAACATCAATTAATATTACAACTGAAATTACAGTAATTATATCTTCCCTTACCGTAATAATTGACTTATTTTATTGGTCATCTCCCTTTTAAATTTCTCCAAGGTATTATTTAGTTTCGTTGCTTCCATGGCAAAACTGACCCTCATACCGGAAAGTTGTTTCAATTACGTTCAATATTTTTCTCAATTCTTGCCAATCTCTTCTCAAATTTTTTCATAACCTTTTCCTGGTGATTTTGGATACGTTTTTCGAATAGTTCCAAGCGCTTTTCCAAACGTTTGAGCTTTTCTTCTTTCGAACGATTTCCATTTTTGCCACCAGACTCCTCGGAACTTTCATTACCACTTAAATTGTCTTAAGTTTCTACAGGTTTTGACGTAGTACTCGCTAAATGTCCTAGATCGTCATTTGCTTCTTTAATTACTTGAACTTCGTCATCAGCTCTGGTAGTAGATGGTTTCAAAAGAATCAAGAGAGACAGGAAAATTGACGCTAACCCTAACTTTCCCTCTGAATTCATGCTCTTTCTTTTTCAGTACTTAGTAGGTGTATCACGTAGAGGTTTAATGGCTGAATATTACTGTTTGTTCATATTGTCACGTATATTTTATCATACGTTTATTAGGATAAGTTTGCATTCTGTATAATGGCTTAGGACCGTTTCAGAGATGAAATTTTAATCTAAACAAAGCTGTCTGGTTTAGAGTGGTTTGATTGAGTTGCACGAGGTACTGTTTGGAACGTTTCCGTGTCTGTCTGTCTTTTATTACACTAGAGCGCGTTCGCAGATTGCATATGGAAGTAGAAGTGTTCACGTTTTCCGATGGTTGATAAAAATTGTATTTCACCATGTTAATTTTTCTACTTGAGTACCAATCCACACTATTCCTTCATCTGCCTAGTCTCTCGTACATTCCACATAAACCGAATCTGTTGCATTGGCTTCTGAATCCACCACCTTCTGGCGTCCATCTACTTCGTATATTTGAGATAAGCTTCTACTTCATCACCATCGTTAGGGGTACTAGGAACGTCTAGCCTCCAAGGGGCGGGGCTTACGCAAAATGTTCACGGAATTTCGCTATTCATCATCAAATGATTGCCTGCAAGTCTGCAACTCCATTATAATCGTTAGGGGTAAGATTACGGCAACTGTCTAACCACCACACGGAGGAACTTGCGACAAATTTCGCGCATCTGTTCTTATCATGCTCTTTAATGATTCATAACTATTATGAACCTCGTATTTTTGGTATTAAATCAGTCCTACATACTTCAACATAAGTTTCATCTTGGAATAAGTTCTGATGAACCTGTCTTAAAACTATTGAATGAAAATTAATTTGAGAGCAAAGAAAAGTTGAAAGTACAACCTTTCTGTTTTCGAGCCAAGGTTTCCCCTCCATTTACATTGATCTTGTCCCCTTTTTGTTGATATGCTCGTTTACTCATCGGCTAAGGCCTTAATCAACACTGTTTCAACACAAGGTTAGTGGAAAAAGCAAAAATTGCTATAATGGTTTCAACACACCTTTTTTATTCTGTAACACTGCGTTTTCGTACGCACTACTATGAAGTTCGCTTGAACGTTATTGTTTTTAAGCTGTTTGCCTATAGCAAAAAAGCTTTATACGGCGACCCCTAGAAGCAGGCTTGCTGGAAGGCAGGCTGGCTGTTTCGCGTTCGCGTTCATTTTCGTAAATTTAAATTTCGCGGCAGAGCTCGCCGGAATTTGATTCTCCACCGCACTAGCGACATCTATACTAAATTCGATCATATTTTCGACGAGAAAATGCTGACACTCGGAGGCAGCGGGATTCGAACTTACGAGTGAGTGACGACGCCGGTGTGGGGTGCGGATACTCAACGTCTGCGCCACTACGGATTGTTGTTAAGCTATCGATATTTTTCCTATACCTTTCCACGCCTTGCTTATTGGTAGCGGGAATCCCTAATTTCGGGTTTTGTTAAAGACAATATCACACTGCAAACAGCGTTAATATGCCTTGGGGCATATCTTGTTTTGATATTAAATTGTAAATGATGTTTGTGATTTTATTACCTCTCCGAGGGACGATGCCTCACGGAGAGGTAATGCACTGATCGTGTCTGTGTGTGTGTCTGTCTGTCTGTCTGTCTGTCAGACCCCACGTGACCGCGTTCGCAGTTTACAGTCACGGAAATGGCTCCTCTACTTGAGTTCTCACACCACCATCTTCTGGTCTTTGTCCATCCCACACGGACACCAGTCTGTACTTACCGGCTTCTAATCACCATCATCTTTTGATCTTCGTCCATCCCACATGGACACTAGTCTGTACATACTGGCTTCTAATCAGCACCATCTTCTGGTCTTCGTCCATTCCACTTGGACACCAGTCTGTACATACTGGCTTCTAATCACCACCATCTTCTGGTCTTTGTCCATCCCACTTGGACACAAATCTGTACATTCTGGCTTCTAAACACCACCATCTACCGGTCTTCCGTCTATTCCACATAGACACCAATCTGTCTCATTGGCTTCTACTCCATTATCATCGTTTGGTTTTAGGATATACGCGGCGATCAGCTAGGGTTACGAGAAACGTCTAGCCTCCCTAAGGTGGGATCGCCACCAAAGGTTTTCGCAATTGCGCTTTTTCCTTACTATTATAATGGAAACGAATCGTATATATACCCCAAAAATTACAGTAATTATATCTTCCCTTACCGTAATAATTGACTTATTTTATTGGTCATCTCCCTTTTAAATTTCTCCAAGGTATTATTTAGTTTCGTTGCTTCCATGGCAAAACTGACCCTCATACCGGAAAGTTGTTTCAATTACGTTCAATATTTTTCTCAATTCTTGCCAATCTCTTCTCAAATTTTTTCATAACCTTTTCCTGGTGATTTTGGATACGTTTTTCGAATAGTTCCAAGCGCTTTTCCAAACGTTTGAGCTTTTCTTCTTTCGAACGATTTCCATTTTTGCCACCAGACTCCTCGGAACTTTCATTACCACTTAAATTGTCTTAAGTTTCTACAGGTTTTGACGTAGTACTCGCTAAATGTCCTAGATCGTCATTTGCTTCTTTAATTACTTGAACTTCGTCATCAGCTCTGGTAGTAGATGGTTTCAAAAGAATCAAGAGAGACAGGAAAATTGACGCTAACCCTAACTTTCCCTCTGAATTCATGCTCTTTCTTTTTCAGTACTTAGTAGGTGTATCACGTAGAGGTTTAATGGCTGAATATTACTGTTTGTTCATATTGTCACGTATATTTTATCATACGTTTATTAGGATAAGTTTGCATTCTGTATAATGGCTTAGGACCGTTTCAGAGATGAAATTTTAATCTAAACAAAGCTGTCTGGTTTAGAGTGGTTTGATTGAGTTGCACGAGGTACTGTTTGGAACGTTTCCGTGTCTGTCTGTCTTTTATTACACTAGAGCGCGTTCGCAGATTGCATATGGAAGTAGAAGTGTTCACGTTTTCCGATGGTTGATAAAAATTGTATTTCACCATGTTAATTTTTCTACTTGAGTACCAATCCACACTATTCCTTCATCTGCCTAGTCTCTCGTACATTCCACATAAACCGAATCTGTTGCATTGGCTTCTGAATCCACCACCTTCTGGCGTCCATCTACTTCGTATATTTGAGATAAGCTTCTACTTCATCACCATCGTTAGGGGTACTAGGAACGTCTAGCCTCCAAGGGGCGGGGCTTACGCAAAATGTTCACGGAATTTCGCTATTCATCATCAAATGATTGCCTGCAAGTCTGCAACTCCATTATAATCGTTAGGGGTAAGATTACGGCAACTGTCTAACCACCACACGGAGGAACTTGCGACAAATTTCGCGCATCTGTTCTTATCATGCTCTTTAATGATTCATAACTATTATGAACCTCGTATTTTTGGTATTAAATCAGTCCTACATACTTCAACATAAGTTTCATCTTGGAATAAGTTCTGATGAACCTGTCTTAAAACTATTGAATGAAAATTAATTTGAGAGCAAAGAAAAGTTGAAAGTACAACCTTTCTGTTTTCGAGCCAAGGTTTCCCCTCCATTTACATTGATCTTGTCCCCTTTTTGTTGATATGCTCGTTTACTCATCGGCTAAGGCCTTAATCAACACTGTTTCAACACAAGGTTAGTGGAAAAAGCAAAAATTGCTATAATGGTTTCAACACACCTTTTTTATTCTGTAACACTGCGTTTTCGTACGCACTACTATGAAGTTCGCTTGAACGTTATTGTTTTTAAGCTGTTTGCCTATAGCAAAAAAGCTTTATACGGCGACCCCTAGAAGCAGGCTTGCTGGAAGGCAGGCTGGCTGTTTCGCGTTCGCGTTCATTTTCGTAAATTTAAATTTCGCGGCAGAGCTCGCCGGAATTTGATTCTCCACCGCACTAGCGACATCTATACTAAATTCGATCATATTTTCGACGAGAAAATGCTGACACTCGGAGGCAGCGGGATTCGAACTTACGAGTGAGTGACGACGCCGGTGTGGGGTGCGGATACTCAACGTCTGCGCCACTACGGATTGTTGTTAAGCTATCGATATTTTTCCTATACCTTTCCACGCCTTGCTTATTGGTAGCGGGAATCCCTAATTTCGGGTTTTGTTAAAGACAATATCACACTGCAAACAGCGTTAATATGCCTTGGGGCATATCTTGTTTTGATATTAAATTGTAAATGATGTTTGTGATTTTATTACCTCTCCGAGGGACGATGCCTCACGGAGAGGTAATGCACTGATCGTGTCTGTGTGTGTGTCTGTCTGTCTGTCTGTCTGTCTGTCAGACCCCACGTGACCGCGTTCGCAGTTTACAGTCACGGAAATGGCTCCTCTACTTGAGTTCTCACACCACCATCTTCTGGTCTTTGTCCATCCCACACGGACACCAGTCTGTACTTACCGGCTTCTAATCACCATCATCTTTTGATCTTCGTCCATCCCACATGGACACTAGTCTGTACATACTGGCTTCTAATCAGCACCATCTTCTGGTCTTCGTCCATTCCACTTGGACACCAGTCTGTACATACTGGCTTCTAATCACCACCATCTTCTGGTCTTTGTCCATCCCACTTGGACACAAATCTGTACATTCTGGCTTCTAAACACCACCATCTACCGGTCTTCCGTCTATTCCACATAGACACCAATCTGTCTCATTGGCTTCTACTCCATTATCATCGTTTGGTTTTAGGATATACGCGGCGATCAGCTAGGGTTACGAGAAACGTCTAGCCTCCCTAAGGTGGGATCGCCACCAAAGGTTTTCGCAATTGCGCTTTTTCCTTACTATTATAATGGAAACGAATCGTATATATACCCCAAAATTTGAAGAAAGCGGGCAAGAGGGGTACCCTTCACTTTAAACGTCAATATTAGCAAAGTTTGAGATGATAATAGGTATAACTTTATTTTAAACGATTTAACTATTATTAATGTTAATTATTGAAGATTAAAATAATTAAAAATAATTATATTTATTTAAATATAAAAGATAATCTTGTTTCTCAACTCAAAACTAATACGGAAAGAGTTAAAAAGCAGTCTATGTTTTTGTCTGTGTGTGTCCGTCCATTGTTACACTAGTGCGTCGCGTTAGCAGTTAGCCTTGTGTTGATGTGTTAAGAAATCATACAGAACCTTAATATTCCCTTTTTCCATAATATAAAGTGAATATGTGGAAGTATTTTTCGTAATTATGATGCATTTAGTACTTTTGTAGCTTTAAAGCTCTGTTTCATTTTGATATTCCAAAGATTTGTTTTAATATTGTTATTTGAAATGACTGTTTATATATTACTTAAGCTATACTACATCTGTATATACAATAATCCTTGGTTGAGTGATTTCATGATGAAAACTAACACCTAGACTCCGGCGGGTATATTAGTATCATCCGCAATAGGCTTAGTGAAACAAAGAGTAAATAATTGAGGCCTGAGGTGAAGTAAACTTTGGGCTTTGATTTTCGTGTCTGAAATGAAGAGACATCAACGGTTCAGAGTGAGCCGAAAGTTAAATACACTATTAAATAATCAGGTTAAGATTTTATAATAGAAGAAAAGATCATGGTGGCAATTAGAATAGTAAAAGGGCTAATGGTAAACGGGTAGTAGCTACAGACCTTTTATTCTCTTTATGGTGCGCATTGACTATCAGTGCGTCTAGCTACAATTTAGCTTTGGTGTTATTTAACGTTAACATTCATGTTGGCAAACTAAGAATATTGTTGAGGTGAGACAAAGAAGATACACGCCCCAGGAATGGAAATTGTAGCTTCCTCTAGTGTAAATTTTTGTCTCTCCCCTCCTAGTACGCTCCAAAGGCAGGCTCGGTTGACCGAGGTATTTCCGGCTACATTGAAATTGCATAGACCGGAAGTTCCTTGGTCAACCCAACCCCGAGACATAGCTTCCATTCCCGGAGCGTATATTTTCTTTGGGTGAGACGAGACGATAGTGTTTACACTGCAAACCAGTTGTGAATGTAGCTATCAGAATATACGGTAAACAGCTTAAGCGTAGACTTCATTTCCTGATCTTTTCCCCATTGACTGATTTCCATGTGTCCAAGATTTATCCTTATTGGATGTAAAATGTCGTCTGCTATACTGTATTATTCGCTATGCTTGGAACAAGGGGTGCTTATTTGCGAAAAAAAACGCCTCGCTGAAAGGAAAATTCTCTCTCCTCTCCGGGCAGTCGCGAGTGACGTAGCTGGATCCCAACAGCCTTTGGAAAGTAGATTTTTGGGGGTATTACGCGGATTTCAAAAATGTCTGTCTTAGCAAAATGCGTGAAGTGGAATATTTTTCTATTGCATATTATAACGTATACGTTTCCAAATTCTTAACACAGTAGACCTAAATGAATATATAACTTCTTAATTTTTGATTCTATAAATTCAGCTCTCAATAGTCCATTTTATTTTTAACAAAAATGAGGTAGAAATTTAAAAAATTATCACATACTTTAGCTTTAACATGTGTTGTAATTAGGACACTTTGTTTACAATAAAATTTATTGACTAGCCTAAAAACGCTAGTGTAATACTGTATCAACTGTAGAACCAAATTTATCACAAATGTATCTGAGAATTATAAATATTCTGTTTCTACATAGTGAGCTTTTCCATTTTCTTCTCCCGATATACCTTTTGTCCTTATTAATGAATTATCACAGTCAAGCACGGAGCACCGCAGGCCAGGCATTTTATTTCAGCTGTAACTTAAAATGAGATGCAGTCTGAACTTAGGCAGATTACAAATTGAATTGATGTTCAATCTTAATTCTTAAATGGAAAGTTGGAGCTAAGCCTTGGTCGCTATAATTTATGAAATTTAGAGTTTAATAGTATTGCTTGAAATTAGCATAAAAGGGGTTTATTCTTACGTTATTTGAAACTTGAAAAACTTTCAAAGCTCGACATTTTTAATTTTCATTTTTAACCAACCGCGGTGAACCGCCGCAGGACGCGGCAAGTCCCCGGCCAAACTTCGCACTCGAGTCGTTACTGGGTTCCCGGCTTCCCGCGTTTAACTTTCCTCCTATAAGAGGAACGGACCATTATTCGAGAGGATGCTCAAACGCGAAGTCTTGTTTCCTTTGGTTCCCCGGGATCCAACCACGTCATAAGAAGGGAAAAAACCAAAGTATTGCCCCCCGTTTTTCGAGCCAGATTTTTCGTTTTAAAAAACGGCTTTATAAGCCAACCTTATAATACGAAGTTTCTATAAGAACCTTGTGCTTGGAATACTGCTTCAATATTTCGTTAATTTTTACTTCAAAAAAGAGAAATAATTCCATATCTAGGTAAATAAGTTTGTAGTAGTAGACCTCTTGACTCGGAGAGGTAATATTTTGGTTTTCCCAACTTGTATTTTCTGTAGGGAAATTGAAGAAGAAACGCACAACTGGGTTCAAAGATTCAACTGAATATAAAAAGGGCCTACAACGTCGCATTAGAAAGGGTAAAGAAGAAAAACGATTCAAATGTGATCAGTGTGACTATTCATGCAAGTATGACTACGATTTCATCAAACATCAACGAAGGCATAGCGGTGACAAACCGTTCAAATGTGATCAGTGCGATTATGCATGTAAGCGGAAGTGTGTTTTGATCACACATCAACCCTTCAAATGTGATCAGTGTGACTATGGATTCACGCAGAAGAGTTCAGTGATCAGACACGAACGCATTCACAGTGATGAAAAACCCTTCAAATGTGATCAGTGTGATAGATATATGGTTTTTGGGTTTTGAAATCGCGGTCATCTTGGAAAATGGCAGCCATAAAAGTAATGAAATCGTCGTAGCGGGGTAACGTCTTTATATTTTATCCTCTTTTACCGCTGTTTCTGGTTTGTGTGAAACCATGTGAACTATGTAATAGAGATATATGGGTTTTTTTGTTTTGTTTTAATCCACGACCATCTTGGGAATTGGCGGCCAAAAAGTAAGTAAAACGTAAAGGCATAACGTACCTATATTTTAACCAAATAGCTTTACACATGTAACGCGGGGGAACCTTTTCTACTAGCTTCATATAATTACACAACTATTTCCCTTCTTCAAGTTATGAACTTCTGGTTTTCTACATAAATTATATGGAAAATGAAATAGATTTTAAACCACAAAAATTTAATATTTGATTAGGCCCACATTCAGCCTCGAACCACTCAACATGGCTGACGGAAATACGTCACTAGTCGCTTCGTTAATCACGTGTTTTAATTATAATCAATAATTGAGACAGAAATTATGTTTAAAATTATAATTAGGGTTAAGAAAACGAACCTTGGATTGTTTATATTGTTCGTCGTTATAAGTGTGGCGTTTTACTTCACTTGCGGTCGTGATTACGTCATGACGAAATTTCAACCAATGACCGAAGAGGATGATTTTGAATCTGATGATGTGGTTTATTACTCTATGGAGAATGATGATGATTATTTGCCTGTAAATTTTCCCACGGAAATTATTGAATATGAAGAAGAATTTAAAGTTCAAAAGGATGTTTTGTGTCAGGTGATTTTGGAGTCAGTTTAATGACGTGGAATATTTTGAATTATACGAATATGTACGCACTTTAGGTGTACTATAATAATAATCTTGATTTTACTTTAACACACAAGAAATCAGACCAGTGTATATATCTATTGAATTTAAAGTTTTGTTTTGCAAATTAATTTTTATTTATCAACTTTAACACTTCGAAACCTTTTTAGTATAATCTATGGCCAGGGATAAATTCAATTTTAGAAGTAGGAATGGAGAACGGTTAGTATTTACTTTTGTCCGACTCATAGCCCAGTATAGACCCCTCCCTCCAACACGTAACGAAAATTTTAAATTATTCTATTGGTTCACTTAAACTACGTTTTGATGACGTTGCTGATGGGGACGGCGAGAAATACGTAATTCCTTTTAGCCTCTATCGCTATGACCCGACTTTTCTTTCATGCCCCCCGTCCCGGGGAAGGGGGTCCGGGGCTTTGACGCGCGCCCACATTACTCTGTTCTCCATTCCTACTTCTAAAATTAAATCTATCCCTGCTAAGGCAAAATAGAATGTTTTGCGACACATGTCTCAATGAAATTTCTGGTCATTCGAATCAATAGAATCGTCCGTGGGCGTATGATCGAGTGGGCTATGACTTTCCTACTTGGAGAAGAGAATGGGATGGGGACTTCATCTCTTTACCTATAAAGTAGCCTCTATAAACACATCTATGGCAACTACGTTCTCCGAGCATCCTCGCTGTTTCGGTATGGGGTAATACGGTACGAAAACGTCAAAGATGCCCATTATGTCTTAAAAATAGAAACTATATACTCTCATACAAATACAATGGTGCTACGTGGCAGAACTTAATAATCAACTATGGAAGGGTAGTGGCGTCCGCAAGGTACTCATGGAGACTTTTTTTTCTATTAGGAGAGAAAGGCCAAGAGGGAAATATTCCGCGGGCCCGCATGGAGACTTTCATTGCCGCACATGTTCCACCAACATTTTACTCCAGCCCACTATCTCCTCCAAGTTAACTCATTGAGTTTCCATGGAGCAATGAAAATGGGAGAAGTATTTGAGGCCATCAGTTAAAGACCGTTTCTGCAGAATCAAGGGCTGCAATTTTTATTATTCCTTGATAGCGCTCATTCGCCTTGAAAAGTTCATATTTAGAATTGAATAATTCTCTCTTTGAAGCACTTTATTTAAAATTTCAAAAGGGAAATTAGGGAATGCTGGCTGCGTGCCGGCCTTATACCGTCGTCTGCTACCGTGACTGCTACACAATTTAAACCGAAACTGGCCCCAAACTGAAGGGGTTCTGAATTTTCGCATTAAAGTTTATTATTCTGTAACTTGTAGCCTTTCTGTCTTCTCTCTCAATTTATTTGGCAACATTGGGGGAATGATTTTCATAAAGGATTCGTTGTTTGTTTTTGATAAAATAGCTCTAGTTTGAAAAGTTACGTCTTTAGAGTCAGACATTTCGGAAATGAGTTTAATAAGTCTTCAAAGTGTGGCGCTTAAAGAGGTACTTTAGATATTATTGGACTATCCGTGGTTTGCACAGGAATTTTAAATTTCAAAAAACTGGACTTTGTTTATAGGAAATGGAGGCGAATGATTGTAACTGTGATCATTTAAGCAAAGATGATCAAATAAAGCAACTAAAAGCCAAGGTGAGTTTCAAAGCCTATAGCGTTTTGGCCAGTACAGCATGAGACATCCAATCTAGTATCCCTTTAAAGCGAGTCTCTGCTGTGACTGTGGTTTAGTATAAAAAAACGGCACTAGATGCTCCCATAGTCGAGGGTTGGAGTTGACTGACCCAATAAGCTTATCAAAGGCTAGGCCTAGCTCCGCCCTTGAGGACGATTTATGATTGGTTCCTGCCTTTGGCTACATAAAATTGGTGTGTAGAAGGTTAATCAGTGTGTTACGCGCGCCACAGTAGCTGATATTTGCTTTAAAGCATAAATCGCAATAGAAAAACCTTAAGTAAACCAATGTTTATTGGTGGGTGATTAGAAACACATCCCTCGACCATGGACGGACCAATACTGAAGGACTGATGGCAGCCCATAGAGTCCCATACTAAGCGACTAAACAACCAATGTTAAGCTTACTTCCTCCCTTTCAGCCCCAAAATGTTGGGGGGTTATGAAAAATACTGAGTCAAATTGTAACCATCTTAACTCAAAAATCAAATTAAATTTTCGATTAATCTTTAAATTAATAATGAAATACCTTAAATTAACATTATAAAGATATTACTAGCCCTTTAAACTTAAACCTATCCCTTTAAAGAAACTGAAAAGAAATTCTTTCGTACAATAAAGGAGAAACTAGCCCCTCAATGTTGACACAGAACGTTCTAGAACGATCCTATACCCCTATATCCACAGTGCAAAACGAAATACTTAGCAACGAAAACTTTTTCCAAGAACCCAGAGAAATGTCACGCTGATTTAGACCCCAAGCAACAAGACCTTGAGTCACTATCCTGGTACCTGGCCCGAGAAACTTCTAGAACATTTTTTTTTAACCCTTAAACTGACCAATCCCCATTTGGTCCCAGATTTAAAAGTTTTGCCTATTCGTTGATAACATGAATCCGCCCGGCTACGTAATGAATATGGTCCACTATTCGCCAAACCGAAGTCAATCAACAAACGTCATTGTCCCAGAAATCCTTGCGAGAAACTAGAAGTTATATATACGAAGTCCCTCCGGTCCCACCCTCAGTCGATTCCTGAACTGCTTTACGAAACCCTGTCGGCTCACCCTTAAGAAACCCTTAAAAGTCCGGAGTATTATTTTATATCGGAGAGATTTTTTATTCATTTTGATACCTTTATTTTTCGTCAATTTGAATCCCTAAGTTTTCGGAAGAGAATCGGAGAGATTTTTTATTCATTTTGATACCTTTATTTTTCGTCAATTTGAATCCTTGATTTTTTGGAGAAACTCGGAAACATTTTTTAAAACATCTAAATTGAAGAAGAGAAGGAGCGCGAGTGCGCGAAATATTAAAAGAAAAATAATAATTAAACCCTTAAATCGCGAGAAAAGAAAAAAGATCCTGAATTAAAACCCTTAAATCGAGAAAGAAGAAAAAAGAACCCTTAACCCTTGAGAAGAATATGGAAGAGGAGCAACTTGTCGTGAGAAAAAAAAACTTGAAACTATTTTGATAAACTGACTTGAAACTATGGTTAAAGAACTTAGATTATGGTTGACGGATTGATTCATTTTTTTTAAAATCTTAACTTTTTATTTTTGAACATTATTATTTATGATTTGAACCTAAAACACCCCTAAAATTTAAATTTGAAACTTAAAGGAGACATTCCATAGACGTTATAAATTGAAAAACCCCCTTTTGATTTTGTTTAATTTTGTATTTTGACCCTTAAAAAGTGTGTGAAAGTTTATGAATAAGATTGAATATTATGTTGAATATTAAAATTTGGATTAGAATCTATTTTGACTCTCAATTGACACATACCATCAAAAACGCGGTCACTTTTGATTCAGAAATTTTATGAGCCCCTCGTTCCCGTTAAAAGGCCTTAACTCTCCACAACTGACTGCATTCTAACATCTTGTCTAGCGTTAGCGAGGTTGAATCATAAGTGAAAAGAGGTAGGTGTTTGTCTCGCATCTTCACCCCTCTCGTAAGACGTTGAACACCCAACCCCACCCCCATAAACAACAAATGAAGAAAGGCAGATAAAAAGAAAAGGCTTATAAAATCCCGGAAAAAGCTAGCGCCATCTAGACAAAATAAGACGTTAGCCGCTTCCCTCTTTAGAACGTTTATTCCCCCATAAGCCCCCACTATCCGGTTTGCTACTATCTGCCGCTAGAAGGCGAATTAACAAGTATTTTTCAACTTTCTCCCTCTGCCATCCGTCCTTCAGTATTGGTTCGTCCATGCCTCGACCATTTATAGCGTTATTAAAGGGCACCACAAGAGCCTTGTGGGAGCTGTATGCCCACACACACAAACTGCAGCCTTGCTTATAGTTCTTGCAAAGCTATCGGGCCCCCAAGCCTCTGGTGGAGCCCTTGACGAAAAAACCCCGTTTGTTGACGTCACTGGTTTCTCTGTTTTCTTTCTGGACACTTTAAAAGACATTCTGCGTATAAGAAAGTCCTATTTTGTAATGCAGTCTATTTTTTTCAGTGTAATGGTTTAATATCAAACATGAAAGAAGTGAGAATGACAATTTTATTTGCGATAAATAAGAAACTGGACGAAATTGAGCGGCTCAATGGGGTCATTAAGGAGTTGGAAAGTGAAATCAAGGATCTGATGGTTTGTAACATTCTTCATTTTCATTGTCGATGTGAAAGAGAATCAGGTTAAAAGTATTAGTTCAATTATTGTTAACTGTTTATAACGTAGGAGGAAAGTGGAATACACGAAAGAGCCAACATTGAACGCGTGAAATCAGAACCTGTTGAAAATGATTTAGGACTGAATGAACAGGAATTATCTCATCCTGTTCTGATAAATCAACGAACAGAAGAACAAATACAAAGGTATGTAAAGCAAAAAACCAATGAGAACTTGTCAACGAGGGCGGAGCTAAAACTAGCCTTTGCTTATGCTAAGCTTAGCAGGCCTGTCAACTCCACCCCTCGACTACGGGAGCATCTAGTGTCACTTGTTTAAACTAAACCATAGCCAAGTCTCGGCTATGGTTAAGTTTAAGCTCAAGCATAATTGTTTATTTGACTGACTAATTCGCGTCCATAAAACTTGATTCGTTAAGCCTTGTCCTGAGAATCGTGAGTAAAATCACTAAATCAGAAGTATATAATGCTTCGAGAGAGAAGTGGGGTAATTGTAACATGATTCTTCCCAACATCATTTTATATTTGGAGCAAGGTTACTATTAAACCGAATCCCACGCGTTAAATAGTTCCCTCATTATTACTCTATTAGTGCTTAACTATTTGCCAAGGCGCATGCATGCGCTTGTGCTAATTTTTGTCCCACGTCAAGACAATCACGGTTTGTGCAGGGTTGATTGCTGAGGATTTAGCAAATACCAAACAGTTATAGACTTCACCCCACGTTGCGATGCCCATCTGAAGTTTGTTGAGCAGGAAAGCAAATGTTCAAAAAGGGGTCCTTGGCCTGGGAAGAATCATGTTACATGATATAACTAAAGAGTGTCATCCTTTTTCTATTATCCCCTTCTGATAAAATGTATTAATCTTTTATTACTGTTGCTATATCAGTTTTGACGATTTTTTATTTGTATAGTTCGCAAAGTATACCAGCTGAGATTACCAACAACATTTCCCAAAGTCTGCTTAAAGCGGAAGCCACGAACCTCGAGCAATTTGGGATAGGTATGGTGTCCCATTATTGTGATTCTGACACGCAACCTGATGTAGTTCCAGTTTGATGAAACTATTAGGGTTATTTTTTCGTTTTGATCATCAAGGTTCGTTGGTAAAAGCCGAAGGTGCTTGCAATATCGAAGGCACGCTGACTGAAGAAGACATTAAGGAAGAATCCCCTGAATGTGACGCGGAGATTGGCAAAGGAGACACGTCCCAAACTAAAACTACCTCGAAAAATGCGCGTTTTACAACGCGAATTATGAAACTATGTATTCCTAAACTCAAATGCCGTGACGGTGTTCCTTTACTTAACCATGAGGGCGAAGCGCAGTTCGAAATGTCTCCTGTCCCAAGGACAGATTCGCCTCCCGAGAACAATCTTAGCGTTAACGATTCTTATCCCAAATCACGAATTTCTTCGACCAAGAGAGGAAATGAGAGAATAGCAACTCGATCCAAGAAATTGTGCCTTGAAAAACATGGGGAATTGTCGTCGCTCGACGCAAATAAGGAAAGCAATTCTCAGGAAGAAGGTCCAGAGGAGAATCTTGATGATAACCAGTCCAAAAACATCTCGACCGATTCAAAGAAAACTAATAATAGACAAAATCAAGCTATGAAACTGTGCTTGCCAAGCGATTTACCAAGAGTACCGATTGAAGTTGAAGATAATACTTCAGAGTCCAGCTCTGATACATCCGAAAGTAGCTCGTCAAGTAATTCCGAAAGTAATACAACTTCTGCCAGTTCGGAAATTGGTAAGTCATTTTACGCTTAGGGTCAGCAACGATTTTCAGGACTTAAAAATCGTCAAAATTCACCCACTTACAGTAGAATTTAGAAACCTCACCAAATACAGAGGATGTTTCGGAATTTTCTAGTGGTAGTTCCCCTAACAGGTTTTTTAACCCCGTCCTTTCTAACCCTCATTACTTTCTGTCTTCCCTTGGATTTTTCAACCTCATCCTCAATCTTTAGCATGTTAAATCTTAAGTTTCTAAAAATTTTGTCTCATTTAAATTAATTCGTTTTTAACTTTAAATTTAAACGGAAAATTGTCCCTGCGAATAATATTAAACTCAATACTTGATTACCCAAATTCAGAGGTTGAGCCTGAGCTCCGTGGCCACCGGACGAGAAAAAATTCCCTTTTAAAAATGCAGGTACCCGACCGTCCTTGGTGTCTTAAGGAGCCCAAGCAAACGTTGCTCAGATTGATAAGACCTTAGTGCTTTACTCCCAATGGTCTTTGAAACTGTGAATAATTTCATCTAAAGAATATTTTCGAGACCATACTCCGTCTCTGTAGCAGTTCTCGAATATTTGCAAGTGGTTAGTCGGTTCTTAAGGTAGTGCCGAAAGAACCGCGTCACCGAATAATTTTCTAGCAGGTTCTATAGGAGGCGTTTCGAATATATCGTGTAGCTCACCTATGGCCCAAGATGAATACTTTGTGTGTGAAGCCTTACCGCTTTTGGTCTTACTGATAATGAAATATGAAACGATCTATTATTGAAAACGTAATGGATACCATTTCTTATGTATTGAAAGTGACTTAATGTATGGGAAACAAGGATTTTAAAGAGAAAACGGTGTTAAGGTAAACATCCTTGAGATTTGGGTTGAGCCTTTCGGAAAAATAATGTTATAGTCGTTGCAAACTATCCAAGACGTTTTCTTTCCTTCTGACTTAATCGTTGTAATAAGTAAATCACGATTTTGTCACATACACCGCTTACGCCTCGGAGAAGTGGCCATCATATCCTAAAATTATGATGATATCCAACTTATCGAAAGTTTTCCACTTTCTCTACCATCATATTCAGTTCATAAGGGTAACGCCAGGGCCAAATGTTTCCCACACAGTCTTGAGTTAATTTGGAGTTACGTGTTAACGAATTGCAGTTACTTGCATTTTAACTTGATCACCTAGAACCAAAAAAGAGGAGAGGACATTACAATGCCTTTCAATAACGGCAGTCATATCATTTTTCTTCCAATACACCACTTCGATATTCTGTTGCGCGCATGCCCGATGCCCCGCGCTCGAAGCGCCTCAAGGGGAAAGACTGGAAACTGTTCTTTGTTACCCCTACTAGCAAAAGCGCAACCCCACGCGGTTTTTTTCCCTGCCCATCTTAATAAGTACTAGTTCGCAGTAGCCCGCTGTGGCGCCCTAGGTAATGTCAAAGTGGTGTATTTATTTCATCAGCATATATATATTGCAATAGACTAAAACCTTAAATATTTTCTTAATAATTAACAACCATTAGTTTCCACTTTCTGATAAGTAAAATCTTCGGAGACAGTCATTCTTTAGATAATATAATGTGCAAAGCACATTAATGTTTAACTACAATTGTCTCTGCAAAGATTTAACGGCTCGTACTGGATCGAAAATAAAATTCTCACGAGCCAAACATCTAAAAGTAGATTGTGCGTTGTCTCGAAATAGAGACTGACGGTTCTATAAGTTTAACTAATCGAATCAGGGGGAAAGCTTCCATTCCCCCTCCCTGATCGAACCCGGTTACATCACTGCAAATAATTCAACAGTCATAGATTTGTGCACCTCCTAGGTTCACGTGGGATATCATTCAAATAAATAATATAGAATGTTTTGTATATTTTTATTACCCTACAATTTGTTTTTTCAAGTTTCCACAATCTCAAAGCATATGTTGGGTTAGGTAAGATCAAGTCTTTGGAGACCGCTGTTTCCACTCGGACACATGGATTATTTCTGTTTCCAAACTCGTTTCTTTTATGATAATACATTCAGTGTGTGATCGGTGTGATTATGCTAGTACCCGTAACAGTACTTTAATCGCACATTATGGCATTCATAGCGGTGAAAAACCCTTCAAACGTGATCAGTGTGATTTTCCAGCACATTGAAGAATAATTTGATCAAACATCGACTCATTCGTAGTGGTGAAAGACCATTCAAATGTGATCAGTTTGATTATGTCAGCACCCAAAAGAATATATTGATCAGATATCAACGTAACAATCACAATATATATAATATTGTATATAACCCTTATTTAACTATAATAAACAATATTTGATATAACAAATGGTATATAAGTAATTATATCTTCGTTATTAAAGAATAAAAATTTTACCATAATAATTGATTAATATATTTTTGCTTTGAATATTAATTTGCTTCTTTAATAACTTCATCGTTGTCATCACTTCTTGTGCTAGTTGGTTTCAACAGAAACAGGAAAGACTGCAAAATTGTCGCTAACTTTACCCTTGACTTCATACTTTTTGTAGTGTTTTTTTTTTCACTACTTTGCACTTACGGAGGTTTAATGGCAGAATATGGCTGTTCATATTGTCACGCGTATTTTATCATACGTTTATTATGGGAAAGTTTGCATTCTGTATTACGCAAGTTTTAACGTGGGATGAAGTTTGAAAAATAAATTAAGTTGTTTGTTTGTTCTTGATGACATGCACAGTCACGATTAGTTAATTTCCAAATTCGACCAAGCTGCGAGGTTGATATCAGTGACACCAGGAATTAAAAAATCTTCCACGTTCCCATGTTATCCCAACGCGTAAGGTAAAACCTTAGGAAACCGCTGTTTCGATTCGGACATCGATTATTGTTTCTGAACTTGTTTTGTTTGCCTTTGTGTCTTTTTAAGCCTAAGCATAACCTGTTATATCAATTGCCTTTGAACCGTGAGATGTTTGTGACGCGAGTTGTATGATATCATTTGAGGTTTTAATTTATTTCCTTTCTGTAGGAAAATCCGAGAAAAAATATTCAACTCGATACAAATGTTCACCTGAATATGAAAGAGATCTTGAACTTGACATTCGAAAGGATACCAAGGAAAAACGCTTCAAATGTGATCAGTGTGACTATGGTAGCAAGAACAAGAGTAATTTGATCACACATCAACGCATTCACACTGGAGAAAAACCCTTCAAATGTGATCAGTGTGACTATGCTAGTACGCGGAAGTTTGATTTGATCAGCCATCAACGCATTCACAGTGGTGAAAAACCCTTCAAATGTGATCAGTGTGACTATGGATTCACGCAGAAGAGTGTTTTGATCAGACATCAACGCATTCACACTGGAGAAAAACCCTTCAAATGTGATGAGTGTGATTTTGCCAGCACGAAGAAGAATAATTTGATCAGACATCAATTTATTCACAGTGGTGAAAAACCCTTAAAATGTGATCAATGTGACTATGCCAGTGCGACGAAGAATGGTTTGATCAGACATCAACGAATTCATAGCGGCGAAAAACCCTTCAAAGGTGATCAGTGTGACTATGCAAGTGCGCAGAAGGAATACTTGACCAGACATCAACATATTCACAATTGTAAAAAACCCTTCAAATGTGATCAGTGTGACTATGGATCCATACAGAAGGGTAATTTGATCGCTCATCAACGCATTCACAGTGGTGAAAAACCCTTCATATGTGATCAGTGTGACTTTGCAAGCACGCACAAGGGTAATTTGATCGCTCATCAACGAATTCATAGCGGCGAAAAACCCTTCAAATGTGATCAGTGTGACTATGTATGTACGCGGAAGACTGATTTTGTCAGTCATCAACGCATTCACAGTGGTGAAAAACCCATCAAATGTGCTCGGTGTGACTATAAATGTACACAGAAGCATAATTTGATCAAACATCAACGCATTCATAGCGTTGAAAAAACCCTTCATATGTGATCAGTGTGATTATGGCAGCAGATTATTTTGATCAGACATCAACGTTATAATCACATGGACTAATTAAAGGATTGTAGCAAGCATGCTCAGCAATTTAAAACTTGGAAAGAACCATTTCAAAAAGTGTTAATTGCACAACGTGTTTTCATTTTCGTTTCACACATTGCCGCTCTTGACAACTGTAGTAGATGCTCAATAACAAAATGTTTTCGATCATAGAAAAACTATAAAAAACTAAAAACCTATCGTGACGGAATATTCACAGGGCAGGCTACACGGTTTTTCAAAATTGTCGAATGTAACAAGCCTAACGTCTTAACGGAAAACTGGTAGTAATACGATGTTTGTGTTATTTATTTATAAAACCTTCACGACAATATTTAATGTAACCCTTTTTTAAAGTATAATTAACAATATTTAATATGACAAATGGTATATAAGTAATTATATCTTCACTATTAAAGAATGATATTTTTACCATAATAATTGATTAATCATAATTTGCTTCTTTCCTTTCTTTAACTTCGTCATCACTTCTTGTACTAGTTGATTTCGGCGGACACAGGAGAGACAGCAAAATTGTCGCTAAGCTTAACTTTACCGTTGAATTCATGATTGTGTTTTTTCACTTCGTAGTAGGTGTTATCATGCGCCTACAGAGGTTTAATGGCAGAATATGGCTGTTCATATTGTCACGTATATTTTATTGTACGTTTATAATGGGAAAGTTTCCATTCTGTATTACGCAAGTGTCTAACGTGGGATCAAGTTTGAATCTTCCACGTTCTCAACGCGTATATTAGATTTGTTAAGGTCAAACCTTTGGAAACCGCTGTTTCGACTCGGACATCGGTTATTGTTTCTGAGCTTGTTTTGTTTGCCTTTGTGTCTTTTTAAGCCTAAGCATAACCTGTTATATCAATTGCCTTTGAACATTGAAATGTTTGTGACGCGAGTTGTTTGATATCATATGAGATTTTAATCAATTTCCTTTCTGTAGGAAAATCCAAGAAAAAATGTTCCACTCGATACAAATGTTCACCTGAAAATGAAAGGGAGCTTGAACTTGGCATTCGAAGGGATACCAAGGAAAAACGCTTCAAATGTGATCAGTGTGGCTATGCAAGTACGTGGAAGAATCGCTTGATCAGACATCAACGCATTCACAGTGGTGAAAAACCCTTCAAATGTGATCGGTGTGACTATGCAAGTGCGTGGAAGAGAGATTTGATCAGACATCAACGCATTCACAGTGGTGAAAAATTCTTCAAATGCGATCAGTGTGATTATAGAGGTACGCAGAAGTCTCATTTGATCGAACATCAACGCATTCACAGTGGTGAAAAACCCTTCAAATGCGATCAGTGTGACTATGCAAGTGCGTGGAAGAGGGATTTGATCGCTCATCAACGAAGCCATAGCGGTGAAAAACCCTTCAAATGTGATCAGTGTGACTATGTAAGTACGCGGAAGACTGATTTTATCAGACATCAACGCATTCACAGTGGTGAAAAACCCTTCAAATGTGATCGGTGTGACTATGCCAGCACAATCAAGTGTAATTTGATCACTCATCAACGCATTCACAGTGGTGAAAAACCCTTCAAATGTGATCAGTGCGACTATGGATTCACGCAGAAGAGTGATTTGATCAAACATCAACGCATTCATAGCGGTGAAAAACCCTTCAAATGTGATCGGTGCGACTATGGATTCACGCAGAAGAGTAATTTGATCAGACATCAACGTAATAATCACTTGGAATAATAAAATGGATTGTATTTAAGCATACTCAGCAAATTTAAAACTTGGAAAGAACCATTTCAAAATGTGTTAGTTGCGCAACATGTTTTCATTTTCGTTTCACACTTTGCTGTTCTTGACAACTCTAGTAGATGCTCACTAAGAAAAAGTTTTCGTTCGTGGGAAAATTGTAAAAGCCTATCGTTACGGATTAATCACCGGACAGGCTATATCGTATTATAAAATTGTGAAATGTAACTAGCCTAACGTCTTAACGGGAAACTGGTAGTAATACTATGTTTGTGTTAGTTATTTATAAATCCTTCACGAACAATATTGAATATAGCCTTTTATTTGACTATAATTAACAATATTTTATATTAAAAATGGAAATCATCTTCGCTATTAAAGAATAAAAATTTTACCATAATAATTGATTTATATGTTATTGCATTGAATCTTAATTTGCTTCTTTAACAACTTCATCTTTGTCATCACTTCTGGTGCTATGGTTTCAGCAGAAACAAGAGAGACTGCAAAATTGTCCCTAAGCTTAAAGGGGCTGTCCAACCCCCTCTCCTTTTTACCCACCCGCTATGTTAAGCTCTATGAGCAAGATCGTCGTTTGTCCCACTGTCCGAACAGCCCCTTTAACTTTACCCTTGACTTCATACTTGTGTTTTTTCACTATTTTTTAGGTGTTATCATGTACCTACAGAGGTTTAATGGCAGAATATGACTGTTCATATTGTCACGTATATTTTATTATACGTTTATTATGGGAAAGTTTGCATTCTGTATACACAAGTGTCTAACGTGGGATCAAGTTTGAATCCTCCACGTTTTCAACGCATATAATAGATTTGGTAAGGTCAGGTCTTTGGAAACGGCTGTTTCGACTCGGACATGGATTATTATTGTTTCTGAACTTGTTTCGTTTGACTTTGTGTCTTTTTAAGTCTAATCATAACTTGTTATATCAATTGCCTTTGAATAGTGAGATGTTTGTGACGCGAGTTGTATGATATCATATGAGGTTTTAATTTATTTCCTTTCTCTAGGAAAATCCAAGAAAAAATGTTCAACTCGATACAAATGTGCACCTGAATATGAAAGGGATCTTGACCTTGACCTTCGAAAGGATACCAAAGAAAAACGCTTCAAATGTGATCAGTGTGACTATGCTAGTACGCGGAAGTATCATTTGATCACACATCAACGAATTCACAATGGTGAAAAACCCTTCAAATGTGATCAGTGTGATTATGCAAGTGCGTGGAAGACTGATTTGATCAGACATCAACGAATTCACAGTAGTGAAAAACCCTTCAATTGTGATCAGTGTGACTATGCATGTTCGTGGAAGGCTAATTTGATCAGACATCAACGAATTCACAATGGTGAAAAACCCTTCAAATGTGATCAGTGTGATTATGCAAGTGCGTGGAAGACTGATTTGATCAGACATCAACGAATTCACAGTAGTGAAAAACCCTTCAAATGTGATCAGTGTGATTATGCATGTAAGCGGAAGTATGTTTTTATCACACATCAACGCATTCATAGCGGTGAAAAACCCTTCAAATGTGATCAGTGTGATTATGCCAGCACAATGAAGTATAATTTGATCAAACATCAACGCAGTCACAGCGGAGAAAAACCCTTCAAATGTGATCAGTGTGATTATGCCAGCACAATGAAGCATAATTTGATCAGACATCGACGTTATAATCACATGGACTAATAAAATGGATTGTATTTAAGCATACTCACTAATTTAAAACTTGGAAAGAACCATTTCAAAATGTGTTAATTGCGCAACGTGTTTTCATTTTCGTTTCACACATTGCTGCTCTTGACAACTGTAGTAGATGCTCACTAAGAAAAGGTTTTCGTTCATAGAAAGATTGTAAAAACTAAAGTCCTATTGTCACGGAATAGTCACCGGAAAGGCTATATGGTTTTATAAAATTGTGGAATATAACAATCCTAACGTCTTAACGGGAAACTGGTAGTAATACGATGTTTGTGTTAGTTATTTATGAAACCTTCACGACAATATTTAATGTAACCCTTTTTCTAAACTATAATTAACAATATTTAATATAACAAATGGTATATTAGTAATTATATCTTCGCTATTAAAGAGTGATATTTTTACCATAATAATTCATTAATCATAATTTGCTTCTTTACTTTAACTTCGTCATCACTTCTGGTGCTAGTTGGTTTCAGCAGAAACGAGAGACTGCAAAATTGTCGCTAAGCTTAACTTTACCGTTGAATTCATGATTGTTACCTCTCCGAGTGACGATGACGTCACGGAGAGGTATTACACCGGCCGTGTCTGTCTGTGTGTGTGTCTGTCTGTCTAACTGTCTATGTGTCTGTCAGACCCCACGTGACCGCGTTCGCAGTTTACAAATCGGAGCAAACAAATACCCGATTTCCGGAACGCGTTCACGATTCACGGAAATTTGGCCATTCATCTACCAACACCAGTCTTTACTAACTGGCTTCTAAGGACCACAATCTGCTAGTCTATGTCCATCCCACATGGACCCTAGCCTGTACTTGCTGGCTTCCAAGCACCACCATCTTCTGTTCTTCGTCAATCCCACATTGACACCAGCTTCTATGCACCACCATCTGCAGGTCTTTGTCCATTTCGGCTTCTTCTCCATCGTTATCGTTTGATTTTAAGATATACGCGGCGATCGGCTAGGGTTACGAGAAACGTCTAGCCTCCCAATGGCAGGGCTTCCACCATCGGTTCACGCGAATGCGTTTTTATCTATTATTATAATGGAAACGAATCTTATATATACCCCAAAATTAGGAAGAAAGCGGGCAAGAGGGGTACCCTTCACTTTAAACGTCAATATTAGCAGTTTCAAAAGATAATAGGAACAACTTTATTTTAAACGATTTAACTATTTTTAAAGTTAATTACTGGCGATTAAAATAATTAATATCATTTATATTTAATTAATTATTTAAGATAAACTTATTTCTATGTAATGACACAAGTGAGAGTTTATATAGAACGAGTAATGAAGATTGCATCCGAATCGAAACACTACACGCATATCAAAGTTAATATAAAGCGAGTAGGATGATAAGATCTCTTACAAAACGATAGCATTTCCTTTTTGCAGAATATTAAATGGAAATATTTAAATATTTTTCGGCATTACGATTCTTCAAGTAGTTGTGTAGCTATAAAGCTCTGTCTCATCATAATATTCCAAGAACATCTTTTGATATTAACATTTCAAATTTGGTGTTTACTTTTTAATTCAGCTTTACTACATTTATATTTTATATAAAAAAAGACTTGGTTAGCCCAAGCCTTAAAAACAAAACGATAAGAGTTTTTCCAGTTGACTGAAGCGTGGATATTATTTTTTCCATTGAATTTTAAAAACAATCCGTATTTTACTATTCTTTAGAATTTAATTCAATCACCTGATTTTACGGCTAATGGATTAGTTTCCAGTAAATTAATTGAAATAAAAAATTACTTATCTCAGATTTTTCAACAACAATTCCTGAAACATTTTATTATGAAATTTTTCATTTTCAAGATAGAACGTACTTTAATTTTCAAATAATACTTTCATTAATAATGTATTATTAATTCAGCTTTACTACATTTATATATTATATAAAAAAAGACTTGGTTAGCCCAAGCCTTAAAAACAAAACGATAAGAGTTTTTCCAGTTGACTGAAGCGTGGATATTATTTTTTCCATTGAATTTTAAAAACAATCCGTATTTTACTATTCTTTAGAATTTAATTCAATCACCTGATTTTACGGCTAATGGATTAGTTTCCAGTAAATTAATTGAAATAAAAAAATTACTTATCTCAGATGTTTCAACAACAATTCCTGAAACATTTTATTATGAAATTTTTCATTTTCAAGATAGAACGTACTTTAATTTTCAAATAATACTTTCATTAATAATGTATTATATGCGGTCTTTTCGAATACAAAAGGGGGCTGTCATCACCTTTCTTATATTTGATAAAGGTGTTCGTTTCTTCTTTTAGCACAGCCATAATTATTGAACTGTGTATATCAGAACTTGTGGGCAAGATTTTAGAAGTGTTGGTTGAGTTGCTGTTTAGTTGACAACATTATGAAAACTTGATGTGTTTAAAACCTTTTGAAAGGAAAATTCTCGGAAATTTAAAAAGAAAGTGTCAATTTGATTAAATTTACACGATATCCCTCAAAATAATAAATGCATGATAAAATGTTTCAGGAAAATGGAATTATTGTTGAAAAATCTGAGATAAGTAATTTTTTATTTCAATTAATTTACTGGAAACGAATCCATTAGCCGTAAAATCAGGTGATTGAATTAAATTCTAAAGAGTAGTAAAATACGGATTGTTTTTAAAATTCAATGGAAAAAATAATATCCACGCTTCAGTCAACTGGAAAAACTCTTATCGTTTTGTTTTTAAGGCTTGGGCTAACCAAGTCTTTTTTTATATAATATCTGTTCCTTCAGCCTTAATTTGTATTAATCTGTTATAAAAATAATTATATGCTTGTCATCCGTGACCCCTTTAGTTTTAAATAAAAGTTATGGAACACAATGTCTAGTGTCCTGTGCTGATTTACGGCCCTGAGATAGTTTCACGTATCCTGACCTGGGCCGGAAATAAAAACAGCACACGGAACTTTGTCCAATAAAATTTTTAAATGACCCATAATTTAGAAAACCGCGTCAGGGATTTTCTATATATACTCAATCCTAAACTCTTAATGTTAATCTCTACGGAGCTTAACATTACGACGTGAAAATAATTTTCAGAGTTAGACCCAAGGTTTCGCAACCAAGGGGTGCACTTTTTTCACAACAAAACTTTACAGCAATAGTCTAGCAAAGGCACATATCTCAGTGTAAAGTTCAGTTGACCTTTTTGTATAGGTTTAAAAAATAAGTTATTTCTAAACCATGCTCCAACACGCGCACATTTCATTGAAAGTTTGTTATTTAAGAACTTTCCCTTCTATTTACTAAGAATCTTCATCAAACATAGACAACGAGCTTTCCAAGACTCGAACCTTCAATGTTTTGTCTCGAATGCCAACGCGCTATCCATTACGCAACATGCCCGTACTTCGTAACAAAAAAAAATTATTCAAACATTGTATTTATAGGATTACTAGCTTTTAACCCGCGGCGTCGCTCGCGTGTAATAAGAACTCGGCGTTGCCCGTCAGCCCGTCGGGACAGTTTTCATTACTTTTCATGCGGACATTATTCCATATAGAAGGGTTTTTAAATTTTAGGCCACCAATTAAACAGATGGCAACAAATCGAATCCGAAAGACCATTCAGCCCGTCTATAGGTTAAAGGAAACCATTGTACTAAATATTTGTGAAATCGGTTGAAACGCGCGGACTTTATTGCAAGGAGAATATTTTCTTACATTTCTGGGCGCCATTTTAAAAGATGGCGACAAATCGAACCCGAAAGACTATTTAGCCCGTCTTAAGGTTAAAGTAAACCAGTGTATTAAATATTTGCGAAATCGCCTGAAACGCGCGTACTTTATTGCAAAGAGAATATTTTTTACATTTCTGGGCGCCATTTTTTAAGATGGCGGCGGATTGGAAAAATCTTTCTTAGTACGCGCCTACTGCTTATGAGTAACGTTCCTGCAAAGTTTCAGCCTTCTAGGGCAAGCGGTTTGGGCTGGGCGTTGATTATCAGTCAGTCTGTCAGTCAGTCAGTCAGTCAGTCAGTCAGGACTTTGATTTATATAGATATAGATTTCTTTTGTGATGCATAAAAGATCTGTAAAAATAAACTCAGAGCTTGCCTGGACTCGAACCTGCAATCTTCTACTCCGTAGGAAGATGCGTTACCCTATGTTCCACAAACCCGCTGGTGGCTATACAAAATTATATGCCAACAGTGTAATATATGTAACGGTTTTACCATGATTTATAAATTAATTAAAATAAAATACTTAGACTTAATTGTTCTTAATCAAACTTCAGAAGTTAAACATTCAATAGTTGCTTGATAATTCAAAAGTGTTCCGAACCTTAACTTCGCAGTAGTTTCTGAGTTATTCGATGGAGTGGACCACCAAAAATCCCATGCTTTTTCTATGGGACGCTAAGCCTAAAATCTGTGAATTATTTCTTTAACATTACGGGAGGGTGTGGGTTCTTATCTAGAAGGGCCTACCGGCCCTCTAGAATAGTGTAAACGCATTTTTTATATTCATTAGATAATATGGATGTTAATTATTCATCTGTCCACAAACGATTGGGTCTGTGAACTAAGATACCCTAGATTTAAACTAGAAATGACCTTGTTTCGCCTCCTCTTATAGGAGGTGTTAACGGTTCAGAGTGAGCCGTAAGTTAAATACACCCTTCAGTGATACATTTTAGGTCCTCATTAGAATTATTGAGGATACAATGGAAATTGTTAAACGCTTAAGCCTTTGCTAAACACCTTGTCAATATTTCGCCAATTTGAACTATGTATTTCCGGTTTTTCTCATTGGCTGGTGGACCTGTGTTTAGAAAGTAAATTCGTCTCGGCTCGGAGAGGGTTATTTTGGTTTCCCAACTTGTGTTTTTTTCACTTCTTAGTAGGTGTTATCATGCACCTACAGAGGTTTAATGGCAGAATATGGCTGTTCATATTGTCTCGTATATTATGTTATACGTATATTATGGGTTAGTTTGCATTCTGTTTTACACAAGTGTCTAACGTGGGATCAAGTTTGAATCTTCCACGTTCTCAACGCATGTGTTAGATTTGGTAAGGTCAAACCTTTGGAAACCGCTGTTTCGACTCGGACATGGATTATTATTGTTTCTGAACTTGTTTTGTTTGCCTTTGTGTCTTTTTAAGCCTAAGCATAACCTGTTATTCAATTGCCTTTGAACATTGAAATGTTTGTGATGCGAGTTGTTTGATATCATATGAGATTTTAATCTATTTCCTTTCTGTAGGAAAATCCAAGAAAAAATGTTCAACTCGATACAAATGTTCACCTGAAAATGAAAAGGAGCTTGAACTTGACATTCGAAACGATATCAAAGAAAAACGCTTCAAATGTGATCAGTGTGGCTACGCTAGTACGTGGAAGTCTCATTTGATCATCCATCAACGAATTCAGTGTTGGCAAACCCTTTAAATGTGATCAGTGTGACTATGCAAGTGCGTGGAAGATTAATTTGATCAGACATCAAGGCATTCACAGTAGTGAAAAACCCTTCAAATGTGATCAGTGTGACTACGCAAGTGCGCGGAAGAGTAATTTGACCAGACATCAACATATTCACAATTGTAAAAAAAAACCTTCAAATGTGATCGGTGTGACGGTACGCAGAAGGTTCATTTGATCATACATCAACGAATTCATAGCGGCGAAAAGCCCTTCATATGTGATCAGTGTGATTATGGCAGCACGCAGAAGATTAGTTTGATCAGACATCGTCTTTATAATCACATGGACTAATAAAATGGATTGAAGTTAAGCATACTCAGCAATTTAAACCTTGGAAAGAACCATTTCAAAATGTGTCAATTGCGCAACGCTTTTTCATTTTCGTTTCACACATTGCTGTTCTTGTTAAATGTAGTAGATGCTCACTAAGAAAAAAGTTTTTGTTCGTGGGAAAATTGTAAAAGCCTATCGTTACGAATTAATCACCGGACAGGCTATATCGTATTATAAAATTGTGAAATGTTACTAGCCTAACGTCTTAACGGAAAACTGGTAGTAATACTATGTTTGTGTTTGAATATAGCCCTTTATTTGACTATAATTAACAATAATAATATTAAAAATGGAATATCATCTTCGCTATTAAAGAATAAAAATGTTACCCTAATAATTGATTAATATGTTATTGCATTGAATCTTAATTTGCTTCTTTAATAACTTCATCTTTGTCATCACTTCTGGTGCTAGTTGGTTTCAGCAGAAACATCAGGAGAGACAGCAAAATTGTCGATAATTTTAACTTTACCTTTGAATTCGTACTTGTGTTTTTTCACTAGTTTGTAGGTGTTATCATGCACCTACAGAGGTTTAATGGCAGAATATGGCTGTTCATATTGTCACGTATATTTTATTATACGTTTATTACGGGGAAGTTTGCATTCTGTATTACACAAGTGTCTAACGTGGGATCAAGTTTGAATCCTCCACGTTCTCAACGCATATAATAGATTTGGTAGGGTCAGGTCTTTGGAAACCGCTGTTTCGACTCGGACATGGATTATTATTGTTTCTGAACTTGTTTCGTTTGCCTTTGTGTTTTTTTAAGCCTAAGCATAACTTGTTATATCAATTCCCTTTGGATAGTGAAATGTTTGTGATGCGAGTTGTATGATATCATTTGAGGTTTTAATTTAATTCCTTTCTGTAGGAAAATCCAAGAAAAAATGTTCAGCTCGATACGAATATTCACCAGCAAATAAAAGGGATATTGAACATGACATTCGAAAGGATATCAAAGAAAAACGCTTCAAATGCGATCAGTGTGGCTAGTACGTGGAAGTCTCATTTGATCGAACATCAGCGCATTCACAGTGGTGAAAAACCCTTCAAATGTGATGAGTGTGACTATGTAAGTACCCGTAAGTGTACACCTACTGGTGAAGCGTCCGTGGCAAGGTGTACCTCGCGTGATATGTCGTAGTGTACGAGTAAATTTGATTGGAGAATGGAGGTCTTTGCGTCTTGGAATGCTTGTTTATGCGTCGCAGACCATGTCCACGTAGTTTCCTTATGTAGTAATTCATATAAAGGAGCTAATTTTGTACTATTGTCCGGTAGGAATCTTGTATAATAATTTAGAAGTCCTAGAAAAGAACGTAACTGTTCTAGGTTTTCCGGTTGTGGAGCATCCATTATGGCAATGATTTTACTTTCTTGCGGGTGGAGGCCTTCAGCATCAAGAAGGTGTCCTAAGAATTCCACCTGTCTCTCCAGAAATTTGCATTTTTCTTTTCGGAGTTTCAGACCGTTTTCCCGTAGTGTGGTTAATACTGCGTCTAGGCTTCGTAGATGCTCGTCTTCCGTTCTACCCCCGATGAGAATATCATCTTGGAAGGGTGAAACGTTACGGTGATGTTGTAATACTGCTTCCATGTGTCGCTGAAATAATGCTGACGATGATGATATACCTTGAGGTAGACGTTTGTATCGGAAAAGTCCCTTGGACGTGTTAATCACTGTGAAATCTTGAGATTTTGGGGAAAGTTCCAATTGGTTGTAGGCTTCACTGAGATCGAGCCTTGAAAAGAATCTGCAGCCTGCCAGCTTAGAAAATATTTCTTCTGCTCTGGGCAATGGGTAGATCTCTGTATCCAGATTTGGGTTAACCGTAGTTTTAAAATCTCCGCAGATTCGTATTGCGTTTCTCTTAATCGGCTGCTTTCCGTCTTCTTGTACCTCTGGTTTACGTATCTTTTGTACAGGAACTATCGGTGAAGCGAAATCAGAAAAGGCAACGGGTTCCAATATACCTACGTTGACCATTCGTTGGAGTTCCTCCTCCACGTCTTCCTTGAGGGCGTAAGGAACTGTTCGTGCCTTGCAATATTTCGGAACAGCGCCCTCTTTTAGGTGAAGTTGTACCTTTACTCCCTTTAGTTTTCCCAATCCTGGTGAGAAAAGTTCAGTGTTGCTTTGCAATATGAGTTGTAGCTTGCTGTTAGCTTGTTCACTATTTGGCTGCAGGGTTTTGTACACTCTAGTTCCGTTGTATATGGAAGGTAAAATGTTTAGAGATGAATAGAGCCATTTTCTACCGCAGAGATTCGGTCCTTTTCCTTGTACGATTAAGACTGGAAGAATCGCGGTGTTTCCATTTGTGCTTACTGAGACTTTGGCTTGACCCACGACTTGTAGAACGTGACCAGTGTATGCCTGTAGTGGCGCCTGATTGAAAGGATGAATTTCTGGCTTATTCGTAAGTTTATCATACCACATCTTTGTAATCATAGCATGTCCTGAACCGTTATCCAGGTCGAACGGAACAGTCGTATCATTGATCTCTAAGTTCAATATTTCGGCAGGCGGTACGTAGTTATCGTCCTCCGAGAACGTTGGGTCTGAGGTCATGACGTTGTAAACTGGAAATCCATACTCGACTGTATCATTGGAGTGTGTACTTTCTTGATTGGTAGTGTTCTGTATATGATTACTACCTCTGGGTTTCCTATGATTACGTGACTTGCTAGTTTTAGGTGGGTTTGACGTAGGATTGACTGAAGGTTTCAAACATGCCGCTGCTAAATGCCCCTTCCTTTGGCATCTATTGCAAGTCTCTTGAGAGTACGGGCATTCGTCAACCATATGTCCTGGTTTATTACATCGCATGCATATGTACGTGTTACTTGCCGTAGATCGAGTAGGCTGATGACGTCCTTTTTGATCCGTATTATTTGAGGGAATTTTCCGTTGATTATTTTTGTAATATCCATGCTGCTGATTGGGGCCAACAGCGTTGATGGTGGAGCTTGTATTTCCATTAGAATTCCATCCCTGTTGGATCTTCACTTCTTGTGTATTCTTAGAAGCAGTTTCCATTCCTTGAATGGCCTTGAGAACTGTTTCTAACGTAATATTAGCGTCTCTCTCGCATTCCTCGAAGATTTTACTTTGCATAGCTGTATCATTTATTCCTAGAACGAGCTGCTCTAGTAAGCGCTCTTCCAAATTGGTACCCATTATGCAGTATCTCGTTAATCGCTTGAGTTCTGACATGTACGTTGCTAGAGACTCCCCCGCTTTTCGGACTCTTTTCGTGAAATGGAAACGCTCAACATATTTGCATGGTGTAGGGTTGAAATGTTTACTCATCTTGTCCATAAGTATGTCGAAAGATACTGTAGTTACATCTTCCGGTAAGACTAGATTTGTAAGTAGTGAAAGTTCGCTGGGGCCCAGGACTGTGAACAGTACTGGGGCCTTCATGTTATCAGGTACTCTGTTAACTAGAAAATGCGATTTTAATCGTATGGAGTATTGAGCCCAAGATTCTTTTTGGCTCTCGTAATATGGCAGTCTTCCTCCCTGTACTCTTGGTGGTTCTTCCTCCCGTTCTGCCATTCTGTATTATCTTCGCTTGCTTTGGTATGTATACGTTTTTGCTAAGCCTTTTTCCAATTCCTCCTGGACGTCTATGTAGTGTATTTAGGATTTCTTCGTATTTTGAATCCTTGTTGTAGTGTAAAATGAGGTTACGGGATTAAAACTTGCCTTAATGTGTACACGAAATGCTAAGCCTTTCCCAGTCCCTCGTGGACATCTGTAGATGACTGTGTAAGTTGTATCCTTAGATTTCTTTCCGTATCTTGAATCCGTGGTTGTAATTTGCATGAAAATTGGAGCCAAAACTTGCCCTCGTGTGTACACGCGTTGCTAAGCCTTGTTTCCAGTTCCTCATGGACGTCTTCTGCTTCTGTATCTCGTTCAGGATTTCTCAGGGATCTTTTATTAATGCATCAGTTATGTAGATTAATCTGATTACATCAATCCCATCTCCGTCGCCAATTTGTTGTGTTTGTATGTTGAATTAATCAGACAGATTTGCTAACACTTAACAACATTTATTTGTACCAAAATCCTTGTGTATTTATTAGAGATAATATTAGCGTGCGACTCATCCTTGAGCCAGTCGAAGAGTGTCTTTCTTTTTCCTCCCTCTCCCTTTCTTTCTCCCTCCTCCTTCCTACCCCCTTCCTTGCTTATCGCGCCATCTATTTATCCACATGCATACTAATATTTTGTTACAACAATTGTGATTATGCAAGTACGCGGAAGTGTCATTTGATCCCACATCAACGCATTCACAGTGGTAAAAAACCCTTCAAATGCAATCAGTGTGATTATGTTAGTACCCGTAAGAGTACTTTAACCGCACATCAACGCATTCACAGTGGGGAAAAACCCTTCAATTGTGATCGGTGTGACTATAAAGGTACGCAGAAGGTTCATTTGATCAAACATCGACGCATTCATAGCGGTGAAAAACCCTTCAAGTGTGATCATTGTTGTTATGTTTGTTCTTGATGAGATTGACTTAACACGTAATTAAAGAAACTTAATTTGAGCTTTAATGTGAACTTCAATATGGTTACATTGACAGAGGTGATTCGTGAACCGCGCCCGTCTTTCTACCGAGCTCTCTCTTTTTTTTCCGCTCTTTCTTATTGTCCTTTTTCTCAGAATCAAGAATTTATGGTTGTATGGTATGAGAATGGGAAACAGAGTAAATATATATTTTTCGGAGTGAATGTACAACGAGTAGAATGTATACATGACAATATCCCCGTGTAAAAAAAAAACAAAAAAAAAGTTCAATGGTTACATGAGTGCCAAGAGACGTTGTGGTGCGTGACGTATGCGCGTTGAGCGGCGCAGCGGTGGAATAACCTGAGGAGACGCAGGGCGCTGAACAGGTGGTGGTGCGGCGGTGATGGGCGGGGACGCAGGAGTGTCGAAAAACGACCAATGAAGTGGAACCGTTGAGGCGGTAGTGTGGTCAGTGGAAACGGCGGGGTTGTGGGAGCGGTGACTTGGTAAGCGTTGGCGAAGTTGATTGAGGTGTCGACGAATACGGCCGAAAGGGGTGTCAATCTCGAACATCAGATTCCCGACGATACGCACAATGTGACCTTCGAGCCATTTAGGGCCTTTACCGAAATTGGCAGCATAAACAAAGTCGTTGAGCTGGAAATGACGCGAAGGGGTGTGAATTGATGACTCCATCAGAGGTAGACGATGGTCGGGATGAAGTAAATCCAAGCTGGTGATAAGCGGTCGACCAAACATCATTTCGGCCGGTGTTTTACCGTTAGCAGTGGGGCTGCGTCGGTGGTTGATTAATATGCGAGTGAGACGTGTCTCCAGAGGGCCGGCTGGGAACATGCGTAGGCCTGAATTCAGAAGGTCAACTTCTGGAGATAATCCACCCGAAAGCTTTTTCAATAGCGATTTCACCGAGCGGACGCTACGTTCGGCCTGACCGTTGCTAGCCGGGTGATATGGTGCCGTGCGAATATGATTGATCCCTTGACTTCCGACGAATTCTTGAAATGCGGCGCTGGTGAAACATGGGCCGTTGTCAGTAACCAATACAGCCATTAGACCATAACGCGCTATGTTCTCACGGATGATAGGAATGATCGTGTCGGTGGACGTGGACGACGTAACTTTTAGTTCAATCCATTTGGAGTAAGAATCGACCATTAGAAAAATGAATTTGTTCTCGATCGGGCCAGCAAAATTGGCATGCACACGGTACCAAGGTTTATTGACGACTGGCCATGGTTGATATTGTCGTGCGGGCATGGGCATGTTCTCTTGGCAAATCTTGCAAAGTCGGGAAACGTTTTCGATATCAGAATCGATGTTTGGCCACCAAATTTTGGCACGAGCAATTGCCTTCATTGGAACTATTCCTTGATGGGAGCTATGTAAGTCTTCCAATATTGGCTTTCGATATATAGTTGGTATAATGACGCGATTGCCTCTTAAAAGAATGCCACGTAGGTTTGAGAGTTCATCTTTGCTGTTTTTGTAAGGTGTCAGTTCAGGCTTAACTTTGGCAGGCCATCTGGTTATTAAATAGCGTTTGACCGTCGCCAACAGAGGATCATCTACGGTTGCCCGTTCGATGTGATGGGCCGTGAGAGGGCCTTTGTTTAGCTCGGATAGTAGGAGAACGTATTCTGTAGGAATTGGAGTTTTTGTTGTATCTGATATTGATAAAGGAAGACGACTGAGGGCGTCTGCATTTGAATTGTCGCAACCTTTTTTAAATTTAATGGTGTAGGAGTATGCCGCCAATGTTAAAGCCCAGCGCTGTAATCGTGCGGCTGCCATTTGTGGCACTGGTTTCTGTTCCGAAAAGATTGACACCAGTGGTTGGTGGTCTGTTATAAGCGTGAAATGCCTGCCCAGAAGGTATTCACGAAATTTGGTAACTCCAAAAATTATGGCCAATGCTTCTTTTTCTATTTGCGAATAATTTCGTTCTGGTTTGGTTAAACTTCGCGAAGCAAAGCAAATGGGCTGTTCCACGCCCTGGTGATAGTGTGACAACACGGCGCCCACGCCGACAGGCGAAGCGTCGCATGCCAAATACACTTCCTTGTTGACATCATAGTGGGCCAAAATATTCGATTCGGTTAAGGTGTCTTTTGCGTCTTGGAATGCTAGACTTTCCCGTTCTGTCCATCTCCATGGTACGTCTTTATGTAATAACTGATGTAGGGGGTCGAGCCTAGTCGAGTTGTTTGGAAGGAATCTGCCATAGTAATTGAGCAGGCCTAAAAATGCTCTGAGTTCTTCGACATTGTTTGGCGGAGGTGCTTCTTTGATCGCGGCTAATTTGGAAGGGTGTGGGTGTAACCCTTCAGCGTCCAACAAAAAACCCAAAAAATGGATAGATTTTTGAAGAAAGGCGCATTTTTCTTTCCGTAATTTCAGTCCGTTCTCTTGAAAGATGCTCAATACTTTATCGAGACGGTGTAGATTATGATCAACATCTTTTCCGCCAATGAGCGTGTCATCTTGAAAAGGGGTAACATCAGGTAGTCCTCTCAAAATGGTTTCCATCGCTCGTTGAAAAATCGCCGAGGCTGAAGAAACGCCGTAGGGTAAACGGTTATATTGATACAGGCCTTTTGGCGTATTGATTACAGTGAGTTTGCGAGATGCTTCATCTAGTTCAATTTGATTATAAGCTTCTTTCAAGTCTATTTTTGAGAAGTATTTACAGCCAGCAAGTGTGGTAAAAATGTCCTCGGCTTTTGGTAGCGGATATGTATCGATCTTGATAGCAGGATTGATGGTAGTTTTGTAATCGCCACAGATGCGAATCGAACCGTCAGGTTTCACTACTGGTACTATGGGTGAGGCATAATCGGAATGCGCAACACTTGAGATAATGCCGTTAGCCTCTAAACGATCCAATTCTTGCTCTACTTTGCTTTTCAGGGAGTAAGGTATGGAACGTGCCTTGCAAAATTTAGGCTCAGCGTCTGGTTTGAGGCTGATATGAGCTTGAAATCCTTTTAAATGTCCTAACCCCGGTGCAAAGACTTCCGCGTGTTTTCCCAATAGTCGATTTATTTTTGACGCTGCATCCTTTGGTTCTAACGTGTTGATTGATGTAGTTGCCTGAGGGTTCGGAAGGATATTCAATGTGGAGTAGATCCACGTGCGACCGCAAAGATCTGGTCCCCTACCATGGTAGACCAGTACTGGTAATTTGCAGGACATTCCGTTATATGTAACCGTTACTTTGGTTTCACCCAAAATGTTAAGAACTTTATGACCCGTGAAGGAATTCAAGTTAACGGAAAATGGCTTCAAGTCGTTAAGGTCGATTATCCCGTGAGCAGTCTGCTCTGATAAAAGCGTGGTTGCTGAACCAGTGTCTAATTGAAGGGATACGTCAAATCCATTAATTTTGCACTGGACCTTGATTGCCGGTGGCAAACTCTGATGACAGTTGCTAGGAGGATTTTCATTCTGGGTTCCATGATTTGCCTCCAGAGCATCTAGACTAGCAATTAAATTATATTCGGCTAGGAAGTCATCGTGAGATGCTCCTCGTTCGATTTCCGATGGGGCTTCTAAATGATTGACTCGTGAATTGTTTTGTTGATGTGTTGACCTTGACCCTTTGTTATCAAATTGTTTTTTGAGACAAGCTCTTTCTAAATGGCCTCTCTTACCACAATACTGACATGTGGCATGAATGTGTGCACATTGGTATTCTAAATGACCAAAATTGTTGCATCTTATACATGGTGAAATTCGTTGGTAAGAAGGTAAACGCTGTTCACGTGTTGAAGATATCCTGGTTGAATCAGATACATTGTTCGTCATAGGTTGTCTTGTGTAATTTCGAAATTGATGCGTGTTATTGTTTGTAGAACTAGGATGTCGCGGTTGATTATTGAAGCGAATTGGTTGACCTCTTGATTGATAGTTTGTGGGATTCCCTTGATGGAATGATTGATGTGGGTATTGGTTGTGGTTATGTTGTTGATAACTTTGTCCATTCCGGGTTTGATTATTATTTTGTGGACGTCGCGTGTTTTTTGAGCGGTTTATCTCATTAGCTCCTTTTTGTGTTGATACATAGTTGATTGTTGGTGCCTCTGGTTTGTGACCCTTCAGCTCTAATTGATTGCGCGTAGCTGCCTCCATGTTAGTTAAGATTTCCACGGCCTTAACATAGGTAAGGTTTGGTTCCGCAAACAAACGTTGCTGCATTGTGTCATTATTGACACCGCAAACGGGTCTATCCTTTAACCGATCTTCTAAATTTTGATTGAATTGACAAAATTCGCTTAAACGTTTTAGTTCGGCAATATATTCTCCAATCGTTTCATTGGGTTTTCTATTTCTTGAATCAAATTTACTTCTTTCCACAGTTACCGCGGGTTTTGGTTGATAATGTTGAGTTAAGGCGTCGATAAGTTCATCATACGTTTTGGAAGTTAATTTGCTAGGGCTGACAATGTTTCTTAATAACATATACGTTTTCGCGCTTAATACCGTTAGGAGAACAGCTCTCTTTTTATTTTGCGTTGTAATTTGATTTGCTTCAAAATATAGTTCTAATCGTTCAGCATAAATTGGCCAAGAATCACTTTGTTCATCAAATATATCACATCGCCCAAAAGTACCTACTATTTGGGGCGCGGCTTCCTCTCCGGCGTCAGCCATGCTTCCTTCAGTGCCTGTATTGCAAAGTCTGATTGACTCGTTGATAGTCTTGCTTGATTATGGATGCGAAGTTGATTAATTGCGGCTGTATCCCATCTCCGTCGCCATTTATGTTATGTTTGTTCTTGATGAGATTGACTTAACACGTAATTAAAGAAACTTAATTTGAGCTTTAATGTGAACTTCAATATGGTTACATTGACAGAGGTGATTCGTGAACCGCGCCCGTCTTTCTACCGAGCTCTCTCTTTTTTTTTCCGCTCTTTCTTATTGTCCTTTTTCTCAGAATCAAGAATTTATGGTTGTATGGTATGAGAATGGGAAACAGAGTAAATATATATTTTTCGGAGTGAATGTACAACGAGTAGAATGTATACATGACAATTGTGACTATGTTAGTACCCGTAAGAGTACTTTAATCGCACATCAACGCATTCACAGAGGTGAAAAATCTTTCAAATGCGATCAGTGTGATTATGGCAGCACTAATAAGAATGATTTGATCAAACATCAACGCATTCATAGCGGTGAAAAACCCTTCAAATGTGATCAGTGTGACTATGCAAGTACGCGGAAGTATGATTTGATCAGACATCGTTTCATTCATAGTGGTGAAAAGTCCCTCAAATGCGATCAGTGTGATTATGGCAGCACGTATAAGAAAGAATTGATTAAACATCAACGCATTCATAGCGGTGAAAAACCCTTCAAATGTGATCAGTGTGACTATGGATTCACGCAGAAGAGTAATTTGATCAGACATCAACGTAATAGTCACTTGGACTAATAAAATGGATTGTATTCAAGCATACTCACTAATTTAAAACTTGGCAGGGTTCGTTCGGAACCTGGATAACCTGGAAAACCTGGATAAGTCAGGGATATGGAAAATAGGGGAAAAAGTCGGGGATTTAAAACATTTTCCTAAAAAGTCAGGGATATGTCAGGGATTTCGTTTGGTATATCAAACCATGCTTCGAGCAATGCTAAATATGAGCCAGGTGTGAAAAGTGGGCTCTGGTAAATACCTTAAAATGGTCAGCGATATTGCGAAATTTTGGTCAGGGATAACCTGGAAAAGTCAGGGATTTTGAATGTAAAAATTTCGTACGAACCCTGCTTGGAAAGAACCATTTCAAAATGTGTTAATTCGCAACGTGTTTTCATTTTAGTTTCACATATTACTGTTTTTGACAACTGTAGTAGATGCTCACTAACAAAATGTTTTCGTTCATAGAAAAATTATAAAAAACTAAAAAGCTATCGCGACGGAATAGTCACAGGGCAGGCCACATGGTTTTACAAAATTGTGGAATGTAACAAGCCTAACGTCTTAACGGAAAACTGGTAGTAATACGATGTTTGTGTTAGTTATTTATAAAACCTTCACGACAATATTTAATGTAACCTTTTTTTTAAAACTATAATTCACAATATTTTATATGACAAATAGTTTATCCTGTCAGTAATTATATCTTTGCTATTAAAGAATGATATTTTTACCATAATAATTGATTAATGATAATTTGCTTCTTTCCTTATTTACTTCGTCATCACTTCTTATCGTATTATAAAATTGTGAAATGTAACTAGCCTAACGTCTTAACGGGAAACTAGTAGTAATACTATGTTTGTGTTAGTTATTTATAAATCCTTCACCAAAAATATTGAATATAGCCCTTTATTTGACTATAATTAACAATATTTATATTAAAAATGGAATATCATCTTCGCTATTAAAGAATAAAAATGTTACCCTAATAATTGATTAATATGTTATTGCATTGAATCTTAATTTGCTTCTTTAATAACTTCATCTTTGTCATCACTTCTGATGCTAGTTGGTTTCAGCAGAAACATCAGGAGAGACAGCAAAATTGTCGATAATTTTAACTTTACCTTTGAATTCGTACTTGTGTTTTTTCACTAGTTTGTAGGTGTTATCATGCACCTACAGAGGTTTAATGGCAGAATATGGCTGTTCATATTGTCACGTATATTTTATTATACGTTTATTACGGGGAAGTTTGCATTCTGTATTACACAAGTGTCTAACGTGGGATCAAGTTTGAATCTTCCACGTTCTCAACGCGTATATTAGGTTTGGTAAGGTCAAATCTTTGAAAACCGCTATTTCGACTCGGACATCGATTATTGTTTCTGAACTAGTTTTGTTTGCCTTAGTGTCTTTTTAAGCCTAAGCATAACCTGTTATATCAATTGCCTTTGAACATTGAAATGTTTGTGATTCGAGGTGTTTGATATCATATGAAGTTTTAATTTATTTCCTTTCTGTAGGAAAATCCAAGAAAAAATGTTCAACTCGATACAAATGTTCACCTGAAAATGAAAGGGAGCTCGAACTTGACATTCGAAAGGATATCAAAGAAAAACGCTTCAAATGTGATCAGTGTGACTATGCTAGTACGCGGAAGGATGATTTGATCAGACATCAACGCATTCATTGTGGTGAAACACCCTTCAAGTGTGAACAGTGTTACTATGGTAGCAAGAACAAGAGTAATTTGATCAAACACAAACGCATTCACAGCGGCGAAAGACCCTTCAAATGTGATCAGTGTGATTATGCCTTCACGCAGAAGATTAATTTGATCACACATCAACTCATTCACAGTGGTGACAAACCCTTCAAATGTGATCAGTGTGACTATGCAAGTACGACGAAGAATGATTTGACCAGACATCAATGCATTCATACTGGTGAAAAACCCTTTCAATGCGATCAGTGTGATTATTCTTACACACGGAATAGTGATTTGTTCAGACATCAACGCATTCACAGAGGTGAAAACCCTTCAAATGTGATCAGTGTGACTATGCAAGTACGTGGAAGAATGCTTTGAAAAGACATCAACTCATTCACAGTGGTGAAAGTCAAATGTGATCATTGTGAATATGGCAGCGCACGGAAGAGCCATTTAATCCGACATCAACGTAGTAATCACTAGGAATAATAAAATGGAGTATAGTTAAGGATACTCAGCAAACTTGGAAAGAACATTTACTAAATGTGTTGTACTACAAAATGTTTTTATTTTCTGAATAAATATTGTTCTTTACAATTGTATTAGGTAATCTCTAAGAAAACTTTCCATTCTTAGAAATGATGTAAGCACCCTTAATAACCGAATAATTGCCATACGGCTCTATGGTTGTGTGCTTTAAATATACTGCAGTATATTAAAATGGCGGCCGGAACTAACCAAATGTCTTAACGGTCAACGCCGACCCTTTTTTCTAAAAGTAGTAATAATAATATGATTTTGCTAGTTATTCATAAAACCATTGCGAACTGATAGTAAAATTTATTAGTAACAATATTGTCTCAAAGGCTTTATTTAACATCAATTAATATTACAACTGAAATTACAGTAATTATATCTTCCCTTACCGTAATAATTGACTAATTTTATTGTTCATCTCCCTTTTAAATTTCTCCAAGGTATTATTTAGTTTCGTTGCTTCCACGGCAAAACTGACAGAGAGTAAGGACGGCCTTATAACCCAGGTTTTACCCCCTTCTTTCCCCCCCTTCAGGGGGGGGGGGTAAAACCCGGGTTATAAAGCCATCCCTGGGGTGGGGGGTTGGGGGGGGGAATTGATGACGTCACGTGATGGTGTTGGAGGGGGGGGGGAAGATGGGGGAGGGAAATTGATGACGTCACGTGATGGTGTTGGCGGGAAATTTGAATTTTGAGCCACCTGGTGGTGGTTTTCTTGATGACGTCACGGCTAAATTTTTGATGACGTCACGTGGCTGGTACCTGTAGGGATAGGCTTATGCTAGGCTTATGCTATGGTAGATCCTGAAAAACATAGGCTTATGCTAGGTTATTCTAGGCTTATTATTATTATTAAGAATCGAATTTTAGTCAAAAACTTTTAATGAACACAATCAATTCCAATTAATTCGCGAATGTACGCGTCGTTATTTAAGCAAATGTAGAATAAATTATATAATTGTAGTTTACGCGTCAAGTTTTTGTCACGAACCAAGTTACAAAAATCTTCGAAAATGCTCGAAGGAACTATACACGCCGCTAGGAAATTTTTTACACGGTCGTAATCATTGTGAGACATAGTACCGCGACTTACATAATATTTTTGATATATATCATTCATGCGTTTTACAATAGCTTCGTACATGCATTTAATAACTTCGGCTTGATCGTTTAAGAGCTTGAAGTGAAATCTCATAAAACTAAATTTCTCGTTCAGTTTCCCTGCCTCGGCCTTTGTTAGAGTGAATACGCTGCCATCGTCGAATACTATACTCCCCTCCATAACGGTTATTTTTATTTTCAAGTTCAAGTAACGATAATTACCCAGGTCGCCAGTCTCCAAAGCTGAATAGATCTCCGTCCACTCCTCCATAAATTCCTTCAAAACGTCTTCCGATATTATAACAATAGCACCGTCCTTCTTTGTGAGAAGTAAGCTTGGCTCGAATCCATTTACACCGAAAACGGCATAGCAATCAGCCCCAAGTCTAACACGGGCGTTCACGCGGTAATCTATGATCTTGGTGGGCATTCTTACGGCAGGTCCTTACGGTTTAAAAGCTGACGACTGAATGATTTTTATTGCGTGATTTTCTTGAGTGCGTACTTGATAATTAGCCTGAGGGTATATTGACTGGTGCTTTTCTTTTTTTATTGCCCTTTATGGGCTACATACCACCCCCTAAAGTCGCGATGGTTTAGTACCTTAAAGGGGGGGGGCGAGGGTAAACCTTTTGTATATCAATGGAATCTGAGTGATTTATGACTCACACAAACGTGTTAAGACATTCCATCGGCTTTTTATTTATACGTAATATTTATACGTAACCATGGTCAGACGGGTCTATGGCCATAAAAAGGGGCAGAACTTGAACAAAAGAATTTATCCCCATCCGTTTTTATTTTTACTATAAAGACGTGTTTTAATGGGTTTAGGGGTATGGTCGAATCAGTTGTATTGTTATGAATTCAATCTATTTTCGGATTTATTGCTTTGTTAGTCGGTGACTCTTCCTACCACGAAACATTTAATTGTTTCCAGGTGTTTGCCCCTAAGGCATCTTGACAAGCCTCAACATGTTATGTCTTTGTTGCGTTACCCGAAATTAAAGTAATATTTTTAAAATACCAAAATGCAAATTCAACTAGGAATACAGTTACGAGGATGAAAGTAACGGCCACTATTTTCCCTGGCTTTGAAAGAGCTTCGCGAATTAACGTCTGCTTAGTAACAGCATCCATTACAATCTAACCTTTCATCCCCTTATTTGGGATATAAATAGCGTCTGATTTGGTCCGGACCTCATTTGATTGTTAGACACCGCCAGGATAAGATGAATCGTGAAATTACCCGTCTAGAAACGTTTGGCGCATTTGCGAGTACGTTTGTAAAACCGTCAGAACTAGCCCGTCATGGGTTTTACTATTTAAGTTCGGGGACGGACGCTGTTAAATGCCATTTTTGTGACTTAACGCTACGAGGATGGGAACCTAACGACAATGTTTTCGTAGAGCATCAGAAATTCAAGGCAGACTGTCCACTACTTCAAGGATTACCAACTAATAACATGCCTATATTCATCCAAAACCCATTGTCTGAAGATATACCACCAAACAGAAAGTACAGAGATGTCCCTCAAGAAGAGTGGGAGAAAGAAAAAGTCATTCCGCCAACTCAACCCATACCAACAACACTTACTACGAATGACGATATTGTACTAAGAATTAAACGCGCGAATCTCGAGAAAGCTATAATTGAAATGTTTATTCAAGAACTTTTGCGACATGAAAGTTAGATCCTATTATTGTAATATATTCCATACCTTATTACGTTTCTAAATTATAAAAGAACCAATCAAAAAACTTGAAATGTAACTTGAAATAAATATAATTTTTTCCTTAATTTGTTCTTTGTATTGCTATTATACCTACTACAGTCTTGACAAAACCTTTTCAGTGGTGATAGTGTAGGGTGTTACTTAGCTTTTATCAACACATTTCGTGTTAAAAGTAAAACGTTTTTGAACATTTACATTGCCAAAGACCAAAGCGAAACGCGTCATTTAAAATTTCTAAAATCCCATAGGAATACATGGGGAATTGAATAGACCATCTGAACGAAAACAGTCGTATACATTACATTTTAACAACACGAAACGCGTCATTTGAAAAAAAACCATTTCAAATGTTTAAAGCGTTGAAAGAAATTCTAACTAAATTTATCAAAATCATTCCTATTTTCAGTCTTGAGAGTTCCTCAAAATTATTTATGGCTTTTAGGGATGGGGGGGGGAATGACCTCGGGTCCCTGAGATGCGTGGGAATTTATTTTTCTTTGATTGGGCCACCCCACAGGTTGGTTTATGACCTTGAAAAGGGGGGCTGAACTTGAACAAAAGCATCTATTCCCTTTGTCTTTCTGGGTCATTTCAAGACTTCTATGGCCTTTAAAAGGGGCTGAACTTGAACAAAAGAATTTATTTTGTCAATTCTTTAATTGGACCCCACACCAGGTGCTTTAGTACCTTAAAAGGGGGCGTGGTCGAAACAGTTGTATTGTTATCAATGGAATTTATATTTAGAGTGTTTTATGACTAGCCCAAACGTGTTAAGACATGTTTATGACATTGAGGGGGATCTATTTTTTTTCTTATTGTATCACGAAAGTATAAAAGGGCGGATCAGTCTAGGCTACTTATCAGTTTACTTCTGACCGCTGTTGATGCAAGCCAAGAAATCTTCTGCTCCCAAACAAAACTTGTGAGTTATTCCGTGCCCATATCCTAGTGCTTTAGTATTTTTAACTGTTAGTATTGGTATTTGACTCTTAGTATTTTAACTTAGTTTTCACAAGTGTTTTCAATTTAACTTAAATTTTTCACAAGTATTTTTTATAAGTATTTTCATTTTTTTTTATATTTTTTACAAGTGTTTTAGTATTTTTTTATAAGTATTTTCAATTTTTTATATTTTTTACAAGTGTTTTAGTATTTTCATTTAGTTTTACAAGTATTTTCAATTTTTTTACAAGTGTTTTAGTATTTTTAACTTAGTATTTTACAAGTACTTCAATTTTTTATAAGTACTTTAAATTTTTTTATAAATACTTTCATTTTAACTTAGTATTTGACTTTTATAAGTACATTACTGTTTTAGTATTTTAGTATATTTTTGTGTTTTAGTATTATTATTTAGGCCTATTCAGATTTATTATTAGTATTTTGTGGTATTTGTATTTTTAAATTATCGCAATGGCCAACTCTAATGTAGAAATTGAACTCCCTGTTGAAGATGATAGTTTTTTAGTCGACTTTCCAGACTCGTTAGAAATAGCCTTTTTAAATGCCGATGACACGTTTATGGCAAACTATTCTACACCCCCGTCTATGTTTAACATTACCCCCGGGCAGTCTAGGGCTAACAATAGCCCTTCTCCTCCTCCTTTATCGCCTCTGGAAGAGGCGTTTCAAAACGACGATGTTTCTTTTTTAGACGGCTATTGTACTCCCCCCATATCTCCATCTCAGAATGAGTCAATGGATCAAGGGGAAGGACAGGTAGGGGGTGGGGCTCTTACTCCTCCACCTCCACCCCCATCTCCGCTAGTTGCACCACCAGGTGTAAACGTACTTTCTAGCGGGGTAGTGTCCTTCCCCAATTTTAATCTTGATGGATGGGAAATGGAGGTACAATTCAACAACAACATCGTCGAATCTGTAAGCGACTTCCTAGAGTACGTTTTGGACGATTGTTTACCCGATGACATGATTGCAATTTCGATGACAAGCATTAATAATCCAGGCATTCAAACCGCGGACTTTAGTTTTAGAAGAAGGGATCAAATAGATATTGGATTTATATTAGAAGTAGTGGCTGATAAAGCCTATAATTCTGAAGGGGGTTCAAAGTTTTTTCTCGGTCCTATAGGAATAAACATACAGCGCGTGAGGTTGCCCCAAGGCGCTCGCCGAGGAAAGGCTATTGGAATCTGTAGTTTCGAGACTTTTGCCAGGGAGAAGAAATGCATTATACAAATCAAAAATAACGATCGGCTATGTCTCCCTTATTCTCTAATTTTTGCTAGAATACATAGGGATCATACAATGCATCCCCTTGACAAAAGCCTCGAGGCGGATTTCAAAACACTATGTCGCACCGATATTAGTAAAAAATCAGGAGAGAGGCTTAGGAAGATGGCAGAGGAATTAGTCGTGGCGGCGGAAATACCATTGGACGAATGCGCGGGGGCGGGTGCTCTACCTCGATTTCAAGCGTATTTGTCTGATTACCAAATAATAGTATTTACAGTTAGAGCAAACGTCCCCCACCGTATTTTCGGGGAAGCAGATTTCATTGTCGGTGCCGATGGTAATCCAAAGCCGCGGCTATACCTTTTCAACTATCAAAATCATTTTGACGTCATCACTAAACCTAAACCTCTCTTCCATTTTGATTTTTTCTGCGAGAGGTGCCTTGTGGGGTACAACAACTTAGATTTTAACCACGCTTGCAACAAGTATTGTTATTCCTGCCAAAGGGCCGAGGAATGTGAGGGGGGAGAAATTAGATGCGGTACTTGTCATCGCGACTTTAGGGGGCAAGAATGCTTTGACGCCCATAAGGCTAGTGGAAGCAAAACCCTATCAGTCTGCCAAAGGGTTTTTAAATGCCCCCGTTGCGCAAAAACAATAGATATGGGGAAACGCAAGTCACTTCACAACTGCGGGGAAGTCTATTGCGTAATCTGCAATAAATTCAACCCACACCCCCACTATTGTTTCATGCAGGTTACCGACTCTAAAGCCCACCCTGCGGCTAAAAAAGCTAAGACCCATCCTTCGGTTACTATCTTTTATGATCTCGAATGTGTTCAAAATACCCCAGACCCTTCAAACCCTAATGCTTTCCTACACACTCCTATCTTATGTATTTCTCAAAAAATCTGTGATCAATGCATTCTCGAGAAATCCGATCAATTTACTTGCGCCACCTGCGGGCCTCGAGAACGGGTGTTTCTCGGGAATGATCCTGTTCTGGATTTTTTAAATTATCTTCAAGAATTCCACAATTCTCCCAAAATAACCGTTATAGCACATAATGCGAAGGGTTACGATTTACAATTTCTGTACAAAGCCATGTTAGCCATCAAAGCGTGGCGCCCTCAAGTGATAATGACGGGAACGAAGATTATGCAAATTCGATATGAGAATTTGACATTTATAGATAGTTTAAATTTCATCCCATCCCCCTTATCTAGCTTTGTTTCCACTTTTGGCTTAGACCCTAGTTTAAATAAGGGATATTTCCCGCACTTGCTCTTCAACTTTGTTCCCGAACACGTGTTTGATCCAAAAGATCCTACGAGTACAAATTATGTCTTGAGGGAAAGCATGCCTCTTTTAGAATCTTACGCGCCAGACAGGCTAACCGAAAAACAACGCTCGGTTTTAATTTCATGGTACAACGAACAAGTTGAAGCCAAAAAAGGTTTCAACTACGTTGAAGAATTGATACATTATTGTCGTTTGGACGTTAGGATTTTAAGAGAGGGGTGCTTAAAGTACAGGGAGATTTTTGAGAAGATTGCGGACGTTAACCCTTTTAACACTGCCGTGACAATTGCCGGGCTTTGCAACGCCGTTTTCAGGAAGGACCACCTAGCGCCAAATTCAATTGGAATTGTTCCACCTCACGGCTATAGAATGAAAGACCCTCAATCTAAAGTAGCCATCGAGTGGCTGAGGTGGGAAGCCCATAAGCGCGGGGTCATAATTAAGTCGGCTTTTAACGGTTCCGAACCTAAAATTTTGAACATTAAAGTCGACGGGCTTCTAGTAGACGATCTTGGCGCAGATCAAAAGGTCGTCTACCAATTCCAAGGTTGTTTTTGGCACGGGTGTAGAGCCTGTTTCCCGGTAAACAGAGACCTGGTTTTGCACGGTGACGTCACCCAAACTTTACACTCCCGCTATACTGATACTTTGAACTGTAATAAGAGGCTTAGGGAGCTGGGGTATAAGGTAATCGAAATGTGGGAATGCGAATTCCACAAATTGAGGGAGCAAAAGCCCGAAATTAACACCTTTCTATCTTCCATCCATATCCAAATCGACGCGTGGGAACCACTTAATCCCCGTAACGCATTTTTCGGGGGGCGTACTTCCGCTCTTTGTCTTCATCACAAGGTTAAGCCGGGAGAGGAGATTCGATATGTTGACGTCACTAGTCTATATCCATGGTGTAACAAATACGGTAAACTACCTTACGGCCACCCTACGATCTTGACAGACAACTTCCCACCCATTAACGAGATTGAAGGTTTTATTAAACTGGATATCCTGCCCCCTCGTAACCTCTTCCACCCCGTTTTACCCCAAAAGATCGGGGGGAAATTGTGCTTTGCCCTATGTCAGCTGTGCGCTGAAAACAAATATCAGGGGGATTGCACACATTCCGACGAGGAAAGAGTTATTAGGGGGACGTTTGTGGCGGACGAAGTCCATTTAGCAGTTAGAAAGGGTTACGTGGTTGTTAAAATCCACGAAGCCTGGTCGTACAAAATATCTCAGTACGACCCCTTAACAAAAAGTGGCGGGCTTTTTAACAATTACGTCAACTGCTTTCTGAAGCTAAAACAGGAAAGTAGCGGCTGGCCTTCTGACGTAGTAACCCAAGCGCAGAAAGATCAATACGTAGCCGAGTACTACGAAAAGGAAGGGGTAAAACTTGATCATAGCTGTATCGAGAAGAACGCTGGAAAGCGTACCATCGCCAAACTGTGTTTGAATTCGTTTTGGGGCAAATTTGGTGAGAGGACTCGCCTTGACAAGGTAGAAGTCTTTGATGATCCACAGAAGTTCTTTAACTTGTTCTATGACCCAGCAATTGAGGTCAAGACGTTGATACCAGTTAGCGACGACATTTGCGTTGCTAAGTGGTGTTATATCAACGAGATTGACCCAATTCATAAAAATGTCAGTGTTCCGATCGCGGCGTACACCACGGCCATAGCTCGGATTAAGCTTTATTCCTACTTAGACCGCTTGGGTGAGTCTGTTTTATATACAGACACTGATTCGATACTGTACGTTTACACACCAGGGGGCGTAGAAATCGAAACTGGGAATTTCCTCGGTGAAATGACCAATGAGCTTGAAAAGTACGGACCCCAGGCCTACATCGAAGAATATGCGAGTGGTGGATGTAAGAACTACGCATACCGAGTTGTGAACCCTGATACCGGATCGACAGCCGTCGAGATGAAGGTTAAGGGGTTCCGACTTAACCATACCACCAAAGATTTGGTTAACATGGATAGGTTAATGGGGCTTATAGGCATTTACGAACCGCCGGCGGAACCAATCCAAGTACCAATCCCCAAGCAAATACGCCGAAAGGCTGATCACACTGTTATAAGTGTCGACCAGTCCAAGGTTTACAGAACTGTGGTGGATAAGGTCAGATTGATTGAAGATTTCCGCACGCTACCTTACGGTTATCGAGTTTGAGCACATTCGACAGTATCTGTTTCTGTGAGGGGTCTCTTCTTTTTTTATTTATTTATTTATTTATTTATTTATTTATTTATTTATTTATTTATTTATTTATTTATTTATTTATTTATTTATTTATTTATTTATTTATTTATTTATTTATCTAGTCAGTCCCGGTGATATTTATTTATATATTTATTTATCTAGTCGGCATGTATATAAAGTCTAGCCATATTGTTTTTTTTATCAATATTATCAATTAGTCATTTTCGTCTCGGTGAAATGTCCTGTGATTAACTAATTTTTTCGTCAATGCTTCCTTAAATATCCCATGTATTTTCGAAATTGCAATTGTTCATTTTCGTGTCGATCTCTTCTATATATATATATATATATACAAACACTTTACAATCTTTATCTCATTAGTTCGTTGAAAGTCAAAGTGTAAGGTCATGTATCCTTTCTACCATCCTTTTAACATGGTGATAGCAGGCCCGTCTCAAAGCGGGAAAACTCAATTAGTTTTAAAAATATTAGAGAACAGGGAAGCCATGTTTGCCCCTAATATAAGCGAAATACATTGGTTCTACGGTGAATGGCAACCTTTTTTCGAAAGTTTGAGAAAATTTGTGGTTTTCAAACAAGGTATGCCAGATTTATCAGAATATACCGGCGGTAAGCCTTGCCTTTTAATCATTGATGACTTGATGACCGAGAACAAAGGAGAAGTTGGTTCTCTTTTTACCAAGGGAACGCATCATCGCAACTTGAGTGTAATTTATATCGTCCAAAACGTATTCCATCGATCCAAAGACTCTAGAGATGTTTCTTTGAACGCTCATTATCTTATTCTTATGAAATCCCCTAGAGACAAATTGCAAAGTTCAATAATAGCTAGACAAATGTTTGCCGATAAATGGCGTTTCGCTGTCGACGCCTACCGTGACGCTACTAGTTTACCTTTCGGATATTTATTATTCGATCTACACCAAAGATGCCCCGAGAATCATAGACTTAGGACAGGAATATTTCCCGACAACCCTTGCGAAGTTTACATCCCCAAATAATTATAATAGTAGATGGGTGTTTAGCCATCTCTTCATTTAGTCACTATGCCTTATGCCGTTCGGTCACAAAGAAATTTGCTCTCCGTTATTGCCAAATCCCCTCGAAAACAACGTAGAATCATTTTACGTAACGCCAAGAAGCCCTTAATTGACGCAATCGCAGAGTGTGTTGAAAATACTTTACACGGTAACGTTAAATTAAATAAAAGTCAAAAAGCTAGATTAGCTAGGCATTCCGCAAAACTTAGAAAAATTGCTAATAAGAGAATATCTTGGAAAACAAAACGTGATATATTAGTTCAGGAAGGTGGTAGTTTCTTTTCTTTCCTTTTCCCTCTAGTTTCCTCTATTATCGGCGCTATAACAGGAGGTAGTCAGTAAAATATGCAGTACGCTCAGAAAATGCTCCTTGTCCCTAGCTCTACCTTTAAAAGCGACCCCTTTCCACACCCCCAACAACAGGTAGTTTCGAAATTGGACAATGAAATGAATGTTATTTTAGCTCGTAAAGATTTAGACGAAGCTTCAAAATGGCGCTTATACGAACAGACTGTACAGAGATATAATAATTTACATAATATCGCTAGGCAACCTATACCCACGGCCCCCCAACCGACATCCAACTATTTTAACTTGGCTTGGTTAGACGATATCCCCCTTAAATATATAGGGCATGTACATAGTATCGTTGATCAGATTTCAACTAACCCTGAAAAGCTTAGGTGGACAGATAGTGGGGAAGTTATAGTTAATGATTCATTAATACCCGGCTCGAATATTAGAGATATAGCTTTAGAATTTGTCAAGCCTTCCTCTAACAAAGACCCAAAACCTAGAGGTTTTTATGCATTTACAAACCTACTTTCTAGTTTTTCCCCTCTAACTTCGTATACAATACCCCAACAAATTAAAATCAAAAGAACTAGAGCTCCCAAAGTTAGTGTCAAGGTAGCAGCTAAAAAACTTAAATCTGAGAATAGTCTTGAGGCATCAGCTAAAAAACTTAAATCTGAGAAAAGTCTTAAGACAGCAGCTAAAAAACTTAAAACTGAGTCTCCGAAATGGGTAGCGTACGTAAAATCTCCAAAATTTTAGAAGGTATCTACTTTAACCCTTCCCACCCTGCCAGTTTCGGGGGTGCTGAAAAATTATATTTAGCAGTGAAATTAAAGGGTATTAGTAAGAAACAGGTACTAGATTGGTTAAAGGGAAAAAGACGCGTACACTCTACATAAGAGAGTTTTTAGAAAGTTTAAAAGAAACAAGGTGGTTGTAACTAACATAGGAGATCAATATCAGGCGGATTTGAACGATATGCGTTCTTTGAGTCAGTACAACGACGGGTACAAATACATATTAACCGTAATAGATTGCTTTAGCAGAAGAGCCTGGGCCGTACCTTTAAAATCCAAAAGCGGTGTTGAAACGGTTGAGGCTTTTAAGTCTGTCTTTAGAGAGAGGGTTCCTAGGAAATTACAAACGGATAAGGGTACCGAATTTAGAAATTCCCAATTACAAGGATACTTGAAGGAGAAAGGGGTTATATTTTTTACAACTGAGAATGACGATATAAAAGCGTGTATGGTAGAAAGATTAAATCAAACTTTAAAGTCACGCATGTACAGGTATTTTACAGAAAAGAATACCAATAGATATATAGATGTTTTAGATGACCTGGTAAATGCTTACAATAACTCGGTGCATTCCGCGATAAAAATGACTCCTTTGGAAGTTACTGGCACCAATGTCCTTCAGGTTTTTAAAAATGTATACGGAAAGTACTTTAGCGAAAGGAAAGTTTACGGGAAAAAATTAAAGGTGGGCGAATACGTCCGAGTAAGTAGGAATAAGATGATTTTTGAAAAAGGGTACGAGCGAACTTACACAATAGAGATTTTTAAAATAGTGGGAAAAATTGACAGACGCCCTCCTGTATTCAAACTAGAAGATTTAAACGGGGAACCAATAAAGGGGGTGTTTTACGGGATGGAACTTCAGTCGGTAGTTAGACCCGAGACGTACAAGATCGAGAAAGTAATTCGCAAGCGCACTAGTAGAGGACAAAAGGAGCTCTTTGTAAAGTGGCTAGGCTATCCCCCTTCTATGAATTCTTGGATTCCGGCTAAAGATGCAGTCTCCCTTTTACCTAACGCTCCCCAGCAACGCTAGCATGAAAATTTATGACAACAACAAGACGTCTTCGTACACTACCAAGTTGCCCCAGGCTATAGAGCTGATCGGGGATGACTGGGAGGTTGCTCTTGTAGAAGTTTTGTACCCAATGTCCTTTTTTAACATACCCAATGAGGAAGGTCACGTGCAGGTGGTCTCGCATGAAAATAAAAAAGGTCGGGACGGAAAATCACAGCCTATTGTTAAAGCCGAGGCCTTTATAGTTCCCGGGGGTTATTACAAATCATTAGAAGCCCTACTTAAACAAATAGCTTCAGGGTTAAACGGCTTTCAATACGGTTCAAAGTTTAAATTTGATTCGGATCCCCTCTCTGATTACATTTCTTTAACTATTCAACCTAACGGTATCTTGGCTCTTTCTCCCACTTTGAAAAGGATATTAGGATATAAAACCCCAAAAGGCCAAAGTACGTCTTTCTCTTGCCCTTCAGATAAAACCAGCCAATCGTATAGAAGCTCTGTTCCCGCTAATTTAAATTATTATATTCCCGACCAATTGTTTATTTATTCCGATATAGTAGCTAATGAATTTATAGGCGATACGGTAGCCCCGCTACTTCGTATAGTAGGCGTAGACAGCGAAAAACCTCACGGTTCGACTATAACTAAATCATTTAACTCTCCCCATTACGTTAAAGTTGCTAAACGTTACTTTGATACTATAGACATTGATATAAGGAATAGTTTAGGCCAAGCCGCGTCATTCGAGTTTGGAACGTCGACCTGTAAACTACACTTTAGACCATGCCAAAACCCCAAACATTAGAGTCTCGTTGCGAGTATAGGAGGTATTATTTAGATCAGGTAGGGGGTGGAGGGGTGTCAAAAGTATTTGTCGGGACACCACACCAAAAAGGACACGGAATAGGAAGCGCCCTGAAAGGGTTATTTAGATGGGCACGCCCCTTATTAATTAGAGGTGCAAAGTATCTGGCACCTAGAGCCATTAGTACGGGACAAAAGATTCTTGGTGACGTAATGCAAGGTCAGAATGTGAAAAGTGCAGCGAAAAAGAGATTGCAGGAAACTTATGAGAACATGACTGCTGCTCAGCAAGGTTCAGGATTAAAGATAAAGAGACGCAAAGTTAAACGCCTGTCAGTTTATCACCGTCATTCAAAGCAGACGCCACGCGATATATTTAGCTCCTGAAAAAATCATGTTTTCTCTCCAAGCTCTTAAGAGTGAATTGGACATTTTTGCCCCTGTGCCGATTCAAACTAGTGTCGAACATGCTCAAGGTGTATGGGCCAAACCCTTGGCGGCCATTGGTGATAGCTCTACCCTCGAATACCTCATCTCGGGCAATGGAGATAACTACATCGATGTAGCCCACACCATGCATTACAACAAAGTCAAAATCACCAACGAAGATGGAAGTGATCTTCCTGATGCCGCCGTGGTAGCTTTCGTGAACAACGCTGGCCACGCATTGTGGAGAACTTGCGATGTTTTCTTGAACAATACCCGAGTTTCTTCAGCCGCTCAAAACTACGCCTTCACTTCTTTTATCGAAACTGTCTCAAATTACGGACCCGCGGCTAAAAAATCTCACCTCATGATGGCCGGATGGGAAAAGGACGAAGCCGGAAAGTTCGACGACTTTTCAAATAAAGGTTTCGTCGCCCGAATGGCTAAAACTGCTAAATCGGCCGTGATTGAATTTTTTACACCAGTGTTTAGTGACGTGTTTAATATTCCCGAATATCTCTTAAACGGGGTGGACCTTAAAGTCGTGTTTACTCGCAACAAGGACGAGTTTGCCTTAATGTGCCAAGAAACAGCCACTCTCAAAAACTGTAAAGTCAAGATACTAGACGCAGCACTAGCGGTACGTAAAGTTAAGCTCAGTCCTAAAATATTGTTAGCGCATGAAGCCGCGCTTAATAACGGTACTGCCAAATATAATTTTACGCGCACCGAACTTAAAACTAAAACTATCTCTACCGGAAGTAGCACCGAGAGTTTTAACAATATATATCTAGGCCCTCAGCCTAATCGCGTCATTATTGGAATAGTTTCCAACGCGGCGTTCAAGGGCAGTTACGCTCTGAATCCCTTTAACTTTAAAACTTGGGATTTAAATTTTTTGTCTCTGTACCTCGATAACGAACAAATACCCTCGAAACCGTTGACTCCTGATTTCGGTAAAAACTTGTATATACAAGCTTATCAAACGTTGTTCGCGGGCACGGGTATTCATTATAAAGACGACGGTAACGATATTACTCCCAACGAGTTTGCCAACGGCTTAACTCTGTACGCTTTTGATCTGACACCGGACCTATCTGCTAGCGAAACAAACCACTGGAACCCCGTTAAGCAAGGACAATTAAGATTGGACATGGGATTCGCTAAACCTTTGTCGGAAGCCGCAGTCTGCATTGTATACGCCGAATTTCAAAGCATGATTCAAATCGATAAAAATAGAAACGTAATTGTAGATTATTAAAATGTCAGCAACCACCACCGTAGACTTGATTCTCGCTTTATCAGATACGCCCAACTTTTTGGGTGTTTTCGCGTCAAATAGGTTACCTAAGGTTACCAGATATCCCGCATCGTTAATTATAAATTTAGATCAGCACTATGAAAAGGGGTCTCACTGGGTATCGGTCTTTATAGACGGAGCTCGTGTAGGCTATTATTTCGATAGCTACGGTTTGCCACCATTTCTGCCTAGTATAAGAAGATTTTTATCTTTAAACTGCAGAAAATGGACTTTTGGTAAACGACAACTTCAGAGGTTAGAAAGTAGCGTATGTGGGCAGTATAGCGCCCTCTATCTTATTCATAGAAGTAAGAAGAAAAGTCCGAAAGCTTTCCTAAAAGGTTTTACCGCAAATCGAAAAATTAACGATATGAAAATTGCTAAACAATTTCAAAATCATGTACGGCGACTAAAAAAAGTGTAAAAGGAGCTTATTAACAAACCGTGTGGTTGCCTGGTGGTAATGCGTCCAGCTCTGTGTTGTTTCAACAACATTTGAGTTTCCATTCCAGGGTTCGACTTCCTACCAACGGCGCTTTATTAGTCCGGTATAGAAAAAAAAAAAAAACATCTTCAGATACGGCTTGAATCAAGTTTAAGGAGGAGGTTTTTTTAAATATTTAACTAATTTATTATTAATTTAACTTAATTATGTATGTTATTATCACGCTAATTAAATGCTTTTTGATTTAAAATCCGATTCATAATAATAATAAGCCTAGAATAACCTAGCATAAGCCTATCCTTTTCAGGATCTACAATAGCATAAGCCTACAATAGCATAAGCCTATCCCTACAGGTATCAGCCACGTGAATCATAAAAAAATTAGCCATGACGTCATCAAGAAAACCACCACCAGGTGGCTCAAAATTCAAATTTCCCGCCAACACCATCACGTGACGTCATCAATTCCCCCCCCCATCTCCCCCCCCTCCAACACCATCACGTGACGTCATCAATTCCCCCCCATCCCCCCCCACCCCAGGGATGGCTTTATAACCCGGGTTTTACCCCCCCCCCCTGAAGGGGGGGAAAGAAGGGGGGTAAAACCTGGGTTATAAGGCCGTCCTTACTCTCTACTGACCCTCATACCGGAAAGTTGTTTCAAATTACGTTCAATATTTTTCTCAATTCTTATCAATCTCTTCTCAAATTTTTTCATAACCTTTTCCTGGCGATTTTGGATACGTTTTTCGAATAGTTCCAAGCGCTTTTCCAAACGTTTGAGCTTTTCTTCTTTCGAACGAGTTCCATTTTTGCCACCAGACTCCTCGGAACTTTCATTACCACTGTCTGAAGTTTCTTCAGGTTTTGGCGTAGTACTTGCTAAAGGTCCTGGATCGTCATTTGCGTCTTTAATTACTTTAACTTCGTCATCAGCTCTGGTAGTAGATGATTTCAAAAGAAACAAGAGAGACAGGAAAATTGTCGCTAATCAGAAAACCATTGAATTCATGCTCTTGCTTTTTCAGTACTTAGTAGGTGTATCACCAATCACGTATAGAGGTTTAATGGCTGAATATTACTGTTTGTCACGTATATTTTATCATACGTTTATTAGGATAAGTTTGCATTCTGTATAATGTCTTAGTACCGTTTCAGTGATGATTCTGATGAAATTTTAATCTAAATATATTGGCTGCCTGGTTTGATTGAGTTCTTCTATAGACTGGTAATACAGTGAACCCGTAGCCTTTAAGCCTGTTAAGAACGTCCTATTCTGGGCCCGTAACAATTTAGTTTTATGATTAACCACTCTTTAAGTATTGTTACACTGAATTTGAAAGTTGTAAAAAAATTTAAACAATATCACGAAGATATTTCATAGAGGTGGTCTGCAAGTCTATTTAGTGTTTATTGTCTACACAGATACAGGAAAATTGTCGCTAACTTTACCGTTGAATTCATGCTCACTTTTTTTTAGTACTTAGTAGGTGTATTCACGTATAGAGGTTTAATGGCTGAATACTACTGTTTGTTCATATTGTCAAGTTTATTTTATCATACGTTTATTGGGTTAAGTTTGCAATCTGATGATTCTGTATATAAACTAAACAATGAAAGCTTTTTTGTACCTTAAAAAACATGTTTAGAATTAGAATGACCGAGTTGCAATTAACGAGACAAGGATAATTCGAATGTGGAGCTCAATTAGTATCTTTATGCTAAATTTCAAGGTAATTCACCGTTGGGGGGGGGGGAGATTTAAGGTTTTTTCCGCTCAAAAACCTGTATTTTAGTTAGCTCTGTATTGTAATTAGTTCTTTATTGGAACGAGTGATTTGTGAGTGATAACATATGAATTGATTTCATCGCAAAATACCTACTTTTACAAAAATATTTAGTTTGCTTTTGAAAATTGTCATAGATAGTTTTTGCGGTCCAAGTCTGGCAGAATCTCCGATATTTTCTCGACATGATACTGCTACTTCTAGAGAACCACAGTTCACTCCACAGCAGTGACAGCAGTCTTCAGCACACTTCCTCTGGTTCAAAACCAGTTTATTAATTGCTTGGACTAGTTTTAAAATTTAAGAAGTGAGGGTTACTGGTCCTCAGGACCAGTTTATTAAGAACAAAGGTGGGGGCCAGTCCAGAAACCAGTTTATTATTTCGGACATTAGGGGGGTCACTAGTCCCAAGCAGCGTGGGATATAAGGCGGCGGCATAGGGCGAATGACCAGTTTAAAAATTGCTTGGGCCCGTTTAAAAATTAAATCGGAGGGGGGTCAGTGGTGTACTTGACCACTAATAAAATTCAAGGGTAACTGGGTAACCAGAGTCCAGTTGTTATCTCAACTATTTTAATTATCCACTGCTTCATTTTAGCAGACGACTCGTACTGGTCAATGGTTATTGTTCAATTTATTTATTCCAGACCAGGGGGTGGCTGGCCCAATGTCCAGTTTAAAAAATCCTTATTTCCCACCCTGTACTCCAAGGACTAGTTTAAAAAATATCCTTATTTCCCAGACTGATTGACGGCGGTTAGGAAAAAAGCTGTCTGCTAGACGTTCTCTTTTTTTGGCGTTTGTACTTTGTTGTGAATTCCTTTGTTACGGTAACGGCTCCTCCTTTAAAGGCTTTAATGTATTTTTATTGATTATTAAAAAGAGTATCTATATACAAGAAAAGCTCTTAATAAAAGTTGAAGCTTTTTCTCTTTTTTAACCCCAAAAACAGAACAGTGTGAGTAACTGTGAAAGCAAAACAACGTTAATATAAGCCTTGCCTTGTAAGAATGTATATTAAACTGAGGGGAAACGCCCTTGGTAACATTAAATCTTTGTTTATGGCCATACTTTTTATTATTATTAAAATATTACGTATATTATGTTAACAGGGAAACTGTACAAAAAGTGATGGAATTTGTTAAAGAATGTCGTGTTATGGTGGAACGTTTAAGCTGGTAAGTGATGAATAAAATGCAACTTGGATCATGTCAACCAGGCATAACGGATCCAAACCTATTGAAACTATTGTACCTTGAAAAGAAATAGATCTTTCTTGCTATTTAAAAAATAAAAAATGCTAGCAGAATAAAAATTTATACGAAGCTAGTTGTAGTTGTATTCAGAAAATGTGCTTGAGAAAATCCCTAGTCTTGAACAAAAGTGTCACAATTTAAGCATTGCTATGTTTTTCTTAGCTTTTTATAGCGAAAGCTACAATGTATGGGGAAACTTTCCTTGTCCGTTTTTGATTTACCTTCAGTTTGAAAAATTATTTTATTTTAGGGAAGATTTACAATCTCACCAACTCTCGTTACAAAATTCCGAAATGAGTTTAGTAAATCTTCAAAGGTTGGCGATTAAAGAGGTATTTTGCGAAATTATTATTTATTTAAGACAAACTGAAGATGACGAAAACTTTGTTTTTAGGAAATGGACTACGAGGAAGAATGTAACTATGATCACTTGAGCAAAGCTGATCTAATCAATGAATTAAAAGCTAGAGATGATCGAGTTAGGAAACTGGAAGCCAAGGTATTTTCAAAGCATAGGGGTTTTTTAGCAGTGTGAAATTAAGTACAGAGATATGAGAAACTTTAAATGGATCAGTTGTTGAATCAGGTGTCCCTTAAAATAGAACCAAACTCTATGAGTGGGTTAATTAATTAAGGTTATTGGTGAAAACACCTATCAGGATTGGCACAAAGCTAAGGGGATTGGCAACACGTCCTTCGTTTCTTTATTAACAAAGAAACCCGACGAGGGCCTTTGTTGCTGATCCCTTCTTGCGTGTCATTATCTTCCCCTTTTTCTCGCTTGCCCCTTTAAAATACGTTTAGCCAAAGTAACTCCGAAGATTGTTTTGTAATGGAATCTCTTTTTGTTTAGTGTAATGTTTTAATTTCAAAAATGGCAAAAGAGAGAGTGAAAACATCATTAACGATAAATAAGCAAATAGACGAAATTGAAAGACTCAATAGGGTCATTAAAGACTTGGAAAATAGAATCAAAGATCTGATGGTATGGGCTGCGTTCAGTAACACTCATCAGGAAAAACATCGATGTTTGGGAAAATGAAATCGGTGTTCTTTTGACGTCATGATGACGTTGAAGTTGTTGAACGGGAAAATTTTAAGTAATCGATGCTTTTCAAAATGGCGACTATATTATAATAACGTTAAACCGAACTATTTACAAATATATTATACTTCAATTTATCAATTAAATCAAAACGCCTAGCTCTTAAAATTCTGACATAATCCTTTTTTAACGAAATAATACGTTACTTTTTAGTATTATCATACCACTTCTGGTATTATTATCCATAAATATAATATTTGCCAATTCTTCATTATTAAAAATTGCGGAAGATAGGGATGAAGTTCCCTACTATTTTTTTGTCGCGGCGCAAAATGACGAAAATTACGTCATGAATCCGATGCTCATCAAAAAAACCTCCTATCACAGCTGATTTTTCTGATGGGCATCCGATGAGCATCATGACGTCACGCCCAAAGACGCGAAAAACCGTTCAGTAAGACATCGATGTCATCATTTAGCCATCGATGTTTTTGATGCCGGTTACTGAACGCAGCCATGGAACATTCTTCACTTTCATACTCGATTGGAAAGATAATTACTTTTAGAATGAAAGTTATTGTTAATTGTTTAAAAAATAGGAGAAAAGTGGAATAATTCAATTTCCTAACGATGAATACGTGAAAACTGAACCCGTTGAAGATGATTTGGGAAATAATGGCCAGGAGTTAACCCTTCCAGTTGCGATGCACAGTGTCCAAGCTGTCAATGTCCAAGGCATTCTGTCTAAAGAAAATATTAGTCAAGAATCACCTGGTTCTGAGGTTGGCTATTCAAACCCTGAAACTACCTTGAAAAATACTGAAAATATGGGGTTTATAACACGAATTACGAATCCATGTGTCCCTAAACCGAACTACAGTGACAGTTTGCCTCAAAGTGCGCCTTCACCTAAAATTAAGGTTGAAAACCCATTCGAAATGACTCCTGACACTAACACGGAGAGCGATTCTCCACGAGAACCTTTTGAAAACAATATTAACAGTAACGATTCTTATCGTAAATCGCCAAGTGTCTCGACAGAGGGGGACACTGAGGATAATTCAACTCCATCGAAGAAATTTCGTGTTCCTGAATTGAATGTTGAATCCGAAAAACATTTAGATCTTTCTCTTGATGCAAATGTCGAAGGCGATTCATTAGAAGGAGCCCCAGAAAACGAACTTGATGAAAATCAATCCGAAATCGCCGTGACAGATGCAAAGAAAAGTGATGGACGAAATCAAAGTGTGGAACTGTTTGTCGATCCGAGTTCATTGAGTGTTCCAGTGTTTGTTCCTGAAGTAGAACGCAACCCAATTGAACTATCAGAATTGACCCCCGTCTCTATGGAAAGCGATTTGCCCGAAGTTGCAATTGCAGTTCAACATAATAGTTCGGTGTCCAACTCGGAGACATTAGAAGATGTCGCTCCAAAGAATCCAGAAGGTAAAACCTCATCGCCTCGTTCGGAAATTGCAGGTAAGTCATTTTAAGCTTTTATAGTTTTGAGTGCCTAGATTGAGATATCATATTTCTAAGCAACTATTTCCGCCTTCTCGGTATAAAGTCTAGTCGCGTATTTCTTTTAACTGCTCGTAATACAATCCGAATGTATTTTTTCCCCCTCCGAAAAACGCGAATGATGGAGACACGGCCTCCCTAATCCCGCTTTAAACTTAGATGAAAACTAATCTTGGGTCGAAAGCCCCCTAAGCGATGCTCATCTTCAATCGTTGTGGTTGTAAATACTTAATAACAGTGGCATGACGCCATATTCTTGCGCACTTTTGTGTAGTTATACTGCTTTTATTATTGAAGCGTACGCTGATTCACGTGATCAAAGCCTTTACTTTTCTTCGACATTGCTTCTTCGTACAACTTGGCATTCTGTTCTTTTCAAATGCGTCTACATAATTCTACGTATTTAATGCCTTTTTTGCAATCTTTATGTGATGAGTACATCGTTAAATCTACCGTGAAAGGTTTTTCTTCATCCAGGCTAAATTAATTAGTAAGGATGAAATTTATAACGTCCCGTTAAAACGCGAACCAGAAAAACCCCTCAAATGAGATTACTGTTAATTTGGAAGCACGCAAGAAATTAATTTGATGAAAATCAATGCATTTACAAATTACACTAAGAAGCTTCACATTTCTAGCCGCCATTTTTCAAGATGTGCGCGGATTAAAACCAATTTCTTTAACGTCCCTACAACATTTATTCGGGGACGGTTAGGCCGGGGCATTGAGTATCAATCAGGTACGACTTTTACTTAACAACACCAGGGTGCCTATTCTGTAAGCTTCGAAAGAGAGTTGTCGGTCTCGAAGATCACAAAAATGGTATTCTGTCAGAAGTTGTCGAACTAGATATCGACAGGGTTTCGTTTCGAGTAACCCCTCTTGCATGTGTTTTAATCTGAGAGTGAATAGCTGCCCTTCTACATTTATCTCGCTTTGAGTTAAATAATCTGGCTAGGGAAATTATTCGGTGAGTTTTACGAAGACAACGTTCTATCAGAAGTAGAAGAAGAAGATGTAGTTTTACTCAGGGTGCCTTTTGCTAGGCAGAGAAACAAAGTGCATACTATATGTGACAACAGAGAGTGGGTGCCAGAACGAAAGAAAATGGTAGCTTGTCTGCACGCAGCTAGAATTTGATTCTCCGAACACCCGTTGAATTTGAAAATACGTCCTTTCGAGCCAAAGTTTCTCTTGCAATTCAATTTATGTTCATCCCCTTTTTACCTCTCCGTTTGACGATGTCGTCACGGAGAGGTATTACAGTGGACAGTCTGTCGCCGCGTTCACGCACTTGCGGGTTTTCTTATTATTTATTGTGAATCAATAGCCTTATATACCCAGGGTTCGTACGGAACCTGGATAACTCGTTCACAGTTCCATTATCGTTGTTAGGGTAAAGATGTACGCGGCGATCACCTACGAGAAATGTCTAGCCCCCAATGAATGGCTTCCACCAAAGGTTCACGCAATTTCGGGTTTTCTTATTATTTATTGTTAATCAATCGCCTTATAAACCCTAAATTTCCTAAAAATTGTCAAAGAGGCATACGCTTGAATTCAAACGTCAACAATAGCTATGTTTAAAATGATTTTAGGAATAACGTTTCTTAGAATGCCTAAACTAATATTAAGCTAAATTACTGACGATAAAAATAATCAATATAAATTATATTTAATTAAGAACAACGTCTTGAGTCGTAGAGGTCTATTTTGGTTTCCCAACTTGTTGTTTTTAAGGTCGTTTACTCATACTTTAATAAAAAAACAATGAGTTTTCGTAGTGCGCTTGAATGCTACTGTATTTTTGATACTATATTGTAAATGACGTTGTGTCGTTTTTATATTTCATTATATAATAAATTTCTGTAGGGAAATGCAGGAAGAAACGTGCAACTCGGATCAAATATTCTGCTGAATATAAAAGGGGTCCACAACGTCACATTAAGAAGGGTAACGAAGAAAAACGCTTCAAATGTGATCGGTGTGACTATGCAAGTACGTGGAAGATTTCATTAATCAGACATGAACGCATTCACAGAGGTGAAAAACCCTTCGTATGTGATCAGTGTGACTATGCAAGTACGTGGAAGATTAATTTGATCAAACACCAACGCATTCACAGTGGTGAAAAACCCTTCAAATGTGATCAGTGTGACTATGCAAGCACGCAGAAGGTTCAATTGATCGCACATCAACGCATTCACAGAGGTGAAAAACCCTTCGTATGTGATCAGTGTGACTATGCAAGTGCGTGGAAGAATGCTTTGATCAATCATCAACGCATTCACAGAGGTGAAAAACCCTTCAAATGTCATCAGTGTGACTATGCAAGTACGTGGAAGAATGCTTTGATAAATCATCAGCGCATTCACAGAGGTGAAAAACCCTTCGTGTGTGATCAGTGTGACTATGCAAGTACGTGGAAGAATGCTTTGATCAATCATCAACGCATTCACAGTGGTGAAAAACCCTTCAAATGTGATCAGTGCGACTTTTCAAGCACGCAGAAGGGTAATTTGATCGCGCATCAACGCATTCACAGAGGTGAAAAACCCTTCAAATGTGATCAGTGTGACTATGCAAGTGCGTGGAAGACTCATTTGAAAAGACATCAACTCATTCACAGTGGTGAAAAACCCTTCAAATGTGATCAGTGTGACTATGCAAGCACGCAGAAGAATGCTTTGAAAAGACATCAATTTATTCACAGTGGTGAAAAACCCACAATTTAATTAGTGCGAATATGCTAGTAATCGTTTGAGTAATTTGATGATACAATGGCGAAAAACGCCTCAAGTGTGATCGGTGGGACTATATATATGCAGACAGAAGTGTCATTTGATAGTACATAAACTTAGAAGTCACATGAATGAATAGATGAATTTACATTTTAAATGTGTAGGACAATAACCAAATTTCATCGTTTTGTGTAATGAATGGGCCGAAACTGTGTATGTAACAATCCATTAAATTTCTCTATTATAAATTGTATTAACGGAAGTGCGGCTCATTTTCAGCGGAGCCTCCGAGATGAACTAGGCCCATGCTTGTCGCATAGCGAGAATATTTTTTTAACCAATTTAGTTCGCCGTGGTTTTACGCTTGGGGCGCTTATATTACCGTAAAATAAACAAAGTTTAACCCCGTGACCCTGTCGACTGCTTAAAGGAAAGCGCGGCTCCATGATCACCCCTAGCATTCTGGCTAATCTTCTGGACACGAATTTTACCTTGCCAAAGGCAGGAACCAATCAGACCTAATGCACGAGGTCCCATTGGTTCCTGCCTTTTGCTTAACTAGCCTTCAGCAAGCTTAGCCACTGTGTAGCAGAAAAGCCATCTATAAGGGGCATCAACGGAGCCGCGCTTCCCTTTAAGTATTTGGGCCAAGGTCGCGGTTTGTAAATATACGTTTTTATTACTCTTACTGAATTATTTTAATTGAAATAATTTATTTTGTTGTCATCAATACAATCTAACCGAAAGATTCAATAAAAAGTGAATAGCCCCAAAAACATTTACGTAAATTTTAGGATGAAACTTTTCTCTATCATAAAAATTTTATGACTGACCCCTAAAATATCAACGATAATTTAAGGAAGACCCCTGTCACAACGGTAATATAAGCGCCATCTCGTACACATATATGGTGAAAATATTTTCCTTAACAAACTGGAAATTTCCCCACATAAAATTTGACATGCATGGGCCTAGTTCATCTCGGAGGCTCCGATTTTCAGAGACAAGACTCTTGGGCACTATACCCAGTTGTAACACCGCCATTTTCGGAACTAATTTTATATTAAATGGAATAAAATTCACATAGACGATGCTAAAATAAGCCATGATAAATTTTGGATACAATGTAAAATTTCTTTTTAATCTTAAAATGAACATTTTAAATTTGTTGTGCAAAAACCATCTTTCACCCTCTTTTGTAATGAATTTGACGAAACTGTTCACGTAAGAATCCATTAAATTTCTCCTTTCTGAATTGTATTAACGGAAACTTTGCGCATTGTCAAGGACAGGACTCTTGGTTCACTAACCGCCGTTTTCAGAATTAATTTTAAATTAAATGACGTTACTAAAATAAAAAATAAAGAGACGCCTCTTCATTTTGTTTTGGGTGCTTCTCTCCAGGCTAGAAAATTGCCAAACGGGCAATCGAGAGCGAATAAATATTTGTAACTTGTCTTCTCCAACCTTTTTTTTTGTTGCAATTAATTCCAAGAATATCTGTTAAACATTTTGAGTGAAAAATTAAACGACCGTTTGACCAAAGGTATGTACTTCCTTTTTATTTAATGTTCATCACGTTTATATCCATAACGTTTATTCGCCGGGAACGTTATGCTATTGAGAGTACTGTCAGGGACGTTTCTGTGTCTGGCTTTCTGTGCTTTGTTACAATAGAGCGCGTTCACAGGTTTTACATGGATGTAAACGCGTTACCCATTTCTGAACCGCGTACGCTTTTTCCCCTAATTGGGGGAAGTTATATTTCGCTATGTTAACTATTTTACTCGTGTACCGATCCACCCTTTAAGTGGCCACTATTCCTTTATTTGCCTATAGTCTCTCGTCCATTCCACATAAACCGAATCTGTCGCATTGGCTTCTAACTCCACCACCTTCTGTTATCTATCTATTCCTTATAAAAAAATCTTTCAGATTACCTTCTACTTCAGAAAAATCGTTAGGGGTACGACATGTAACGAGTAACGTATAGCCTCCAAATGGCGGGGCATTCACCAAATGTTCACGCTATTGATTTGGGTTAATTTAAAATTATCGTTCAGTAATAGACACCCATTATCCGTAAAATAGGAAACATTTGAGGCTGTAAGAACACCAGGCTAAATTGAAGAATAGCCCCTGCTCTTCCAAACTTAATAAATCATATACCAAAAGAAAGCTTACGTCTTCCTCTATCCATTGCATATCATTAAAAGTTGCGCAAACAATAATTAATGCGAATAATTAATAATATTTATTTAGCCTCGTCGAAGGCACGGCTTTATTGAATGGAGGGTTAAATAAAAAAACCTTGATATAGGAGCAAGTTTTGAATGGCCGAAATTTTGGCTTAATTGCATATGGTTTTTTTGGAAAAGGAAATAACAAAAACATGTGAAAATGGTTTTCAACCAAGAAAACCATAAACTACCTCCTTTTCCAGAAATTTGCCTTATTTATTTCGTTGTCTAGGTTAGATTAGGTTAGGTTAGGTTTGGTTAGGTTCGTATTTTTGAAACTCCGACTCTAAAAATCAATTTTTTTTAAACTTCCCTTTATTTGCGCCGAAAAATTTTAGCACCATATTTTTTCTCACATCAAACTCCTCTTTAACATCTTAATAAACTCAATGCCATCAGTAGTCCAAAATTCTTCTCTGATCCTCTTTGCCGATGACGCGAAACTTTATCGTCGGGTTAGTGTTCCGGCTGATCGCGATGCCCTCCAGGCTGACCTTGATGCTATCGTTAGGTGGGGCTCATCTCATGGGCTCAGTTTTAATATTGGCAAGTGTAAGACACTCCACCTTGGCCGCAGGAACCCCTCTTTCGATTACTCCATTAATTCGGCTCCCTTAACTAAGTCTCTTTGCGAACGTGATCTAGGCATCCTAATAGACCCCCTTCTCAAAATGTCGACCCAGTGTTCAAAAGTCGCCAAGCGCGTGCGTAGCATCACGGGTATGATCCGCCGCAACCTTAATTTCCGGTCCTTACCCCTTATCAAAACATTATACAATTCTCTGGTCCTCCCCATATTCGATTTTTGCTCCCCAATATGGTCTCCCAATCTTAAATTGGATCTTAATGCCTTACAAAGGGCACAAAACGCTTACACTAAGCTTCCCAACAAACACAGTTCTTCTCCAGCATCCCACCGCCTCTCTTTACTCAATATTGACCCGGTCCACATCCGACATAAAATTAACAACTTATGCCTTGTCCATAACCTTGACATTGACTTCTCCCTCTTTTTCACCAGAAATACGAGCGCGAATACCCGTGGTCACTCTCAAAAATTGGTCAAACCACGAGCCCTAACCACCTTTCGACAGACCCATGTTTCTAATACTGTAATTAACGATTGGAACTCCTTGCCCCCTAGCATTATTGCCATTACCAACAAATCTCTGTTTCGAATTAAACTCTCTGAACATTTTAACGACCTAATTTAAACCCTGATGCATCCCCGTATTTAGTTATTTTTTTTTTTTTTTCAATTATTTTTTCACTCAAGTATTCTCATTGATATTTTAGTCCTCCTAGTCATTATATACTTTCTTGTCACGGCCCCCTCGCTATTACCGCCGTCTGCTCCTAAGACACCAAGTTGTCTTTGCGGATGTTGTATCAAATAAATAAATAAACTACATCGGAAAAAAAACAACAATAAAAAAAAAACACGAGCAGGGGCTATTCTTCAATTTTGCCGAACACCATGTAAAGTTTACTTTTACAGATATATTAAGTTTGCTTTTGAAAAGTGTTATAGATACTTTTTGCGGTCCACGGACCACGTCTGGTAGAATCTATATCTATATAAATCAAAGTCCTGACTGACTGACAGACTGACTGATAATCAACGCCCAGCCCAAACCGCTTGCCCTAGAAGGCTGAAAATTTGCAGGAACGTTACTCATACGTAGTAAGCGCGTACTAAGAAAGATTTTTCCAATCCGCCGCCATCTTAAAAAATGGCGACCAGAAATGTAAAAAATCTTCTCTATGCAACAGAGTCCGCGCGTTTCAAACGATTTCGCAAGTATTTAGTACACTGGTTTTCTTTGACCTATAGGCGGGTTGAATGGTCTTTCGTGTTCGATTTGTTGCCATCTTTTTAAATGGCGGCCAAAAACTTAAAACCGTTCTTTATAGAATAATGTCCGCGTGAAAAATAATAAAAAATGTCCCGACGAGCTGACGGGCAACGCCGATTGCCCTCGCTCCTAGGGTGCTACAAAAATATCAGTCATCAGTAAAATCTACCCATTTTTCATATCATTTTGATGGAAGTTCTTATTACACGCGAGCGACGCCGCGGGTAACAGCTAGTCTCCGATATTTTCTCGACATGATACTTATGATTTAATCGCGAAATACCTACCAACTTTTACAGATATATTTAGTTTGCTTTTGAAAATTGTTATAGATACTTTTTGCGGTCCAAGTCTGGCAGAATCTCCGATATTTTCTCGACATGATACTTCTAGAACCACAGTTCACTCAAGTCCACACTCCACAGCAGTCTTCAGCACACTTCCTTTGGTTCAAAACCAGTTTACTAGTAGCTTGGACTAGTTTTAAAATTCGAGGGTTACTGGTCCTCGGGACCAGTTTATAAATTAAGAACAAAGGTGGGCGACTGGGGGCCAGTCCGGAGACCAGTTTATTATTTCGGACACTAGGAGGGGTCACTGGTCCCAAGCAGCGTGGGAAATAAGGCGGTGGCATATGGCGAATGACCGGTTTAAAAATTGCCTGGACCAGTTTTAAATTAAATCAGAGGGGGGTCAGTGATCCACTTGACCATTAATAAAATTCAAGGGTAACCGGAGTCCAGACGTTATCTCAACTATTTTAATTATCCACTAAGTGGATTCCACTTCTTCATTTTAGCAGACGACGCGTCCTGGTCAATGGTCATAGACCAGTTTATTTATTCCAGGGGTACGTTCAGTAACGAAAATCTCAAAGAAATCGCTGTTTTCTTGATGTTTGGTTGATGGGCTCGAGACGTCACAGTGACGTAAAAGGTTGTTGAACGGAAAAGTCACATTTTGAAGTTAGCTCTGTTTTCGAAAATGGGGTTGGGGAAATGTCTTACTGGCCCTCAAAACGTTACGAAGCACAAATGGTTCTTGTCCACTATTAACGAACTCGCAAATAATGAAATTTTTTAAGAAAAGTATGTCCATTTGAATGGTAGAAGTATTTTTGTAAAGAAAACTAATACAATTACTGTTGGAATAGCATTATTGGAATTTAATTTTTAAATCCCGCGCCAACAACAGTCAAGCACTACGTCACGCCATCAAAAAAACCATATCGATTAGATGGTTTTTCTGATGAGCAAGCGCTGAGCATCATGACGTCAAAACCGGAAACGCGAAAAAGCGTACAGTAGTGAAAATCTGACATCGCTTAGTAAGCGCTGTCATCAAAGAGGGTTACTGAACGTACCCCAGACCAGGGGGTGGCAGGCCCAATGTCCAGTTTTAAAAAATCCTTATTTCCCATTCCCACCCTGTACTCCCAAGGACTAGTTTAAAAAAATATCCTTATTTCCCAGACTGATTGGTTAGGAAAAAGCTGTCTGCTAGACGTTCTCTTTTTTTGGCGTTTGTAACTGTACTTTGTTGTGAATTCCTTTGTTACGGTAACGGCTCCTCCTTTAAAGGCTTTAATGTATTTTTATTGATTATTAAAAAGAGTATCTATATACAAGAAAAGCTGTTAATAAAAGTTGAAGCTTTTTTAACCCCAAAAACAGAATAGTGTGAGTAACTGTGAAAGAAAAACAACGTTAATATAAGCCTTGCCTGGTAAGAATGTATATTAAACTGAGGGAAACGCCCTTGGTAACGCTAAATCTTTGTTTATGGCCATACTTTTTATTATTATTAAAATGTTACGTATATAATCTTAACAGGGAAACTGTACAAAAAGTGATGGAATTTGTTAAAGAATGTCGTGTTATGGTCGAACGTTTAAGCTGGTAAGTGATGAATAAAATGCAACTTGGATCATGTAAACTAGGCATAACGGATCCAAACCTATTGAAACTATTATACCTTGAAAAAAAAAAATAGATCTTTCTTGCTGTTTAAAAAATAAAAAATGCTAGCAGAATAAATAATTTATACGAAGCTAGTTGTAGTTGTATTCAGAAAATGTGCTTGAGAAAATCCCTAGTCTTGAACAAAAGTGTCACAATTTAAGCATCGCTATGTTTTTCTTAGCTTTTTATAGCGAAAGCTACAATAAATGGGGGAAACTTTCCTTGTCCGTTTTTGATTTACCTTCAATTTGAATAATTATTTTATTTTAGGGAAGATTTACAATCTCACCAACTCTCTTTTCAAAATTCCGAAATGAGTTTAGTAAATCTTCAAAGGGTGGCAATTAAAGAGGTATTTGCGCAATTATTGCAATATTCCTTGTTTTAGGCAATCTGGAAGTTATTGAAACTTTGTTTTTAGGAAATGGACTACGAGGAAGAATGTAACTATGATCACTTGAGCAAAGATGATCTAATCAATGAAGTAAAAGCTAGAGATGATCGAATTAGGAAATAGAAACACCGAAACTACCTTGAAAAAAACTGAAAATATGGGGTTTATAAAGCGAATTACGAATCCATGTGTCCCTAAACCGAACTGCAGTGACAGTTTGCCTCAAAGTGCGCCTTCACCTAAAATTAAGGTTGAAAACCAATTCGAAATGACTCCTGACACGAACACGGAGAGTGATTCTCCACGAGAACCTCTTGAAAACAATATTACCATTAATGATTCTTATCGTAAATCGCCAAGTGTCTCGACAGAGGGGGACACTGAGGATAATTCAACTCCATCGAAGAAATTTCGTGTTCCTGAATTGAATGTTGAATCCGAAAAACAATTGGATCTTTCTCTTGACGCAAATGTCGAAAGCGATCCGCTAGAAGAAGCCCGTGAAAACGATCTTGATGATAACCAATCCACGATCATCTTGACAGATACAAAGAAAACTTATAATAAGCAAAATCAAACTATGAGACTGTGCTTGCCAAAACTGAAGCGTGTTGATCCGAAGTCATTGAGTGTGCCAGTGTGTGTTCCTCAACTTGAACGCAACCCAAATGAACTATCAGAATTGACCCCCGTCTCTATGGAAAGCGATTTGCCCGAAGTTCCAATTGCAGGTCAACATAATAGTTCGGTGTCCAGCTCGGAGACATTAGAAGATGTCGCTCCAAAGAATCCAGAAGGTAAAACCTCATCGCCTCGTTCGGAAATTGCACGTAAGTCATTTCATTCTTTAATAGTCTTGAGTGCCTAGATTGAGATATCGTATTTCTAAGCAACTATTTCCGACTCTTCGGTATAAAGTCTAGTGGCGTATTCCATTTGAATACTTTAAGATCGCTCTCGATTTGCTCAATAAAATCCGAATGTATTTTTTTTTTCTTTTCATCTTTCAAAAACATATATAAATGTGTTGGACAAAACGTTCACACTTTTTATGTTATTTTTAAGATTCTACGTAACGTATATTTGAATTGTAGCACTTAACGACCTTTCAGCCTCTTGAATAATGAGACTTTCCCAAGGGTGTTCACTCTTTTCTTATCATCGCTGGTACTTATTTCAGCCAAAAATACTTTGACAATAGAGAGTGGGTGCGATGACGAATTAAAGGGGTAACTTGTCATCATGCAGCGTCACCTAGCACTTGATTCCCTAAAAATCCGTTGAATATTTTGAGAGCAAAGCAGTAGCGTCGCTAGGGTTTGAAATTTGGGAAGGGGGGGCTAAATCTGGGCAAACTAGTTATTATAAGAACTTAATATAAAAAATTTAATAATGGGTTCATTGGAAAATGTGTAGACCTTTAAAACTCTTAGTAAATTTTTGTGAACGTGAAATTATTCGTATTTTAAAGATATACAACCTTTTATATATAAAGACTACGGAATCGATTATGTAGGATTTTCACTCGTCTTAGGTTTATTTTTAGTTGTGGTTAGCTTTTAGAACACACTACTGGGACTCCCTTCGAAAGAACATGAAACATTTTTCTTGTCTCCATCTGTTTTTTTTCTTCAAAATTTTGCTGTTTGATGTTTAAAAATATTTATATATTGCTACAGAATTTTACGTTGCTAACAGCAATTTTTTGGTAGGGTTGGGTTTACGGATTATTTTGTGGGGGGGGGCTTAGTTTGGAATTTGGGGGTTATAGCCCCTCCCCCCCCCCCAAAAAAAAGGCCTAGCTTATAAAACCTGATTATAAAAGGGGTGTACAAAGTCATATTTCAAAGGGTAACGAAGAAAAATGGTTCAAATGGGATCAGTGCGAATATAGATTCAAGCGCAAGTTTCATTTAATCGCGCATAAACACATTCATAGCGCTGAAAAACTCTTTACATATGATCAGTGTGACTATCAGTGTTTTTAACTTTTTCCCTCGGTAAACATTAATCAACGCTACTATTTACCTCTCCAAGTGACATATGTCATAGAGAGTTACTGTCTGGGACGTTTCAGTGTCTGTCTGTCTTTTGTTACCATAGAGCGCGTTCACAGGTTGCGTATGGAAGTAGAAGTGTTCACGTTTTCCGATGGTCGATAAAAATTGTATATCACTATGTTAATTTTTCTATTGAGTACCAATCCACACTATTCCTTCATCTGCCTAGTCTGTCGTCCATTCCACATAAACCGAATCTGTTGCATTGGTTTCAGACTCCACCGCCTTCTAGTGTCCATGTACTAAGTATATTAGAGATTAGCTTCTACTTCATTGCCATCGTTAGATTTAACGAGGAACGTCTAGCCTCCAAGGGGCGGGGCTTACGCAAAATGTTCACGGAATTTCGCTATTCATCATCAAATGATTGCCTGCAAGTCTGCAACTCCATTATAATCGTTAGGGTAAGATTACGGGAACTGTCTAACCACCACACGGAGGAACTTACGACAAATGTCATAACAATTATGAACCTCTTATTTTAGTAATTAAATCAGTCCTACATTCTTAAACATAAGTTAGATCTGGCAATAAGTTGAAAGGATTGAACAAAAATTATTTTGAGAGCAAAGAAATGTTAAAAGTACAACCTTTCGGGTTTCGAGCCAAGGTGATGTTTATGGTTTATATTTTTTGTAGGGAAATTGAAGAAGAAACGTAAAAAGGGCTTCAAATATTCAACTGAATATAAAAAGGCTCTACAACGTCGCATTAGAATGGGTAAAGAAGAAAAGGGCTTCAAATGTGAACAATGTGACTATTCTTGCAAGTATAAGTACGATTTCATCAAACATAAACGCATTCATGGCGGTGAAAAACTGTTCAAGTGTGATCAGTGTGACTTCGCAAGTACGCGGAAGATTGATTTGATCAGACACGAACGCATTCACAGTGGTGAAAAACCCTTCAAATGTGATCAGTGTGACTATGCAAGTGCGTGGAAGAATGATTTCAAAAGACATCAACTCATTCACAGTGGTGAAAAACCCTTCAAATGTGGTCAGTGTGATTATGCCGGTAGAGATAATAGCAATTTGATCGCACATCAACGCATTCACAGTGGTGAAAAACCCTTCGTATGTGATCAGTGTGACTATGGATGCACTCAGAAGAGTAATTTGATCAGACATAAACGTAGAAAACACATGTATGAATAGGTGGATGTATTGGACAAAAACCATATTTGCTCGTCTTCTGTAATTAATGGGCCGAAACTGTGGATGTATCAATTCATTAAATTTCTTCATTCTAAATTGTATTAACGGCAGCGCCTCTCATTTTCAGATAAAATAATCTTGGGGCACTATACCCAGTTGTAACAACTCCATTTTCAGAAGTAATTTTATATTAAATGTAATAAAATTCACGTAGAGGATGTTAAAATAAACCAGGTACTTTTTTCGAATTGATCCAAACGTATGAGCTTTTCTTCTTTCGAACCATTTTCATTTCTGTTACCAGCCCACTCGGAACTTTCATTAATTTAGAATAAAAACTATCAATATAATATCTTTTTTGAATTTTGGTAAATTACGGTGTAATTTACCATTTTTCTAAATTACCGTTATTTTTGATGGATCTTCGTTTGCGTCTTTAATTACTTTAACTTCTTGATCAGCTTTCAATAGAAACAACACAGACACGAAAATTGTCGAATTATAAACTTGTTTTTCCAGTACTGAGTAGGCGTAGTTGTTTGTTTGAATTTATCTTCTTTCCGAATATGACCAAGCCGCCTGGTTTATATCGGTAACACTATTGGGAAGTTTTAAAACTGGTTTGATTGAGTTCTTCTCTACACTGGTAATGCGACGAACCCCTAGCCTGGACCCGTAACGTATTTAACAAAACGTTCACACTTTTTTATGTTGCTTTTAAAATTGTGCATAACGTATATTTGAACTGTAGCACTTATGACTTTTCATCCTCTTGAATAATGACAAGTTGGGAAAGCCAAAATATTACCTCTCCGAGTGGAGATGACTATCACTACCCCTTAAACAACCTAAATATATGCATCTTTCGCTTTTTTTAATTCTTTGCAAGTGCAGGAATTCAATTTTAAAATAGTCAATTGTTCAAGCCTTTTCAATATCTCTCAATTGCTGTGGAAACTCTACTCTCTCGCTATAGCTCAACCGTATTCTTAGTCTACCAGTATGATTTGTAACATTTGTCCATATCAAAGCTGAATCATACCTCGCCACACAAAAAGCAAATGTCCCCAAAACATGGAAGGCACAACCCAATAACACATAAGCTAGGCTCCCACTTAACCAAAATAATTATTAAACAGTTAAATACTCACAAAGATTGGCAAAATCAATCTCCTTCAGTAATACGTAGCGCTTAAATATATTATTTTCCGAACAAAATTAATCGAACAAATTTAACGCTTAACTTCTTCTCTTGAAATTCAATCGAAGAGTGATTCAACTGTTTAAAAAAAGGTTTTTTTCGCAAATACGGCGCTATCATATCAACCGCAATTCCGTCATATTTAAAAAATATACATTGCCAGCACTTTTTTAGACACAATAGTGGAAGTTTTAGTCTCATTTAAAACATGTAAAACAATTATCTCATCTACAAATAGCTTACACATGTCTTTTTTACCAATACCTAGCCGTTTGGATTTTTCTAAAGCAATCTTAGCACCGAAATATTTTTTGATACAAAATAAATGTTCTATATTCTTCATTTTTGAAAATATATTTTTAAGCGTTTATAATGATTACTCTCTACACCTACACTAATCTTACACAAACAAGGAGTATAAATCCACTAGTGGAAGCTGTGTTTTTATTGAAAATATATATTTTTAAGCGTTTATCATGATTACGCTCTACAGCTACACTAATCTTACACAAACAAGGAGTACTATAAACCCACTACTGGAAGCAGTATTTTTATTCAAACGTAAAACAATTTCGCTTAAGTTTATCATCTCTAGACATCGGTAAAAATGTCTCAATCACTCCTAGGTAACTGTATGCAGAGGATTTTACGGCATTGTAACTCAAATTCATCTGATTATGTTTTAACAAGGTTAAATCTAACTGGGAGTAAGATGAAAGGAGTAGAAGCTTATCTGTCTTAGGAAATATGAAATTTTATCTTCTCAGTTCGTTAAATCATAAGTTTATAACGAAAAAACGCGGAAGGGGAAACCGAGCAGACAAATACGATTTTTGGGGGTAGACGGTCAAGAGCGCCATCTGTCGTCCGTGCCAAAGTTGAACTTCCTCTCGAAACGCAATGAGAAAGTGCATAAAATTATGCCATCAGCTATTTAACTGCGTCGATATATTTAACGACTTGACCCATGACATGCCCTTAACACTGGCTTCTATGAATCCTATTTATTCTTGGATGCTAGGAAACTTGGTAGACGTAATAGTCTGTACCAAGTACCCAAGCATCCTTCAATAAACGCCTGGCAACATTGCGGTACGCATGGTACAACTAAAATATAGGATGTGTATTTATCTTTCGACTCACTCAATCGCTTCAACACTTACAGAGAGACGAAGTATTGAAATCCATATTATGTACCCTATATATAAATGTAGTAAAGCTGAATTAAAAAGTAAACACCAAATTTTAAATGTTAATATCAAAAGATGTTCTTGGAATATTGAGATGAAACAGAGCTTTATAGCTACACAACTACTAAAAGAATCGTAATGCCGAAAATTATTTAAAATATTTCCATTTAATATTCTGCAAAAAGGAAATGTTATCGTTTTGTAAGAGATCTTATCATCCTACTCGCTTTATATTAACTTTGATATGCGTGTAGTGTTTCGATTCAGATGTAATCTTCATTACTCGTTCTATATAAACTCTCACTTGTGTCACTTCAAAGAAATAAGTTTATCTTAAATAATTAATTAAATATAAATGATATTAATTATTTTAATCGCCAGTAAATAACTTTAAAAATAGTTAAATCGTTTAAAATAAAGTTGTTCTTTTTATCTTTCGAAACTTTGCTAATATTGACGTTCAAAGAGTAGGGTACCCCTCTTGCCCGCTTTCTTCAAATTTCGGGGTATATATACGATTCGTTTCCATTATAATAATAGATAAAAACGCATTCGCGTGAACCGATGGTGGAAGCCCTGCCATTGGGAGGCTAGACGTTTCTCGTAACCCTAGCCGATCGCCGCGTATATCTTGAAACCAATAATAGATAAAAACGCATTCGCGTGAACCGATGGTGGAAGCCCTGCCATTGGGAGGCTAGACGTTTCTCGTAACCCTAGCCGATCGCCGCGTATATCTTGAAACCAAACGATGACGAAGGAAAAGAAGCCGGAATGGACAAAGACCTGAAGATGGTGGTGCGTAGAAGCTGGTGTCAATGTGGAATTGACGAAGAACAGAAGATGATAGTGTATAGAAGCTGGTGTCAATGTGGAATTGACGAAGAACAGAAGATGGTGGTGCATAGAAGCTGGAGTCAAGGTGAATTTGACGAAGAACAGAAGTTGGTGGTGCTTGGAAGCAAGCACGTACAGACTAGTGTCCATGTGGGATGGACAAAGACTGGCAGATTGTGGTCCTTAGAAGCCAGTTAGTAAAGACTGGTGTTGGTAGATGAATGACCAAATTTCCGTGAACCGCGAACGCGTTCCGGAAATCGGGTATTTGTTTGCTCCGATTTGGAAACTGCGAACGCGGTCACGTGGGGTCTGACAGACAGACAGACACACACACACACAGACAGACACGGCCGGTGTAATACCTCTCACGTGACATACGTCACTCGGAGAGGTAAAAATTATAAAATGGCCCTCTTTCCCAAGGGTCTTTACTCATTTCTTATTATCGCTGGTAATTATTTCGACCAAAACTAACAGAACGCGATAAATTGGTAACTTGTCTTTAAGCGGCGTTACCTACCATTTGATTCACTGAAAATCCGTTGAATATGGTTAGAGCAAAGAGAAGCTTAAAATACGGCCGTTCGATTTTTGAGCCAAGGTTTCTTCTCCGTTTAAGTTGATGTTCATCCCCTTCTAATTGATATGCTCGTTTATTTATCAGTTAACGTATTTTATGAACGACGCTTCTTTTCATAAACACTGTGTTTTCGTTTTATAATCGTTAGGGGTAAGATTAGGGGAACTGTCTAACCTCCACATGGCTAGACTTACGACAAATGTTCGCGCATCTATTCTTATCCCGCTCCCTAATGATTCATAACTACTATGAACCTCCTATTTTTGAATTTAAACAAGTCCTACATACTTTAGAATTAGTTTCATCGCGCAGAAAGTTCTAATGAACCTATCTTAAAACGATTTAACGAAAATTAATTTGCGAGCAAAGAAAAGTTAAAAGTACAACCTTTCGGATTTGCATTTATTTAAGTTTATCTTCATCCCCCTTTTTGTTGATATGCTCGTTTACTCTAGGCTAACGCCTCAACTGATCAACTCACCTTTTTTCTGCGTTTTCGTGCGCATTACCTTTTTTTATGAAATTCGCTTGAATGGAAATGTATTTTTTGATACTAAATTTGTGTTTTTTATATTTTCTGTAGGTAAATTCGAGAAGAAACGTATAACGGGGACCAAATTTTCAACTGAATATGAAAGGGGTCTGCAACGAAAGGGTAAAGAAGAAAAACGCTTCAAATCTGAGCAGTGTAACTATGGATACTCGCAGAAGAGTTCTTTGAACATTAACCAACGCATTCACAGTGGTGAAAAACCCTTCAAATGTGATCGGTGTGAATATAAATGTACACAGAAGAGTACTTTGATCAGACACGAACGCATGCATAGTCGTGAAAAACGCTTCAAATGTGATCAGTGTGACTATGCCAGCACAATGAAGTATAATTTGATCATCCATCAACGCGTTCACAGTGGTGAAAAACCGTTCAAATGTGATCAGTGTGGCTATGCATTCACGCAGACGAGTTCTTTGTACGCTCATCAACGCATTCACAGTGGGGTAAAACCCCACAAATGTGATCAGTGTAAATATGCCAGCACTAAGAAGAATAGTTTAATCATACATCAACGCATGCATAGCGGTGAAAAACCCTTCAAATGTGATCGGTGTGAATATAGATGCAGTCGGAAGAGTCATTTGATCGCACATCAACGCATTTACAGTGGTGAAAAACCCTTCAAATGTGATCAGTGTGAATATAGATGCAGTCGGAAGAGTCATTTGATCGAACATCAACACATTCACACTGGAGAAAAACCCCACAAGTGTGATCAGTGTAAATATGCCAGCACTAACAAGAATACTTTAATCATACATCAACGGAGGCATAGCGGTGAAAAACCCTTCAAATGTGATCAGTGTGAATATAGATGCAGTCGGAAGAGTCATTTGATCGAACATCAACACATTCACAGTGGTGAAAAACCCCACAAGTGTGATCAGTGTAAATATGCCAGCACTAACAAGAATACTTTAATCATACATCAACGGAGGCATAGCGGTGAAAAACCCTTCAAATGTGATCAGTGTGACTATGCGTGCGCGCGGAAGTATCATTTGACCTTACATAAACGTTACAGACACGTGTATGAATAGATGGATTTACATTTTAAATATGTTGGACAATAACCACATTTGATCCTCTGAATGGGCCAAAACTGTGTATGTAACAATCCATTAAATTTCTCCATTCTAAATTGTATTAACGGAAGCGCCGCTCATTTTCGGAGAAAATACTCTTTGGGTACTATATACTGTTGTAACACCGCGTAATTTACCATTTTCCTAAATTACCGCAATTTTCTTACCCTAGTCCTGGATCTTCATTTGCGTCTTTCATTACTTTAACTTCGTCATCGGCTTTAAACAACAGAGATAGGAAAACGGTCCAATGCAAACTTGTTGTTTTTCCAGTACTTAGTAGGTATATGACGTAAAGAGGTTTAATTGGCTGAATTTTACTGTTCAATCATATTGCAACGTATATTTTATCATCCGACTCATAGCCCAGCATAGACCCCTCCCTCCAACACGTAACGAAAATTTTAAATTGTTCTGTTGGTTCACTTAAACTACGTTTTGATGACGTTGCTGATGGGGGCGTCGAAAAATACGTAATTCCTTTTTACCTCTATCTTCGGGGCTTTGACGCGCGCCCACATTACTCTGTTCTCCATTCCTACTTCTAAAATTAAATCTATCCCTGATATGGCAAAATAGAATGTATTGCAACACATGTCTCAATGAAATTTCTGGTCATTCGAATCAACAGAATCGTCCGTGGGCGTATGATCGAGTGGGCTATGACTTTCCTACTTGGAGAAGAGAGTGGGATGGGGACCTCATCTCTTTACCTATAAAGTAGCCTCTATATTCACATCTATGGCAACTACGTTCTCCGAGCATCCTCGATTCCTCGCTGTATCGGTATGGGCACAAGTAGCATAATCTTACACCAAGTTCCTATGTAAGAGTTTTTGCCGTAGCCTCTGTGTCTGAAAGTTCTGACGTTAAGCTTTTTAAAGTTTCCAACGGAGCTCGCGTGAATGAAGAGATAAAATTTCTAAAATATCGGCCACGACCGAAAACGAGCTTTTGAAGCAGCGCTCCACAGCGGTGGAGAGTGAAGTAAAACAGGCGGGGTTAATTTTTTTATCCGAGTAAGTTCAAGCATGGAGGGTTCATCCAAGTGCACTGTGTTTGCGTTTTTTATGGCGTGTGGTGTGCAAACGTTTTTAGAGAAAGCCGACGGAATTATATTTTTCTGGCGCGGAAATACTCTGAGTTTATTTTGAGAGCCTTTTATCCATTTCTAAATTAATACATTTACACCTAACTTGCTCCGCCATAACGTAAACTCCGATCGCCTTAGATCTACGCGAGCGGATCTACGTCTCTCTATTGGCCGAAAAGCTCATCACAAGCGGACCCATCCTCCCATCGAAAAATTGAAGTTTCGTATATTTTTAAGGGGGGTGGAATTTTTTTAGCGAGACCCAGCTTTCCGCGGCTGATGTTAGTTGGCGCCGAGAAAAAATGTTAGTAGAGAAAAACTTTGGGTGTTCAACTACCATTTACTCTACAGTAAATACATTCGGCCTAGCCTTGGGATATCACGTTTTAGGAACACTCGAGATGAGACGTTCGTTAGAGATAACCTGACACACATTACCCTCATTCCTAGGCTGGAAAGCTATGTCCTTTGGATCATCTCCTTTTGGTATGGGGTAATACGATACGAAAACGTCAAAGATGCCCATTATGTCTTAAAAATAGAAACTACTCTCATACAAATACAATGGTGCTACACGTCATCAACTATGGAAGGGTAGTGGCGTCCGCAAGGTACTCCTGGAGACTTCCATTGCCGCACATGTTCCACCAACATTTTACTCCAGCCCACTAACTCCTCCAGCCCCAGGGCCGGAAATAAGCACAGGACACTGGACATTGTCCAATAAAATTTTAAAATGTCCCATAACTTTTTAAAAAACTAAGGGGGTCACTGGACATTTTGACCAATAAATTTTCCGAAGTTTTGATAGCTTGACTATGAAGATGCGACACTATTTTTGCACACTCCAGTGGACAATGTCCAATAAATTTTCCAGTCAAATGGGGGGTCACTGGACACATGTCCTATAAGATTTTTTTCTTATTTCCGGCCCTGCTCCAGCCCACTGTCTCCTCCAAGTTAACTCATTGAGCTTCCATGGAGCAATGAAAATGGGAGAAGTATTTGAGGCCATCAGTTAAAGACCGTTTCTGCAGAATCAAGGTCTGCAATTTTTATTGTTCCTTGATAGCGCTCATTCGCCTTGAAAAGTTCATATTTAGAATTGAATAATTCTCTCTTTGAAGCACTTTATTTAAAATTTCAAAAGGGAAATTAGGGAATGCTGGCAGCGTGCCGCCCTTATACCGTCGTCTGCTACCGTGACTGCTACACAATTTAAACCGAAATTGGCCCCAACATGAAGGGGTTCTGAATTTTCGCATTAAATTTTAGTATTCTATAACTTATAGCCTTTCTGTCTTCTCTCTCTATTTATTTGGCAACATTGGGGGAATGATTTTCGTAAAAGATTTGTTGTTTGTATTTGATAAAATAGCTCGTGTTTGAAAAGTTACGTCTTTAGAGTCAGACATTTCGGAAATGAGTTTAAAAAGTCTTCAAAGTGTGGCGCTTAAAGAGGTACTTGAGAAATTATCCGTGGTTTGCACAGGAATTTTAAATTTCAAAAAACTGGACTTTGTTTATAGGAAATGGAGGCGAATGATTGTAACTGTGATCACTTAAGCAAAGATGATGAAATAAAGCAACTAAAAGCCAAGGTGAGTTTCAAAGCCTATAGCGTTTTGGCCAGTACAGCATGAGCCATCCAATCTAGTATCCCTTTAAAGCGAGTCTCGGCTGTGACTGTGGTTTAGTATAAAAAAAACGGCACCAGATGCTCCCATAGTCGAGGGGTGGAGTTGACTGACCCAATAAGCTTATCAAAGCTAGGTCTAGCTCCGCCCTTGAGGACGATTTCTGATTGGTTCCTGCCTTTGGCTACATAAAATTGGTGTGTAGTAGAAGGTTAATCAGTGTGTTACGCCATGGCCAACTTAGATACTCGACAAGCTCGCCAATGAGGCCAGCCAAGTTTGATCGCCCTCTATGTTAACGAGCATATGAGAAAAAACCTGAAAAAAATATGAAGCCGGGACAAAAAGAGACGAGCTAAAAATTTTTTATAATGTTAATCCTATGGGGCATGGTCCCGAGAGTGGATTCTATCAGCAATTAAGAGTCCTTTTTAAAATGTTTCCAATTTTTGACAACTCTGGGTATTTTATGAGGCGTGAAGTAAGTTTTGAGCTTCATTTTGAACCTAATTTCATAATTTTACATAAATTATTTCGCTTTCAATAAATTATTGTTCCTAAGCCTTGGTCATGTTTTTGTTTAAGCAAGCCGGGACAACTCGGGACGAGCTAAAATAAGATTCTAATGCTATTCCTATGGAAAATGGTTTCGAAACTGGATTCTACCTTTAATTAGGAGTCGTTTTCAAAATGTTCCCGATTTTTATCAACTCTGGGGGTTTTATAAGGCGTGAATCATATTTTGGGCTTCATTTTGAACCTAATTTAAAAAATTTATATCCATTGTTTCACTCCCAATAATTTTCTAAACTTGAACTTCAATTTGAAGGCAAGTAATTATGAAGCCTGGCTTCATTTCCCGGGCCGCGAAATTTGAATTTGTAAATATTGCAATGTCAAAACTCAATAAATTTGAAAAATAATTTTTTTGCCGTTTTATTTTATCACAAAAATTCATCTTATGTGTAATTTAATAATATAAATACTTGTCAAGCTTCTAAAGGAAATCTTCGGTACCCAAGCAGAACTTTTGTAGCGAACCTTCGAAATTATGTTGAAGCTACAATACCAGACTTGTCAAAATAAGAATCCTGCCAAAAGTAAAGTCTCTGTTACTTCTCAAGCTTGAAGACTGCGGCAATCAGCAACACATCCAGAAAATGGCATAACATTTCCCAAAAAATTTAAATGTTACCAAAGACCTCACGAATAAACACATTAGTCGTAAAGTTTTGAAATTCTAACTACAGTCATATGACAAACATTCAGTTTAAACATTGTTTATTTAAATGCAATGCACTATTTAACATCCACTGTTCCACAATACATACATTTAATATAATATTAAATCTTATTCCATAAAACAAACAATTCCGTAGTGTAATATTTTAAAATAACACAGAGACGAGCCAAGGTCCAAGTTTGGAAAATTATTGGGAGTGAAACAATGGATATAAATTTTTTAAATTAGGTTCAAAATGAAGCCCAAAATATGATTCACGCCTTATAAAATCCCCAGAGTTGATAAAAATCGGGAACATTTTGAAAACGACTCCTAATTAAAGGTAGAATCCAGTTTCGAAACCATTTTCCATAGGAATAGCATTAGAATCTTATTTTAGCTCGTCCCGAGTTGTCCCGGCTTGCTTAAACAAAAACATGACCAAGGCTTAGGAACAATAATTTATTGAAAGCGAAATAATTTATGTAAAATTATGAAATTAGGTTCAAAATGAAGCTCAAAACTTACTTCACGCCTCATAAAATACCCAGAGTTGTCAAAAATTGGAAACATTTTAAAAAGGACTCTTAATTGCTGATAGAATCCACTCTCGGGACCATGCCCCATAGGATTAACATTATAAAAAATTTTTAGCTCGTCTCTTTTTGTCCCGGCTTCATATTTTTTTCAGGTTTTTTCTCATACGCTCGTTAACATAGAGGGCGATCAAACTTGGCTGGCCTCATTGGCGAGCTTGTCGAGTATCTAAGTTGGCCATGGTTACGCGCGCCACAGTAGCTGATATTTGCTTTAAAGCATAAATCGCAGTAGAAAAACCTTAAGTAAACCAATGTTCATTGGTGGGTGATTAGAAACACCATAAGCCTATGGTGATAGGCTTATGGAAACACATCCCTCGACCATGGACGAACCAATACTGAAGGACCGATGGCAGCCCATAGAGTCCCATACTAAGCGACTAAACAACCAACATTAAGCTTACTTCCCCCCTTTTCAGCCCCAAAATGTTGGAGGGTTATGAAAAATACTGAGTCAAATCCCAGAAAAAGCTAGCGCCATCTAGACAAAATAAGACGTTAGCTGCTTCCCTCTCTAGAACGTTGATTCCCCCATAAGCCCCCCACTATCCGGTTTGCTACTATCTGCCGCTAGAAGGTGAATTAACAAGTATTTTCAACTTTCTCCCTCTGCCATCCGTCCTTCAGTATTGGTTCGTCCATGCCTCGACCATTTATAGCGTTATTAAAGGGCACCACAAGAGCCTTGTGGGAGCTGTATGCCCACACACACAAACTGCAGCCTTGCTTATAGTTCTTGCAAAGCTACCGCGCCCCAAACCATGGATTAACTAACGCTAGGGATTGTTCACTAACTTAGTTTTCCATGTAATGCTATCGCCAACTACATGTTCTGAATCATTCCTTGATTCCCCTCTTCATTCCCCCAATTTATTGAACCAAAACGGATGTAGATAGCGCCATCTCTCGGCAAAATAAATCGTTTTTTTCCCCAATTTAGGCAGTATTTCAATTTTGACGTCATGGACCACGTGATATTTGGTCCAATTTTCTTATATAACATCCTGTTAAGGATAGTAGTTGCTGCTAGGGGGCGTTTGGAACATGCATGCGTTATCTTTTTGGGGGAGCGACATATCCCTAGCATTAGTTAATCCATGCCCAAACCTCTGGTGGCGCCCTTGACGAAATAACCCCTTCTGATCCCCCCGCTTGTTGACGTCACTGGTTTCTCTGTTTTCTTTCTGGACACTTTAAAAGACATTCTGCAAATAAGAAAGTCCTATTTTGTAACGCAGACTATTTCCTTTTCAGTGTAATGGTTTAATATCAAACATGAAAGAAGTGAGAATGACAATTTTATTTGCGATAAATAAGAAACTGGACGAAATTGAAAGGGTCAATGGGGTCATTAAGGAGTTGGAAAGTGAAATCAAGGATCTGATGGTATGGAACATTCTTCATTTTCAAAGTTGATGTGAAAGAGAATCGGGTTAAAAGTATTAGTTCAATTATTGTTAACTGTTTATAACGTAGGAGGAAAGTGGAATACACGAAAGAGCCAACATTGAACGCGTGAAATCAGAACCTGTTGAAAATGATTTAGGACTAAATGAACAAGAATTACCTCATCCTGTTCTGATAAATCAACAAACAGAAGAGCAAATACAAAGGTATATAAAGCAAAAAACCAATGAGAACTTGTCAACGAGGGCGGAGCTAAAACTAGCCTTTGCTAAGCTCAGCGGGGCTGTCAACTCCACCCCTCGACTATGGGAGCATCTAGTGTCATTTGTTTGAACTAAACCATAGCCAAGTCTCGGCTATGGTTAAGTTTAAGCTCAAGTATAATATTTTATTTGACTGACTAATTCGCGTCCATAAAACTTGATTCGTTAAGCCTTGCCCTGAGAATCGTGAATAAAATCAGAAGTATGCAATACTTCGAGGGAGAAGTGGGGTAATTGTAACATGATTCTTCCCAACATCATTTTATATTTGGAGCAAGGTTACTATTAAACCAAATCACACGCGTTAAATAGTTCCCTCATCATTACTCAATTAGTGCTTAACTATTTGCCAAGGCGCATGCGCTTGTGGTCATTTTTGTCCCACGTCAAGACAATCACGGTTTGTGCAGGGTTCATTGCTGAGGATTTAGCAAATTCCAAACAGTTATAGAATTCACCCCACGTTGTGATGGCCAGGGTTGTTTGATTTAAATCACTGATTTAAATCATGATTTAAATCAAGAATATATTTTTATTTTTAAAAAATGTTTTCTAAGATTCCAAGAAGTAGTTTAAGAAACTCGAAACTAAACTTAACTAGAAAAGACCTAAAATTAAAAATAATCATGGTTTTGGTATATTTCAATGTAAGTTTTTCCCAGAACTCCAGTTTGTCTTGCTGGAAAGGCTAGGAAATGAAATAGCGGTCAAGCTAGACTTTTTATACAAGCATTTGAATAGTAACAATATCCAATAGCTGCTGAAATGTCATGATTATTTTGCTTTTGGTTAATTTTGACTCAAAAGTTTTAATCTTGGTAATTTACTATCTATTAGTTCAATAAAAATCAAAAAAATCAAATAAATCAATTAAAATCAAAAAAATCCGATTTAAATCAAAAAAATCGATTTTTTTGATTTTTTTGAAAAAATCAAAAAAATCAACAACCCTGTGTGATGCCCATCTGAAGTTTGTTGAGCAGGACAGCAAATGTTCAAAAAGGGGTCCTTCGCCTGGGAAGAATCATGTTACATGATATAACTAAAGAGTGTCATCCTTTTTCTATTATCCCCTTCTGATAAAATGGATTAATCTTTTATTGCTGTTGCTATATCAGTTTTTAACGATTTTTTATTTGGATAGTTCGCAAAGTATACCAGCTGAGATTACCAACAACATTTACCAAAGTCTGCTTAAAGTGGAAGCCACGAACCTCGAGCAATTTGGGATAGGTATGGTGTCACATTATTGTGATTCTGACACGCAACCTGATGTAGTTCCAGTTTGATGAAACTATTTGGGTTATTTTTTCGTTTTGATCATCAAGGTTCGTTGGTAAAAGCCGAAGGTGCTTGCAATATCGAAGGCACGCTGACTGAAGAAGACATTAAGGAAGAATCACCTGAATGTGATGCGGAGATTGGCAAAGGAAACACGTCCCAAACTAAGACTACCTCAAAAAATGCGCGTTTTACAACGCGAATTATGAAACTATGTATTCCTAAACTCAAATGCCGTGACGGTGTTCCTTTACTTAACCTTGAAGGCGAAGCGCAGTTCGAAATGTCTCCTGTCCCAACGACAGATTCGCCTCCCGAGAACAATCTTAGCGTTAACAATTCTTATCCCAAATCACAAATTTCTTCGACCAAGAGAGGAAATGAGAGAATAGCAACTCGATCCAAGAAATTGTGTCTTGAAAAACATGGGGAATTGTCGTCGCTTGACGCGAATAAGGAAGGCGATTCTCAGGAAGAAGCCCTTGAGGAGAATCTTGATGATGACCAGTCCAAAATCACCTTGACCGATTCAAAGAAAACTGATAATAGACAAAATGAAACTATGAAACTGTGCTTGCCAAGCGATTTAGCAAAAGAACTGATTGAAGTTGAAGATAATACTTCAGTGTCCGGCTCTGATACATCCGAAAGTTGCTCGTCAAGTAGTTCCGAAAGTAATACAACTTCTGCCAGTTCGGAAATTGGTAAGTCATTTTACGCTTAGGGTCAGCAACGATTTTTGGGACTGGAACATAAGACTCAAAAATCGTCAAAATTGAGCCACTTACAGTAGAATTTAGAAACCTCACCAAAAACAGAGGATGTTTCGAAATTTTCTAGTGGTAGTTCCCCTAACCATGCATTAACTACCGCTAGGGATTGTTCACTAACCCTGTTTCCCATGTAATACTGTCGCCAACTACATGTTCCGAATCATTCCTTGATTCCCCTCTTCATTCCAGGGCCGGATTAACCACTAGGCAAGTTAGGCAATTGCCTAGGGCCCGGATAGAAGAGGGTCCCGTAATCAGCTATTTTTCAAAAATTGATAAAATGAAAAACCAAAAATATATATTTCTCCCCCCCCTCACTTTACGGAAACATAACGTCACTTCACTGACACCATGGAAAAGCCCGGTGAGATATAAGGGCAGGCTAATGTTGAAAAACCCGTTACCCAAAAACATTATGGCCACCTATAATCAGATAAGTGCCAATTTATAAAGGAAGAAAGGAAAAGACTAAAAGAAACTTAGAGATTCAATGGAAATGTATCTTCAGAAGTTGCAATCCTCTTACAAAGAAATTTCATTTTGAATTCGTGTTGTTACTGACCGTCATTAAACACTGGAGTTGCATTGTATGATTCCTTGATAAGCTTTATTCAGGGTGTTCGTGATAATTTGAAAAATTTTAAATAATGGCTCAGCTCACAAAAGACATAATGGCAAAATTTAAGAATAGCCCCTGCTCTTCCAAACTTAATGAATCATATACCAAATGAAAGCTCACGCCTTCCTCTATTCATTGCACACCATTATAGTGAGCGCAAACAATAATTAACATTAAAAAACTAATCATATATAGAGCAGTGCCAAAGGCTTTGTCGGGACTCGCTGTGATACGAATGGCTAAAAGCGCGCCTCTTTTTAGGGTAGAAAAAAACTAAAAATAATAATTTTTGGGAAAAGGTGGCAATAAACAAGCTAATTAGCCATAATTCGGAAAGGTACCAATAATTAGGGGTAAAAACATATTCTATTTAGTAAAATTTTGGAAAAGGGGAAATTTATTCAGTTGATAAAACTTGATAATAACAAAACAGGCGCACATTTAGCCGCTCATGCTGTGATGATACACGCACGTCCGTTACAAAAAAATGAATATAAATATAGCTTCAAACATTCGAGGTTTCAGTGATCAAAGAATCGCATTTTTAAAAATACAAAACGCACCTAACCAAACCTAACCTTAAATTTATGATTTAAGGTAATTTTTTACTAATTTGAACAAAATTCATTAAGCGTAAATTATTTTATTTTTACATAATTTACAAGTTATTTTAGGTTAGGTTTGGTTTGGTTAAGTGCGGCGTCGCTGCGTGTATCATCACAGCGAGTCCCGGCAAAGCCCACGATGAGCATTCTTTAACAGTGGTTAAACGAAATACCCGTAAATGCTCATTAAAAGAAGTACAGAAAATGAGATGCCCTAACAAAAATTATAACCCTTAATCCTTACTTAAATTTACTTACGTTATAATTGTAATATCCGGGGCCACAAGCTAGTACTTTCTTTTATAATTATTCTCGATTTTTGAAGAAATACACGTAACTTCTAATAATAAACATCTAATCAAGACCATTCTTAATATAATGTCGGAGTATACTTCCTATTGCTTTTTAAAAATTCCCCTCGATTTCTTTGAATTTTGAAATAGGGGAGCGGGATTGAAAGCGTGAAACCCTTAAAGCAAAGGGCGGCTCCGTTGATGCCCCTGAAAGATGCCTTTTCTGCTACACGTTGGCTAAGCTTGGCAAAGGCTAGTTAAACCAAAGGCAGGAACCAATGGGACCTAGTGCATTAGGTCTGATTGGTTCCTGCCTTTGGCAAGGTAAAATTCGTGTCCAGAAGATTAGCCAGCATGCTAGGGGTGATAATGGAGCCGCCTGCTACTTTAAGGCTCGTTTTCAATCAAGCAAAAAGTTTACGCTTTTTGCTTACGATTGAGGTGGCAAAAAAGCGTATTTTCAATCAGCGCGCTACCGCGTGAGAAAAAAGCAAACTGCAAAACTACTAATCGTTTTCAAACTGGCTTGCGTTTTTGATCAAAAAAGCTTGATTGAAAACGGGGCTTTATTGTCAACGGGTGACAGGAGTTTTAAAGGGAGTATTAAACCTTCCATTTTAATTAAGGTAACACCATAATCCTCTATCTCGCTTTAAATAGGGTCAGTGTGCCTAACTTTGGACACTTTTTGCATAACCTTGAATAACTTCCGTTGCTTATATGTTAGACTCAAAATTAAAAAAGCAATGGAGAGAAGCATTCTTAAGACACATTCTCACAAGTTTTCAACTTTTTAAATGGAATACATTTTTCACAAAGTAGAGTTCCCCAAAGGCCGAATTCGTGCTCAACTTTGGACACTTCTATGTAACTTTGGACGCCCCCTTCCTAACTTTGGACACCCCTTCCTAACTTTGGACAGCGAAAAAAAGGGTGACTTGGGGACGCATTAGGCGAATCACAATTTCAAAAGTAAAAATATAGGCTTAGGCCGACCTAGACGTATGCCTAAAATAGGCCTATATAAAAATCAGAAATTTCTTTAAAACAAACTTTATTAAATATGGGGCTACTTATGTAGGTTTTTAGGTATACAGGGCCTAGGCCTATTTTGGCGCGCTGTTTGCCGCGTAACAATTTTAACAAACTGAGGACGTGTCCCTTATTGTTTTAAACTCTAAAAAAGGCTAATATCGCGAGTTAATTAGTGTTAACAAACGGAGAAATCGGCCAGCATGAAAGTGTCCAAAGTTAGAAATTTGCCAAGGTGTTTTTAAAGCTGAATATTTCGTCGAATTTCCCGCGTAAGACAGTGTTTAAAATACGGATTAAGAAGCCAAAAAGTTGCTCTTTCGAATGGTTTCTAGTTTGTTCAGGTATGATTTCTCTAATTTTCGTCAAACCTTATTTCCCGGGACCAAAGGGTTGACCCCCGTCAAATTTGGCTGTAATTTAAATGGACGAGTTTGGGGAGTGGGCTAATTTGGCTCGTAACGTAGTCGGATGTTATTCTACGACTTTGAAGTATTTTTTTCTAAATTCCTCACATTCTAAGCTTTAAAATAAGCTATTTCATTATCAATTTGATGCATCCAGTAATTAAATATGATTTTTATAATAAAAGTGTCTAAAGTTGCAGCTGTCCAAAGTTAGGCACACTGACCCTATATCGAACAATCGTAAAACACAATTCAAAATGCTTAACCTTACTGGTACAATTAAATGCAATGCTTAGAGTTACTATTATAATCTCCGTTCTCTTAAAATAGACGAAGGTAAAAATCACCTCACCTCAATTCTGTCCCATTCACTCTCCCTTAAAGCAAAGCGCGGGTCCAGTGGATCCCCTACAAGGCGACTTTCCTCCTGTACTCCCGTTTTGGCTTGGCAAAGCCTAGTGGGCGGGATTTATATGGGCACTTATAAATCCCGCCCACAAATGCCTCCTGCCTTCGCCAAGCCAAAACTGGAGTTCGTAAGGAAAGTCAACTTGTAGGGGATCCACTGGACCCGCGCTTTGCTTTAAAATGACGAACGAAAAATTTTATACTGCCAAAGGCGCTACTCTTTCACCGTCTACTAGTATACGAGTACGAATACAACAAGGCAGGTGAAACTAAGAGTCTCATCGTAGATGTACATCATACGATGTGGCTAAAAACGATGATAACACACTGACTGGACGGAACGCTTTCAAAATAAAAGTGTTTTACGTCTTGTGTGACAATCTAATGACAAATACTAAAAAAAGATCTGAAGTTAACAAGGTCACTGATGAAAAGTTCAAACCTATTTTAAACATTAATGCCCCCGATGAATCTTTCTCTGGAGCTTTCCAAGAATTGGCTGAAATGTATTGCAATGATTTAAATTTTGAAGAGCTTGAAAACGAACTGCTACAATTTAAACATTTCGTGAAAAATGAAGAAAGCAAAAACCCAGAATTCTTTCATTCCTTCATTCATAACAATAATATTTGGAAATTATTTTGAGAAGTTACTTGTGTTTGCCTATCAGCAATGCAAGTGGCGAAAGATCCTTTTCAGCTTTAAAAAGAGTGAAAAACTACTTAAGAACCACATTAGCCCAGGAAAAATTAAGTTCTTTAGCTTTGATATATATTGAAAAGGATTTACTAAACGACTTCATAGACTATGAAGAGATAACTGATAAATTTCTTGAGTTAGAAAGAAATTTAATTATTGAGTTAAAAAAGAAATTTAAATATGCTGTTAAGGATTAAGTCAATTAAAGGTATAAAAAATAGTATGTCTCTTAGATTCTTTTAAACTGTGGTCTGTTGGGGGCTGGGGGCACGGAACTAGGACCCAAAAAATTGTTAATCCGGCCCTGCTTCATTCCCTCAATTTATCGGAGCAAAACGGATGTAGATATAGCGCCATCTCTAGGTAAAATAAATCGTTTTTGCGGATTTTAAAGATGGCGGCGCCCAATTTTAGGCGGGATTTCAATTTTTGACGTCATAGGACACGTGACATTTGGTCCAATTTTCTTATAACTTCCTGTTAGGGATAGTAGTTGCGGCTAGGGGGCGTTTGGAACATGTATACTTTATCTTTTAGAGGGAACGAACAATCCCTAGGGTTAGTTAATCCATACCCTAACAGGTTTTTTAACCCCGTCCTTTCTAACCCTGATTACTTTCTGTCTTCCCTGGGATTTTTCAACCTAATCCTCAATCCTTAGCATGTTAAATCTTAAGTTTCTAAAAATTTTGTCTCATTTAAATTAATACGTTTTTAACTTTAAATTTAAACGGAAAATTGTCCCTGCGAATAATATTAAGCCCAAAACTTGGTTACCTAAATTCAGCGGTTGAGCCTGAGCTCCGTGGCCACCGGACGAGAAAAAAATTCCGTTTTAAAAATGCAGGTACCCGGCCGTCCTTGGTGTCTTAAGGAGCCCAAGCAAACGTTGCTCAGATTGATAAGACCTTAGTGCTTTACTCCCAATGGTCTTTGAAACTGTGAATAATTTCATCTGAAGAATATTTTTGAGACCCTATTCCGTCTCTATAGCAGTTCTCGAATATTTGTAAGTGGTTAATCGGTTCTTGAGGTAGTGTCGAAGGAACCGCGTCATCGAATAATTGTCCTTCGCGTGCTAGGAGGTTCTATACGAGGCGTTTCGAATATATCGTGTATCTCACCTATGGCCCAAGATGCATACTTTGTGTGTGAAGCCTTACCGCTTTTGGTCTTACTGATAATGAAATATGCAACGATCTATTATTGAAAATGTAATGGACACAATTTGTAATGCATTGAAAATTACTTAATGTATGGGGAAACAAGGATTTTAAAGAGAAAATGGTGTTAAGGTAAACATCCTTGAGATTTGGGTTGAGCCTTTCGGAAAAATAATGTTTTAGTCGTTGCAAACTATCCAAGACGATTTCATGTGACTCAAGTAAATCACGATTTTGTCACATACACCGCTTATGCTAAGTGTCTACCTTCCTAGGAGAAGTGGCCATCATATCCTAAAATTATGATATCCGACTTATCGAAAATTTTCCACTTTCTCCACCATCATATTCTGCTCAAAAGGGGAACGCCAGTCCAAGTGCTTAATTTGGTGTTACTTGTTAACCAACTGCAGTTACTTGCATTTTATTTTAAACTCGATCACCTAGAAACAAAAAAGAAGAGAGGACATTATAACGCCTTTCAATAACGGCAGTCGTATCATTTTCCCTTCCAAGTTATTTTATAAGCATATTTATATTGCAATAGACTAAAACCTTAAATATTTTCTTAATAATAATTAATAACCATTAGTTTCCACTCTCTGATGGGTAAAATCTTCGGAGGTAGTCATCTCGATTCGGAGCGGTATTAATTTTGTTTTCCGAACTTTGTTTTCTTTAACTTTGTGCCATTTTTGTCCTCGGCATGACCGGTTTTATCAAGTGCTATTGAACAGTGCTGTGTGTTTGATTCAAATTGTGACAAATTTCAGTTTGTTTGCTTTCTGAAGGAAAATCCGAGAAGCAGCGTTCAACTCTTTGCAAATATCTCCTGAATATAAAAGTGATCTTGAACGTCACATTAAAAATGGTACTGAAGAAAAACGCTTCAAACTTGATTAGTGTGACTATACTAGCTCTGAGAACGGTTCTTTGATCAGACACGAACATGATTTAACTGCTATGAGATTGACGTTGTTTTCCTTAATAAAAATCCGAATATATTTTTTTTATCTTCCAAAAATCTCCAATGTGGGAGACACGTCACGGAGTCCCTACCGGAAAATTAGTGTGTTCAGCTTCTGAACCTAATTCCGCTTTAAACTTAGATGAAAACTAATCTTGGTCAAAATCAAGCTATTCATAATTGGAATGATTTTGATATTTAAAAGAAAAAAAATAACCGTAAAGTATATAGGCCGGGAACCCGGGGTCACCTTACAATAAATTTAGCTAGCCCAGGCAAAACGTTAATATGGCCGGGGCCATCTTGTTTAATGAAGTTCGCTTGAATATTTTATATTCTTGATACTAAATTGTAAATGATGTTTGTGGTTTCTATGTTTTCTATAGAAAAATTGAAGAAGAAACGAACAACGGGGCGCAAATATTCGACTAAATATAAAAGGGGCCTACAACGTCGCGTAAGAAAGGGTAACGATGAAAAACGCTTCAAATGTGATCAGTGTGACTATACATGCAAGCATAAGGGCTGTTTGAACGTCCATCAGCGCATTCACAGTGGTGAAAAACCGTTCAAGTGTCATCAGTGTGACTATGCTACTGTCCGTAAGTGTACTTTAATCGCACATCAACGCATTCATAGCGGTGAAAAACCCTTCAAATGTGATCAGTGTGATTATGCCAGCACAACGAAGAAACGTTTGAGAATACATCGACGCATTCACAGCGGTGAAAAGCCCTTCAAGTGTGATCAATGTGAATATGCCAGCTCGCAGAGCTGTCATTTGAAAGTCCATCAGCGCATTCACCGTGGTGAAAAACCTTTCAAATGTGATCAGTGTGATTATGCCTGCACGCACAAGAGTAGTTTGACCAGACACAAACGCATTCACAATCGTATTGAAAGTGCTGAAAAACCCTTCAAATGTGGTCAGTGTGACTATGCAAGTGCGGGGAAGAGTGATTTCAACAGACATCAACGCATTCACAGTGGTGAAAAATTCTTCAAATGCGATCAGTGTGATTATATAGGTTCGCAGAAGACTCTATTGAACAGACATCAGCGCATTCACAGTGGTGAAAAACCCTTCAAATGTCATCAGTGTGACTATGGTAGCAAGAACAAGAGTAATTTGATCAGACATCAATGCATTCACAGTGGCGAAAAACCCTTCAAATGTGATCAGTGTGACTTTGGAAGCACTCGGAAGAGTAGCTTGATTGCACATAAACACATTCATAGCGGTGATAAGTCCTAAATGGGTACATATCGGGCTGTTTAACAAAGTTTCTTCAGATAATGTAATGTGCTTTAAGCACATTAATGTTTAATTACAATTATCTCTGCAAAGATTTAACGGCTCGGGATGGATCGAAATTAAAATTCACACGAGCTAAACATCTGAAGGTATAAAGCAGATTGTGCGTTGTCAGTAAATAGAGACTCGGACAGTTCTATAAGTTTAACTAATCGAATCAGGGGGAAAGCTTCCATTCCCCCTCCCTGATCGAACCCGGTGACATCACTGCAAATATATTCAACAGTCATAGATTTGTGCACCTCCTAGGTTCACTTGGAATATCATTCAAACAAATAATATAGAATGTTTTGGATATTTTTATTACCCTACAATTTTTTCTTTTCAAGTTTCCACAATCTCAAAGCATATATTGGGTTAGGTAAGATCAAGTCTTTGGAGACCGCTGTTTCGACTCGGACACATGGGTTATTTCTGTTTCCAAACTCGTTTTTTTTTATGATAATACATTCAGTGTGTGATCAGTACCCGTAAGAGTACTATAATCGCACATCAAGGCATTCATAGCAGTGAAAAACCCTTCAAACGTGATCAGTGAGATTTTCCAGCACATTGAAGAATAATTTGATCAAACAACGACGCATTCATAGTGGCGAAAGACCATTCAAATGTGATCAGTTTGATTATGTCAGCACCCAAAAGAATATTTTGATCAGATATCAACGTAACAATCACAATATATATAATATTGTATATAACCCTTTATTTAACTATAATAAACCATATTTGATATAACAAATGGTATATAAGTAATTATATCTTCGCTATTAAAGAATAAAAATTTTACCATAATAATTGATTAATATGTTTTTGCTTTGAATCTTAATTTGCTTCTTTAATAACTTCATCGTTGTCATCACTTCTTGTGCTAGTTGGTTTCAACAGAAACAGGAAAGACTGCAAAATTGTCTCTAATTTTACCCTTGACTTCATACTTGTTTTTTTCACTACATTGTACGTGTTATCATGCACCTACGGAGCTTTAATGGCAGAATATGGCTGTTCATATTGTCACGTGTATTTTATTATACGTTGATCTTGCGAAAGTTTGCGTTCAGTCTTTCCCAAATTTCTAACGTGGGATCAAGTTTGAAATTTGAATCATATATACAGGGTGTTTCTGATAAGTCTGCCATAAATCAAGGGGCGTGTTCTTTGGGTCAAACTGAGTGGAAAGTGTCAAAGAACATGGGGTGTACAAGAATTTGCAACGAAGATATGGCCCCCCAAACATTGGCCCCTAAAACAAGAAAATATTCGAATATGTAGACTAAAACAAATTCAGCCTTATCAACTTGTTTAGAAATAATGAGACAATTTCAATAGTTTCCCTCCAGGTTATTGAACTTTCACCTGGCAGAAGTGTATTAAATGAGTAGAAGTATGCCTACTCTAGTAAAGTAAATTCAAAGTATCATGGTACCTTTCGGTTGGTATTACTTTTATTCTTAACAAGTTAACATGGACGTTACAGGTATTGTTCAAAATGTCCACCAACGGCGTTAAGACAAACATGAACCCGTCTTTCGAAAGATTCTTGGACATGTTGGAAGATTCCTGGCATGTTCCTGATTGTTTGACAACCTTCAATAATTCGACTTCGCAAGTCTTCCTCATCACGGACTTCATTCTTGTACACGATGTCTTTGAGATGACCCCAAAGATAGAAATCGCACGGATTTAAATCCGGAGATCTGGCTGGCCACGCAACTGGTCCTCCACGCCCAATCCACCTCGAATTAAACGTAGCATTAAGATGTTCTCTAACTGCACGGCTGAAATGTGGGGGTGCCCCGTCGTGCATAAACCACATGTCACGAAGTAATGCTAACGGTATGTCCTCGAGTAGTTCAGGTAAAGTGTCTCTTAAGAACGTGAGATATGCTTCACCATTTAGTCTGGGTGGAAGAAAATGCGGACCTAGTAAATGATTACCGACAATGCCGCACCATACGTTTAAAGAAAATTGCTGTTGGTGACTTCTAACACTAGTTGCGTGTGGGTTTAATTGGCGCCATTCGTGGTGGTTGTGATAGTTCAGAATTCCATCCCGGGAAAAATGTGCCTCGTCGGTTACTAAAAGGACCCGTGGAAATTGATTGTCCTCTACTCTGGCCAAAAACCACTCGCAAAAGTCGATGCGTCTTGGATAATCTGCCGGGTTAAGAGCTTGCACCTTTTGAATATGATACGGGTGAAACTGATGTCCGCGGAGAATTCGCCAGACCAAAACGTGATTAACATGTAATTGTCGTCCAACTTGTCTGGTACTTGTCGAGGGGTCCTCATTGAACATGGCAAGGACGTCTTCCTCGATTTCCTCCATGTCTTCTGGAATGTCTCGCTCTCGAACGTTGTTGGGTTGTACTTGTCCGATGTCCCTCAAGCGCCTGTCAACAGCCTCGAACGTACGACGATTTGGTATGCGTCGTTGCGGAAATTGTTCCTGGTATCGCCGCTGTGCTTCCACTGAATTGCCCTGCGCCAGTCCATACATGAGATGCATGTCTGCATATTCTGCATTGGTATACGCCATACTGTACTACCACACGTTCGTTCGAAGTGATACTGTGACGTAACATCGCGTTACTTTATAGCAAACCACCGTTTAGTTTTTACGTTTGCGTCATGACTGTCAGCATTGTTTTTTATTCACGGACTTCATTCTTGTACACGAGGCCAAAGAATCTTTGAGATGACCCCAAAGACTTTTTAGCAAACCACCGTTTATTGTTTACGTTTGTGAATAAAAAACAATGCTGACAGTCATGACGCAAACGTAAAAACTAAACGGTGGTTTGCTATAAAGTAACGCGATGTTGTTGATAACGTCACAGTATCACTTCGAACGAACGTGTGGTAGTACAGTATGGCGTATACCAATGCAGAATATGCAGACATGCATCTCATGTATGGACTGGCGCAGGGCAATTCAGTGGAAGCACAGCGGCGATACCAGGAACAATTTCCGCAACGACGCATACCAAATCGTCGTACGTTCGAGGCTGTTGACAGGCGCTTGAGGGACATCGGACAAGTACAACCCAACAACGTTCGAGAGCGAGACATTCCAGAAGACATGGAGGAAATCGAGGAAGACGTCCTTGCCATGTTCGATGAGGACCCCTCGACAAGTACCAGACAAGTTGGACGACAATTACATGTTAATCACGTTTTGGTCTGGCGAATTCTCCGCGGACATCAGTTTCACCCGTATCATATTCAAAAGGTGCAAGCTCTTAACCCGGCAGATTATCCAAGACGCATCGACTTTTGCGAGTGGTTTTTGGCCAGAGTAGAGGACAATCAATTTCCACAGGTCCTTTTAGTAACCGACGAGGCACATTTTTCCCGGGATGGAATTCTGAACTATCACAACCACCACGAATGGCGCCAATTAAACCCACACGCAACTAGTGTTAGAAGTCACCAACAGCAATTTTCTTTAAACGTATGGTGCGGCATTGTCGGTAATCATTTACTAGGTCCTCATTTTCTTCCACCCAGACTAAATGGTGAAGCATATCTCACGTTCTTAAGAGACACTTTACCTGAACTACTCGAGGACATACCGTTAGCATTACTTCGTGACATGTGGTTTATGCACGACGGGGCACCCCCACATTTCAGCCGTGCAGTTAGAGAACATCTTAATGCTACGTTTAATTTGAGGTGGATTGGGCGTGGAGGACCAGTTGCGTGGCCAGCCAGATCTCCGGATTTAAATCCGTGCGATTTCTATCTTTGGGGTCATCTCAAAGACATCGTGTACAAGAATGAAGTCCGTGATGAGGAAGACTTGCGAAGTCGAATTATTGAAGGTTGTCAAACAATCAGGAACATGCCAGGAATCTTCCAACATGTCCAAGAATCTTTCGAAAGACGGGTTCATGTTTGTCTTAACTCCGTTGGTGGACATTTTGAACAATACCTGTAACGTCCATGTTAACTTGTTAAGAATAAAAGTAATACCAACCGAAAGGTACCATGATACTTTGAATTTACTTTACTAGAGTAGGCATACTTCTACTCATTTAATACACTTCTGCCAGGTGAAAGTTCAATAACCTGGAGGGAAACTATTGAAATTGTCTCATTATTTCTAAACAAGTTGATAAGGCTGAATTTGTTTTAGTCTACATATTCGAATATTTTCTTGTTTTAGGGGCCAATGTTTGGGGGGCCATATCTTCGTTGCAAATTCTTGTACACCCCATGTTCTTTGACACTTTCCACTCAGTTTGACCCAAAGAACACGCCCCTTGATTTATGGCAGACTTATCAGAAACACCCTGTATATATATTTGAGAAAGTTGTTTGTTAGTTTTTTATGACACACGCAGTCACAATTAGTTAATTTCCAAATTCGACCAAGCTGCGGGGTTGATATCAGTGATACCAGGAATTAAACAAGTTGGGAAAACCAAAATATTACCTCTCCGTGTCGAGAAGATTATATAAACAAAATTATCCAATGAAAACACTTTTGCCCTCATCCTTTATATATATAGGAGGCAATGAATGAAATATAACACAATTCACGGGCCTTGATAGATATAGGAGGCAATGAAGGAAATATATCGCATGCACGGGCCTTGGTAGATATAGGAGGCAATGAAGGAAATATATCGCATGCACGGGCCTTGGTTGATACAGGAGGCAGTGATAATCTCTCTTTGTACGAGAGGTTTATCTTTAATATTTAAATAAATATAATTATTTTTAATTATTTTAATCTTCAATAATTAACATTAATAATATTTAAATCGTTTAAAATAAAGTTATACCTATTATCATCTCAAACTTTGCTAATATTGACGTTTAAAGTGAAGGGTACCCCTCTTGCCCGCTTTCTTCAAATTTTGGGGTATATATACGATTCGTTTCCATTATAATAGTAAGGAAAAAGCGCAATTGCGAAAACCTTTGGTGGCGATCCCACCTTAGGGAGGCTAGACGTTTCTCGTAACCCTAGCTGATCGCCGCGTATATATCCTAAAACTAAACGATGATAGTGGAGTAGAAGCCAATGATACAGATTGGTGTCTATGTGGAATAGACGGCAGACTAGTGGATGGTGGTGTTAGAAGCCAGTGTATGTGCAGACTGGTGTCAATGTGGGATTGACAAAGAACAGAAGATGATGGTGTTGGAAGCCAGATTAGTACCAGACTGGTGTTCATGTGGGATGGACAAAGATCAGAAGATGGTGGTGTGAGAACTCAAGTAGAGGAGCCATTTCCGTGACTGTGAAAACAGTTCGGAAATGGCGAACACGTTTGCTCCGATACGCAAACTGCGAACGCGGTCACGTGGGTGTAACAACGGACAGACAGACACACACACAGACAGACAGACAGACAGACACGGCCGTTACAGAACCTCTCCTGGACTACGTCACACGGAGAGGTAAAAATCTTTCACGTTCCCATGTTATCCCAAAGCGTAAGGTCAAACCTTTGGAAACCTCTGTTTCGACTCGGACATCGATTATTGTTTCTGAACTTGTTTTCTTTGCCTTTGTGTCTTTTTAAGCCTGTTATAACAGTTGCCTTTGAACATTGAAATGTTTGTGACGCGAGTTGTTTGATATCATAAGAAGTTTTGATTTATTTCCTTTCTGTAGGAAAATCCAAGAAAAAATGTTCAACTCGGCACAAATGTTCACCTGAAAATGAAAGGGAGCTTGAAATTGACAACCGAAAGGATACCAAGGAAAAACGCTTCAAATGTGATCAGTGTGGCTATGGTAGCAAGAACAAGAGTAATTTGATCACACATCAACGCATTCACACTGGAGAAAAACCCTTCAAATGTGATCAGTGTGACTATTCATGCAAGTATGAGTACGATTTGATCAGCCATCAACGCATTAACAGTGGTGAAAAACCGTTCAAATGTCATCAGTGTGACTTTGCAAGTACGCAGAAGAGTACATTGATCACACATGAACTTCTTCACAGTGATGAAAAACCCTTCGTATGTGATCAGTGTGACTTTGCAAGTACGCGGAAGAACGATTTGAACGTCCATCAGCACATTCACACTGGAGAAAAACCCTTCAAATGTGATCAGTGTGACTATTCAAGTGCGACCAAGAATGGTTTGATCATACATCAACGCATTCACACTGGTGAAAAACCCTTCAAATGTGATCAGTGTGACTATGCAAGTACGCAGAAGTATCATTTGATCAGACATCAACGCATTCACACTGGTGATAAACCCTTCAAATGTGATCAGTGTGACTATGGATCCACGCAGAAGGGTAATTTGATCGCTCATCAACGAATTCATAGCGGCGAAAAACCCTTCAAATGTGCTCGGTGTGACTATAAATCTACACGGAAGATCAGTTTGATTACACATCAACGCGTTCATAGCGGTGAAAAGCCCTTCAAGTGTGAACAGCGTGACTATGATAGCAAGAACAGGAGTACTTTGATCAAACACAAGCGAATTCACAGTCGTGAAACACCCTTCAAGTGTGATCAGTGTGACTATGCAAGTGCGCGGAAGAGTAATTTGATCACACATCAACGTATTCACACTGGAGAAAAACCCTTCAAATGTGATCAGTGCGACTATAAATGTACACAGAAGCATAATTTGATCAAACATCGACGAATCCATAGCGGCGAAAAACCCTTCCAATGTGCTCGGTGTGACTGTAAATGTACACAGAAGATTAGTTTGATCGCACATCAACGCATTCATAGCGTTGAAAAAACTCTTCATAAGTGATCAGTGTGATTATGGCAGTACGCGGAAGATTAGTTTGATCAGACATCGACGTTATAATCACATGGACTAATTAAAGGATTGTAGTTAAGCATACTCAGCAATTTAAAACTTGGAAAGAACCATTTCAAAAAGTGTTAATTGCGCAACGTGTTTTCATTTTCATTTCACACATTACCGTTCTTGACAACTGTAGTAGATGCTCACTAACAAAATGTTTTCGATCATAGAAAAATTATTAAAAACTAAAAGAACCTATCCTGACGGAATAGTCAGAGGGCAGGCCACATGGTTTTACAAAATTGTGGAATGTAACAAGCCTAACGTCTTAACGGGAAACTGGTAGTAATACGATGTTTGTGTTAGTTATTTATAAAACCTTCACGACAATATTTAATGTAACCCTTTTTTTAAACTATAATGAACAATATTTAATATGACAAATGGTGTATCAGTAATTATATCTTCGCTATTAAAGAATGATATTTTTACCATAATAATTGATTAATCATAATTTGCTTCTTTCCTTTCTTTAACTTCGTCATCACTTCTTGTACTAGTTGATTTCGGCGGACACAGGAGAGACAGCAAAATTGTCGCTAAGCTTAACTTTACCGTTGAATTCATGCTTGTGTTTTTTCACTTCTTAGTAGGTGTTATCATGCACCTACAGAGGTTTAATGGCAGAACATGGCTGTTCATATTGTCACGTATATTTTATTGTACGTTTATAATGGGAAAGTTTCCATTCTGCATTACGCAAGTGTCTAAAGTGGGATCAAGTTTGAATCTTCCACGTTCTCAAGGCGTATATTAGATTTGTTAAGGTCTAACCTTTGGAAACCGCTGTTTGACTCGGACATGGATTATTATTGTTTCTGAGCTTGTTTTGTTTGCCTTTGTGTCTTTTTAAGCCTAAGCATAACCGGTTATATCAATTGCCTTTGAACATTGAAATGTTTGTGACTCGAGTTGTTTGATATCATATGAGATTTTAATCAATTTCCTTTCTGTAGGAAAATCCAAGAAAAAATGTTCCACTCGATACAAATGTTCACCTGAAAATGAAAGGGAGCTTAAACTTGGCATTCGAAGGGATACCAAGGAAAAACGCTTCAAATTTGATCAGTGTGGCTATGCAAGTACGTGGAAGAATCGCTTGATCAGACATCAACGCATTCACAGTGGTGAAAAACCTTTCAAATGTGATCGGTGTGACTATGCAAGTGCGTGGAAGAGCGATTTGATCAGACATAAACTCATTCACAGTGGTGAAAAATTCTTCAAATGCGATCAGTGTGATTATAGATTTACGCAGAAGTCTCATTTGATCACTCATCAACGAAGCCATAGCGGTGAAAAACCCTTCAAATGTGATCAGTGTGACTATGCAAGTGCGCGGAAGAGCGATTTGATCAGACACAAACGCATTCACAGTGGTGAAAAATTCTTCAAATGCGATCAGTGTGATTATAGAGGTACGCAGAAGTCTCATTTGATCGAACACCAACGCATTCACAGTGGTGAAAAACCCTTCAAATGCGATCAGTGTGACTATGCAAGTGCGTGGAAGAGGGATTTGATCGCTCATCAACGAAGCCATAGCGGTGAAAAACCCTTCAAATGTGATCAGTGTGACTATGTAAGTACGCGGAAGACTGATTTTATCAGACATCAACGCATTCACAGTGGTGAAAAACCCTTCAAATGTGATCGGTGTGACTATGCCAGCACAATCAAGTGTAATTTGATCACTCATCAACGCATTCACAGTGGTGAAAAACCCTTCAAATGTGATCAGTGCGACCATGGATTCCCGCAGAAGAGTGATTTGATCAAACATCAACGCATTCATAGCGGTGAAAAACCCTTCAAATGTGATCAGTGCGACTATGGATTCACGCAGAAGAGTAATTTGATCAGACATCAACGTAATAATCACTTGGACTAATAAAATGGATTGTATTTAAGCATACTCAGCAAATTTAAAACTTGGAAAGAACCATTTCAAAATGTGTTAGTTGCGGAACATGTTTTCATTTTCGTTTCACACTTTGCTGTTCTTGACAACTGTAGTAGATGCTCACTAAGAAAAAGTTTTCGTTCGTGGGAAAATTGTACAAGCCTATCGTTACGGATTAATCACCGGACAGGCTATATCGTATTATAAAATTGTGAAATGTAACTAGCCTAACGTCTTAACGGGAAACTGGTAGTAATACTATGTTTGTGTTAGTTATTTATAAATCCTTCACGAACAATATTGAATATAGCCTTTTATTTGACTATAATTAACAATATTTTATATTAAAAATGGAATATCATCTTCTCTATTAAAGAATAAAAATTTTACCATAATAATTGATTTATATGTTATTGCATTGAATCTTAATTTGCTTCTTTAATAACTTCATCTTTGTCATCACTTCTGGTGCTTTGGTTTCAGCAGAAACAAGAGAGACTGCAAAATTGTCACTAAGCTTAAAGGGGCTGTCCAACCCCTCTCCTTTTTACCCACCCGCTATGTTAAGCTCTATGAGCAAGATCGTCGTTTGTCCCACTGTCCGAACAGCCCCTTTAACTTTACCCTTGACTTCATACTTGTGTTTACCTCTCCGAGTGACGTATGTCACAGAGAGGTATTACACCGGCCGTGTCTGTCTGTCTGTGTGTCTGTGTGTCTGTCTGTCTGTCTGTCAGACCCCACGTGACCGCGTTCGCAGTTTACAAATCGGAGCAAACAAATACCCGATTTCCGGAACGCGTTCGCGGTTCACGGAAATTTGGCCATTCATCTACCAACACCAGTCTTTACTAACTGGCTTCTAAGGACCACAATCTGCTAGTCTTTGTCCATCCCTCATGGACACTAGTCTGTACTTGTTAGCTTCCAAGCACAACCATCTTCTGTTCTTCGTCAATTTCACCTTGACACCAGCTTCTATGCACCACCATCTTCTGTTCTTCGTCAATTCCACATTGACATTAGCTTCTATGCACCACCATCTTCTGTTCTTCGTCAATTCCATATTGACACCAGCTTCTATGCACCACCATCTTCAGGTCTTTGTCCATTCCACATGGACGCCAGTCAGTCCATTCTGGCTTCTTTTCCTTCGTCATCGTTTGGTTTCAAGATATACGCGGCGATCGGCTAGGGTTACGAGAAACGTCTAGCCTCCCAATGGCAGGGCTTCCACCATCGGTTCACGCGAATGCGTTTTTATCTATTATTGGTTTCAAGATATACGCGGCGATCGGCTAGGGTTACGAGAAAACGTCTAGCCTCCCAATGGCAGGGCTTCCACCATCGGTTCACGCGAATGCGTTTTAATCTATTATTATAATGGAAACGAATCGTATATATACCCCAAAATTTGAAGAAAGCGGGCAAGAGGGGTACCCTTCACTTTAAACGTCAATATTAGGAAAGTTTCGAAAGATAATAGGAACAACTTTATTTTAAACTATTTAACTATTTTTAAAGTTATTTACTGGCGATTAAAATAATTAATATCATTTATATTTAATTAATTATTTAAGATAAACTTATTGCTTTGAAGTGACACAAGCGAGAGTTTATATAGAACGAGTAATGAAGATTGCATCTGAATCGAAACACTACACGCATATCAAAGTTAATATAAAGCGAGTAGGATGATAAGATCTCTTTCAAAACGATAACATTTCCTTTTTGCAGAATATTAAATGGAAATATTTTAAATAATTTTCGGCATTACGATTCTTTTAGTAGTTGTGTAGCTATAAAGCTCTGTTTCATCTCATTATTCCAAGAACATCTTTTGATATTAACATTTCAAATTTGGTGTTTACTTTTTAATTCAGCTTTACTACATTTATATATAGTGTAAACGCAACTTTTGATTTCACTACATAATAAGGATTTCAATACTTCGTCTCTCTGTAAGTGTTGATGCGATTGAGCCTATGAAACAAGATACCCTAGAATTAAACTAGAATTGAACTTGTTTCGTGTCCTCTTACAAGAGGTGTTAACAGTTCAGAGTGAGCCGAAAGTTAAATACACACTTAAGTGATAGATATTAGGTCCTCATTAGACTTATGAGAATACACAGGGAAATGTTAAACGATTAATCCTTTACGAATGGTCTTCGCGATATCCCGCCAATTTGAGCTACGTATTTCCGGTTTTCTCATTGGCTGGTGGACCCATGGACGAAGTAATACTGAAAAACCAATGGCAGCCCATTACTAAGCGACAAAACAACCAATGTAAAGCTTACAGCTCCAAAATGGAGGGGTTATGAAAATGCGGAGTCAAATCCCGGAAAACGCTAGCGCCATCTAGACAAAATAAGACGTTAGCTGCTTCCCTCGTTAGAACGTTGATTCCCCCACTATCCGGTTTGCTACTATCTGCCGCTAGAAGGCGAATCAACAAGTATTTTTCAACTTTCTCCATCTGCCATCCGTCCTTCAGTATTAGTTCGTCCATGGTGGACCTGTGTTTGGAAAGTAAATTCGTCTCGACTCGGAGAGGTTTATTTTGGTTTCCCAACTTGTTTCACTATTTTTTAGGTGTTATCATGTACCTACAGAGGTTTAATGGCAGAATATGACTGTTCATATTGTCACGTATATTTCATTATACGTTTGTTATGGGAAAGTTTGCATTCTGTATACACAAGTGTCTAACGTGGGATCAAGTTTGAATCCTCCACGTTTTCAACGCATATAATAGATTTGGTAAGGTCAGGTCTTTGGAAACGGCTGTTTCGACTCGGACATGGATTATTATTGTTTCTGAACTTGTTTCGTTTGCCTTTGTGTCTTTTTAAGTCTAAGCATAACTTGTTATATCAATTGCCTTTGAACAGTGAGATGTTTGTGACGCGAGTTTTATGATATCATATGAGGTTTTAATTTATTTCCTTTCTCTAGGAAAATCCAAGAAAAAATGTTCAACTCGATACAAATGTGCACCTGAATATGAAAGGGATCTTGACCTTGACATTCGAAAGGATACCAAAGAAAAACGCTTCAAATGTGATCAGTGTGACTATGCTAGTACGCGGAAGTATCATTTGATCACACATCAACGAATTCACAATGGTGAAAAACCCTTCAAATGTGATCAGTGTGATTATGCAAGTGCGTGGAAGACTGATTTGATCAGACATCAACGAATTCACAGTAGTGAAAAACCCTTCAAATGTGATCAGTGTGACTATGCATGTTCGTGGAAGGCTAATTTGATCAGACATCACCGAATTCACAATGGTGAAAAACCCTTCAAATGTGATCAGTGTGATTATGCAAGTGCGTGGAAGACTGATTTGATCAGACATCAACGAATTCACAGTAGTGAAAAACCCTTCAAATGTGATCAGTGTGATTATGCATGTAAGCGGAAGTATGTTTTTATCACACATCAACGCATTCATAGCGGTGAAAAACCCTTCAAATGTGATCAGTGTGATTATGCCAGCACAATGAAGTATAATTTGATCAAACATCAACGCAGTCACAGCGGAGAAAAACCCTTCAAATGTGATCAGTGTGATTATGCCAGCAATATGAAACATAATTTGATCAGACATCGACGTTATATTCACATGGACTAATTAAAGGATTGTAGTTAAGCATACTCAGCAATTTAAAACTTGGAAAGAACCATTTCAAAAAGTGTTAATTGCGCAACGTGTTTTCATTTTCATTTCACACATTACCGTTCTTGACAACTGTAGTAGATGCTCACTAAGAAAAGGTTTTCGTTCATAGAAAGATTGTAAAAACTAAAGTCCTAACGTCACGGAATAGTCACCGGAAAGGCTATATGGTTTTATAAAATTGTGGAAAATAACAAGCGTAACGTCTTAACGGGAAACTGGTAGTAATACGATGTTTGTGTTAGTTATTTATGAAACCTTCACGACAATATTTAATGTAACCCTTTTTCTAAACTATAATTAACAATATTTAATATAACAAATGGTATATTAATAATTATATCTTCGCTATTAAAGAGAAATATTTTTACCATAATAATTCATTAATCATAATTTGCTTCTTTACTTTAACTTCGTCATCACTTCTGGTGCTAGTTGGTTTCAGCAGAAACGAGAGACTGCAAAATTGTCGCTAAGCTTAACTTTACCGTTGAATTCATGATTGTGTTTTTTTCACTTCTTAGTAGGTGTTATCATGCACCTACAGAGGTTTAATGGCAGAATATGGCTGTTCATATTGTCTCGTATATTATGTTAGACTATATTATGGGGAACTTTGCATTCTGTTTTACACAAGTGTCTAACGTGGGATCAAGTTTGAATCTTCCACGTTCTCAACGCATGTGTTAGATTTGGTAAGGTCAAACCTTTGGAAACCGCTGTTTCGACTCGGACATGGATTATTAGAGAGTTTAAGCATCCCGTAAACGCGTACGTGTAGCTACCCTCCACAGTGCATTAGACCAATGCATTGTCAAAGGTGGCTACACGTACGCGTAAAGGGGATGCTTAAACTCTCTATTATTGTTTCTGAACTTGTTTTGTTTGCCTTTGTGTCTTTTTAAGCCTAAGCATAACCTGTTATTCAATTGACTTTGAACATTGAAATGTTTGTGATGCGAGTTGTTTGATATCATATGAGATTTTAATCTATTTCCTTTCTGTAGGAAAATCCAAGAAAAAATGTTCAACTCGATACAAATGTTCACCTGAAAATGAAAGGGAGCTTGAACTTGACATTCGAAAGGATATCAAAGAAAAACGCTTCAAATGTGATCAGTGTGGGTACGCTAGTACGTGGAAGTCTCATTTGATCGAACATCAGGACATTCACAGTGGTGAAAAACCCTTCAAATGTGATCGGTGTGACTATGCAAGTGCGTGGAAGAGTGATTTGATCACTCATCAGCGCATTCACAGTGGTGAAAAACCCTTCAAATGCGTTCAGTGTGATTATAAAGGCACACGGAAGAGTAATTTGATCACTCATCAACGCATTCACAGAGGTGAAAAACCCTTCAAATGTGAACAGTGTGACTATGCAAGTGCGTGGAAGAGTGGTTTGATCAGACATCAACGCATTCACAGTGGTGAAAAATTCTTCAAATGCGATCAGTGTGACTATGCAAGTGCGACGAAGAGTAGTTTGATCAGACATCAACGCATTCACAGTGGTGCAAATTCTTCAAATGCGATCAATGTGATTATAAAGGCACACGGAAGAGTAATTTGATCACTCATCAACGCATTCACGGTGGTGAAAAACTCTTCAAATGTGATCAATGTGACTATGTAAGCACGCGGAAGAAAGATTTGAACAAACATCAACGCATTCATAGCGGCGAAAAACCCTTCAAATGTGCTCGGTGTGACTATGCTAGTACCCGTAAGTGTACTTTAATCGCGCATCAACGCATTCATAGCGTTGAAAAAACCCTTCATATGTGATCAGTGTGATTATGGCAGCACGCAGAAGATTAGTTTGATCAAACATCGACGTTATAATCACATGGACTAATAAAATGGATTGTAGTTAAGCATACTCAGCAATTTAAAACTTGGAAAGAACCATTTCAAAAGTGTTAATTGCGCAACGTGTTTTCATTTTCGTTTCACACATTACCGTTCTTGACAACTGTAGTAGATGCTCACTAACAAAATGTTTTCGATCATAGAAAAATTATTAAAAACTAAAAAAACCTATCCTGACGGAATAGTCACAGGGCAGGCCACATGGTTTTACAAAATTGTGGAATGTAACAAGCCTAACGTCTTAACGGAGAAATACGATGTTTGTGTTAGTTATTTATAAAACCTTCACGACAATATTTAATAAAACCCTTTTTACCTCTCCGAGTGACGTATGTCACGGAGAGGTTCTGTAACGATCGTGTCTGTGTGTCTGTCTGTTGTTACACCCACGTGACCGCGTTCGCAGTTTCCAAATCCGAGCAAACGTGTTCGCCATTTTCGAACTGCTTTCACAGTCACGGAAATGGCTCCTCTACTTGAGTTCTCACACCACCATCTTCTGGTCTTTGTCCATCCCACACGGACACCAGTCTGTACTTACTGGCTTCTAATCACCACCATCTTCTGGTCTTCGTCCATTCCACTTGGACACCAGTCTGTACATACTGGCTACTAATCACCACCATCTTCTGGTCTTTGTCCATGCCACTTGGACATCAGTCTATACATTCTGGCTTCTAAACACCACCATCTACTGGTCTTCCGTCTATTCCACATAGACACCAATCTGTCTCATTGGCTTCTACTCCATTATCATCGTTTGGTTTTAGGATATACGCGGCGATCAGCTAGGGTTACGAGAAACGTCTAGCCTCCCTAAGGTGGGATCGCCACCAAAGGTTTTCGCAATTGCGCTTTTTCCTTACTATTATAATGGAAACGAATCGTATATATACCCCAAAATTTGAAGAAAGCGGGCAAGAGGGGTACCCTTCACTTTAAACGTCAATATTAGCAAAGTTTGAGATGATAATAGGTATAACTTTATTTTAAACGATTTAACTATTATTAATGTTAATTATTGAAGATTAAAATAATTAAAAATAATTATATTTATTTAAATATTAAAGATAATCTTGTTTCTCAACTCAAAATTAATACGGAAAGAGTTAAAAAGCAGTCTATGTTTTTGTCTGTGTGTGTCCGTCCATTGTAACACTAGTGCGTTGCGTTAGCAGTTAGCCTTGTGTTGATGTGTTAAGAAATCATACAGAACCTTAATATTCCCTTTTTCCATAATATAAAGTGAATATGTGGAAGTATTTTTCGTAATTATGATGCATTTAGTACTTTTGTAGCTTTAAAGCTGTTTCATTTTGATATTCCAAAGAGTTTTTTTAATATTGTTATTTGAAATAGCTGTTTATATGTTACTTAAGCTATACTACATCTGTATATAGAATAATCCTTGGTTTAGTGATTTCATGAAGAATACTAAGACCTAGACTCCGGCGGGTATATCAAGTATTATCCGCAATAGGCTTAGTGAAACAAAGAGTAAATAATTGAGGCCTGTAGTGAAGTAAACTTTGGGCTTTGATGTCTAAAATGAAGAGACATCAACGGTTCAGAGTGAGCCGAAAGTTAAATACACTATTAAATAATCAGGTTAAGGTTTTATAATAGAAGAAAAGATCATGGTGGCAATTAGAATAGTAAAAGGGCTAATGGTAAACGGGTAGTAGCTACAGACTTTTTAATCTCTTTATGGTGCGCATTGACTATTAGTTCGTCTAGCTACAATTTAGCTTTGGTGTTATTTAACGTTAACATTCATGTTGGCAAACTAAGAATATTGTTGAGGTGAGACGAGACGATAGTGTTTACACTGCAAACCAGTTGTGAATGTATCTATCAGAATATACGGTAAACAGCTGAAGCGTAGAATTCATTTCCTGATCTTTTCCCCATTGACTGATTTCCATGTGTCGAAGATTTATCCTTATTGGATGTAAAATGTCGACTGCTTTACTGTATATTCGCTATGCTTGGAATACTGCTTCAACATTTCGTAAATTTTTACTTCAAAAAAGAGAAATAATTCCATATCTAGGTAAATAAGTTTGTCGTAGTAGACCTCTTGACTCGGAGAGGTAATAATTTGGTTTTCCCAACTTGTTTAAAGTATAATTAACAATATTTAATATGACAAATGGTATATAAGTAATTATATCTTCACTATGAAAGAATGATATTTTTACCATAATAATTGATTAATCATAATTTGCTTCTTTCCTTACTTTAGCTTCGTCATCACTTCTTGTTCTAGTTGATTTCGGCAGAAACAGGAGAGACAGCAAAATTGTCGCTAAGCTTAACTTTACCGTTGAATTCATGGTTGTGTTTTTTCACTTCTTAGTAGGTGTTATCATGCACCTACAGAGGTTTAATGGCAGAACATGGCTGTTCATATTGTCACGTATATTTTATTGTACGTTTATTATGGGGAAGTTTGCATTCTGTATTACGCGAGTGTCTAACGTGGGATCAAGTTTGAATCTTCCACGGTCTCAACGCATATATTAGGTTTGGTAAGGTCAAACCTTTGGAAACCGCTGTTTCGACTCGGACATCGGTTATTGTTTCTGAGCTTGTTTTGTTTTCCTTTGTGTCTTTTTAAGCCTAAGCATAACCGGTTATATCAATTGCCTTTGAACATTGAAATGTGTGTGATGAGAGTTGTTTGATATCATATGAAGTTTTAATCTATTTCCTTTCTGTAGGAAAATCCAAGAAAAAATGTTCAACTCGATACAAATGTTCACCTGAAAATGAAAGGGAGCTTGAACTTGACATTCGAAAGGATATCAAAGAAAAACGCTTCAAATGTGATCAGTGTGATTATGCCAGCACAATAAGGAAAAGTTTGATCATACATCGACGCATTCACAGCGGCGAAAAACCCTTCAAGTGTGATCAATGTGATTATGCCTGCACGCACAAGAGTAGTTTAATAATACATCAACGCGTTCACAGTGGTGAAAAACCCTTCAAATGTGATCAGTGCGACTATGGTAGTAATCGTATGAGTAATTTTATCTGTCATGAACGCATTCACACTGGCGAAAAACCCTTCAAATGTGATCAGTGTGTTTATGCCAGCACAATGAAAAATCATTTGATCCGTCATCAACGCATTCACAGTGGTGAAACACCCTTCAAGTGTGAACAGTGTGACTATGGTAGCAAGAACAGTAGTAATTTAATCAGACATCAACGCATTCACAGTGGTGAAAAACCCTTCAAATGTGATCAGTGTGAGTATGGTAGCAAGAACAGGAGTAATTTGATCAAACAGCAACTCATTCACAGTAGTGAAAAACCCTTCAAATGTGATCAGTGTGACTATGCAAGTACGCGGAAGTATGATTTAATAATACATCTACGCATTCATAGCGGTGAAAAACCCTTCAAATGTGATCAGTGTGATTATGCCAGCACAATAAGGAAAAGTTTGATCATACATCGACGCATTCACAGCGGCGAAAAACCCTTCAAGTGTGATCAATGTGAATATGCCAGCTCGCAGCGCTGTCATTTGAACGTCCATCAGCGTATTCACCGTGGTGAAAAACCCTTCAAATGTGATCAGTGTGATTATGCCTGCACGCACAAGAGTAGTTTAATAATACATCAACGCGTTCACAGTGGTGAAAAACCCTTCAAATGTGATCAGTGCGACTATGGTAGTAATCGTATGAGTAATTTTATCTGTCATCAACGCATTCACACTGGCGAAAAACCCTTCAAATGCGATCAGTGTGATTATGCCAGCACAATGAAAAATCATTTGATCCGTCATCAACGCATTCACACTGGCGAAAAACCCTTCAAATGCGATCAGTGTGATTATGCCAGCACAATGAAAAATCATTTGATCCGTCATCAACGCATTCACACTGGCGAAAAATTCTTCAAATGCGATCAGTGTGATTATAAAGGTTCGCAGAAGACTCTATTGAACAAACATCAGCGCATTCACAGTAGTGAAAAACCCTTCAAATGTCATCAGTGTGACTATGGTAGCAAGAACAAGAGTAATTTGATCAGACATCAACGCATTCACAGTAGTGAAAGACCCTTCAAATGTGATCAGTGTAACTTTGGAAGCACTCAGAAGAGTAGTTTGATTGCACATAAACACATTCATATCGGTGATAAGTCCTAAATGGGTACATATCGGGCTGTTTAACAAAGTTTCTTCAGATAATGTAATGTGCTTTAAGCACATTAATGTTTAATTTCAATTATCTCTGCAAAGATTTAACGGCTCGGGATGGATCGAAATTAAAATTCACACGAGCTAAATATCTGAAGGCATAAAGCAGACTGTGCGTTATCTCTAAATAGAGACTCAGACGGTTCTATAAGTTTAACTAATCGAATCAGGGGGAAAGCTTCCATTCCCCCTTCCCCCTCCCTGATCGAACTCGGTTACATCACTGCAAATATATTCAACAGTCATAGATTTGTGCACCTCCTAGGTTCACGTGGAATATCATTCAAACAAATAATATAGAATGTTTTGTATATTTTTATTACCCTACAATTTTTTCTTTTCAAGTTTCCACAATCTCAAAGCATATATTGGTTTACGTAAGATCAAGTCTTTTGAGACCGCTGTTTCGACTCGGACACATGGATTATTTCTGTTTCCAAACTCCTTTTCTTTGATAATACATTCAGTGTGTGATCGGTGTGATTATGCTAGTACCCGTAACAGTACTTTAATCGCACATTAAGGCATTCATAGCGGTGAAAAACCCTTCAAACGTGATCAGTGTGATTTTCCAGCACATTGAAGAATAATTTGATCAAACATCGACTCATTCGTAGTGGTGAAAGACCATTCAAATGTGATCAGTTTGATTATGTCAGCACCCAAAAGAATATTTTGATCAGATATCAACGTAACAATCACAATATATATAATATTGTGTTGTATAACCCTTTATTTAACTATAATAAACAATATTTGATATAACAAATGGTATATAAGTAATTTTATCTTCGCTATTAAAGAATAACAAGTTGGGAAAACCAAAATATTACCTCTCCGAGTCAAGAGGTCTACTACTACAAACTTATTTACCTAGATATGGAATTATTTCACTTTTTTGAAGTAAACGTTTACGAAATATTGAAGCAGTATTCCAAACATAGTGAATGTACAGTAAAGCAGACGACATTTTACATCCAAATCTTGGACACATGGAAATCAGTCAATGGGGAAAAGAACAGGAAATGAAGTCTACGCTTCAGCTGTTTACCGTATATTCTGATAGCTACATTCACAACTGGTTTGCAGTGTAAACACTATCGTCTCGTCTCACCTCAACAATATTCTTAATTTGCCAACATGAATGTTAACGTTAAATAACACCAAAGCTGAATTGTAGCTAAACGCTCTAATAGTCAATACGCACCATAAAGGGAATAATAAGTCTGTACCTACTACCCGTTTACCACAAGCCCTTTTACTAATCTAATTGCCACCATCTTTTCTTCTATTTTAAAATCTTAACCTGATTATTTAAGAGTGTATTTAACTTTCGGCTCACTCTGAACCGTTAATGTCTCTTCATTTCAGAGACGAAAATCAAAGCCAAAAGTTTACTTCACCTCAGGCCTCAATTAATTACTCTTTGTTTCACTAAGCCTATTGCGGATAATGCGCGCTTGTTATACCCGCCGGAGTCTAGGTCTTAGTTTTCTTCATGAAATCACTAAACCAAGGATTATTCTATATACAGTTGTAGTATAGCTTAAGTAATATATAAACATTCATTTCAAATAACAATATTAAAAAAAATCTTTGGAATATCAAAATGAAACAGAGCTTTAAAGCTACAAAAGTACTAAATGCATCATAATTACGAAAAATACTTCCACATATTCACTTTATATTATGGAAAAAGGGAATATTAAGGTTCTGTATGATTTCTTAACACATCAACACAAGGCTAACTGCTAACGCGACGCACTAGTGTAACAATGGACGGACACACACACAGACAAAAACATAGACTGCTTTTTAACTCTTTCCGTATTAATTTTGAGTTGAGAAAAGAGATTATCTTAAATATTAAAATAAATATAATTAATATTAAATATTTTCTTCGTCAGTTGTTTGCCTTATTGAGCGTTACATCGTTTTGATAAAGAACAATTAAACATTCTTGAGAGACCTGACTAATATTGGCGTTTGAAATGAAGCATACGCCCGTTGCGTCGCCTTACTCAAATAGGTAGTATATAAGGGTGTCGAACTACACTTTAAAGCAAGAACAACCGCAATTGCGAAAACCTTTGGTGGACAACCCACCTTAGGGAGGCTAGACGTTTCTCGTAACCCTAGCTGATCGCCGCGAATGTCTTAATTCAAACGATGACGATGGAGTAGAAGCCAGGTGTGCAGACTGGTGTCCATGTGGGATGGACAAAAACAAAGACTAGCAGATGGTGGTGTAGAAGCCAGGTGTACAGACTGGTATCCATGTGAGATGGACAAAAACAAAGACCAGAAGATGGTGGTGTTAGAAGCCAGTGTGTACAGACTGGTGTCCATGTGGGATGGACAATGACCAGAAGATGGTGGTGTTAGAAGCCAGTAAGTACAGACTGGTGTCCATGTGGGATGGACAAAAACAAAGACCAGAAGATGGTGGTGTTAGAAGCCAGTGTGTTCAGACTGGTGTCCATGTGGGGTGGACAATGACCAGAAGATGGTGGTGTTAGAAGCCAGTAAGTACAGACTGGTGTCCGTGTGGGATGGACAAAGACCAGAAGATGGTGGTGTGAGAACTCAAGTAGAGTAGCCATTTCCGTGACTGTGAAAGCAGTTCGGAAATGGCGAACACGTTTGCTCCGATTTGGAAACTGCGAACGCGGTCACGTGGGTGTAACAACAGACACACACACAGACAGACAGACAGACAGACACACACGATCGTTACAGAACCTCTCCGTGACATACGTCACTCGGAGAGGTAAAAATTTTACCATAATAATTGATTAATATATCGAGAATATACGGAGATTTAATGGCATTATATGGCTGTTCATATTGTCACTTGTATTTTATTATACGTTGATCATGCGAAAGTTTGCTATCAGTTTTACCAGAAGTATATAATACTTCTCTTCGAGAGAAGTGTACCACAAAGCGGGGTGAGTGTAACGTCACTCTTCCCAACATCGGAACACTTAGAGCAAGGTTACTAAACCGAATCACATACACGATAAATAGTTCCCTCATCTTACTCTATTAGCGTTTAAATATTTGGCAAGACTCGCTTGTGCATTTTGTCCCACGTCAAGACGAGGTTTGTGGGATGATTGCTGGGGATTTAGTGCCAAGCAACTATTGAATTCACCTTACGGTGCGATGCCCATTTGCAGTTTGATGAGCGGGAAAGCAAACTAAAAGGGGGAGCCTGGGAAGAATGACGTTACATAACTATAGCATTAAGAGGATACAGAGTGTCATCCTTCCTCTATTATCCCCTTCTGGTTTTACCCAAATTTCTAACGTGGGATCAAGTTTGAAATTTGAATATATATATATATATAATATATATATTGAGAAAGTTGTTTGTTAGTTCTTTATGACATACATAGTCACGATTAGTTAATTTCCAAATTCGACCAATTGGGGTTGATATCAGTGATACCAGGAATTAAAAAATCTTCCACGTTCCCATGTTATCCCAAAGCGTAAGGCCAAACCTTTGGAAACCGCTGTTTCGACTCAGACATCGGTTATTGTTTCTGAACTTTCGTTTGCCTTTGTGTCTTTTTAAGCCTAAGCATAACCTGTTATATCACTTGCCTTTGAACATTGAAATGTTTGTGACGCGAGTTGTTTGATATCATATGAAGTTTTAATTTATTTCCTTTCTGTAGGAAAATCCAAGAAAAAATGTTCAACTCGATATAAATGTTCAAAGGGAGCTTGAACTTGACATTCGAAAGGATACCAGAGAAAAACGCTTCAAATGTGATCAGTGCGACTATGGTAGCAAGCGCAAGAGTACTTTGATCACACATCAACGCATTCACACTGGAGAAAAACCCTTCAAATGTGATCAGTGTGACTATGGTAGCAAGCGCAAGAGTACTTTGATCACACATCAACGCATTCACACTGGAGAAAAACCCTTCAAATGTGATAAGTGTGGCTATGCTAGTGCGTGGAAGAGTGATTTGATCAGCCATCAGCGCATTCACAGTGGTGAAAAACCTTTCAAGTGTGGACAGTGTGATTATGCCAGCGCGTGGAAGACTAGTTTGATCAGACATCAAGGCTTTCACAGTAGTGAAAAACCCTTCAAATGCGATCAGTGTGATTATGCTTGCCCGCGGAATTGTGATTTGTTCAGACATCAACGCATTCACTGTGGTGAAAATCTCTTCAAATGTGATCAGTGTGACTATGGATTCACGCAGAAGAGTAATTTGATCAGACATCAATGTAATAGTCACTTGGACTAATAAAATGGATTGTATTTAAGCATACTCACTAATTTAAAACTTGGCAGGGTTCGTACGGAACCTGGATAACCTTGAAAACCTGGATAAGTCAGGGATATGGAAAATAGCGGAAAAAGTCAGGGATTTAAAACATTTTCCTAAAAAGTCAGGGATATGTCAGGGATTTCGTTTGGTATATCAAACCATGCTTCGAGCAATGCTAAATATGAGCCAGGTGTGAAAAGTGGACTCTGGTAAATACCTTAAAATGGTCAGGGATATTGCGAAAATTTGGTCAGGGATAACCTGGAAACGTCAGGGATTTTGAATGTAAAAATTTCGTATGAACCCCAATGGAAAGAACCATTTCAAAATGTGTTAATTCTCAACGTGTTTTCATTTTAGTTTCACATATTACTGTTTTTGACAACTGTACTAGATGCTCTCTAACAAAATATTTTCGTTCATAGAAAAATTATAAAAAACTAAAAAACCTATCGTGACGGAATAGTCACAGGGCAGGCTACACGGTTTTACAAAATTGTGGAATGTAACAAGCCTAACGGAAAACTGGTAGTAATACGATGTTTGTGTTAGTTATTTATAAAACCTTCACGACAATATTTAATGTAACCCTTTTTTTAAACTATAACTAACAATATTTAATATAACAAATGGTTTATCAGTAATTATATCTTCGCTATTAAAGAATGATATTTTACCATAATAATTGATTAATGATAATTTGCTTCTTTCCTTACTTACTTCGTCATCACTTCTTATCGTATTATAAAATTGTGAAATGTAACTAGCCTAACGTCTTAACGGGAAACTGGTACTATGTTTGTGTGTTATTTATAAATCCTTCACCAACAATATTGAATATAGCCCTTTATTTGACTATAATTAACAATATTTATATTAAAAATGGAATATCATCTTCGCTATTAAAGAATAAAAATGTTACCATAATAATTGATTAAAGGAAAGCGCGGCTCTGTTGATGCCCCTTATAGATGGCTTTTCTGCTAAACAGTGGCTAAGCTTGCTAAAGGCTACTTAAGCCAAAGGCAGGAACCAATGGGAACTAGTGCATTAGGTCTGATTGGTTCCTGCCTTTGGCAAGGTAAAATTCGTGTCCAGAAGGTTAGCCAGAATGCTAGGGGTGATCATGGAGCCGCGCTTTCCTTTAATATGTTATTGCATTGAATCTTAATTTGCTTCTTTAATAACTTCATCTTTGTCATCACTTCTTGTGCTAGTTGGTTTCAGCAGAAACAGGAGAGACAGCAAAATTGTCGCTAAGCTTAACTTTACCGTTGAATTCATGATTGTGTTTTTTCACTTCTTATTAGTAGGTGTTATCATGCACCTACAGAGGTTTAATGGCAGAATATGGCTGTTCATATTGTCACGTATATTTTATTGTACGTTTATTATGGGGAAGTTTGCATTCTGTATTACACAAGTGTCTAACGTGGGATCAAGTTTGAATCTTCCACGTTCTCAAGGCGTATATTAGGTTTGGTAAGGTCAAATCTTTGGAAACCGCTATTTCGACTCGGATATCGATTATTGTTTCTGAACTTGTTTTGTTTGCCTTTGTGTTTTTTTAAGCCTAAGCATAACCTGTTATATCAATTGCCTTTGAACATTGAAATGTTTGTGATGCGAGTTGTTTGATATCGTATGAAGTTTTAATTTATTTCCTTTCTGTAGGAAAATCGAAGAAAAAATGTTCAACTCGATACAAATGTTCACCTGAAAATGAAAGGGAGCTCGAACTTGACATTCGAAAGGATATCAAAGAAAAACGCTTCAAATGTGATCAGTGTGACTATGCTAGTACGCGGAAGGATGATTTGATCAGACATCAACGCATTCACAGTGGTGAAACACCCTTCAAGTGTGAACAGTGTGACTATGGTAGCAAGAACAAGAGTAATTTGATCAAACACAAACGCATTCACAGCGGCGAAAGACCCTTCAAATGTGATCAGTGTGATTATGCCTTCACGCAGAAGATTAATTTGATCACACATCAACTCATTCACAGTGGTGACAAACCTTTCAAATGTGGTCAGTGTGACTATGCAAGTACGACGAAGAATGGTTTGATCAGACATCAACGCATTCACAGTGGTGACAAACCCTTCAAATGTGATCAGTGTGACTATGCAGGTGCGCGGAAGGATGATTTGACCAGACATCAATGCATTCACACTGGTGAAAAACCCTTCAAATGTGATCATTGTGACTATGCAAGTACGTGGAAGAATGCTTTGAAAAGACATCAACTCATTCACAGTGGTGAGAGTCAAATGTGATCATTGTGATTATGGCAGCGCACGGAAGAGCCATTTAATCAGAAGTAAATAGATTATTTGATTTAATCCGACATCAACGTAGCAATCACTAGGAATAATAAAATGGATTATAGTTAAGGATACTCAGCAAACTTGGAAAGAACATTTACTAAATGTATTGTACTACAAAATGTTTTCATTTTCTGAATAAATATTACTGTTCTTTACATTTGTATTAGGAAATCTCTAAGAAAACTTTCCAATCTTAGAAATAATGTAAGCACCCTTAATTACCATACCGGCTCTAAGGTTGTGTGCTTTAAATATACCGCAGTATATATTACAATGGCGGCCGGAACTAACCAAATGTCTTAACGGGCACCGCCGAACCTGTTTTCTACAAGTAATAATAATAATAATATGATTTTTGTAGTTATTCATAAAACCGTTTCGAACGAACAGTAAAATTTATTTGTAACAATATGATCGTGTCAAATGCTTTATTTAACATCATTTAATATTACAACTGAAATTACAGTAATTATATCTTCGCTTACCGTAATAATTGACTAATTTTACTGGTCATCTCCCTTTTAAATTTCTCCAAGGTATTATTTAGTTTCGTTGCTTCCATGGCAAAACTGACCCTCATACTGGAAAGTTGTTTCAAATTACGTTCAATATTTTTCTCAATTCTTGCCAATCTCTTCTCAAATTGTTTCATAAGCTTTTCCTGGCGATTTTGGATACGGTTTTCGAATTGTTCCAAGCGCTTTTCCAAACGTTTGAGCTTTTCTTCTTTCGAACGAGTTCCATTTTTGCCACCAGACTCCTCGGAACTTTCATTACCACTGTCTCAAGTTTCTTCAGGTTTTGGCGTAGTACTTGCTAAAGTTCCTGGGTCGTCATTTGCGTCTTTAATTACTTTAACTTCGTCATCAGCTCTGGTAGTAGATGGTTTCAAAAGAAACAAGAGAGACAGGAAAATTGTCGCTAACCCTAACTTTGCCGTTGAATTCATGCTCTTTCTTTTTCAGTACTTAGTAGGTGTATATATTGTCACGTATATTTTATCATACGTTTATTGGGTTAAGTTTGCATTCTGTATACTGGGTCATTCTTTGACAAATCAACCAAAAATTTGGAAATTTTGATCCCGATGTTTTCTGATTTTAATAATTCTTCGTATTTAGAGTTTTTTGGGCTCCTAAAAACGATTCTGAAATTTTCAGCGCGATCAGTTGATGGATTCTGGATATACAGCATAGGTCATATTTTGAATAATTGGCGATTGCGACTAATAATTTTTAAATAAATCTCAACTACTAAATATCGAAACATATTGGGTGAAAGCTTATTATTAATGCTTTTTTGACGCTAAAACCGATTATCAATACCGTTTAAATAAATAAATAGCAGATCATTAATATTTTCACTATTTAATTGGGAAAACCTAGATTTTCACCACCCACTTCACTCCAATTTCAGAAATTTTGCCATTTTCAAAATTCTCGCTCATTTTAACATAAGAAACATTCAAAACCACAAGGTAATATTTTTAGTTTCAGAGATATTGATTTTTGAATTTTATTGAAAAAAATTTTTATTGAAAAAAAAAAGAAATTGAAATTTTAGGTTTTTCATTTATCATTTAGAAAGTTGTTCCAACTAGGAGTTGTGCTTTGACAACACATACAATAATCTTATTTTGTCGTCATTTTTGACTTTGTAACAATCAATGTTGGGCAACTTAGTTGGGACATCAATTTTAATAGAAATACTCTCGCCGGGTATCCAACAGTGATCATTTCTGCGCGGCCATGAGTATGTCTCGGATATACCAGATGGACGCATAAATTTAACGTAGTAGTCTCCAAATTCATCTGATACATCCTCAATCATTCCAATGTAGCTTAAATTTTTGTAAAAACATGCCACAAAATCTCCGACATTGAAGTTTTCAACATCTTCAGTGGTTGCTTCTGCGCTGGATACTTTGACTGTTTTAAGGTCAACGTCGGCCGACAAAGGTGCAACCAGCATCTCATTGATCGATTTTGGGATAAATTTATGGAAGCGTTGCGTGCCTTTTATTGTTATGGCCTTGGAAAACCGTTCTTCTAATAGGTCAGAGGCCCTTGAAACTTCATTATTATCCACGTATATAAATTTGATATTTTGAAACGCTGAAGAACAGAAGTTAAACATATCAACTGGGGTTAATATTTGACCGAAGAGTGGTCTTTGTAGACTTGTTTTGGCCGTTTTGCGTTTAACTGTTCCCCCAATTCCATCACAAGGACCCTTTCCATGTGATGTAGCAAAAAAGTGCCACTCTACATCCAAACTGATGTCATTTTTGTGGCGGCAAACATTGACGAAATTGTATTTGTTTTTGTATTGTCCAGCACATCCGTCAGTAAAATAGTAAAGCTTATTTACTCGAGGTACGTAAGAACTAATGAGTGGTATTAATTTGGAGATAAATGTGTAGACAGTTGCGGTTGAATTGACTCTGGTATTACTAATAATACAGAAATTTATGTGTTCAAGTTCACCATTCTCAACTAATTTGTAGTAAATCACAAATGGATGAACTGTGGCCTGCGAATTGTCCCAATGGAATCCTTGAGCCTCATCTTGAATGACAAAAGAATAATTTTCAGCGAAATCACCAAGAACTATAACATTTTCAGGTGTTAGAGATCCTTTAAGGGATTTTAGGTATAGGGCCTGTGATTTCGCGGTATAATGATGTCTTGTTAATTGAAGAAGTTTGGTAGCCAAAGAATTTAGAAAGTCCTCACTACTTTCAGTCAAAGTGACAAGTCTGGTACTATCAGTGGACACCCATTGCATAAATTTAATTTCATCGTGATCTTCCAGAAGCACGTTCAAATGTTCATTTTCAAGTAGTCCCTTTTTTCCAGGACAATCTTGACAGGCTCTCATCATACAGTCTCTGTTTTGCATATCGCAAACTGTCAATCCCATAAAATCAGTCTCGTTTGTCATTAGGCAATTCGCAGGTAATGCCGAAATAATCAATTTGACATTTTGGTGGTAAGTGCAAACGCAAACTGAATGAGTTCCTTTTGGACCGGCTAAGATGCACCAAGATGGTCGAAGTGAACAAAAAGTAGAAAATCCCACCGACTCATTGCACTCTTCCTTAAACTTCTGGTACAGTTCTTTCAAATTTATTAAAAGAAGTCTCTTTTGGCGATGTTCTTTTTCTAAAGTTGTAGGGTTTCTCACCGAAACAAACTCCTTCTGACCTGGTGTCATGCGACTGTTGTCATCGTTTTCGTAAAAGTCAACAATTTGCTTTTTAATTTCTTCATAAAGTACTCGTCCTTTGGATTGTTTTTCGGGTAGCGACAGAATACCCTTTTCAAGTTTGAGCTTTCTGCTGCGTTTGACTATGTGCTGAGTCGCTGAAAATTCTCTCATTGTGCGTTGGATACCAAATGGTGAAACAGTCAAAATTTGTAGTTTTTCACCATACGATGTATTTGGATTGTTATACTTTTCTTTAAGTTCGCCTAAAACCTTTTCGTACAATTTATGTTCTTTTGTGATTTTCTTCATGTTCTGATCAGATTGGTCGTCATAATTATTATCAAGAGCTATATCAAATGATTCTTCCAATTTTCGTTTAAGGAATGCCTGTCCGGAATGAAATTTCTTCTTTGCCAGGTTTGTCTTATGAATTGAAGAGAGCCCTTCTGTTTTAAGAATTAAAAGAGGTTTACTCCATTTTCATAAATCTAACTCTAAGATATAAATAAGTCTCTTACTTGTTTTGATTGGAGACTCATTGAGATGTCTTAATGCTTCGTTCACTACAAGCAAAGCGGTTTCTTTGTCAACTTGGCTTCCAGTTCCTGATGAACAAGGCTCTTCACTTAATATGTCACTTAACGGAGTTGAAGTTCCACTATTTTTAGCGGTGTTCATTTCCATAGATGCTTGAGACTCATTGTTTTGTGATTCTGAAGTTTCACATTTGAGCTTATTGTCAATATCAACAGTGAGCACAAAAATAGAGGAGAGCCGGAGAGACCAAATTCTCCGTCAGCCCCCCTTTCAAAAACGTTACCAGTGCCACTGGCTCTCTAGGAGCGTGGCGCACATGCGCAATCGGCGCAAGCGAGAGAGAAAAAAATCAGAGAAGTTTGTTTACGTTATTACGGCCGAGACTTAAGTTTTACGGCGATACTCCGATACTCGTGCCGCGTGCGTGCTAATTCCCCCCCTCTCTCTTTCTCTCTAACCGTATTTTCGGGTATACCCTTTTTGAATTTCCCTCTCAAAGGATCACGTGTGCGCGAGGTAGGTGCGCGTGAGAACCATGGTGCCCGGCCGTTATAAAGTACCTTCCCCCTTCTAACTTTGACTCTCCTTTGGATTTGTGCTCCCTGATATCAATTTGGCATTGGATACACAATTTTTGTCCAACAACAACATGCACATTTATCATCATTAGTTTTTTATACTGGTCCAATGAAATTAATTTGAGAGATTTCTTTCTGTCCGCTTCATGTAATTTAAATGGGTTTGCACACTTAAATTGTCTTTGAGAATACCTTTTCATGTACACTTCGTTGTGATGGAAACAAATGTTTCTAATTTTAGTTATAGGAACATTAGTTCTAGAGTTTAAAATAACTTTGTCATCTTCGGAAAGATGATTTATAATTCCTACGGTTTGGATTAAAGTTTTCAAATGGCACCTTGGATGAAGAATAGTTACACTTGGATATATCAGTCGACAAATTTTTGGACCACAAATGGCTTACGCGACCTTCGCGCCGCGTAGTGTGAAAATCTTGAAACTCCCGTAACAAACAAGAAACACGTGTTTAGTTTAGCCAAGGCCTAGGGCTATTTAAACATCAACTTTACTGGTTTCTTTTATTATAGTAGGTAATTATATTTAAAGAATAAAGTCACCTACTATAATAATTAGAAGAATAATAGTTCATCTTTAAAACTTACATAATCATAAATCACCGCATAAACAAAAGCCACTGAAAACGATCTTAACCCTAACCGCCGTTTATTTTTCAAATTCAAACGGAATCAGAGCAGACGACGTAACAAACGGAAACCAAAAAATAATCATTTCCAGTAAAAACAGCTTGTCGCGTTACCAAATTTAGAACCCCTCTAATGCGCATCCGCGACCGCGGCCAGAAGCACACGTTATACTACGAGTGATATATCCAAGTGTAACTATTCTTCATCCAAGATGGCACACGCTTTCCGCCGTCCAAAAGGCACATTTGCGATGGGGAACACTATTTTACCCCGAAATTATTTTTGCCGAACTTTTGCCGAATTACCCCGAATTCTAAAATAGTAGAAAACTCCCATGCGTCGTCTGCTAAAACATCTTAAATGACTTCTGGCTTCGCCTTCGGCTTTTCGGGGTAAATTAGTGACCGTTTCGGCACTTTTCGGCACAAAAGAGTGGGGTAAAATATAAAAATACGGCCCCCATACTAAAAGTCGCAATTAAATCAAGCAATCATTCAAATCCATTTCAGAAACTAAATAAGCTTAACTAAACTACCCTCTCTCGCCCCAACGACTATTAATTTCAACTTAATTAAGTTTAATTAACGTAAAATTCGACCAAAAACGTACATTTTTGGGACAAAAATTAAAATAACTTTTAATTAAACTTCATAATTAAGATTAAAACTAAGCTATAAGCTGGTAAATCCCCGTTTTTCCCATTTAACACTGAAATTAAATTATATTATCTCTATAATACATTAATATTCAGGAAATTACAAAGTTTGGGGTAAAATAGGGTTTGTTCGGCAAAATATTATGGGCGTGAAATGAAAAAAATATGCCGAGTCTTTGAAGAAGCGCGAAATTCCAAAGTTTGGGGTAAAATAGGGTTTTTTCGGCAAGGATTGAATTTTCAATTAAACATTGATATTAATGTGAATTATTTATTGAATCTCAATTTATAAGCTAAATATAATCTTCCGAACCACAATCCAACGTAAATTTCAACTTAATTAAGTTTAATTAACGTAAAATTCGACGAAAACGTACATTTTTGGGACAAAAATTAAAATAACTTTTAATTAAACTACATAATTAAGATTAAATCTAAGCTATAAGGTGGTAAATCCCCTTTTTTCCCATTTAACACTGAAATTAATTGATATTATCTTTATAATACATTAATATTCAGAAAATTCAAAAGTTTGGGGTAAAATAAGGTTTTTTCGGCAAGGATTGAATTTTCAATTAAACATTGATATTAATGTGAATTATTTATTGAATCTCAATTTATAAGCTAAATCTACTCTGCCGAACCACAATCCAACGTTAATTTCACTTAATTAAGTTAAATTAACGTAAAATTCGACCAAAAAGGTACATTTTTGGGACAAAAATTAAAATAACTTTTAATTAAACTACATAATTAAGATTAAAACTAAGCTATAAGCTGGTAAATCCCCTTTTTTCCCATTTAACACTGAAATTAAATTATATTATCTCTATAATACATTAATATTCAGGAAATTACAAAGTTTGGGGTAAAATAGGGTTTGTTCGGCAAAATATTATGGGCGTGAAATGAAAAAAATATGCCGAGTCTTTGAAGAAGCGCGAAATTCCAAAGTTTGGGGTAAAATAGGGTTTTTTCGGCAAGGATTGAATTTTCAATTAAACATTGATATTAATGTGAATTATTTATTGAATCTCAATTTATAAGCTAAATATAATCTTCCGAACCACAATCCAACGTAAATTTCAACTTAATTAAGTTTAATTAACGTAAAATTCGACGAAAACGTACATTTTTGGGACAAAAATTAAAATAACTTTTAATTAAACTACATAATTAAGATTAAATCTAAGCTATAAGGTGGTAAATCCCCTTTTTTCCCATTTAACACTGAAATTAATTGATATTATCTTTATAATACATTAATATTCAGAAAATTCAAAAGTTTGGGGTAAAATAAGGTTTTTTCGGCAAGGATTGAATTTTCAATTAAACATTGATATTAATGTGAATTATTTATTGAATCTCAATTTATAAGCTAAATCTACTCTGCCGAACCACAATCCAACGTTAATTTCACTTAATTAAGTTAAATTAACGTAAAATTCGACCAAAAAGGTACATTTTTGGGACAAAAATTAAAATAACTTTTAATTAAACTACATAATTAAGATTAAAACTAAGCTATAAGCTGGTAAATCCCCTTTTTTCCCATTTAACACTGAAATTAAATTATATTATCTCTATAATACATTAATATTCAGGAAATTACAAAGTTTGGGGTAAAATAGGGTTTGTTCGGCAAAATATTATGGGCGTGAAATGAAAAAAATATGCCGAGTCTTTGAAGAAGCGCGAAATTCCAAAGTTTGGGGTAAAATAGGGTTTTTTCGGCAAGGATTGAATTTTCAATTAAACATTGATATTAATGTGAATTATTTATTGAATCTCAATTTATAAGCTAAATATAATCTTCCGAACCACAATCCAACGTAAATTTCAACTTAATTAAGTTTAATTAACGTAAAATTCGACGAAAACGTACATTTTTGGGACAAAAATTAAAATAACTTTTAATTAAACTACATAATTAAGATTAAATCTAAGCTATAAGGTGGTAAATCCCCTTTTTTCCCATTTAACACTGAAATTAATTGATATTATCTTTATAATACATTAATATTCAGAAAATTCAAAAGTTTGGGGTAAAATAAGGTTTTTTCGGCAAGGATTGAATTTTCAATTAAACATTGATATTAATGTGAATTATTTATTGAATCTCAATTTATAAGCTAAATCTACTCTGCCGAACCACAATCCAACGTTAATTTCACTTAATTAAGTTAAATTAACGTAAAATTCGACCAAAAAGGTACATTTTTGGGACAAAAATTAAAATAACTTTTAATTAAACTACATAATTAAGATTAAAACTAAGCTATAAGCTGGTAAATCCCCTTTTTTCCCATTTAACACTGAAATTAAATTATATTATCTCTATAATACATTAATATTCAGGAAATTACAAAGTTTGGGGTAAAATAGGGTTTGTTCGGCAAAATATTATGGGCGTGAAATGAAAAAAATATGCCGAGTCTTTGAAGAAGCGCGAAATTCCAAAGTTTGGGGTAAAATAGGGTTTTTTCGGCAAGGATTGAATTTTCAATTAAACATTGATATTAATGTGAATTATTTATTGAATCTCAATTTATAAGCTAAATATAATCTTCCGAACCACAATCCAACGTAAATTTCAACTTAATTAAGTTTAATTAACGTAAAATTCGACGAAAACGTACATTTTTGGGACAAAAATTAAAATAACTTTTAATTAAACTACATAATTAAGATTAAATCTAAGCTATAAGGTGGTAAATCCCCTTTTTTCCCATTTAACACTGAAATTAATTGATATTATCTTTATAATACATTAATATTCAGAAAATTCAAAAGTTTGGGGTAAAATAAGGTTTTTTCGGCAAGGATTGAATTTTCAATTAAACATTGATATTAATGTGAATTATTTATTGAATCTCAATTTATAAGCTAAATCTACTCTGCCGAACCACAATCCAACGTTAATTTCACTTAATTAAGTTAAATTAACGTAAAATTCGACCAAAAAGGTACATTTTTGGGACAAAAATTAAAATAACTTTTAATTAAACTACATAATTAAGATTAAAACTAAGCTATAAGCTGGTAAATCCCCTTTTTTCCCATTTAACACTGAAATTAAATTATATTATCTCTATAATACATTAATATTCAGGAAATTACAAAGTTTGGGGTAAAATAGGGTTTGTTCGGCAAAATATTATGGGCGTGAAATGAAAAAAATATGCCGAGTCTTTGAAGAAGCGCGAAATTCCAAAGTTTGGGGTAAAATAGGGTTTTTTCGGCAAGGATTGAATTTTCAATTAAACATTGATATTAATGTGAATTATTTATTGAATCTCAATTTATAAGCTAAATATAATCTTCCGAACCACAATCCAACGTAAATTTCAACTTAATTAAGTTTAATTAACGTAAAATTCGACGAAAACGTACATTTTTGGGACAAAAATTAAAATAACTTTTAATTAAACTACATAATTAAGATTAAATCTAAGCTATAAGGTGGTAAATCCCCTTTTTTCCCATTTAACACTGAAATTAATTGATATTATCTTTATAATACATTAATATTCAGAAAATTCAAAAGTTTGGGGTAAAATAAGGTTTTTTCGGCAAGGATTGAATTTTCAATTAAACATTGATATTAATGTGAATTATTTATTGAATCTCAATTTATAAGCTAAATCTACTCTGCCGAACCACAATCCAACGTTAATTTCACTTAATTAAGTTTAATTAACGTAAAATTCGACCAAAAAGGTACATTTTTGAGACAAAAATTAAAATAACTTTTAATTAAACTACATAATTAAGATTAAAACTAAGATATAAGCTGGTAAATCCCCTTTTTTCCCATTTAACACTGAAATTAATTTATATTATCTTTATAATAAATTAATATTCAGGAAATTCCAAAGTTTGGGGTAAAATAGGGTTTGTTCGGCAAAATATTATGGGCGTGAAATGAAAAAATATGCCGAGTCTTTGAAGAAGCGCGAAATTCAAAAGTTTGGGGTAAAATAGGGTTTTTTCGGCAAGGATTGAATTTTCAATTAAACATTGATATTAATGTGAATAATTTATTCAATCTCAATTTATAAGCTAAATCTACTCTGCCGAACCACAATCCAACGTTAATTTCAACCTTATTAAGTATAATTAATGAGATATTAAAGCAAAACAACCATATTTTCTGAAAAAACACGAATAACTTTTATTGAAACTAAATAATTCATAATATAATTACACGAGTTGTTCGTCCAACCAATTTTTTCATTTAAAACTTAAATAAATTTACATTATCATTGAATAACATGGAAGGCACGAATGTTCGGCAAAAGATAATTAGGGAAAAGTATTTATTGAAACTCATTTTATAAGCTAAAACAATACTGCGGAACCACATTTAAGTGTTAATTTCATATTCATTTGGCGTAATTAAAGAAGAATGAACCGAAAACAACCTTTTTCGGGTAAAATTCATGGATAACTTTTAGTTAGGGTAAAAGACTAAAATTATAACTACACGAGTAGTTCGTCTAATCTCAAATTGCCTATTTCACACTTAGCACTTCAATAAATTTACACTATCATCTAAATTCATGAAAAGGCGCGAAATTCCAAAATTCAGGTAGTTCGGCGAAAACTAAACTATACACTATAAATTAAACTAACACAATTGCGCTACACTACAACCTTAATTTTAGCTTTACTGAGCAAATTTAAGGTAAAATTCACCTTCAACGTCCATTTCCTGGCAAAAGAAAATATATACTGATGTTATTTTTAGTATGGTCTTAGTATATTACAATCATTGGGTGTTTTACAGAATTCTTTCTCTTTCAAACGCTTCTGGCCAAAAGTTCATGTTAGAAATTTATAAGATGCGATAAGTATGCGAAGGAATAAGTTGTAAACTAAAACTTCTGTAGGTGTATTAATTGAACGTTAAGTACGTAATCATTTTAGCACTGTTAAAGGTAACTCGATCATCGAGGGATAATCACTAACACTTTCTGTTATTCTATTAAGGGTTATAATACTTGTGAGTAATCAGTTTAGCATTGTTAAAGCTAAAACCTCGTTTTTAGAATGGTCTTACGGGTAATCATTTTAGCAATGTTAAGGGTAGCGCATCGAGGGGCTACTCACTCAATCTTTCTCTTTGCGTCGCACTATTACAATTATAACATAAATAAATTTATTGAAATACTAGTCGTTACCCGCTCGCGTGTAATAAAAACCTCCATCAAAAGGATATAAAGAACGGGTAGATTTTACTGATGACTAATATTTTTGAAGCACCGTAGGAGCGAAGGCACTCGGCGTTGCCCGTCAGCCCGTGGGAACATTTTTTCTTACTTTTCACGCGGACATTATTCTATGAAGAAGGGTTTTTAAGTTTTTAGCCGCCATTTAAAACGATGGCAACAAATCGAACCCAAAAGACCATTCAGCCCATCTATAGGTTAAAGGAAACCAATGTACTAAATATTTTTGAAATCGGTTGAAACGCGCAGACTTTGTTGCATGGAGAAAAGTTTTTACATTTCTGGGCGCCATTTTTTAAGATGGCGGCGGATTGGAAAAATATTTCTTAGTACGCGCCTACTACTTACGAGTAACGTTCCTGCAAATTTTCAGCCTTCTGGGGCAGGCGGTTTTGGGCTGGGCGTTGATTATCAGTCAGTCAGGACTTTGATTTATATAGATATAGATATGGATTGCGGGTAATCATTTTAGCAGAGTTAAAAGTAGCCCATCGAGGGGCTATTCACATAAATTTTATGTACGCCTGTTAAGTACGGTACGATGTGGCTACTATTATGAGCCCAGCCCAAGGGCCATCTTGTTGTATTTTTAAAAGAGAGACAACTCCTCCCCGCGCAACTGTCCTCGTCGGAATCCCGACAGAGACTTAACCCCTTGACCAAAAGTCAAAGGGGGTAGGAACCCTTAGACCCGATTCAAGACCCTGTGTCTATAAAAGGAGGGACCGAGGGGACGAGAGATATCTTTTGGCTCCAGCAAAGAGAGTATGGGGGAGGAGTGGAAGCTCCCCCGCTCCACAAGGCTAAATTACAATGTTGCCTCTACATTATACTAGTGGTACGAGGGAGTTTCCGGCTCAGTCGCGCCACCTACGATACTATTTAATGTCTCAAACGGAAATGCCTCGGTACTGCGCATTGAAGATGCGCGGTAGAAAAGAGCAACAAGATTTTCCCCTCTTTCCACTCCTCCCCTATACTCTCTTTGGCTCCAGCGACGAAGGAGGAAGGCCCGAGCACCTTTTTGTTTATTTAAAGAAAGTTTTTACTTTGTAATATTTTTGAGAGATGGCTGAGTGAGTCAATAATAAATTTTGATTATAAAAGTACTTGTATTCACTCTAGGTAAGCCTACCAGTTTTGTGGGGCTTACAGTTGTTAGGCCCCGGAACAGTTAGCTATGCCTTCGTCGACCGGATACAAACTCATTAAGTTAAAAATGAAAAGCCGTGGGGGTAAATAATCCATAAGAACTTTATTTCATGGTCCAGAAAAATGTCAGCGTGGAGAGAGTTGTCTCTCTTTTAAAAATACAACAAGATGGCCCATGGGCTGGGCTCATAATAGTAGCCACATCGTACCGTACTTAACAGGTGTACATAAAGTTTATGTGAATAGCCCCTCGATGGGCTACTTTTAACTCTGCTAAAATGATTACCCGCAATCCATATCTATATCTATATAAATCAAAGTCCTGACTGACGGATAATCAACGCCCAGCCCAAAACCGCTTGCCCCAGAAGGCTGAAAATTTGCAGGAACGTTACTCGTAAGTAGTAGGCGCGTACTAAGAAATATTTTTCCAATCCGCCGTCATCTTAAAAAATGGCGCCCAGAAATGTAAAAACTTTTCTCCATGCAACAAAGTCTGCGCGTTTCAACCGATTTCAAAAATATTTAGTACATTGGTTTCCTTTAACCTATAGATTGGCTGAATGGTCTTTTGGGTTCGATTTGTTGCCATCGTTTTAAATGGCTGCTAAAAATTTAAAAACCCTTCTTCATAGAATAATGTCCGCGTGAAAAGTAAGAAAAAATGTTCCCACGGGCTGACGGGCAACGCCGAGTGCCTTCGCTCCTACGGTGCTTCAAAAAATGATTACCCGTAAGGCCATTCTAAAAACGAGGTTTTAGCTTTAACAATGCTAAACTGATTACACACAAGTATTATAACCCTTAATAGAATAACAGAAAGTGTTAGTGATTATCCCTCGATGATCGAGTTACCTTTAACAGTGCTAAAATGATTACATACTTAACGTTCAATTAATAAAAATAACATCAGTATATATTTTCTTTTGCCAGGAAATGGACGTTGAGGGTGAATTTTACCTTAAATTTGCTCAGTAAAGCTAAAATTAAGGTTGTAGTGTAGCGCAATTGTGTTAGTTTAATTTATAGTGTATAGTTTAGTTTTCGCCGAACTTCCTGAATTTTGGAATTTCGCGCCTTTTCATGAATTTAGATGATAGTGTAAATTTATTGAAGTGCTAAGTGTGAAATAGACAATTTGAGATTAAACGAACTACTCGTGTAGTTATAATTTTAGTCTTTTACCCTAACTAAAAGTTATCCATGAATTTTACCCGAAAAAGGTTGTTTTCGGTTCATTCTTCTTTAATTACGCCAAATGAATATGAAATTAACACTTAAATGTGGTTCCGCAGTATTGTTTTAGCTTATAAAATGAGTTTCAATAAATACTTTTCCCTAATTATCTTTTGCCGAACATTCGCGCCTTCCATGTTATTCAATGATAATGTAAATTTATTTAAGCTTTAAATGAAAAAATTGGTTGGACGAACAACTCGTGTAATTATATTATGAATTATTTAGTTTCCATAAAAGTTATTCGTGTTTTTTTCAGAAAATATGGTTGTTTTGCTTTAATATCTCATTAATTATACTTAATTAAGTTGAAATTAACGTTGGATTGTGGTTCGGCAGAGTAGATTTAGCTTATAAATTGAGATTGAATAAATTGTTCACATTAATATCAATGTTTAATTGAAAATTCAATCCTTGCCGAAAAAACCCTATTTTACCCCAAACTTTGGAATTTCCTGAATATTAATTTATTATAAGATAATATAAATTAATTTCAGTGTTAAATGGGAAAAAAGGGGATTTACCAGCTTATAGCTTAGTTTTAATCTTAATTATGTAGTTTAATTAAAAGTAATTTTAATTTTTGTCACAAAAATGTACCTTTTTGGTCGAATTTTACGTTAATGAAACTTAATTAAGTGAAATTAACGTTGGATTGTGGTTCGGCAGAGTAGATTTAGGTTATAAATTGAGATTCAATAAATAATTCACATTAATATCAATGTTTAATTGAAAATTCAATCCTTGCCGAAAAAACCCTATTTTACCCCAAACTTTTGAATTTTCTGAATATTAATGTATTATAAAGATAATATCAATTAATTTCAGTGTTAAATGGGAAAAAAGAGGATTTACCACCTTATAGCTTAGTTTTAATCTTAATTATGTAGTTTAATTAAAAGTTATTTTAATTTTTGTCCCAAAAATGTACGTTTTCGTCGAAATTTACGTTAATTAAACTCAATTAAGTTGAAATTTACGTTGGATTGTGGTTCGGAAGAGTAGATATAGCTTATAAATTGAGATTCAATAAATAATTCACATTAATATCAATGTTTAATTGAAAACTCAATCCTTGCCGAATAAAACGTATTTTACCCCAAACTTTGGAATTTCCTGAATATCAATGTATTATAAAGATAATGTAAATTAATTTCAGTGTTAAATAGGGAAAAAGGGGATTTACCAGCTTATAGCTTAGTTTTAATCTTAATTATGTAGTTTAATTAAAGGTTATTTTAATTTTTGTCCCAAAAATGTACGTTTTTGGTCGAATTTTAAGTTAATTAAACTTAATTATGTTGAAATTAACGTTGTATTGTGGTCGGCCATAGTAGATTTATTTTATAAATTGAGATTCAATAAATAATTCACATTGATATCAATGTTTAATTGAAAATTCAATCCTTGCCGAAAAAACCCTATTTTACCCCAAACTTTTGAATTTCGCGCTTCTTCAAAGACTCGGCATATTATTTCATTTCACGCCCATAATATTTTGCCGAACAAACCCTATTTTACCCCAAACTTTGGAATTTCCTGAATATTAATTTATTATAAAGATAATATAAATTAATTTCAGTGTTAAATAGGAAAAAAGGGGATTTACCAGCTTATAGCTTAGTTTTAATCTTAATTATGTAGTTTAATTAAAAGTTATTTTAATTTTTGTCCCAAAAATGTACCTTTTTGGTCGAATTTTACGTTAATTAAACTTAATTAAGTGAAATTAACGTTGGATTGTGGTTCGGCAGAGTAGATTTAGCTTATAAATTGAGATTCAATAAATAATTCACATTAATATCAATGTTTAATTGAAAATTCAATCCTTGCCGAAAAAACCCTATTTTACCCCAAACTTTTGAATTTTCTGAATATTAATCTATATCTATATAAATCAAAGTCCTGACTGACTGACTGACTGACTGACTGACAGACTGACTGATAATCAACGCCCAGCCCAAACCGCTTGCCCTAGAAGGCTGAAAATTTGCAGGAACGTTACTCATAAGTAGTAGGCGCGTACTAAGAAAGATTTTTCCAATCCGCCGCCATCTTAAAAAATGGCGCCCAGAAATGTAAAAAATCTTCTCTATGCAATTAAGTACGCGCGTTTCAACCGATTTCACAAATATTTAGTGCACTGGTTTGCTTTAACCTTAAGACGGGCTGAATGGTCTTTCGGGTTCGATTTTTCGCCATCTTTTAAAATGGCGCCCAGAAATGTAAGAAAATATTCTCTATGCAATAAAGTCCGCGCGTTTCAACCGATTTCACAAATAATTAGTACAATGGTTTCCTTTAACCTATAGACGGGCTGAATGGTCTTTTAGGTTCGATTTGTTGCCATCTTTTTAAATGGCGGCCAAAAACTTAAAAACCCTTCTTTATGGAATAATGTCCGCGTGAAAAGTAATAAAAAAATATCCCGACGGGCTGACGGACTGTGCCGAGTGCCTTCGCTCCTAGGGTGCTACAAAAATATTAGTCATCAGTAAAATCTACACATTCTTTGTATCATTTTAGATGGAAGTTCTTATTACACGCGAGCGACGCCGCGGGTAACGGCTAGTGTATTATAAAGATAATATCAATTAATTTCAGTGTTAAATGGGAAAAAAAGGGATTTACCACCTTATAGCTTAGTTTTAATCTTAATTATGTAGTTTAATTAAAAGTTATTTTAATTTTTGTCCCAAAAATGTACGTTTTCGTCGAATTTTACGTTAATTAAACTTAATTAAGTTGAAATTTACGTTGGATTGTGGTTCGGAAGAGTATATTTAGCTTATAAATTGAGATTCAATAAATAATTCACATTAATATCAATGTTTAATTGAAAATTCAATCCTTGCCGAAAAAACCCTATTTTACCCCAAACTTTTGAATTTCGCGCTTCTTCAAAGACTCGGCATATTTTTCATTTCACGCCCATAATATTTTGCCGAACAAACCCTATTTTACCCCAAACTTTGGAATTTCCTGAATATAAATTTATTATAAAGATAATATAAATTAATTTCAGTGTTAAATGGGAAAAAAGGGGATTTACCAGCTTATATCTTAGTTTTAATCTTAATTATGTAGTTTAATTAAAAGTTATTTTAATTTTTGTCCCAAAAATGTACCTTTTTGGTCGAATTTTACGTTAATTAAACTTAATTAAGTGAAATTAACGTTGGATTGTGGTTCGGCAGAGTAGATTTAGCTTATAAATTGAGATTCAATAAATAATTCACATTAATATCAATGTTTAATTGAAAATTCAATCCTTGCCGAAAAAACCTTATTTTACCCCAAACTTTTGAATTTTCTGAATATTAATGTATTATAAAGATAATATCAATTAATTTCAGTGTTAAATGGGAAAAAAGGGGATTTACCAGCTTATAGCTTAGTTTTAATCTTAATTATGTAGTTTAATTAAAAGTAATTTTAATTTTTGTCACAAAAATGTACCTTTTTGGTCGAATTTTACGTTAATTAAACTTAATTAAGTGAAATTAACGTTGGATTGTGGTTCGGCAGAGTAGATTTAGGTTATAAATTGAGATTCAATAAATAATTCACATTAATATCAATGTTTAATTGAAAATTCAATCCTTGCCGAAAAAACCCTATTTTACCCCAAACTTTTGAATTTCCTGAATATTACTGTTAATACATAATATCAATTAATTTCAGTGTTAAATGGGAAAAAAGGGGATTTACCACCTTATAGCTTAGTTTTAATCTTAATTATGTAGTTTAATTAAAAGTTATTTTAATTTTTGTCCCAAAAATGTACGTTTTCGTCGAATTTTACGTTAATTAAACTTAATTAAGTTGAAATTTACGTTGGATTGTGGTTCGGAAGAGTAGATTTAGCTTATAAATTGAGATTCAATAAATAATTCACATTAATATCAATGTTTAATTGAAAACTCAATCCTTGCCGAAAAAAACGTATTTTACCCCAAACTTTGGAATTTCCTGAATATCAATGTATTATAAAGATAATGTAAATTAATTTCAGTGTTAAATAGGGAAAAAGGGGATTTACCAGCTTATAGCTTAGTTTTAATCTTAATTATGTAGTTTAATTAAAGGTTATTTTAATTTTTGTCCCAAAAATGTACGTTTTTGGTCGAATTTTAAGTTAATTAAACTTAATTATGTTGAAATTAACGTTGTATTGTGGTCGGCCATAGTAGATTTATTTTATAAATTGAGATTCAATAAATAATTCACATTGATATCAATGTTTAATTGAAAATTCAATCCTTGCCGAAAAAACCCTATTTTACCCCAAACTTTTGAATTTCGCGCTTCTTCAAAGATTTGGCATATTTTTTCATTTCACCCCATAATATTTTGCCGAAAAAACCCTATTTTACCCCAAACTTTGTAATTTCCTGAATATGAATGTATTATAGAGATAATATAATTTAATTTCAGTGTTAAATGGGAAAAAAGGGGATTTACCAGCTTATAGCTTAGTTTTAATCTTATTTATGTAGTTTAATTAAAAGTTATTTTAATTTTTGTCCCAAAAATGTACGTTTTTGGTCGAATTTTACGTTAATTAAACTTAATTAAGTTGAAATTAATAGTCGTTGGGGCGAGAGAGGGTAGTTTAGTTAAGCTTATTTAGTTTCTGAAATGGATTTTAATGATTGCTTGATTTAATTGCGACTTTTAGTGTGGGGGCCGTATTTTTATATTTTACCCCACTCTTTTGTTCCGAAAAGTGCCGAAACGGTCACTAATTTACCCCGAAAAGCCGAAGGCGAAGCCAGAAGTCATTTAGGATGTTTTAGCAGACGACGCATGGGAGTTTTCTACTATTTTAGAATTCGGGGTAATTCGGCAAAAGTTTGGCAAAAATAATTTCGGGGTAAAATAGTGTTCCCCATTTGGGATCCATTTTGAATCTCACAACAACATTCAACAACAGGGTGAGAAATAAGGCGGTGGCACTGGGCAAATGACCAGTTTAAAAATTGCTTTGACCAGTTTATTTATTAAATGCCTGGGGGTCTAGTGGTCACCGTGACCACTTTTTAAATTCCCCTTCTTTAGTAAAAAATAAATTCCCAGTAGTGGGTTATAGAAATTAATACATATAAAACAAATAGACAGTATATAAAACCTAGAACCATTTCAGCGCAGTTCTGACAGTATGTAGAAATATTAAGTGGTCATTGACCAGTTTTTTAATTAAAACCCTTGGGCTCCACTGGTCAAATGACCAGTTTAAAAAATTTCCTTATTTCTCACCCTGTTCAACAACCTACGTTGAAGCAGACGACAGTGTAATGAAATCAACGGGCTGAAAATAAGGACTTTTCCTGCTCTTTCAGAATATTTGAAAAATTAATATCTTTGTAAATAAAAATATTACCTTGGCGTTTTTGGTGATTCTTATGTAAAAAAGAGCGGGAAATTCGAAAAAGACCATACTTTTGAAATTGGAGTGAGGTGGGTGGTTTAAATATTAGGTTTCATTATATTAAGTGCAAAAACTGAATAATTTAATTATTTTTCTAGAAAATAGAATTCATATTATTTTTTGGCTTGTAAAATACTTGAAAATGAGCTATCATTCAACATTTTGCGATAGTTAGTTGCTGAGATAAAGTTAAAAACATTTAGGGGTAGGTGGTAAAATTTTAAAAATTATCGAAATTGTATCTCCACAACCATTGGACAAATCGTGATAAAACTTTCAGAATCGTTTTCAGGAGGTCAAAAAACCATAAATACCAAGAATGAATAAAATCGGATCATGTGGGGTTCAAAGAGCTGGTTGAACTCTCACAGAATGACCCTACTGTCTTAGGACCGTTTCAGAGATGAAATTTTAATCTAAATATATTAGCTGCCTGGTTAATTAGAGTGGTTTGATTGAGTTCTTCTATAGACTGGTAATGCAGTGAACCCCTAGCCTTTAAGCCTGTTAAGAACGTCCTATTCTGGGCCAGTAACATTTTAGTTTTATGATTACCACTATTTAAGTATCGTTGAATTTGAAAGTTGTAAAAATTTTTAAGTATTATCACGAAGATATTTCATAGAGGTGGTCTCCAAGTCTATTTAGTGTTTATTGTCTACATAGATGCAGGAAAATTGTCGCTAACTTTACCGTTGAATTCATGCTCTCTTTTTTTTTTAGTACTTAGTAGGTGTATTCACGTATAGAGGTTTAATGGCTGAATATTACTGTTTGTTCATATTGTCAAGTTTATTTTATCATACGTTTATTGGGTTAAGTTTGCATTCTGATGATTCTGTATATAAACTAAACAATGAAAGCTTTTTGTACCTTAAAAAACATGTTTTTAATTAATTTCAATTAGAATGACAGAGTTGCAATTAACGAGACCGGGATAATTCGAAAGTGGAGCTCAATTAGTATCTTTATGCTAAATTTCAACGTAATTCACCGTGGGGGGGGGGGGGAGATTCAAGGTTTTTGTTTTTCCGCGCAAAAACCTGTATTTTAATTAGCTCTGTATTGTAATTATTTTTATTAGAACGAGCGATTTGTGAGTGAAGACATGAATTGATTTCATCGCAAAATACCTACTTTTACAAAAATATTTAGTTTGCTTTTGAAAATTGTTATAGATAGTTTTTGCGGTGCAAGTCTGGCAGCATCTCCGATATTTTCTCGAAATGATACTTCTAGAACCACAGTTCACTCCACACCAGTCTTCAGCACACTTCCTCTGGTTCAAAACCAGTTTATTAATTGCTTGGACTAGTTTTAAAATTCGAGAAGTGAGGGTTACTGGTCCTTGGGACCAGTTTATTAATTAAAAACAATGGTGGGGGCCAGTCCGGAAACCAGTTTATTATTTCGGACACTAGGGGGGGGTAACTGGTCCCAATCAGCGTGGGAATTAAGGCGGTGGCATAGAGCGAATGACCAGTTTAAAAATTGACAGGATCAGTTTAAAAATTGCCAGGACCAGTTTAAAAATTGCCTGGACCCGTTTAAAAATTAAATCGGAGGGGGGTCAGTGGTGTACTTGACCACTAATAAAATTCAAGGGTAACTGGGTAACCAGAGTCCAGCTGTTATCTCAACTATTTTAATTATCCACTGCTTCATTTTAGCAGACGACGCGTCCTGGTCAATGGTCATGGATCAATTTATTTATTCCAGACCAGGGGGTTGGCCGAGGGGGGCGTCGCTCCTTCAAATCTCGTACACCTGGTTTTTTAAATCATTCAAATCACATAAATCACTTCCCAAATCTAGAAAATCACTAAAATCGCTATGAAATCAATCAAATCCTTCAAATCGCTGCACAAATCCGTGAAATCGCTAGTAAATCATTCAAATCAGTGAAATCAATCGTAAATCAGTCAAATCACTATACAGAGCAGTCAAATCAAGAAATCATCAAATCAATCAAATCATTGAAATCACTATGAAATGAACACCAAATCACTCGAATCACTACCAAATCATTCGAATCACTAGCAAATCATTCAAATCGCATCAAATCATTGAAATCCTCGACAAATCATTCAAATCGCACCAAATCATTCAAATCACTACCAAAACGTGCAAATCGCACCAAATCATTCAAATCACTACCAAATCATGCAAATCGCACCAAATCATTCAAATCCTCGTTAAGTCACCAGTCATTCAAATCGTACAAATCGTTCAAATCATTTCCAAATCCTTCAAATCACATAAATCGAATCGAAATCATCGTTAAATCGTGAAAATCACTCCCAAATCATTCAAATCGGCTCCAAATCAGCAAATCAGTCAAATCATTCTTAAATCTTTGAAATCATCAAAATCTAGAAAGATTTCAAATCTCGTACGCTCTCATGAGTAATGACGGCCTCCTCGGGGGTGGCTGCCCCAATGAGATAGAATATATATATCAAACCTAGAGTCACAACGTGAGATCTCGAGATCGACGTTTCGCGATACACCTTTTGTCGAGCATGAATCTTTATCAAATACGGGTGGCGCCACCCTAAGAACTTTTTTATTACCGTCTGCTGCTATAATCTGTGTAACAAGCTGTCAAGATAGTTTTTAAACGTGTTAAATAAAATACGCGAGTTAAATAATAACAAGTTGGTAAAACCAAAATATTACCTCTCCGTGTCAAGAAGATTATATAAACTTAAGTATCCAATGAAAACGTTATTATGTTCTTGAGTTGGGGTTTCCCATTTTTGTTGTTGTTTTGAAAAATATATCGCAATGCACGGGCCTTGATAGATATAGGAGGCAATGAATGAAATATATCACAATGCACGGGCCTTGATAGATATAGGAGGCAATGAATGAAATATATCACAATGCACGGGCCTTGATAGATATAGGAGGCAATGAAGGAAATATATCACATGCACGGGCCTTGGTAGATATAGGAGGCAATGATAACCTCTCTCTTTGCACGAGAGGTTTATCTTTAATATTTAAATAAATATAATTATTTTTAATTATTTTAATCTTCAATAATTAACATTAATAATAGTTAAATCGTTTAAAATAAAGTTATACCTATTATCTTCTCAAACTTTGCTAATATTGACGTTTAAAGTGAAGGGTACCCCTCTTGCCCGCTTTTTTCAAATTTGGGGTATATATACGATTCGTTTCCATTATAATAGTAAGGAAAAAACGCAATTGCGAAAACCTTTGGTGGCGATCCCACCTTAGGGAGGCTAGACGTTTCTCGTAACCCTAGCTGATCGCCGCGTATATCCTAAAACCAAACGATGATAATGGAGTAGAAGCCAATGATACAGATTGGTGTCTATGTGGAATAGACGGATGACCAGTGGATGGTGGTGTTAGAAGCCAGTGTAAGTGCAGACTGGTGTCAATGTGGGATTGACAAAGAACAGAAGATGGTGGTGATTAGAAGCCAGTAAGAACAGACTGGTGTCCGTGTGGGATGGACAAAGACCAGAAGATGGTGGTGTGAGAACTCAAGTAGAGGAGCCATTTCCGTGACTGTGAAAGCAGTTCGGAAATGGCGAACACGTTTGCTCCGATACGCAAACTGCGAACGCGGTCACGTGGGTGTAACAACGGACAGACACACAGACACACACACAGACACGGCCGTTACAGAACCTCTCCTGGACTACGTCACACGGAGAGGTAAAAATCATAACGATGTTTCTGATTGCAAATAAACAAGTAAAAGTTGTGATTAGTTCCGCTAGAGGCTCACAGATGGCGCTGTCATGTTTTGATAAACTTGCTTGTTAAAAGCAATGTGTTTCGCGGTAAGCCGATTTGAATTGGAACTCTCTCATTGGGCTACCCCAATGTCCAGTTTTAAAAATCCTTATTTCGCACCCTGTACTCCCAAGGACTAGTTTAAAAAATTTCCTTATTTCCCAGACTGATTGTCGGCGGTTAGGAAAAAGTTAAAGTTGTCTGCTAGATGTTTCCTTTTTTTGGCGTTCGTACTTTGTAGTGATTAGTGAATTCCTTTGTTACGGTAACGGTTGCTCCTTTAAAGGCTTTAATGTATTTTTATTGATTATTAAAAAGAGTATCTATATAGAAGAAAAGCTCTTAATAAAAGTTGAAGCTTTTTCTCTTTTTTTTTAACCCCAAAAACAGAACAGTGTGAGTAACTGTGAAACCAAAACAACGTTAATATAAGCCTTGCCTGGTAAGAATGTACAGTACATTAAACTGAGGGGAAACGCCCTTGGTAACACTAAATCGGTAAGATTTTACTTTACCTACCTAACCCAACCAACACTTGATTCTGACTAATTAGGCCACGGGGAGTTCGGAAAAAATAGTGAAAAAATTCTTAACCCGCCGCAAGTTGGTCAAAAAAATTTTTGAAAATTTGAAAATTGCATGTACTTACCGCCATTAAGACCGCTACGCGCCTAAACGCATTCTGCCCTCGATCTTGAAAAACTACCCGGGGGGGGGTAAATATAATAATAAGGACTCGCGACGGAAATCAAGGAGCACATACTGCGGAAATATAGCTATGAAATTTTAAACACCCACTGAAACATTTAGAATTCTCATACCAGGATAGAAAAATATTTGAAGCGAGCTCCAATTTTAAAAATAAACAACGATATTTTGCTAAATTGCGTAGATTATTTCGGAAGTAAATAAAGATAAACAATAATATTTTGGAAAAGGTGTAACATTATTTGGGAAGTAAATGAAGATAAACCACAATATTTTGGAAAAGGCGTAACATTATTTGGGAAATAAATGAAGATAAACAACAATATTTTGGAAAAGGCGTAACATTATTTGGGAAATAAATGAAGATAAACAACAATATTTTGGAAAAGGCGTAACATTATTTGGGAAGTAAATGAAGATAAACCACAATATTTTGGAAAAGGCGTAACATTATTTGGGATGATAAACAACATATTTTGGAAAGGCGGTCACTTATTTGGAAAATTATATAATATTTGCTTAAAATGTGGCACTTAGCGTTACCCGAGAAACACCACATGGAGGTGGCCACACGTCGTTTCTCATGGGGAGTTTTGTTTAGGCAGGTCCCCTTGCCTACTGCCGTATATATTTACTGAAATTCCACCAAATCTCGTGAAAATCGGTAAATAATAAATTAATTAAGATGACTCAATTCGAGAACCTAAATATCTAGTAGCCCCATCCAAATATTTTATAAGTCCTGAATGAATATCATATGAATAATATCTACCCTGATTTTCCGGTTTTTTCATGTAAATGAAAAGATCTGCAACCTTACGTTCGTCCTGCCTTGAACAATCTTTCCAACGAATGATTCGCCAAAAATTGTATTCCGATATTCCATTCAATATGCAGAATGCTACAACTTGCATTCTTTTTACGTATGTGCATTTTACTGGAGTGGCCGAGTGGACGCTCCATGAGCAGCCTAAGTTTGGGTTGGTGCGTAATATAGTGCTGCCATCTGTGTACTAAAATTTGTACTAAAATATTTCAAAGTTTCTTTGAATATTTTTAAATTATTTTCACCATAGAAGGCGCTATAGTCGTACGCACCAACCTTAACATGTAGCGCCTCTGGTGGATTCTGTGCTACACATCGGTACAACATACGCGTGTTGTAGGCATTGTATCGGCCACTCCAGTAACACCTTTCTTTCTCTATGGTGCATTCGTCAAAAAAAGCACACACAATATGTTCAGGAACGCTGCTAAAATCAGATACATCCTTTCCATTTAGCAACCTTCGCATCGCTGCAACGCGATTGCTTTTGAAAGCCATAATTATCAACTTTATCTCAAATAATTTTTATTTTTACAAACCGTTAATCCTTTTCAATAAATGGTTTGAAAAAAAAAGATCTAAATCTACCTTTTATTGTGGGCAGAAGCAGGTTCGGTTAGGTTTTTGGTTCGGATAGCTTAGGATTTCACTTCACGTGGAGAAAATGAATTTTTGTTCTAGATTTAAAACATCCAAACCCACCGCCGGCACAATGGTTGTCATGGTAACGTGGCAACCTTCTTCTTTGCCATGGCAACGGTTCGCGCATGCGCGAACCGTTTTTAAGTAACAGGTGACCTTTTAAGACAATTCTTTATTACTCATCAGACGCGTTTGAGCGAGCTAAGCGAGAGGTTTAATAAAACTCAATTTTGTGGCATTATTTTGTTGGGAAGAGATATTTTTGTTGGGAAGAGATATTTTTGGTGGGAAGAGACATTTCTGGTGGGAAGAAACACATTTTTGGTGGGAAGCATTTGGTTTTGTGGCTGGCCTATTTTCAAAAATGGAAAATCCAACTTTTGAAAACCCTAATTTTGAAACTGCGGAACAGTTTTTCCACAGTATTTCGTTAAAAAATTGGGGTGGATTTTTTCCATGTATGAACGAAGAGTTAAGGGCCAAATCTGAAAGGGACGCTAAAACTCTGGTGATTTCATTGGACTTGGTTCCAAGCGTTACTTCTTTCAATGAAAGAAAGATCGCTTGTACTTGCGGAAATAAATCCGACGATGGAATTATCGATGGATTTCTTGTGGGGGTGTTTAACAACCAAAGTCGGTTTGGATACGTAATCCGATGTTCCACTGGGCAATCTCGAGCCAACAAGCGAAAGGCTTTAAGGGCATTGAAGAAAAAGGTTCCCGATCATTTGGTTTCCGAGTGTGTGAAGGCTTTCGTCCCCTCCAAAAACACATGGTTTTATAATCAAAATTTGTCGGTTACCGACAATCTTTTCCTCGTTTTCCTTTGGGTTTGTAAAATGAGCGTCACTGACGCTACAACCCATAGTGAATGTTCCTCACGAACAGTTGTGGATTATTTTTCCATGTGTCGTGAGGTAACGGAGATTGTCATTTCTAATAGGGCCGACAAAGTTCAGATTGGAGGACCAGGACTGTTTGTGGAGGTGGACGAAACCTACCTTCATACTCGCAAATACAACCGAGGGGCGGAGTTAGCCGGGGAAACCATTTGTATCTTTGGAATTTATTGCCGGGATACAAAAGATGGTCTATTTTTGAAAGTGAAAAATAAGTCCCGTGCTGTTCTGTGGACGCAAATGGCAAAATATATAGCCCCTGGGTCCATCATCGTGTCTGACGGAGCCCCTATGTACATGAATTGTACGTTAATGGGCTTTCGGGAGCACCTTACCGTGCTTCATAAGTACGAGTTTGTCAACTCGGAAGATTCTCGCGCCCATACGAACAACATCGAGAACCGAAATAGACACGTGAAGGATGCCATTAAGTCCCACAGAACAGACAGGTCATTAAGTAGCTATATGGCTTCTTATTGGTACCGATGCCTATTTTTCAAGGACCAGGATGGAAACTGGCTTCCTCCTGGAACCAATTTTGCTCGGTTCTTGGAAGACGTAAAGGCTTGCTACCCTGGACCGGGCAAAAAAGGCCTTGAATTAATTGAAATCGGGGTCTCGGAGGAAGAGCTGGCTACTCTCGATCCCGAGACAGAACCAGCATTTTTAATTGCTGGCCAAAACGAAGAAAACACTGCCGAATTCACTGACGAATAAGGCAACGTTTTCTTAGTTTTTGGCAGTAGGCAAGGGGCCTGCCTTATCAAAACTCCCCGGTTGGATTATAGCGGCATTAGGCAAGGGGCCTGCCTTATAAAAACTCCCGGTTGGATTATAGCGGCAGTAGGCAAGGGGCCTGCCTTATCAAAACTCCCGGTTGGATTATAGCGGCAGTAGGCAAGGGGCCTGCCTTATCAAAACTCCCGGTTGGATTGTAGCGGCAGTAGGCAAGGGGGCCTGCCTTATCAAAACTCCTCATGAGAAACGACGTGTGGCCACCTCCAAGTGGTGTTTCTCGGGTAACGCTAAGTGCCACACTTTACTGCATAGCCATCGGTATAAACAGTTTTGCAGTTAGTAGTGTATAATTTTTAACATACACTTTCTTCCAACATATTGAAGCCTTTTTAAAATATTGTTGATCACCACCATTTGCTTCCCAATAATTGGCCGCCTTTTCAAAAATATTGCTAATTATCTTCATTTACTTAACAAACAATATTATGCCTTTTCCAAAATATTGTGCTTTACCTTCATTTACTTCCCAAATAATGTTACGCCTTTTCCAAAATATTATTGTTTATCTTCATTTACTTCCCAAATAATGTTACGCCTTTTCCAAAATATTATTGTTTATCTATATTTACTTCCCAAATAATATTACGCCTTTTCCAAAATATTGCGGTTTATCTTCATTTACTTCCCAAATAATGTTACGTCTTTTCCAAAATATCATTCTATGCCTTCATTTATTTCCCAAAAAATATTATGCCTTTTCCAAAATATTGTGGTTTATCTTCATTTATTTCCCAAATAATGTTACGCCTTTTCCAAAATATTGTGGTTTATCTTCATTTACTTCCCAAATAATGTTACACCTTTTCCAAAATATTATTGTTTATCTTTATTTACTTCCCAAATAATGTTACACCTTTTCCAAAATATTATTGTTTATCTTTATTTACTTCCGAAATAATCTACGCAATTTAGCAAAATATCGTTGTTTATTTTTAAAATTGGAGCTCGCTTCAAATATTTTTCTATCCTGGTATGAGAATTCTAAATGTTTCAGTGGGTGTTTAAAATTTCATAGCTATATTTCCGCAGTATGTGCTCCTTGATTTCCGTCGCGAGTCCTTATTATTACCCCCCCGGGTAGTTTTTCAAGATCGAGGGCAGAATGCGTTTAGGCGCGTAGCGGTCTTAATGGCGGTAAGTACTTGCAATTTTCAAATTTTCAAAAATTTTTTTCACCAACTTGCGGCGGGTTTAGAATTTTTTCACTATTTTTTTCGAACTCCCCGTGGCCTAATTAGTCAGAATCAAGTGTTGGTTGGGTTAGGTAGGTAAAGTAAAATCCTACCTACAGCGTCAACAATTATAACACATGGAACAGCCATCCATAAGATACACCTTCCCCATTCTTGAAATGACGCGGCGAAATATTTATTTTTTGATGGGGTAATCATTGCGTGGAATAACTTGCCAGAGCATTTTGTCTCCTCAGGCTAGCGATATTCAAACATTAACTCAGGACCACATAATTTTACGAAACTACATGGCTATGGCTCAAAATCCTCTACCTGTTCCAGATGGGCTAGTGAAGTTTTATTAGCCTCTCATATTTAAAGTAAAAGGCCGGGTAACATAACATTAAACCGGCAATTTTACAGAATAGCTTCTGGTAGCAGATCACTTTTGTTTTTATGTTTATTATGTGTAATATTGGATGAAAAAAATTATGGCCCAAAAATTTTTCGGCGCAAATGATTATTGAAAAAGTTACAAGCTTTTAATTCTTTGGCGTGCGCAAAGGCTTAGGGATCCATGTCATTGGCTAAAAGCCTAAAAAAGCAATTATAAGTGGAAAAAGGACCATACACGTATAGGAGTCACGAGTTAAGATCTCTGCAGACGAAAATACCAAAACCAAACCTAAAATAACCTAACCAAGAATAATATATAAATATTTTGGAAAAGGTGGCAGCTAATTAATAGGAGAATATTTTGGAAAAGGTGGCAGCTAATTAATAGGTGAATATAATTTTGGTAAAGGTGGCAGCTAATTAATAGGTGAATATAATTTTGGTAAAGGTGGCAGCTAATTAATTGGTTATTTTCGTCTGCAGAGATCTTAATTCGTGACCTCTAAGCCTTTGCGTAAGCCAAAGACTTAAACGGTTGTAACTTTTTAAATAATCATTTGCGCTGGAAAATTTTTGCACCATAATTTTTTTCATGCAATTTTACATATAATAAACATAGAAAGAAAAGTGAACGACCTCTACCAGGAGCTATTCTGAAATATGTCCCATTATACCTTATAAGAACGGCCTTTTCGAGGGCCTTTTTCTAAATATAAAACGGAAACTTATGAAAAAAAAATAATAATCTCTTATTACAAAAAAATTGTGTTATTTCGGAATTCATTTAAATTTTTTCGCCATTTGTAATTTACTCTTCGATTCTGATTTCACGAGAACTGCAAGACATTTCATGCGTATAAAGGCAGGCCCCTTAAAGGGGCTGTCCGACCCCCTTTCCTTTTTTACCCACCCGCTATGTTAAGCTCTATGAGGAAGATCGTCGTTTGTCCCACTGTTCGAACAGCCCCTTTAATTTGCAGTTAGAATTAGGCGCCCCAAATAGTGACATTTTTTTCAATCAACTCAAGATTTAGAAATATTTGGCAAGTATAAAATGAACCAATTTGATACATTTTCACATAATTGGTATTTAACTATTAAATTTTGAATTTGTGTAAAATAATGTATCTACAGTACAACCCAAACCTTTTCTTGATTCATTTTTGAAGGAAAAGGTCGGAAAACAACATTTTACCTCAATACAAAAGAAAAAAATAATAATAAAAAAGATCTCTTATTACAAAATAATTAGCATTTAATTAATCATAAAAATTAGGGCTACTACGCCGCCATTGGTTTAGTAGCTTCTGCTAATTCGAACCTGATAAGCTCGTGATAGAGCGCACTATGCCCCACCTTACCCTTACGTCTCTCAGCCTGTGAGGATTAAACCAATCCCTCTAAACCAATAGCGGCGCAGTAGTCCTCGTTTTTAAGACTAATCAAATGCCCAAAACAGCTAAATTGAACAGAAATCACGAAAACTTTTCAATTTTCGTGTCGGACACAATCCAGATCGAGATATGATCAGTTTTAATATGCATCAATTGAATCGGATTTTGTAACTACACTCTCCCACTAATCAAGCATTTCAGCCTTGAGCAACTTTGTCTCACAAAGGTCCTGGCAACACTGTAAACTCTTAGTAGTTTAAAATATTAACATTTTTCTCCATTCCTTAATTTGCTTGTTCTTCGAAAAATGTTCCATGTTTCGAAACACGTCTTCATTCAAAGTTTAATTTTAGGAAAGAAATGTGTCTTCACAAACTGTCTTTACGCAAAGCCTACATGAATTTGGTCAATTCTCAAAGAGTTGTTCTCGGAGAGGTATTTGCGATATTTTTGAACTATTCCTCGTTCTACTATGAAGTTAAAAATTGCAAAATTGATTTAGGAAATGGATAAGGAAGATTGTTACTTAAGCAAAGATGACAAAATGAAGAAACTGAGGAACAAGGTAATAATTGATAAAATAGTTGACGTCATTGGTTTCTCATCTTTCTTGCTCGTCTCTTTAAAAGGCATTCTGCCTGAAGGTCCCAGGGAAATCTGCTGTAGTAATGGAATCTTATTTGAATTTTTCAGTTTGACGTTTTAATTTCAAACGTGAGGAAAGAGCGAATGGGAAATGAATTAACTATTAATGAGCAACGAGAGAATATTGACCTTCTCAATAAGGTCAGAGAAGAATTGAAAAACAAAGTCAAAGATCTGAAGGTAACCTATGAGGTTAGATATTAGCAATATTCTTTTATCATTGTTAATTGTCTAAAACATTAGGAGAAAAATGGAGCAATTCAAAAGGCTAACGATGTATCAGTGAAAGTTGAACCAGTTGATTATGATTCAGAGCCAGATAGCCAAGCATTATCCCTTCCAGTTGCGGAACAGCAACAACCTCAATCTCAAAAGGAAAGGTATTGCGAGAGAAAAAAGGTGTATTCATTTTATTGTTTCCACGGACTATTTATCACAATTTATTTGTATAGTTCGGAAGGACTCTCTACTGAGGCCAGGAACCGCAAGCAGCCTGGTGTGTAGATTTTCATTTTTAATGAAATAATGAAATACTGAAAGTCTCCCACAAGTCACTCGCTGGGTGCAAAGTTCATTGAACCAAACGCTGATGAGCTTGAACCAAAGCCCCGAAAAGTTTTACGGCAAATTTTAAAAGCCTTATTAGTCAGTGGTGATAGTATGAAGTTGGGCAAGCTAGTTTTTGGAATCCTTAATGAATGTAGATTATACGGCAATGCAATGAACTGCTTCGAACAATTTTATGGCTTAACATACAAGAATGAACTCTACTCGACCCATGTTGGCGAAAGTAGCGAATCTGATTTTATTTCGAAACTACTGCTGATGCCAATCGAAAAGATTAAGGCATCGGCCCAAAATAGAAAATATTTCGAATTTCCCAACAGTCTTTTGATGATCGACAGAGCATGCTGGGATATAACTTAGATAATCTGATAATCTAACCCATGTTCCAACCTGGACGTACTTTTAGACTCAACTATAACCTGTTTCAGACTAATTGTTAATGGATCAATTTGGTTGACTTTTAACCTGTTGTTACCCACGTATATCGTCATTTGAACCACGCATTAACTTATTTTTTATTTATAACTTTAACTTTCTGCTTTCGGTAAGGTTTAGCACAAAAATTCACCCCTATGTCAAAAAATTTGGTTCTCTTAAGCCTTTATCAGTTTTAAGGAACAATAATAAACTACATACAAGACATTTTCCATCAGTGCTAAGGAGAAATAGTTTAAGCGAAATTACTCTTGTAAAAATATAGTTTAATGAGACGGGAAGATTTTACACTCGTTCTGCTCTGTGGCTTGGTTTGGCGCAAACACAGGGGCTACACCCCAGACTATTTCTTTCGGGGGTTTCTAGAATTTACAAGGATTAATATAGTGGCGTTACTTGGTCCAAGTTTATATTCAGTGAGTGATAGAATGCAACCCTTGTGTATTATTTCTATTTTGTACATTTTGTATGGAACTATTAGTTATTACAATAGGTGATTGATAAGATATAACACCAACAACAAGCCTCGCATTGGTTTAGAGAGAAAGAAACTACTTCTTTTCTTTAATGTTGTGTCTTCACACGCCTAATTGGCATTCCTTATTTTATCAAGCGCCCTTACAGAATTCTATATACAATATAGATAATGTTAATTTGTAAACTACGCGTGAATATAACTAGGAAAAAGTAGACGCGACTCTGGGAATCTTTCGCGCGCTCCCCGTCCCCACAGTGTAACGATAATAAGTGGGCGGATACATAAAAAATGGTATGATACAAGTTAAGACCACATCCTATAGTATCATCGCGATTTCCTCGTGTCGTATCTATATTTTCCGGATGTTACGTGATTATTTCCTTAATGAAATATAGTTTTTGCTTTTTGTAGATAAATCCAAGGAAAAACATAATCCTGAAGACAAAAGAGGTCCAAACCATCACATAAAAATTCTTACTAGAGAAAAAATCTTCAAATGTGATCAGTGTGAATTTTTGAGCACACAGAAATGTAATTTGACCAGACATGAACGCATACACAGTGGTGAAAAACCTTTCCAATGTGATCAGTGTGATTTTATGTGCGCTGACAAGAGTAGTTTTATCAGACATCAACGCGTTCACAGTGGAGAAAAACCTTTCCAATGTGATCAGTGTGGCTTCGCTACCAAGTGGAAGTCCGTATTGATCACACATCAACAACTTCACAGTGGAGAAAAACCTTTCCAATGTGATCAGTGTGACTACGCATGCGCGTGGAAGTCTATATTGATCACACATCAAAGCGTTCACAGTAGAGAAAAACCTTTCCATTGTGATCAGTGTGATTTTAGATGCGCTGTCAAGGGTAATTTTATCAGACATCAACGTGTTCACAGTGCTGAAAAACCTTTCCAATGTGATCAGTGTGACTACGCTAGCGCATGGAAGTCTGTATTGATCTCACATCAACGCGTTCACAGTGGAGAAAAACCTTTCCAATGTGATCAGTGTGACTACGCTAGCGCGCGGAAGTTCGGATTGATCACACATAAACGTAATCACTCTGTAGAAAAACCTTTCCAATGTGATCAGTGTGATTTTGGTTGCGCTGTCAAACGTAGTTTTATCAGACATCAACGCGTTCACAGTGACGAAAAACGCTTCAAATGTAACCAGTGTGAATATTCCAGCACTCACAAGAATAGTTTAATCATACATCAACGCATTCACAGTGGTGAAAAACCTTTCAAATGTGATAAGTGTGACTATTCCAGCGTACAGAAGCCTAATTTGACCAAACATCAACGCATACACAATGGTGGAAAACCCTTCAAATGCCATCAGTAAGACTTTAGGTGCACTGGCAAGAGTACTTTCATCAGGCATCAACGCGTTCAAAGTGGGGGAAAGCCCTTTAAATGTGCTCATTGTGACTTTACTAGCGCATGAAAGTTCGTTTTGATCACACATAATACCCTTCATAATAGAGAAAAACCCTTCAGACGTACATGACTGTTGTGAATTTGTTAGTAAATATAAGAGTTTTTTTTTGGGACATGTCCGCATTCACAGCGGTGAAATACCATTGAAATTTGATTGCACGACAGACATACATTCACGGTGGAGAAAAACCCTTCAAATGTGATCGTTGTAAATATTCAAAATTTTTCAAAATGAAGGTATCAAGTAGTAATAGTGGAATGTCCATTATTCATTATACGTTAATACTGCTTTTTGAAATAATGTAAATATTTTACTTAATATGCTGATTTTACTGTAACATAATTTTAATTGTTTGAGTTGTCCCATTTGTAGAAAGAAAATGTTGTTCAAGAATTAAACATTCTAACTAATATTAAAATTCATTAATCGTGTTTAAATTAAATCAATTTTCAGAAGGTAATTTCAATTGAAGTAAGTTACCTTACCTTGGAACATTCTGAAAAATATAGTCAATTCATGGGGCAACATCATACTCCGCCATTTCTTTCATATGAGCTGAAATTAATCATATAACCCTTGCTTGTATTGTGAATGAAAGATCTATATATGTTGAAACGTCTTCAATAATATGTTTTTGGGTCTTCGGGAGCCTTTTGAATATATTAGAGCCCCTTAAGAGACCTTGTATTAGACATATCAAAAAGATATCTAGAAACAGAGCGCCGTGAGAAGTCTGGTGTTAGACATCACTAGATATCTAGAAATACAACGCCCTAAGAGAAGCCTAAAAAGTAGGTTATTAAGCAAAGACCATTTCTCAGAAGTCTTAGAAGTAGAGCGCCCCATCTCAGAGGTCCGACATTCCCGAAAAACGTGCGGGATTTCGTGATTTTGCCAATGATTACGATAAAGATTTCGTGATTTTGCCAATGATTACGAGAAAGATTTCGTGATTTTGCCAATGATTACGAGAAAGATTTCGTGATTTTTGCCAAAGATTTCGTGATTTCACGATTTCACAAGGATTAAAGCAGGAATCAGGGAGGAGAGACTTGAGAGGGAGTGTCAGTGGCGTCGCTAGGCCTTTTTTGGAGGGGCTATAGCCCCCCCCAAATTCCAAACTTAGCCCCCCCCCCCAAAATAATCCGTAAACCCTACCAAAAATTTGCTGTTAGCAACCTAAAATTCTGTAGCAATATATAAAAAATTTTCAATATCAAACTGTAAAATTTTGAAGAAAAAAACAGATGAAGACAAGTAAAATGTTTCATGTTCTTTCAAAGGGAGTCCCAATAGTGTGGACTAAAAGCTAACCAAAACTAAAAGAAACTAAAGACGAGTGAAAATCCTTCATAATCGGTTCCGTAGTCCTTATCAATAAAAGGTTGTACATCTTTAAAATACGAATAATTTCACGTTGACACAAATTTGCGGATAGTTTTAAAGGTCTACACATTTTCCAAAGAACCCATTATGCAATTTTTAGCCACATCGTAGTAGTACTGGCCGGGGTTTTCGCTTTCGTTATCGTCAGATTTTAGCTTAAATGGAAACAATAGTGGTAGCTGAGCTCAGTTAGAGGTTTTATTTTAATTAAAAAAAATTTCATACCGCACCCGGGAATTGAACCCGGCTGGCTGGCGCAGCAGCAAGAGACGCTACCACTGTGAGGTCGGACACTTCTGATTTTTGTTTAGGGTCTTTGAATTTTTTTCTTTTTATTTATGTGCTAATTAAATAGATAACGATGTGGCTACTATTAAGTCCCAGCCCTTGGGCCATCTTGTTTATATTAAGTTCTTATAATAACTTTAAAATAGTTTGCCCAGATTTAGCCCCCCCAAATTTCAAACCCTAGCGACGCTATTGGGGAGTGGTAAAGTGAATAGGCGCCTTCGTTCGCTTCGTGGCTAAAATCGTCTCTCTCTGGCGCTGACTCGGGGCCTCATCGGGGTGTCCGCGCGCATGCGTCAAATTTAAAAACCGGCTTTGAACTAGTAGGGGAAGGTCGTGTTTGAATTTCTGCCATGGTATGATGGTTAACTATAAGAAGTGTTGTTTTTTAATTGTTCAAGTAACCCTAAGTATTTAACAAGACCCGACATGGTAAATATCGTTTACAAACCATTTCACAAACCAAAAACAAAGCTTGAAATTTATTGAAAGTGAATAGAAGCTACTGGAAATCGGTCTTCCACAAGCTAATATCCATCTTTTACATTTTTCTATCTGGGTTTTTGGCTTTGGAAACGCGTGGAAGGATATTCCTTTCATATATTTTTAAGCGAATACCTTGAATCATTCCTACAACCGTTTCAAAAACAATTTGGCATTTTCATTAAGCCTCGGTTTCCTCCCAACAGACGTTGATTGTTGGTTGAACAGAGTGAGTGGGGCAGCAGTCAATGGAAGCGGAAGCAGGCGGCAAATTCTCTCTGCTGGCGGTAGTAAACGACGTTACTCGCGCCTGCGCCTTAGCTAAAATTGTGGAACGGAGATAAAAATTCCTACCCCCACTTTCTTTCCCATTTGCCACTGTATGTCGGTTTTTTTAGCATTAGATCAACACTCCCTCTAACGTTCCATACTCCCTGCTATAACCAGGCGGCACCTAAGGTTTATGCCGTCCCACCGTCTCCCCTCAGTTCGAATAGGGCGAACGGGAGCGTGGGTAATAAGGCGGTGGCACAGGGCAAATGACCAGTTTAAAAATCGCCTGGACCAGTTTAAAAATGAAATCGGAGGGGGTTCAGTTAAATTCAATTGGTATGCCCTACACTAGTTGCAATTAAGGAGATGAGAATCATTCAAAAGAGGAGTTCAATTAGAATCTATGTGCTTAATTTGAAGGATATTGACCGTTTTCATGATTTTTCCCCGCAAAACCCCGTATTTTAATTAATAATTTCGATTATTTTTGATTAGAGTAAGTCATTTGTAATTGATGAGGTATATTTTATTGATAAAATATGGATTGATTTATTTGATAAAATATGGATTGATTTTATTGATAAAATATGGATTGATTTTATTGATAAAATATGGATTGATTTAATTGATAAAATATGGATTGATTTAATTGATAAAATATGGATTGATTTAATTGATAAAATATGGATTGATTTAATTGATAAAATATGGATTGATTTAATTGAGAAAATATGGATTGATTTAATTGGGAAATATCTACTTTTACATAGCTTATCCGTAAAATTATTAGTTTGCTCTGAAAATGGTTATAGGTATTTTTGTGGGTTAATTAAGTCTTGAAGAATCTCTGATATTTTACAGACATGCTACTGCTAGAACATAGACTCTAGGACAGGGTTGGAAATAAGGTGAATTTTGTTAGTGGTCCTCGGGACTAGCGACCCCTCATGTTGGAATTATTAAACTGGTCCTTGGGACCAGTGACCCTCGCATTAATTATTATTTTACCGGTCCCACTATAAATTAAATTTCCAAAATGGTGAGAATAAAAAGCACGTAAAGACACAAAAGTAAAGAAGCTGAAAATTCTAATTTATTTTGAATTTTTTTACTGTAGGAAAAAGTAGCGTATCAAAATTAAAAACAGTTAACTTTTACTTCTTACTACACTAACTTCATCAGGCCATACTCCTTCGTCCACATTGTCGGCAACGTTGATGCGAACAATAGCATCACTACCCAGACTCTGAGAAATGGAAGTGTTAAAAAGGTGTTAAAACGGTGTAAACACCGTAAAAACACCCAAAAGAGAGTTTTATTACCTTGAGTTTTTAGGGGCCAATTTAAAGTGTAAATTCGGTGTAAAATAACACTATTAAAACACCGTTCGAAATTAAACATGAAAAATTATATTACTGCTTGTTTCTTGAATAAGGTCTTTCATTTATTTTTCATTAATGTTTTAATATTAAAGTCAATACAAACAGTAAAAAATTATTGAAAAACGTACTTGTTAAACCTTTTTTTAAAGATGATAATCATGAAAGAAAACAGTTTTATCCTTTAAATAAAATTAACAAAGAAATTGGTAATCTGGCGGTGTTGTACCTTCATAAAACTATGCTAAACGTGTTAGGCGACACTCTTACAGGTGCTAAGCGATACTCTTAAAAAACGAGACTAGGTTAGATACTGGCCTCACAGTAGGGACAGCTTGAGAAGCAAAGCTCTTGCTTTTGTGACATGTTTTATCATTATTTTGAGAAAAATTACAGTATTAAATGGATTTTTTTTTTGTAAAATCTGTAGTGCAAATTAGATTGAACGCGTTTCTGGTGCACGAAAAACTCTTAGTGAAAAGAGAATATTAAATTTAACTAGAACGTCTATATCTACTGCTTGAATATTATAGCCTCCAAAACTAATTTAATACCCTATGCATTTGTACGAATTGAAAACTTTCTGCCTTTTTCAGAAGTTTATAAACCCGTAAAAATTACTTTATACGCAACAACCCTCGCTTAAAGAGGTATAGTTCTGCATGTGAGAACTTTCCTCCTTATAGGTGATGAAGTTCTCTCAAGATGGAACCCTGCTATGAATATAGCATTAATTGCTAATAATACTGCAGAATGGCGGATAATCAAAATTTAATTAAACAGGAAAACCATCCTCGATATTTGAGTTATGCGTCATGAGTGGTCAAAATGTAGCTACTATAGTGTTTTTACGTCATCGGTTTTGCTCTTAAGTCTAGGAAAAGTACTAGAATTTCTACTATTATCCTACCAAATAATCTCCCACTCTTAAAGGTGTGAAGCGACACCCTGAAAGGTGCTATGCCGCACCCTTTAAGGATTTGCACAACACTAATATGAGAGTAAAAATTCACTTTCAGTGCGATAAAAGAGTTAAAAAGGTGTTAAACTGCACCTCTGTTGCACAATTTTATACTTATCTTTGCTCAAATAAGTGTTATTAAATCCCTTCAGGGGTGTAAATGTACACCTGTAACGGTGTCAAATTTGGACCCATATAAAGTACTTATAAAGGTGTTAAATCACACTCCAATTTCTTAGAGTGCACCACAACGCCATCGCTTCCTGCAATAAACACAATCAACTCACCAGCTTCGACATCGATTCCTGCTACGACTATAACGCACTCAAACGCTACTCCACCGCTTTCAACAACAACAACCTACTCAACAGCTTCGACACCTCCCCTTGGGACAACTCTAAATCAACTTAAATAGCTCCAGTACAAACCCAACCTAGTGAAACAACACTGAGTACCTTACCATTACACCAACCAGGGGTAAATGACGAAAGGAGTTAAAGACGCTAGCTTCCGTAGTGTAGAATACAGTGGGACTTTCAAACGTAGACACAGAAAAGAGAAAACGCCTCGGTCGCGCCGTCTATAATTCAAAATAAGTATGATATTTTCTAACCAATAGCGTGGCAGCAAAGTTTCGAAAGTCATGCTGGGATATCCATTTTCTCCTGTCTGCTAGTGTTCGTCTGCTTACTACTGAGTGACAACTAGGCTTAGAGTAAAGTTTATTCATTAAGGTGAACTATAAAGTTGGTAAATTAATTATTCGTTAATGAAATGGAATTAAATGGACTCATAAAGTTTACAAATGATCAAATAGAAAAAGAAAACCCAAGTGAAAGGCGTTTGTTTATAATCAACAAGTTAAAAAATGGCCCTGCTCCAAATATCTCGGAATTTCTGTTGGAATTGGTTGATGTTTACAAAAAGTTGGAAGTAAAAGTATATGATGAATTTCTCAAGCCTAAATCTGCCCCTAAAAAGAAAAACAGTAGTAAAAACCCAAATGAAAATGAACCTGAGTGTCGTAAACAAACTAAATATGCAATGGCAAAGTTCATGTTTGATTACCATAACGAAGCGGCTTTGGTGAGAGAGACATATTTAGACCACTTCAAAAATTTAGTCTCAAATGATAAAACGTCTGAGTTAGAATCAGTTACTTCATTTTATATGAGTAAAGTGTTCGAATATGGTCAAGTAGTTAATCTGAGACAAAATTGGGCTGACAGTGCTGATGGCAACAGTGCTAAGATGAAAGAAGAAAGCTTAAGTGGAATACTTAAACTTGGAGGTGGTGGTTTGGCTGGAATTAGAAAAGTTGCAGTGAAAGGAAAGAAGAAAACTCTTTCAGTAAAACAAACAATAGAGCAACATCAGTTTTACAAGATGACTGTTCAGTTTAAAATGACGAGTGTGGAAAAAGAGAAAAATCTTCCGTTGGATCTAAAAGTTCTCGACCAAGGAGGCCTACTTTTTCCAAAAAAAGGGTTCCTTCCTTTCATTAGAAAAGTTAATGACGTAACCAGAAGCTACGCAAACTCTAGAAATTACAATAAGTATGGAGTCAATTTGATTAAAAAAACAACTGAGCAAATTTTCAGCCTGAAAAAAGAACTAAGGGATTTATATAATGATGGAATATTAAAGGAGAACATTAAAGTTATAAGTGAGGAAGTTTCTAATAAATTTTTTGAAACCTGGTTGAGGAAGATGGTGCATTGTCGTATTCAAGAGTTTGTGGGTAGCTATTGCAAAATGCAAAAATCAAAGAAAACTGACGTTAGTTTAAGGGATAATTTATTAGCACTATCTAGTCGGGGATCGAAGGATGCCAATAAAACAGTGAAGTCAAAAGCTACAAAAAAGAAACGAATCACACCTGAAACTAGTCAAATAAATACTGTCTACAAAGCTACCTTAACAGGAAAACCTAAAGGTGTCACTAGACTGAAAACTGTCAATGTAAGACAAGCTGCTGGTCCATCAAACTATTATGAGCAAGATAGTCCAAACTCAATTAATAACCTATCCCCTGGCCTGTCTGGTTCCGAAAATTCCGGGAAAACAAGTGAGCAATTAAAAACTAAAACTGTGAAAATTAGCAAGCTTCGAAGAAGCAGACGAATTGCTGGTAGAGTTCTCCTAAAGGATTACTAACCCCTGCTAAACTGTGATACAACTAGTCAACAATTAAATGATTCCTAATTCTGAGATCATACAAACGCAAATCAATAAATAATTCCATAGAATAAAAATAATGTGATAATAAATGCTCTAGATCCCTGGTTCCTATTAAAGATTAAATTCAGATTTAAATGGCTTTAATCAGATATAAATAGCTTTAATCAGACTTAAGTGACATTTGGCGCTGATAAAATCAATGTTCCTTGTTTATTTAAAATAAAATGTGGGTCAAATATTTTAAATATTGTTTTTATTATAAAAAATCCAATTTTAAATTTAAGAGAAACAGTGAAAAAGGTATCATATTATCGGGATCCGTGGTTCCAGGATTAAAATCATATTTAAATGACATTTACTCCTGATAAAATCAACGTTCTTAGTTTCTTTAAAATTAAATTTGGGTTAATTATTTTTAAAATATATTTTTATAATATATTTAAAAAACATTTAAGGGAAATATGGTTCATTTATAGAAAAAATATAGAAGATACACGTGATTCAACTTGTTAAACTCCCGCTTAATTATGATTTTCATAAACTGATTTTTACAAGTCCCCAGATCTAATATATAGAGGTGCATCTCTGTAGTCTTTGTTTGAAGAGTGTCTACCCGTAATATTTGCTCGTACTGTCACAGCTTTACGGGCGTGGCTGTAGTTTACGCTTGAAAGTTTACTTCCTGTTGAATATTTGAACTGCGCGAATAAGCTTTCAACAGCGCTACCATTTATTCGCGAAGGTGAAATAAAATATCCTCGATTCCTTGAAAGAAAGTCCAAAGCTAACCCTTCCATTCCAAATACGCAAATTCTAAGGAGGTCCCATGTTTGCCAGGAGATATATTCAGTTTGTGTCGCTTTGTTTGGTTGGAATGTAGAATTTTCATTTAATAATTCACTGGCCCACTCCTCAAAAAACGTATATCCCTCCCTAATTGATTTCAAAATTAATGAATCTTTACAGTCGATTTTTCCCTTATTTAGTAAACCATTTTCAAAAAGCTTATTACAGGCTTGCAAGTACAAATAACATTGCATAGCTCCAGAACGGCTATCTTTAGTTGCGCTGCTGTCTTGTGAATGCGTGTACAATTCTGATAACACTTGAGGTTGCTGCATGATTTTAGACGGCTTTACATTTAGTTTTGTCCACGCATCTCTAATAATGTAGCTTTTTAAAAGCCTTGGTACAAAACGCATTTGGCCGTTCTTTGCCCTTTCCTCCTCCCTTTTATAAAGATCTTCTATTTGCTTCCATCCAAATTTAACTCCTTTTCTGGTAAAATCTTTTGGCCCATCTTCTCTAGATGCGTATAGTTGGCCAATGAAATTCTTTAAATCATGAGTAGGGCAAGTTATCCAATAAATATATCTATCTATAGCAAACGGGTGCTTAAATTTAGGGGATACATCGAAGTTGTATTTGCCATTTTCTTTTTTATATCCAAACGCCCCTTTAGTGTTCATTGTCAACTTCATAAGAGAAAGATTGGAGCTAGCTCCATCGCAAACCAAGCCGATAACTTTGAAATTAAACTGTTCAAATATTCTTATAACTTCGTAAAGGTTTGTCATCATAAAAAATATATTAACTGAGTAGCTTGAAGAGTAATAAGGGCCTATTACGTCAAAATTTGAGGACATGTCTCTCCATAAAAATTGCAAAATATACTGAGCCGCGGTTGGTGTTTTTTTGTGAGCATTAGAAAAGACGTCATGCAAGCTTGGAAATTCCTCTTCTGTCATGGCCAATCCCATAAACGCGTGAGATTTTGAATTCCATATGACTTGGTCTATAACTTTCACTTCGTCGAATATGAGAACACCTTCACCAAGGGGCTCTTTTTCTCCTTTACTTATTTTTTCATTTCTGAAGGAAGAATATTTTTCAGATTGATCCTTCATGTATTTAAAATCAATTCCAGGTTCACTGTCGTACTTTTTAGCTTTGGCTCTCACAGTGTCAAGACTAGGAAGTTGAAGAATCCCAAAGTCACGTATTGCTTCAAATGCTGCTTTACTCCTGGTGTAAATGGCCAAGGCAATTCTGTAGGTTATTATATTCCAGCGATTTTGTTTAGAACCAGACTTGTTTTTAATTTGGTCCTGAAAAAAATTCTTTACATCTTCGTGATGACGTTTTTCTGAATCCCTTTTCCAAATTGTTTTCAATACTTCAGCGCTGGATGGCAGTTCATTACATGTTTCATTAATGATATCGTCAACCTTTTCTGGGTGGTCTGAATTTATAAGCTTTACAAGATGGCTTAGCTCGTTTGACTGATTATCATTCAAGTTTATGTCTTTTTCTTTAATTAGAGCTTGAAGTTTATTTAGTTTTTCTTGAATAAATCTTCTTGCACTTTGGGCACGATTTAATCTTACTTTTCTACTTTTTGGTGACAAAAACGATAATGGATAATTGCTACTTATTCGCGTTCGTTTCAAATTTCTTGTTGGTGTTTCAACAATTTTTCGTTTCAATACTCTTGACAAGTTTCTTTGCAATAATCTACAGTTTTGACATTTTTCCAAATATTTTTCACCCCGTACTGGTTGTGTCTTTGAAAAAATTACCGGACAATCACTAGATTGGTACCGCAGTGTTGGAGTTATTATTTTTAAAATTTTTGGATTGTTAATGACACGAGTTAATGGAAGTTCATTAATTTTGTTTTTGTCAACGCCAGTACAAAACACTTTATTATTGACTTCTGGCTTAAAGAGCAAAAGTTGAATATATTCTTGAAGTTTTCCTTCATCCAAAGAACTCAAATTGAGAATGTTGTCAATACGATCTTCTTTGAATAGTATTGATAAACAAATTTTCCCACTCTCGGTGACAGTAACAGATATGGGATCACGTTCATCGTTGAAGATTCCAGTAACTTTACTTGAAGTTATTTCTATAGCAAACTCGCCTCTTATAAGCTTTTTCACCTAAAATAAAAGTAGAGAGCCTCATGTTGATATCCAAAAACCATTGGCTTAACCAGGGGTAAATAATGTTATTTACCCCTGGCTTAACGAGAAATATTGATGAAGTTAGGGGGTAAAGTCTCTTTCTAATAAGTCAGGCTAAGAAACCTAATTTCACCAAAGTATGTCTTGAATCTTAGGGTTATACTAGTATGGAAATATAAATCAAACCTTGTATCTTAAAGACGAGTATTCTTGACAATGCAGAATTTTCATTATTTTATGGATGAGGCTTTTATCCGTTGGTAGGTCCATTGAATCATCACCAGACACAGTTTGCACAGCACAGTTAGACACACTTCTATAAGCTGCCATAATATTAGTTTGAATCACCTTGTCTTCAAATTTTGGAAGCTGTGATTGATTTTGTTCCGGTGTTTCTAGTTTTTCTTTTAGTGAAAAGTTACATTGTGTTCCTATGGATTTGGATTCGTTTGCCGATTTTTGGGCCGCGCTATCCAACGATGGTAAAATGTAGCATTGCGTTTTTGCATCCTTCAATACAGTTTTACTTGTTTTAATTTCTTTGGTCACAGATACAGTTGATCCTGATCCCACAGTTCCCACTGGCACTGACTCGGAAAAATAACTAAGCCTTGGCTCACTGGGCCGACTCTGTAACAGCGCACTTACGGCAAAACAAGTTTGAACACATTTTGAGGATTTTCCCGGCTTCAAATTGCAAATTGTTGACTTATCTTTCTTCTTTAAATCACTGTTCACTCGCGATTGAATATAATAATTATATTGGGTTGATTTATGAGACGTCTTGACAACATCGACACCCGCCATTTTACTTTACCCAGAATACCTTGCGGCGCGAGATTTTAAGGGAAAATTTTCAAGGTTGTGGTCTTATTTACAATACGGTTCCAAAGATGGCACTACGTTAGTTACAAATTCTATGACGTTTCAAGGTCCCACTGTATTCTACACTACGGAAGCTAGCGTCTCTAACTCCTTTCGTCATTTACCCCTGGTAATTTTAGTTTACCACTTGACGGTCCATAAGAAGAATGCCTAGCAGACGTAAAAGTTTGCAAAACCTCGAACTTGGAGGCGGTATTATTTTAGTACTGGAGTGGTATTAAGATAAGAAAATAATGCGTGTGGCACGTCTGCGGGGTGGGAAATAAGGATTTTTTAAACTGGACATTAGGCCAGCGATCCCCCTGACCTTGACGTGCCCTGGTCATTGGTCTTGGACACGAGCGACTAAAGCCCCGACACTTTTGGGGGCCGAAAGAGGGGTGCCTTGTGGGCGGGAGAATCTCGTCTGGCCTTCATTGGACGCTTTTCGCAGGTCTTTTTGCGTTTTCTCCTTAAACTGTCGCGATAATAGCGTACAAAGGCTCAAAATGTCAGTCCAACATTGATATTCAGTCAATTCCTCTTCCATTTCTTTATCACTGCGACAAGAAGTATGTATCTTACTACTGGAGAAGAACGTGTTTCATTATTTTCAAAGCTCATGCTTTTAAAACGTAACTAATGTCAATTATTTAAACTAATTACAAAATATTACTGATAATTATGTTTCACTTATTAAAATATGTGTATTGGATGGAATGCTTTTCTTTACGAGTTTCTGTCTGCGTTTTTTCTCGGCTTTTAAGCAGGGCCGGAAATAAGAAAAAATTCTTATAGGACATGTGTCCAGTGACCAGGGCCGGAAATAAGAAAAAAATCTTATAGGACATGTGTCCAGTGACCCCCCATTTGACTGGAAAATTTATTGGACATTGTCCACTGGAGTGTGCAAAAATAGTGTCGCATCTTCATAGTCAAGCTATCAAAACTTCGGAAAATTTATTGGTCAAAATGTCCAGTGACCCCCTTAGTTTTTTAAAAAGTTATGGGACATTTTAAAATTTTATTGGACAATGTCCAGTGTCCTGTGCTTATTTCCGGCCCTGCCAGTGACCCCTCCTTTGACTGGAAAATTTATGGGACATTGTCCACTGCAGTGTGCAAAAATAGTGTTGCATCTTCATAGTCAAGCTATTAAAACATCGGAAAATTTATGGGTCAAAATGTCCAGTGACCCCCTTAGTTTTTAAAAAAATTATGGGACATTTTAAAATTTTATTGGACATTGTCCAGTGTCCTGTGCTTATTTCCGGCCCTGCTTTTAAGTGAAAGAAGCATGGAGTTATTAAAGGGGATATGAAATATATGTAATATTAATAACGGAGATTGAACCCGCCAAATTCAGTTTGCAGTATAGGGACCGTCCATAAACTACGTCACACTCATATGGGGGGAGGGGGTTTCTAAATTTGTGACGGTCCATGTCAAGGGGGAGAGAGGGGTTCTTCGATGCGTGACGTCACATTTAGCATTGATTTTGTTACGAAGTCAGTAAGAGGGCGATTGGCTCTCTTATGTTATAGAAGAAGAAAGACAACATTCCATAGTCCACCGTTACAATAATTTTCCAAAATTGTTATTCCATCATCGCTTAAATAGTAGAAAATTTAAGCAATTATCTACTATTTACACCTTTATATATAGCCAATTTAAATAGCGCATTTAAAATAAACAGCGTAAACTCTCCTATGTCTCTGTTTATTCGCCCCTATTATTTGTGAGGATGAATCAAATCCCCCTGCCGATTGAAATGGTTTCGATTCTTTGGCAAATTTTCTAAATCTCAAGCTTGATAAGTCTGTTTTCGGTGACAGTGTCGAAACCTAAAAAGTGTGCCCCTTTAACTAAGCTTTTTGGAACTTTTTTGAAGCTTATAAAAAGCTCATCCAGACACTAAAATTCTAAAGGTCAATCAGAGGGAAAAAGCTTAAAACGGAAAAGAACTTGAATTTTCAGCCGAGCAAAATATTTCTGAGAAGGCGGCATATCACTCAAGAAATTAATCAAATTAAATTTGTAAATTAACTCAAATCATAGTTCGGAGGGGGTTAAAGAAATGTGACGTGGTTTTTAGGGGAGGGGTCTGAGAAAGGCGTGACGAAGCGTGATCTGGGGGGACGGGGGGGGTCAGAAAATGTTTTTTTTTCGCGTCACGTATTTTATGGACGGTCCCAATTTAAACATACAACATTACGAAAATTTCAAAGACTTGGAAAACTAAATTTTTACTGAAAAACAATTATTTAATTGCCGGTGCATTTTTTTACAAAAAAAAAGCTTTATCAATGTCTGCTTCCTTAAAGAGAGCGCACGCTCAATGGTACCAGACTTTGCAGGATTCGCATTCAACCATATTCACATTAGAGTTTATTTTGGGACACAATCCACATTTCCAGTTTTCACGTTTCATTTGAATGATTTGATCAACCGCAACTGCGGAGTCGCTTGTAAGATAAGATTTTGAGAACTGTACAATTTCTTCAGTTTCGTAAATTACATCGTCCGAAATTTTTTCAGGATCAGCTTCAATCTCTTCCTCTTGGATCTTTCCTGACCCAGAAATTGCTTGCGTAACTTTGTCTTTATCGACGAAATACGACAGAAATCTTTCAATATTTTTTTTCTTTTGTATGCTAAAATTTCTTGCAAGTTTGGTCATTTTCTTTCGTTTTTCCGTTGGGTTTTCAACTAAAATTTCACGAGAAATTGGAGAAGCGGTATAAGAGTGATCATTTTTATCATGCACATCTTTAATTCGACCATCTTGCGTTAAATGACTGATTAAAGATGCTTTCTCTACGATGCTTGGTTTACAGTATCTGACATTGGCATTATTTCTCGTCTTGACAGTGGAAAAGAACCTATTTTGTTTCTCAATATTCTTGTTATGTGGTGTACGTTTATTTGACGTGACAGTGTTCTCGCATGAAGATGTAGATCCAGGCAGTTCTGAAACTGCAGATAAACGCAAAGCTTCCTTAGACCTTGAAAAATTTATTTCCAGGAGAGCCTTCGTAGATTTTATCTGTTTTCTCACGGTTTCTATGATATCATCGTTCTGGCAATTTCTTGCAGCCCCACATATAAGCCTTTTCTTTTTAATCGCCTTTCTTCATTTGTTGTTTATGGGGGTGGGGTTGGGTGTTCGACGTCTTACTAGAGGGGTTAGGAAGATGCAAGACAAACACCTACCTCTTTTTTCACTAATGATTCAACCTCGCTAACGCTAGACAAGATGTTAGAATGCAGTCAGTTGTGGAGAGTTAAGGCCTTTTAACGGGAACGAGGGGCTCATAAAATTTCTGAATCAAAAGTGACCGTGTTTTTGATGGTATGTGTCAATTGAGAATCAAAATAGATTCTAATCCAAATTTTAATATTCAACATAATATTCAATCTTATTCATAAATTTCACACACTTTTATAGGGGTCAAATAAAAATTAAACAAAAAATCAAAAGTAATATCCTCTATGGAATGTCTCCTTTAAGTTTCAAATTTAAATTTTAGGGGTGTTTAGGTTCAAATCGTACAGTTATGCACTAAAATAATAATGTTCAAAAATAGAAAGTTAGGATTTTAAAAAATGAATCAATCCGTCAACCATAATCTCAGTTCTTTAACCATAGTTTCAAATCAGTTTATCAAAATAGTTTGAAGTTTTTAATTTCTTACGACAAGTTGATCCTCTTCCATATTCTTCTTAAGGGTTAAGGGTTCTTTTTTCTTCTTTCTTGTTACGCGATTTAAGGGTTTAATTATGTTTTTTTCTTTTCTTTCTCGATTTAAGGGTTTTACTTCAGGATCTTTTTTCAGGTTACACGATTTAAGGGTTAATTATTATTTTTCTTTTAATATTTCGCGCACTCGCGCTCCTTCTCTTCTTCAATTTAGATGTTTTAAAAAATGTTTCCGAGTTTCTCCAAAAAATTAAGGATTCAAATTGACGAAAAATAAAGGTATCAAAATGAATAAAAAATCTCTCCGATTCTCTTCCAAAACTTAGGGATTCAAATTGATGAAAAATAAAGGTATCAAAATGAATAAAAAATATCTCCGATATAAAATAATACTCCGGACTTTTAAGGGTTTCTTAAGGGTGAGCCGACAGGGTTTCATTAAGCAGTTCAGGAATCGACTGAGGGTGGGACAGGAGGGACTTCGTATATATAACTTCTAGTTTCTCGCAAGGATTTCTGGGACAATGACGTTTGTTGATTGACTTCGGTTTGGCGAATAGTGGACCATATTCATTACGTAGCCGGGCGGATTCATGTTATCAACGAATAGGCAAAACTTTTAAATCTGGGACCTAATGGGGATTGGTCAGTTTAAGGGTTAAAAAAAATGTTCTAGAAGTTTCTCGGGCCAGGTACCAGGATAGTGACTCAAGGTCTTGTTGCTTGGGGTCTAAATCAGCGTGACATTTCTCTGAGTTCTTGGAAAAAGTTTTCGTTGCTAAGTATTTCATTTTGTACTATGGATATAGGGGTATAGGATAGTTCTAGAACGTTCTGTGTCAACATTGAGGGGCTAGTTCCTTTTCTTTTGTACGAAAGAATTTCTTTTCAGTTTTTTAAAGGGATAGGTTTAAGTTTAAAGGGCTAGTAATATCTTTATAATGTTAATTTAAAGATTAATCAAAAATTTTATTTGATTTTTGGGTTAAGATGGTTACACACATAGAGACATTATATCTGCCATCAGATCTTCCTTTTCCTTTTCGAGAGTCTCTTTTTTATTCGATTCCGCTAAAAGATTCACTAGAAAATTCTTGTCAGTGGGTTGTTGTCTTTCATTTCGGGTTGCGTCTACCAACGTATCACTAAGTAGTTCGCCTGTTATTGCACTTGACGTAGGCTCTACGATTCCACTGGAACTTCCTTCAATTTCTGAAATTGGGGCTACTTCAGACAGCATGATGTTAACAAGGTGGATGTGTTTACATATGTTTGTGTTAATTTGACGGTCCGGGAAAGTGCAAGAGAAAGTGTGCACGCATATTTTGCAAACGCTGCAAGTAGAAAAGCATTTGCAGATGATGTCATCTTTTGTCACCGTGTACTTCAGATTATCAAATGCGTCGCTTTCCGTATTTTTCAAGCTTTCTTCACTCGTCACTTCCCAAATTGATCTTCCAGTTTCTTTGACCAGAGTCCTTGGTAGGTTCATAGCTTGATTGTGTCTCTTAAAACCTTCCGTCGATTTCTTTGTAATCTTTCCTTTCGTCAGTTTGATGAACCTTTGATGAGCTTGGCTTCGGTCGTAATCCAATAAGTTTGCGAGACATCGGTCTAGTCTCTTGTTTTGCTTTCCATCAAGGATATTGTATTTAAATAGCTTGTGGAACGCTTCTAAATACATATTTGTATTTATTTCGGAACCAATTCGATAACACGAAGCCCATTCTTCCTTGCAAGAAACCCATTCCTTTTCAAAATAGTTCCCAAGTGTTTCGGTTTTATCGTTTTCTTCCATTTCTCTTAAGCTCGTAGCAAGCATCTTCTCAAATTTTGACTGATCTAACTCGTCTATGAGTAGCGATAATCCTTTGAACAAATGAGAGGCTAATTCTTTGTCCGGAATTAGTGATAATTTTTTCCTGATGTCGTGATAGACGTGCCATTTGCATAGAAGTTTTTTAGTATTACCACCAAATACATTCATCCAACTGTTATAGTATTGAGGGGCTTTATCCGTCATTATGTATTTTGGAATGATTGAAGTAGTGTGTTTCTTGATTTCCGAAAAAAATATCTTCAATATTTCGCCATCTTCTCTGTTGGAAATTAGAAATGCGACAGGTGCGCCTTCTTTAAATTCGTCAATTACTAGTACTGTTATCAGTTTAAAATGATATCCATTTGTCCCATGTGTGGCATCCAAGCATACAATATTTTCTCCAAATTCTCTAAACATGTTCTTCTGAAATTTGGTCATAATGGCTAAAACAAAGTCCGATTTCGCCAAACCAAATACTTCATATTCGGGAATAATATTTCGGTTTTCGTGTTGTTTTTTGTAAAGAAGTATAATGCCACTTTTTTTTGAAGCTCTTCCTGGACGTAAGCATCTACACTGATATGGTCTTCTGGATGTTTTTCGACCGTATTAATTCCATAAGATTTGCATATATTATTCAAATCCTTTTTTTGTGCAATATGTTTTCGTTGAGTGACATCCATATTACTGTTGCGAATATCATCTAGGACCTTTTTCTTAGACACTCCTCCTGCCAACTTGGCAGCGATTATTTGCTTTTCATTTTTCGAAATTCTTAAATGGCATAGGTCATTTTCGTGACCATAATGTGATTTACATCCAACAAGTGAAACTGTACTATTGCAAGTAGATACTGAGACTTTGAGTGTCGCTGTACAGTTACCGTTTATTTTAGAGCTTCCCATTGATTTTGCTTGACGTTGGCCATTTGAATTAGATTGATACTGCCCTGATCTATTACAGTACCAATATTCTACCTTGCAATATTTTCTCTTGCCTGTTTTGTCTTTCAAATATTGTGAAGCCACTTTTCTTTCTTCCTCTTCCTTCCATATCAAAAAGTCTAACGGGAATACCATGCTTTGTTATGCACAAAAATTATGGCGTTGAAATTTTTGGCGCAAATGAATGGTTAATAAAAAAAAAAGGCGAGTGGGAAATTTGAACCTAACCTAACTTAACCTAATCGTTGTTTTTAGGGTAAAAAATATTCAAAAGTGTCGATATCTTCTTTCGGATCATCTTCAAAAAAACATTTACCCAGCCAAAAACTTTCACTACTATTTATTTTGTCATATAGTAATTTAGGTTAGGTTAGGTTCAAATTTCAAACTCGGTTTTTTTTATTATTAATAACCATTCATTTGCGCTAAAATATTTCAACGCCATAATTTTTTTCACACCGAGGGGCTTCGAAAAAAGCTACACAGGTGCTGTTTTTGAAATTGGCCTAAAAATCTTATTATAATGGATGTTTTCGAAAGTTCAGTCAAATATTATGGGTGGAGGGTGTCGAGCGGTCGGACGTTCGGCATTTTAAGCAAGTAGTCCACTAAGCCTTGTGAAACCGTATCGTTAACGTAACGTCACATATCCAAATACGAACAGAACGCCATCTGATAGCGTTTCTTAAACGATGCTTTTGGACATAGGTAATGGGCGCCCTCTTTCGGATGATTTACGGACTTAAAACGGTAACGATACGGTTTCGCAAGGCTAAGTGGACTACTTGCTTTAGTGTACGGGAATTTGAGATTTCAAAATTTTTACCAAGATTTTGAGACTTTCCCCAGATTTTGAGATTCTGACTGAGATTTTAGAAATCTTGAAATCTACTCCAAGATTTCGGGATTTTCAATGAGATTTTCAGATTTTGAACGCGATTTCCGGATTTTGAAGGAGGTTTCGGGATTTTGTTAAGGATTTTCAGATTTTGAAGGAGATTTCGGGATTTGGAACAAGATTTTCAGATTTCGAGGAGATTTTCGGATTTTTGATGGAATTTTGGGTATTTGCATGGGATATCAAGATTTACCATAGACCAATACGAATATTACATGAAGAGAAACAAACTTCCAGGGGCAAACCTCTATAGTGGATAATTTCAATCATGTCAGGAGACACCGCTAGAGGCATGACCGAGTTGGCTACCCTCTCAGATGCAGTGAGCTTGGACTGCCTCTAGTGTTGTCTTGTGGTGACAGGGAAATTATCCAGTATGTAGGCGTGCCCCTGGAAGTTTGTTTCACTTTAGGTAATCGTATTGGTCTATTAACCTCCGGTGTTCATAGGATATTTCGAGATTTTGAAATATAGGTTTAGGTTTTATCCCGCAGAAAAATCGACAAAAATAGTAATTTTGTAATACAGTACTCTTATATAGCGCAGGCGCCAAAAAGCGAGATGGAAGGCAGAGTTTTACCCTCGTGTCTTCCCCTCAAAAATAGATGCAAAACGTGTATTGTAAGCGTGGGGATTTTCAGACTTTAGGGTGAGATTTCGGGATTTCTAGATTTTAATGTGGGATTTCGGGATTTTCAGATTTTGAGATAGGGATTTTGGGATTTTCAGATTTTCACGTGAGATTTTGGGATTTTCAGATTTTCACGTGCGATTTTTGGGATTTTCAGTTTTTGACTCTGGTACTCCTGAGCCACAACTGTCGACAACAGCAGAATCCAGCAGCAACCAGTCAGAGTCATCACCTCCAATCGCAATTATTGACAGCCCACCAGCAGTAAGAACAAAGAGTGGCCGAGTGGTGAAAAAGATCCTCAAGCTTAATTTATGAAATCGATAAAATCCTAACGATATGTAAATTAACTTAAGAGAAAGTATGTTGTATAATTTAGATACTGAACTGAACTGAATTGTCTTAGCGAAGATCCTCAAGCTTAATTTATGAAATAGATAAAATTCTAACGATATGTAAATTAACTTAAGAGAAAGGATGTTGTATAATGTAGATACTGAACTGAACTGAATTGTTTTAGATGATTGAATTGGACCTTGTACATTGTGCAGGCCTATATAAGTATACGAGCTAACGAGGGGCTAGTTCAGAGTTGGGCACTCCTCCTTAGATAGATTTTTTTTCCTATCAAACTATCATAGATGTCGAAACTATCAATTCTTCTGGCTATATTTTAGAGTGGAACTCCTTCTTAGATAGATTTTTTTCCTCTCAAACCATCATAGATGGCGGAACTATCAACTCTTCTGACTATATTTTAGACTGACATTGCTGGTTAGATAGATATTTTTCCTCTCAAACTATCATAGATAGCGAAACTATAAACTCTTCTGACTATATTTTAGACTGACACTGCTGGTTAGATAGATATCTTTCCTCTCAAACTATCATATTTGGCGAAACTATCAATTCTTCTAGCTATATTTTAGACTGGCATTATTTGTTAGATAGATTTTTTCCCTCTCAACAAATCATAGATGGTGAAACTATCAAATCTTCCTTCAATATGTTAGATTGGCTCTCATTGTTAGATAGATTTTTTGCCTATCAAATCAAATTGAAATCTTTAGGAACGACTAAATTAATCGATCATTTAATCTCCGGACTTTAAATTTGATTGTTTTCGATCAAACTGATTTGGTCTCTACCTAATTTTACTCTGTTTAATCGATTCCTGATATTTCCTGATTTTGTAGAATTTCGAATATTTTCATATATTCATATAATTTCCATAATCTCATTTCTCAAGTTTGACTTTTAACTGTCTATAGTTAGCTACTATCCAAACTTTTTCAAATTATTCGCCCTCGATTTAATCTAAACCATCTACTATAAACGGTTAACTAATAATAATTAAAGGCAAAAATTGCAATTAATAACTGTGGGTAATAAAAATCAGAAAATCTACACTTTAATTTATCTACTTCTACGTTTGGATGATTTCGTGGAATCGTTCTTCCTCCTCGAGAAGTCGTTCACATCAGTGACAGCACGGAGCTTCTATTTACAAGAAGCTCCGTCTTCACAGTTTGAACTGTTGAACCATCGTTTATTTTATTTTTATTTATTTGTTTGAGAGGGTTATAACGACCACCAAATACAGAATCTTCTTATAGAATAAACCTACACTTGCTAACGTTCAAATATATTAAAAACTTCGATATCATTCAAAAAACGACTTATCTTTCCAGAAATTTTCATAACTATCAAAATTGCCTATCAAAGATTAGCTCATAATTCTTTTAAAATGAAATCAGAAAACAGATGTCGCCAAATAAAATCACTCAAAAAATCAATATATTTCTCAAGGAATAATGCCTATCATTTTTTATGATTTCTAAAAGATGGGGTTAGTAGTCAGATCACGTTGAGAATCGATATTTTTCTCTAGAAGATTTCAACGAATCAATGAATCATATCAACTTCGAGTGCACTTTTTAAGCTATCAAACTCAATCGATCATTATAATTCAAATTTTTTCGAAAATAACTATCAAAATTGATACTTTGATTGGGGCAGATTTAGTTTTCTATCGTATCAAGTGGAAAAACTATCAAATGATATGATAGTGCCCATCTATGTCCCCGATACCCACAAAGCAACGGCTTCATCGAGGTTTCGGTCAAAACAATCAAAGCCAGGTTGAAGAAATGTGACGACATACATCTGGGACTCTTGGCCTACAGGTCGACGCCACTGAGTAATGGCTTTAGCCCTGCAGAACTCCTGATGAACAGACGCCTCAGAACGACCATTCCCACAAACCCAACCTTACTCAAGTCAGCAGTTCCTCCAAGTACCATGATACGACAACGACATGAAGCCGACCAGGAAATACAAAAGCGCAATTACGACCGTCACCATGGAGTGAGGAGACTACCAGATATCAACATAAAAGACAGAGTCTGGATCATTGACTTAAGGAGAGAAGGTGTAGTCAAAGAAAAAGCCAGAGAGCCTCGTTCCTATGTCATTGAAACCTCGAAGGGAGACATCCGCAGAAACCGGTTCCATCTTGTAAAAATGCCGAACACAAAGCTTCAGACATCAGAGAACATAACTTTTGACAATTCGCCATCGATATCCTCACCACCAACACCAACCATCCCGGCAGTTCCGGACATAGAACTGAACAACCCGACTGATGCGAACACGGCACTAACAGCAACAACCAGCTCCAGCGTTCCGAATCATGACATGATTAGCCAGGAACTAACCAGCCTGACAGATGCGAACACGGCACTAACAGCAACGACCAGCTTCAGCGTTCCGAATCATGACATGATTAGCCAGGAACTAACCAGCCTGACAGATGCGAACACGGCACTAACAGCAACGACCAGCTCCAGCGTTCCGAATCATGACATAATCAGCCAGGAAATAGAGTCGCCAAGCACTTCGAAGAGCCACATCAGTTCAGGCTGCGAGACAAGTATGGAAGTACGAGTCCTAACTTTCAATCATGGAAGAGACTTAACAACGCGAGATCCAAACACAGCCATAACAGACCAAAGAGCACTAATAAGAACTAGAGCCGGAAGAAACATAAAACCGCCGTTTAGGATGAACTTATGAAAACGAACGTAGAAGGAAGAGAAAGAAGTATGACGTATAAACATATCACACCCTGTATATTATTAATATTAGAACTAGTGTAACACCCTGTATATATTCCATTGTTTTTTATACTACAAAGATAATGTATGTCACATGATATTTAGTCTACTGATATGAGTATAAAAGACCCATCGTTAATGAGTAACGGGGCAGTTCTTATCCTACACGTGACGATCAACATTATGTCCAAATAAACTTTAATTAAAACTATAACCGAGTGTGTCTTCATTCACAAACACAACATCTTGCCGTGTCGAGGAGGGTCTGGTTTGCTCTTTCCGCTACACCATTTTGTTGAGGAGTTCCAGGTATCGTCAATTGCCTGTCAATTCCGAGTTCGCTAAGCGTCGCCTTGAACGAATTTCCCATATATTTTCCCCCGTTATCACTTCTTAAAGTGCCTATCTTCGTTTCTTGAGCATTTTCTACTTTTCGTCTATACACGTCAAATTTCTCCTCAACTTCGCTCTTTTTTAGTAATCAAGTAAACCTCAGTGTATCGTGAATAGTCGTCTATAAAGGTCACGAAGTATTTCTTGCCTCCCTTCGATATTGGCGTGATAGGACCACAAACGTCCGTATGAACCAATCGTAAGGGTTTTTCTTCTCTAGTGAAACTTTTCTTCGGGAAAGGAGTAGCTTTTAATTTTCCTTCCATGCATGTTTCGCATTTGGAATAGATCTTCTCTTCCATGACGTCTACTTGTATATTACTTTTGTTTGACACTTCTTTAACAGCCGTAACATGTAAGTGACCCAAACGTTGGTGCCATAAGTCTAGTGTCTTTGACATGGCTTTGTTGGCAACCTTCTTCGGTTGTACTTCATGAAAGTAATAGAGACGTTGTTCTTTTCGTCCTATTGCTATTTGTGCTTCGTCTTTTCTTTCTATCGTCGCGGAATGTTTGTCGAGTAAGATGCTGGCGTCTTTATCAGTGATTTGGCTTGCTGGTAGCAAATTTCCCTCAAGCTCCGGGATGTACTAGCGTAAAAGTCGCTAGTTGACTTAGGCCCTTATAAAACGAATTTAATGTAATCATGAATTGGAAATAAACTAAACTTTGAATGAATGTAACCTCCATTTTCTGCCGATAACTCGATTTGCAAATCTCCAATTCCAGTTGCAGTTAATACTCCACCCCCTGCCACATCCACAGTTGCACTTTCTTCCTTGATGGTAATGAAACTTTTCCAGCTTGACGTCATATGATCAGTGCATCCACTGTCCAACATCCAACGACCATTGGACGAAGCATGTCCATGTCTTATGGCAGTGAGAGCCGCGTGTGATATAGTTGGGTTTGCTCTGTTAGAATTTTCTTGTCTCTTGCTTACATATGTCGCCTCATGTTTTACGGAAGTCGCTTTGTACTTTCCATTCTTTTCGTCTTCTTCTCGTGTGCAGTTTCTCGCTATATGTCCAAATTCTAGACAAGTATAACATCGCAGACTAGCGTGGGATTTTGTGTCGTCAACTATACTTTCCACGTTTTTTTCTGCTGCCGTTGGACCTATGCATTCTATTTTCACGTACTGTACTTCTGCCTCTGCTATATCGTCCTGTGTTCGAATGTCTGTAGTTACTTTGTGCAGCAGGAATACATAGATTTACTACTTGGAATCCTTAAGAGGCCATTTTATGGGCCTGGGTGTCTGACTGAAAGGGGAAGCCGTGTAGAAACCGTCACCGTTGACGTCATGCATAATTTATTTGACGTATTTTGCGACCTGCGCCGCGACTCCCACGACCTATGCGCGGTGAACCCGAATATAAACATGATCCGTCGTCTGAACAAGTAGACCAAGGATTACGTTTCTAAAAAAAGGGCGAGACTTGCTTTCCGTTAAAAACTCGATATTACTATTCTCACAGAATGGAGTAAAAATTTAATTCCTTCCACCTTTCACCAAAGTTATACAAAACCAAAACATCAGTATCCCTATTCAAAGGCTTAGGCTAGGAGGATATAGGGGTGAAGGAGTCTTCGACTGCCCAATTTCCCATTGAAACGCGCTTACAGATTATCGGCCGTGGTTTCCCCCCCGTTCTCTCTCGTTCTGGGAGATTCATAGCCGCGCAACTAGTTCTGCGCACATCGTCATCGGGCGTCGTCTTTTCTTCAGATTTCATTTTTGGTAAAGGCTGCATTTTTTAGTGCTTTAACGGAACATTTATCATTATTTCATTTTTTATTAATTGTAAATTATTTGTTCTTTGATAAAACTGTTGTAGAGGGTACGCTTTTTTACTCTATCCCTAAACCAAAAACTTAAGTAAAAAAGTGTTTAAGATGGATTAAAGCCTGTGGGAGAGTAGAGTTAACACCCGATAACATTAAAAAATGTCATTCTTTCCCCAAATCTCTTACTTTTTACGACGCCGCCTACATATAGCCGGTGTTGCTTAATTCTAAGGCTTAAGCTAGCATGAAAACCCGCTCTTTTTTGAATTGGGATTTGCGTGGTCACGTGATGCGCCTAACCAAGGTGCGCGTGAACGAATCTCCCATGGGAGAGGCCGAAACCTGAGCTCTAAGAACGGGCAGTCGAAGACTCCTTCACCCCTATATCCTCCTAGGCTTAGGGTTTAAGGGGAGGTAAATGTCATCTTTTCCCGAAATTATTACAGCATTCGTTTTCAATACTGAATTTCGAGCTTCTAAATCGTCGACTTTAGTTAGAGTTAGAGAAATTTCCGCCTCAAAAACGTCGTTAACGTCAAACTGTTCCAGGTTCTCGCACTTTTCGACAGGCTGGGAAATAAGGATATTTTTTAAACTAGTCCTTGGGACCAGTGACCCCTCTAGTCCCCGAAATAATTAACTGGTCCCCGGACTGGTCCCAGCCTTTGTTCTCCAATAGATATGCAATTAATAAACTGGTCCCGAGGACCAGTAACCCCCACTTTTTGAATTAAAAAACTAGTCCAAGCAATTAATAAACTGGTTTTGGACCAGAGGAAGTGTGCTATTTCCCAGCCTGCTTTTCGACCATTTCGGAGCCGAAACTGATGCAGACGACAGCTTAAGAGGTCATGATCTCGATCTGTCCCACACATTCGCATAACCAATGAGACGCGAGGAAGGAGGAGCAGGCGGTTTAAAAGTTTTTGGCGCTTCCCCTCACAGTCAATCAGATATTTGTATGGGGTCTATGGCCTCTTATAGATTCCAAGTACTAAATCTATGTATTCCTGGTGCAGCCATAGCGGAGTTACTGTGGTCTTCTTCTTTCACACTTCTTCTATACTGGTTGGTAGATTCAAGCCTTCTCTCTTCCTCGAGTAATTTCGACTTCAATGTTGATAAATCAAGGTCATTTTTATCAATTCGTAAACTTCTGACAAGAAATTCATACTCTTTCGGTAGTCTAAGAACGGCAAAACCAGCCAAGACTACTTCCTCAAATTCAAAACCAGAGTGGCTTACTTTATGGTACAGAGCACTTCTTCTAGTGAGGTATTCTCCAATACTTTCATTTTGACCATTTCCGGTGTTAACGAAATCCTTTAAAATAAGAAGTCCGTGCCCATAGATGGGCACTATCATATCATTTGATAGTTTTTCCACTTGATACGATAGAAAACTAAATCTGCCCCAATCAAAGTATCAATTTTGATAGTTATTTTCGAAAAAATTTGAATTATAATGATCGATTGAGTTTGATAGCTTAAAAAGTGCACTCGAAGTTGATATGATTCATTGATTCGTTGAAATCTTCTAGAGAAAAATATCGATTCTCAACGTGATCTGACTACTAACCCCATCTTTTAGAAATCATAAAAAATGATAGGCATTATTCCTTGAGAAATATATTGATTTTTTGAGTGATTTTATTTGGCGACATCTGTTTTCTGATTTCATTTTAAAAGAATTATGAGCTAATCTTTGATAGGCAATTTTGATAGTTATGAAAATTTCTGGAAAGATAAGTCGTTTTTTGAATGATATCGAAGTTTTTAATATATTTGAACGTTAGCAAGTGTAGGTTTATTCTATAAGAAGATTCTGTATTTGGTGGTCGTTATAACCCTCTCAAACAAATAAATAAAAATAAAATAAACGATGGTTCAACAGTTCAAACTGTGAAGACGGAGCTTCTTGTAAATAGAAGCTCCGTGCTGTCACTGATGTGAACGACTTCTCGAGGAGGAAGAACGATTCCACGAAATCATCCAAACGTAGAAGTAGATAAATTAAAGTGTAGATTTTCTGATTTTTATTACCCACAGTTATTAATTGCAATTTTTGCCTTTAATTATTATTAGTTAACCGTTTATAGTAGATGGTTTAGATTAAATCGAGGGCGAATAATTTGAAAAAGTTTGGATAGTAGCTAACTATAGACAGTTAAAAGTCAAACTTGAGAAATGAGATTATGGAAATTATATGAATATATGAAAATATTCGAAATTCTACAAAATCAGGAAATATCAGGAATCGATTAAACAGAGTAAAATTAGGTAGAGACCAAATCAGTTTGATCGAAAACAATCAAATTTAAAGTCCGGAGATTAAATGATCGATTAATTTAGTCGTTCCTAAAGATTTCAATTTGATTTGATAGGCAAAAAATCTATCTAACAATGAGAGCCAATCTAACATATTGAAGGAAGATTTGATAGTTTCACCATCTATGATTTGTTGAGAGGGAAAAAATCTATCTAACAAATAATGCCAGTCTAAAATATAGCTAGAAGAATTGATAGTTTCGCCAAATATGATAGTTTGAGAGGAAAGATATCTATCTAACCAGCAGTGTCAGTCTAAAATATAGTCAGAAGAGTTTATAGTTTCGCTATCTATGATAGTTTGAGAGGAAAAATATCTATCTAACCAGCAATGTCAGTCTAAAATATAGTCAGAAGAGTTGATAGTTCCGCCATCTATGATGGTTTGAGAGGAAAAAAATCTATCTAAGAAGGAGTTCCACTCTAAAATATAGCCAGAAGAATTGATAGTTTCGACATCTATGATAGTTTGATAGGAAAAAAAATCTATCTAAGGAGGAGTGCCCAACTCTGTGGACCGTGCCACGTGTCGAAAGTAGTGTGTATATTTTTTAACGTATCCCAAATCGCTTTTGCACTTATGCATTCTGCAATGTCATCTAAACTTTCGTCATTTACAATCAGGTACATAACGTTTTCGTTTTTAAATACATCATTAACCAGAAAAGTAAACCAAATAATCAAGCTGTGCTAAATTATTCAAACCTCTTTGTATGATTTAGAGATGGATCCAGGTCCACGGTGGCGTACCGAATATGCCAAAATTGGCAGGTCATCATGCAAAAGCTGTAAAAGCAGCATAGCTAAAGATGAGCTAAGAATGGCGGCAATTGTTCGGTCACGAATGTTTGATGGAAAGGTAAATATCAAAATCTAGCATCTGATGACGCGTGTAACATTAATTTCTTATTGTGGAAACAGGTTCCAAATTGGTACCATTTTCTTTGTTTTTTCTAAAAGTTTAAAGTGTCAACTGAGGCTGACATCTCACACTTTGAGGCTTTACGTTGGGAAGATCAAGAGAAAATGAGTAAAATTTCGAGTGAGTCTCAAGCAGCAGCTGCTGCTTCAAGCAAAACCCCATCTAAAGGAACAAAGAGAAAAAGCTCCTCCATTGAAATTCAAGACTTCTCAACTGAATATGCCGAAAGTAATCGGTCATCTTGCAAAGGTTGTGGAGAAACAATCGTAAAAGATCAAGTTCACATTTCAAAACTTGACAGACAGAGTGAAAAAGCTAGACGATTTGGTCCACTACTAGCGTGGTATCACGTTGATTGCTTTGTACAAGCGAGAGAAACTTTGGAGTTTTTTGAAGATGGCTCTAAAATACCAGGATTTAAGACACTCGGTGTTGAAGATCTAAAGGCCATGAAAGAAAAACTGAAGAAAATAGAAGTCGCTCCACTAAAGAAGATAAAGAAAGTGTAGCGAAGTTGTGCGACGATAAAATATTCGCTTAGCATATTGCTAAGATCACGATTAAAAGTTTAAGGGGAAAACCTTACTACAAAGAGGAATAAATATAAACACGTGGTCCGGGCTCGTTACCCTTACTTTCTCTAGCGGGGTAGCGTATAAAGATTAAAATACTATTGGTCAGTATTTCTAGGGGATTTTTAGAGAGGGAATAATTAAACGACATTGAGAGTTACCAAGGTCTTAATGTTTAATTTTAATAAACTCACTAACAAATGCATAACCAATAAACTAAAATAATAAACATGCACGCGACAAAGAAAATAATAATAAAAATAAAACTATTCATGCACAATGAAATAATAAATTTATAAAAACAAAATGGTCATGACCCATTCTCTTACTTCTCGTTAAGCGAGATATACCTATAATGGTTTCAAATTATCGTACAAAGTTTCAAAGTTTTAAAACATATACTTCTTTTCTAGTTCCCTCACGCCAAGAAGCAGTGTAAGCACAATACAGCTCCGTGGTGTAAGTGGACTAGCCTCCCGCGTTTAGTGAACGCGAGCTCCATCTAGCGAGAACAACTCTTCTAATATGGCGATCCTTCCCCTGTGCGTTGGTTTCTCGGCAAGTATTTAGTGGAATGGTCTATCAAATGCAATTCTTAGCTTTACTAGTACAATTAAATGAAAATCTTGACCCTACTAGCACAATTAAATGCAATTCTTAACCTTACCAGCACAATTAAATGGAATACTTAACCTTACAATTAAAATTTCCTTCCTTTTAAAAAACAAACAAAGGAAAAAATATCATCACCTTACTACAATCTCCTCCCTTCACAGGCGAGCGAAAAATTTTATACTGTCAAAGGCGATAATGTGGCACAACAGCTACAGGAAGGTCGGACTAATAGCCCTATCGTAGATATACATCATACGATGTAGCGACATGTATAGAGATAGTTGCATTATCAGTGTCAGCGTTTCGATTAAAATTCAAAACGCAAAAACTTTCAAAGATTACCATCTTTTATTTATGTCTCCATTAAAGAGTACAAAACAAAATTATTGAAAAAATGTAACAAGTACAATAGCAATTTTAAGGGACTTATTTAAAATTGCGTAAATTTAGAAAAACATTTCTTGAACATGAAATTAGTTGAAAATTTTGTTTGGCCAATAAAAACTACAAACACATGTTCGTTTATTTGGAGTAAAGCTTTGAAAAAAACCCAACAAAACGAGTAACTTTATACAATAATCACTAAATAAGAGAAAACTAAATGTGAACAAAAAAATTAGTATGTAATTCTGTATTACTTTTGAAAAATTGTGTAGCTTTTGAAGGAAAATTCTTGAATACGAAAGTAATACTAAGATAACCATGTTTGGGTTAATTTTAAAAAATGCTTTGAAAAAAAAAAAAACCCTGACAAAAGGAGTAACTTTTCCTTGTCACAGTGTAATCACTAAACAATAAACAATATTTATGTAAGGATACTAAGGATGTAAGTTACAAGATGTAACTACAACTGCGCACAATTCTAAATTACTTATTTAAAAATGCTCAGTTGAAGAAAAAAATCAATGTACAAAATTCAACAACTTGTTTTATTTAGAAAACAAATGCACTAATTTGAAGAGGAAAAAAACCAAGTAAATATGAGTGAAGTTACACGCATTTTAAGAACAATTTGCGCAATTAAGATCCAACTCAGGAAAAAGCTGAATTAAAATACCAGTAATGGTTTCCTTCATCATATCTTGAAAGTAAAAATTCTTCAATATCTTAAGGAGGTTTTTGGCCAAGTTCTTACTGACAACAGTTCGAGCGAGGTAATATTTCAACAGATCCGTATCGTATTCAGCCAACGTTTCGATAATGGGAAGATGATCAGGAGATAACAAATTCTTGTCATAGCTCTTGGGCTCAATGCTATCAATTACCATTTTGATGGACACAGCGTCTTTGTTTACAGCCAATTCAGAAGTGATGTCATCAAAGAACCTTGAATCGATAACTTTAATTAATTCTTCTCTTGGGAATCTGGTCCAACAATATCTGAACAAAATACTACAGTTGTAGCGTCTGACAAACTCGAACGCGCCATCAGCAAACTCTACCAAATCATTGCCGTTTGTAGCTTCAATGGCGCCTTCCAATTTGCCAATGTAATGGCCCAATGCCTTTAGAATATGCGTATTTCTTGGCCACGCGAAGTATGATATGTTCATCAATAACTCTTCAGGAGGTTCAAATTTGGATACTAATGCGCACATTTGCGTGTAATTTAATTGACTCAATAAATATCCCTGACCTGATACTTCTGAAAGTTGGAGAGGGTTGTTGCTTGCATAATTCGATGGTTTAAAAATAATATCCAAGGCCTCAATTTTTTCTTCTTCAGTTAAATTATTAAACAGAAATTTTACTGTTGATTTTCTAAATTCCAAACGATGAAAAACCATGACAAAAAATTGAACATCAATTGTCGTAAAAAAAGATGGGTCTAAAAAGGAATAATCCGGCGGGGCCAGCCCTCCTACTTTATAAATCCAGTATCTAACCATCAAATATTCATTATCATGGAAATATTTTAAATGCTGTTCGTCTCTGATTCTTGGCCACAATTCCCCAATTTTATCCTCCAAACAGTACGTGCACGCCATGTAAAAACTGAATGTCAAATCGAGGTCACTTTGATTCTCTAGTAGTAATCTGGTCATCTTGGGTCGATTTAATGAGCCTTCAACAGTCCAGCTCAAATTGGAGAGTTGGTGTTCCAGGGTAATGTCAGTGATGTGGTTTTTGATTTCTAAAAGCCAATGATATATTTCATTTCCTACATCATTCAATATCATTAGGGTAATTTCTTTAAAAAGTGTTGGTATGTTGGAACGCTTCAATTCGTCAATTGCTCCGTCGTTCAGTGACTCGAGGTTTAACCGAAAACGCAGAGGATATCGCGAGGATTTTTTAATTGAACTAACCCATACTAACGAGGCGAATTTAGTCAGGGCTTGGCGTTGTAGCGAAATTGCAGGCAGCTTGGCAAGCTCCATTTCGAATCGTTCAATACGGCTTTTAATAAATGGGCGTATTCCCTATGTGTACATACTTGATGTATCGAATCTTCAAAATTTCCAATAGTGAGTAATAGTGTTAACTAAATGTTTTCGATATGAATCTTCAATCTAATCATCAGGAATTATCGCTTTTGTTGCAATGCGACTGACCTAAAACCATAAAAATTAAATAAGAACTAGAGGTTATTTCTTCCATGCAAAAGCAAGAAAAAAACATGCATTACTGCAGTCATCGCTTAATAAAAAATGCATTAATGCAGTTATTGCAAAATAAAACATTCCAAAAGGGATTTCAAAAATGAAATACAACTCCATGCATCTTACAAGAAGATAGATTGCTAAAACGCATCACGATGGTACCCATAGTTAATTGTAATTACCGACAATTATCTTCAATTTTTCTAACTTCAGAGCTTCAAACAACGGTTTAAAATATGTATGGATTTAACAGTCACAGTAAAACGTTAGAGTATGATGAAATACTAATTAAACGAGTACACCAACTGAAATATTTAAGTTAATGCCAAAATTAAAGGAAATGCCACCCCACATGTCTCCCAAAACAAGCTCCAATTTCCTTCTAGAAAACAGATGAGAATTTGAGAAAGGACTCTGTTTCCGCCCAAACGCCAAGTTTTCCAGCACAAAATAAACACCTATAATGTCGCTTCGGCAGAAAAGTAAATTAAGGAAAAAAGTAATTATAAAAACCTTTGCAAGTAGCCAATTCCGAACACTCGATGAATACTTTACTATTTACATTAAACGACGTGTTTTTAACAGACAATATTCAGCGGCATGCCACGTTTTACCGCTTTTTTGAAGCAGACGACTGAAGACGGCTTTGTTTGGTCACTTTCAGCGTGGGAAATAAGGCGGTGGCACACGGCAAATGACCAGTTTAAAAATTGCCTGGACCAGTTTAAAAATTAAATCGGAGGGGGGTCAGTGGTCCACAGGACCACTAAGAAAATTCAAGGGTTTCCAGAGTCCAGACATTAGGTAATATATTGTAATTATCCACATCTTCAATTTAGCAGACGACGCGGCCTGGTCAGTGGTCATGGACCTGTTTATTTATTCCAAGCCAGAGGGGTCGCTGGCCCAGTGTCCAGCTTAAAACAAATCCTTATTTTCCACCCTGTCAAAGATCGTAACGAAGTCTGTGGCAGTCTGGGAAATAGCACACTTCCTCTGGTCCAAAACCAGTTTATTAATTGCTTGGACAAGTTTTTAAATTCATGAAGTGGAGGTTACTGATCCTCAGGACCAGATTATTAATTGCAAATCTATAGGTAAACAAAGGCTAGGACTAGTCCAGAGACCAGTTTATTATTTCAGACAGGGTCACTGGTCCAAAGGACTAGTTTAAAAAAATATTTCCCAGACTGGTCTGTGGGCTTTGGAAAAAGTTAAAGCTGTCTGCTAGACGTTCTCTTTACTTTGCTACGTCAACGGTTCATCCTAGCCGGGAGTGTGGCGCACTCCTGTAAGCCAAACTTCTGGGCGGCAAAGTTTGAGGGAATACGACACATGTCGGCGATCCTACCCTATAGGTGCCGGCTGTCCCGTGTCCGCCGGCGGTGACTTACCCCAATTCCACCTTCCGTCACCTCCCAAGTAAACCTCATTCCTTCCTGCTTATACACATACGACCTAGCGGCCCCCGTCAGTGCTGGGCCGCGTAGGGTCTCCCGCTCAATTCTTCCTGGTGCTCAAAGCCTAACGGCTAAGCACTAGTGTTAGTAGGTGGTAAAAAAAAACGGTTCATCCTTTAATAATTGTTTATCGATTATCAAAAAGAGTATCCATGTACAAGAAAAGCTCTTAATAAAAGTGAAAGCTTTTTCTCCCAAAGACCCGTAAAACATAAAAACAGAACAGTGTAACTGTGAAAGAAAACGTTCATATAAGCCTAGACTGGTAAGACTCTATATTGAACTGAGGGGAAAACGCTGAATCTTTGTTTATGGCCATGTTTTTAATTATCATTAAAATGTTACGTATGTTATCTAAACAGGGAAACTCTATAAAGTATGATGGATTTTGTGAAGGATTGTCGTGTTATGGTCGAACGTTTAAGCTGGTAAGTGATGAATAAATTGTAACTTGGATGTCAATAAGGCATGTTACGGATCGAAACCTATCGAAACTATTATGCCTTGAAAAGTAAAAGATCTTTCTTGCTATTTCAAAAATTAAAAATACTAGCAGAATAATTAATTTATACGAAGCTAGTTGTATTCAAAAAATGGGTTTGAGGAATTCCCTAATCAGGCTAATCTTGAAGAAAGTTGCAGTGTCAATTGTCACAATCTTTTAAACTAGCTAAGCATGTTTTTCTAAGCTTTGATAGCGAAAGCTACAATGTATTGGAAACCTTATACATATATGTTCGTTTTGTTCTGTTTGAAAAGAAATTTTACTTTAGGGAAGATTTACAATTTCACAAACTCTCTGCACAAAATTCCGAAATGAGTTTAGTAAGGGTGGCGATTAAAGAGGTATTTGTGAAATTATTGCAATATTGGCTGTTTAAGGCAAATACAAAATTAGGGAAACTTTGTTTTTAGGAAATGAAGACTAAGGAAGATTGTAACTTGAGCAAAGATGATCTTATCAAAGAAGTTAAATCTAGAGATGGTCGAGTCAGGAAACTGGAAGCCGAGGTATTTTTAACTAGTGTGAAATTAAGCACAGAAATGCTAGACCCTTTTGGTATCGTAGCCCATTTTAAATGTACAGAATGAGTTGTCGATTCTTATGTCCCTTAAAGTAGAACCAAACTCTGTGGGTGGGTGAATAATTAAGTTTATTTGTGAAAATACCAATCAAGATTGGCTCTGATCTAAGGGGATTGGTAACACATCCCTCTTTAGTAACAAAGAAATCCAACAAGGAACTTTGTTCTTTCTTGCTTGCCCCTTTAAAATACGCTCAGCCAACGAAAGGCCAAAGAATATTTACTGTTAAAATGAAATCTGATTTTGTTTAGCGTAATGTTTTAATTTCAAACATGGGAAAAGAGAGAGTGAAATCAACATTAACGATAAATAAACAAATAGACGAAATTGAAAGACTCAATAGGGTCAATAAAGACTTGGAAAGGAGAATCAAAGATTTGATGGTATGGAACATTTTTCATTTTCATGGTCGATAGGAAAGAGTTACTCCAAAGGTCAAGAGTTGATTGTTTGAAAAATAGGAGAAAAGTGGAATGGATCAATTAGCTAACGATGAATTAGTGAAATCTGAACCCGTTGAAAATGATTCGGGAATTAATGGCCAGGAGTTATCTCTTCCAATCGTGATGCACAGTGTCGAAGCTGTCAATGTCCAAGGCATGCTGGGTAGAGAAGATATTAGTGAAGAATCGCCTGATTCTGAGCCTCAATATGTTGCCGAGGTTGGCAATGCAAACAACGAAACTGAAATTATCCCAAAAAAGTCTAAAAATATTGGGTTTATAACGCGAATTACGAATGCGTGTGTCCCTAAGTTGATATACAGTGAGAATTCGCCACTTTGTGTCCCTTCGCCGAAGCTCGAGGTCGAAAACCAATTGAAAATGCCTCTCGACACAACGACGGAAAGTGATTCGTCACGAGAACCTCTTGAGAACAGTAATACAATTATCGATTCTTATCGTAAATCCCAAAGCGTTGCAACAGAGGGAGAAACTGACGAAATATCAACTCGATCGAAGGAATTTCGTGTTCCTGAATTGAATGTTCATGTCGAAAAACATTTATATCTATCTCTTGACGCAAATGTCGAAAGCGATTCACTAGAATTAGCCGTAGAAAACGATCACGATGATAAGCAATCCAGAATAACCTTGACAGGTGCGAAGAAAACAGATAGACAAAATCGAAGTTTGGTACTGTGTTTGCCAAAACTGAAGCTTGTTGATCCAATGAGTGTGCCAGAGTGTGTTCCTAAACCAGAACGTAACCCAATTGAACTGTTAGAATTGACCTCCGTCTCTATGGAAATCAATTTACCCGAAGTTCCAGTTGAAGTTGGAAATAATAGTTCGGTGTCCAACTCGGAGACATTTCAAGATATCGCTCCAAAGAATTCCGAATCACGTTGTTCAGAAATTGGTAAGTCATTTTATACTTTAATCGACTGAGTGCCTAGAGTGGGGTTTCATATTACCACTACTCCCAATGGTAGAAATATGCTAATCAATTAATTCCGCCTTCTCGGTGTATAGTCTAATGGCGTTTTCCAATAACTGCTCTGAGATCGCTCTCGATTTGCTCTAGACGACATGAAATGCGCTTCATTTCTCGAGCTGCTTTAACGATTGTCTTTTCCCGTCCTAATCGTCGATACAAATTTAGCGAGCTATCTATTCTGTACAGATTAGCACCGATGGGATCTCGGGTCCCCGGTCCAGCGCTCGGTAAATTGAAAACGGAAATTCGAGCATATCTAGCGCCCTTGAGCGGTATATTGAAAACGCTATTGGCGGTACTGCTATCTAGGTGAAAAACTGAAAACACCTATTTAATACTCCTGTTAAAATCAGGAGGATCCTGTTAGGTGTAGGTGTTATAAATTAAAGCCGTGTCTTAAACATGAACATTTAATACTGTTTTAGTATTACAAAAATAGTTAACGAGAATTTACATTGTTACAAGGTGAAGTCTGCGCGCGAACTGAGGAGAGGTTGTTCGGCTTGCTGGTTATTAGATATATTTCTATTAGCGGTAGGGGAGCCATCTGTTATCGAATATGTGACTAAGAGGAAGGCGCGAAACTTAAATGTTATTTTATGAAATGGCCCTAACATCACTTTCCCCGTTAAAAAAAGATTTATACATTAAATGGGACGCGAGGCTTGCGCGTACGAAGTGAACGGCGTGGTACGGTGACTGCGGTTTGTGCGGCTACGTCGAGACCTGGAGTTGCTGGTGAAGGTGTTTGCATAAGACTACTTTGGTCAATGGTTTGCGCAGGGCTGGCAAGTGAGGCATGGAGCGGTGTTTGCATGACAGCTACTTGCGGTGACGATGGCTCTATGTTACTTGAATCAATAGTCGTTTTGGGTCTGACGAGAGACATAGGAATCGAGGGTTTGGTTTGTTGAGAGGACTTTTGCTGATCGGATGTAATCTCGGTATTGGATGTGCGGAAGCGAATTTGGTTTCTATGGCGTTGAATGATCTGATTGTCGTTGGTTCGAACGCGAAACATCATGGTTCCAATGGGAGCAATGATTTGACCCGGTAACCATTTAGCACCTTTGCCATAGTTGTGAACATGTACTAATGTTCCCTCAGTGATCAATGGTAAAGTGGAAGTAAGTGGTAGTTTGTTTTTGTGTTCGAGTTGTTCCGGTCGGCAAAGATCGAGTTTGGTCAGTATGGGGCGGTTGAGCATTAATTCTGCCGGTGATAAGTTACCGTGAATGGGTGTTCTTCGATAGTTTATCAAAAGTCTGTCGAGTCGATGTCGAAGAGTTCCCGTGTGGAAATGGTCAAGTCCGGTTTCGATAACGCGTATTTCTGGTGATGATCCTCCCGTAAGCTTTCGCAAGGTAGTTTTAACAGTACGAACAAAACGTTCGGCTTGACCGTTGCTTTCAGGATGGTAAGGAGCGATGGTTAGGTGTTCGATACCGTTGTTTTTGAGAAATGTTTGAAATTCCGAACTCGTAAAGCAGGTGGCGTTGTCCGATACGAGTGTGGGCGGAATTCCGAATCGGGACATGTGCGTTCGGAGGCAAGATATAACGGTGGCAGATGAGGTTGACGTAGTTATATCGATTTCCATCCACTTAGAAAAAGAATCCACGGTGATCAAAAGATAATGGTTGTCCAAAGGACCGGCGAAGTCGACATGGATACGACGCCATGGGGCAGAGGCAATAGGCCATGGGGAGTAATGTTTGGCGGGCATGGGAGCCTGCTCTCTGCACGTGAGGCAAGTGGCAGAGACAGCTGCTATATCGGCATTTAATCCTGGCCACCAAAACTTGGAACGGGCAAGTTCTTTCATAGGACGGACGCCTTGATGGGTGCTGTGAAGTTCATCAATCAGTGTGGAGCGCAGTGCAACGGGAATAACGATTCTGTTACCGAAGAGTAGAATGTTATTGTCTACTGACAGTTCGTGACGAAGGGTGTAAAACGGCTTCAGGTCGGTACAGGTAACGCGTAAAGGCCATCCGTTGCGGACGTATCGTAGTACTTTGGCCAATGTTTGGTCTTGGGTAGTGGCATCGGCAAGATCAGTGGCTGTGACGGGTGCGATGGAACCCGGTTGTAGTAATAATACAAGCTCTGACGGAAGTGGGGGATCGCGGATCGTCGACGGGAGCGGAAGACGACTTAGAGCGTCTGCGTTACAATGATCACGCCCCTTTTTGTATTCAATAGTGTAATCATAACTCGAAAGGATTAAGGCCCATCGTTGCAAACGAGCTGCGGCCATTGGCGGAACTGGTTTATTTTCGGAGAATATGGCCAGAAGTGGTTTGTGATCCGTGACGAGTTTAAATCGCTTGCCCAAGAGATAATCGCGATGACGAGTGACGCCGAAAACGATAGCTAGCGCCTCTCGTTCTATCTGCGGGTAGTTACGTTCAGCGGGTGATAATGTCCGTGACGCAAAAGCTATAGGACGTTCGCCATCGTCCATGGCATGTGAAATTACAGCGCCTATTCCAACGGGGGAAGCATCACAGGCAAGGATAACTTCGCGTTGGGGGTCGAATAGAACCAGTACGTCCGAGGATTGGATCGCAGATTTGGCCGCTTGAAAGGCATTCTGATGGAGGTCAGTCCATTGCCACGCGACTGTTTTGTGAAGAAGGTCGTACAATGGCGCGAGAAGCATTGCTGAGTTCTTGATGAAGCGGGCATAATAATTTACGAGGCCCAAGAAAGAGCGTAATTCATCCGTGTTGGTTGGTGCCGGTGCGTCATGAATGGCAGCGAGTTTCGATAACTGGGGATGTAAACCACTGGCATCTAAACGGTAACCCAGGAAATCAACAGAGGTCGCAAAAAAGTCACATTTTTCTTTGCGAAGCTTAAGTCCGGCATTTGCGAAAATAGCGAAACATTTGTCCAATCGCGTTAGTAATTCTTGGTCATTTTTGGCGCCGATGAGTATGTCATCCTGGAAAGGCAGACAAGATGGAATATCTTGCAAAAGTGTGTCTATGTGGCGCTGGAAAATGGCTGAGGCAGAAGAAATACCAAAGGGTAAACGGTTGTATTGATAAAGGCCTTTGGTTGTGTTGACAACTACATGTTTTCGTGATTCAGGAGCCAATTCCAGTTGGTTATATGCGTTTTGCATATCAAGGCGGGCAAAAATGGTACAACCGGCCAATTTGGCGAAGATGTCATCAACGCGCGGTAGAGGGTACTGCTCAATGTCAATGATTTTATTAGTCGTAACCTTAAAATCTCCGCAGAGGCGGACAGTTTTTTTGTCTTTCTTCAGAACGGGAACAATGGGTGTAGCGTATTCTGCATGATGAATGGGACTGATAATTCCCTCATTCTCGAGTCGTGTGATTTCGCTCTCGACCAAGTCTTTCAAGTGATAAGGCACAGAGCGAGCTTTGAAAAACGGCGGCGTAGGTGCATCGGAGCGAATGTGCAATTTGACTTGTTGCCCCTTGAGACATCCTAGGCCTGGCGTAAAAAGATTGGCATGCTTCGTTAATAGAGCGGTAAGTTCGGCGGTCGGAGCAGCAATATGTTGGACGATTAAGCGATCATCTTTGACGGCAGGTTTAGGTATGACATTCAAACTGGAGAAAATCCAATCGCGTCCCATGAGTGAAGGACCCGACCCCTCATATATCAAAAGCGGTAAATGCAAGAACTTGTCATTGTATCCTGCTTCAACCAACAACTCGCCCTTGATTTTGACGTTCTGTCCCGTAAAGGAAGCGAGTGTGTGTTTACTCTCTTGTAGGCTTTCCAAATAAGGTGCTATGACTTGGTGTGTTTCGGGAACTAAGGTGAAAGCAGAACCTGTGTCCATTTCAAGAGTAATTGGTCGTTGGTTGATGAGACAAGGAAGGAAAATCGGCGGTGACGAAGTGACGTTGGTAGTAGATAAAACTTCGTGTTGAACATCATTCTGCGGCTTGATTGTGGAACGAAGGTGAAAAAGATCATATTCAGGTGGCGGTTCGTCTGGAATATCGTCCGTCGTAGGTTCGTCATCATGGATATAGTGGGCTGTGTCGCCGGAGCGACGCCTGGTATTGTTTGAGCTTGGTGTGACAGGTCCATGTCTGGCACGACCACGATTGGGGCTTGGACGTACGTTACGCGACTGACTTTGCGTGCGAAGCTGCGATTGGTTGCGTGATTTTCTGCAAGCTGTAGCTAAATGTCCTTTGGTGCCACATTGAAAACATTCAGCGTCTCTGTATGGGCACTCCCATTCGTGATGTATGGCACTGGAACAGCGAATACATGGGTATTGCGAGGCACTTGTTTTGACTCCGCGATTGGTATGTGCAGTTGCGTCTGGCAATTGTGAATTGGACGTTGTGTTATTCGCCCTTTGTTGTCTTCTTGTGAAATGCGATAATTTGTTAACTTGACCAGAGTCCTGTTGTGATTTGATATCGAGAGCATCCTTCTCTACGGTTTCGAGGGATTGAGCGATAGTTATGGCTTTCTTGATATCGAGGGCTGTTTCTGCGAGGAGACGTTTTTGAACTGCTTCGTTATTGATACCACATACAAGTCTATCGCGCAACATCGTATCTAATGTGTTACCAAAGTTACAAAATTCTGCCATTTGTCATAAGGCAGCAACATACATGGCAACTGATTCACCTGTTTTTCTATCTCGTTTGTAAAATTTACACCGTTCTACGATTTCCGACGGTATCGGTTCAAAATGTTTGGTTAGAATGTCAGTGAGTTCGTCATATGTCTTGGTATCTGGTTTGTCGGGAGCAATAAGACTTCGAAGTAAGGAATATGTTTTCACACCTATTACTGTTAAAAGCACGGCACGCTTTTTCGTTAAGACTGCGGTGTTGTCAGCACCTGGAGCTGTACTCACGATAATGTCATTAGCCAAAAAAAATTGGTCTAAACGTTCTTTATAAATTGTCCAAGGTTCAGCACCGTCATCAAAAGGTGAAAACTGATTGTAAATAGCAGCCATTTTTTTCGGTAGGGAAAAAGCAATATGGCGGCTAGACGAGAGCGTTGGCTAACTTGGCTTCGTTAGGCCCGGCACGGTTTGGATTGTGGAATCTGGGTGCGGCGCGATTGTTCTCTCGCGACGGCGAAACTGTTATACGTTACGCGTACTTGGTACTCGCGATAGCGAAACTGTTATGTTGTTAACGCGTACTTGGTACCTAAAACTGAAAACACCTATTTAATACTCCTGTTAAAATCAGGAGGATCCCTATTCCAGGGTTCATACTGAACCCGTATAACCTGAGTTTGGGATTTGCTCAAAATTGGAAATAATCTCGGGTATTTCAAGTGGGTCTTCAAAAGTTTCCATCAAACCACATTGGGCTCAGTGGCGTAACTACAGCGGAGCAGTGCACGCAACTGTGGGCGGGCCCATGTTTTTCCAATATTTCGCAAATCGTCCAATTAAGTCCTATAATTTCACAAATCGTCCAATTAAGTCCTATAATTTCGCAAATCGTCCAATTAAGTCCTATAATTTCACAAATCGTCCAATTAAGTCCTATAATTTCACAAATCGTCCAATTAAGTCCTATAATTTCACAAATCGTCCAATTAAGTCCTATAATTTCGCAAATCGTCCAATTAAGTCCTATAATTTCGCAAATCGTCCAATTAAGTCCTATAATTTCGCAAATCGTCCAATTAAGTCCTATAATTTCACAAATCGTCCAATTAAGTCCTATAATTTTGAGATTTCAAAGCAATTATCTAGAATCCCAGCTGTATGACGTTTTAAATGCAGAATTAGTGATATCTCATTTGGTCAGATTCAAAAATCGCTTCGCTAGCTCAGGAATTTTTGTTCTTCAATTCTCACATAATTGAATTTATACGACTTTTTTAGGTTTTTATATGAAATGATAACAATTACTTTCCATTCTCAGCTGCACAGTCTGCACTCCAAAATAACACAATTGAATTTTGCCTCAGACCTTTCATTTAAATATCTAAGCCCACAGATTGAAGTGAATTATAGCGCAGACCTTTAAAATATGTTTAATTATAGAAAAGAGTTTTGAAAATCTGTTATCTCTGAAAACATCTCTTCCAACCTGACCTTTTAAAGAGCTCGATTTGGTCATTTTCACTCACTTAAAATATCTCCAAGGTTAACACGGTAATACTTAGTATAGGGCGCTGTCGGTAAGCTGTGTCGTAGGGTCTAGCCACCACCTCTCTATGCATTGAAATCGTGACCCATTGAAATATAGCCCACTGGATGTCTATGGACGCCCAATAGAGCTAGATTATTATGTATCAGAACCTTTAAAATGTCCTCTTTCGCAAGGGTCTTCACTCCTTTCTTATCGCTGGCGCCATAAGAAAATAATATATAGCTCTCTATAGAGCTATTTCAATTCGGGGGGGGAGGTAAGATTTTGAGGCGGGGTTTCGCTAGTCCCCGCCTAGGCGCAATATTGCGCGGGAAATTTAGCATAGAGTTCTTCAGCGGCCCACCAGGAGGGAGGGTGAAAACCGGCTCCGTTTATTGGCGGGCCCAACTGTGACGTTTCCCCCCTTCAACTGATATAGAGTAGTGGCACTCCATGTTAACTACCCATAGAGCTAAATAGGTAGGTGCCATTACTCTATAGCGCTATAAGTATGAAACGTAGTACATTTTCATACTACAGCATTTGCTTCCAAATTTGGCACGCTTCCTATTTATGACCCGTGGGAGTAGTTTTGCCACTACGAGTAAAGGGGGGCGAAACCGCCACCTAAGGTGTCCGCGAAAAGCACGATGGACCGGGGAAATATGACCACGCCCGTAGAGACACGAGACACTCCTTACCTCGTATGTGTAGGGGCTAGCCTTGGTCGTAGAAATCTCGCGCTATCTATTAACTTATTATGATAATTTTGACATGCACTTAATCAGTTATAATTATCATAATAAGAACTTCAAGACCTTGAACGATTTAATTATAATATAAAATTTGACAACTTTCTAAACAAATAATCAGCTTTTTTAACGCCATAAGTTCCTAATAGACTAGGTGGCTTTAGAAACTTTTTAAAAATTTCAGTGAAAGAAAATGCTGTTTACATGGGTTAAATGGAGAGTTTCATACTTATAGGGAGCTATATATTATTTTCTTATGCTGGTACTTATTTCGAGTTTATTTGTTGCTGGATGAAATGAGATATTGTTTCTGGTTACGCAGATTTTTGTAACAATAAGTTTTATCTATCGAAGGGATATCCACATTAGTTATTTTTAATTATGTGTCAATTGTACTTTATTTCACACCACACAAGTGGAAAATATAACAGTCGGGGGTGCCATTTGCCAGACAGAGATACAAAGTGAAAACTAGACCTGACAAGAGAGAGGGGGTGCAAGAACGAAATAAATTGGTAACTTGTGTTCACTCAGCATCAATACGACCTTTCTAGTTTCGCGCCGAGGTTTCTTGTGCATTTCAGTTGATGTTCGTTCATCCCCTTTTGGTTGATGAGGTCGTTTGCTCATCGGCTAACGCCTTGATCAGCACTGTTTCTTTTCTTTAAGACTGAGTTTTCGTACAGGCCTTAGCATTACATTTTTTATGAAGTGCGCTTGAATATTTATGTATTTTGATGCTATATTGTAAATCGTATGTGTGTCGTTTTTATATTTCGTTTAATAATTTTCTGTAGGAAAATTCAAGAAGAAACGTTCAACCCGGATCAAATATTCTGCTGAATATAAAAGGGGTTCACAACGTCACATTAAGAAGGGTAACGAAGAAAAACGATTCAAATGTGATCGGTGTCACTATGCAAGTACGTGGAAGAATGTTTTGATCGCGCATCAACGCACTCACAGTTGTGAAAAACCCTTCAAATGTGATCAGTGTGACTATGCAAGTACGCGGAAGTATCTCTTGATCATACATCAACGCATTCACATAGGTGAAAAATCCTTCAAATGTGATCATTGTGACTATGGATCCACGCAGAAGGTTCATTTGGTCGCACATCAACGCATTCACAGTGGTGAAAAACCCTTCAAATGTGATCAATGTGACTATGCCAGCACGCAGAAGAGTAATTTGATCGCACATCAACGCATTCACAGTGGTGAAAAACCCTTCAAATGTAATCAATGTGACTACGCAAGTACGTGGAAGAGTTATTTGGCAGAACATAAACGCAGAAGGCACATGACTGACTAAATGGATTTGAAGGCTGCTAGACCATGTAAAATATCTTTTTAATCGTAACATGAACATTTTAAATATTGTTGGACAAAAACTATCTCTTTCAACCTTTTCTGTAATGAATGGGCCGTAACTGTTAATGCTAAAATAAAAAAAATACAGAGACGCATCATTATCTTGTTGTGGTTGCAAGGCTAGAGATTTGCCAATTGCGCAAATGGGGAGGGGGCAATCGAGAGCGAATAAATACTTGTAACTTTCCTTCTCCTATCTTTTGCTTTCAATTTATTCCACGAACATCTGTTAAACATTTTGAGGGAAAAATTAAACGACCATTTGACCTAAGGTTTGTACTCTGTATTTATTTGATGTTCATCAGATTTATGTGGATAAACATTCTTAACGCTATTTAATACCTCTATAGGCAAAGAGGAGAGAAAGGTGATAGAAACGCGCTTTATAAAATGCATTGAAAAATGGGAAAATAAGGGGGGGGCAGCCTCCATTTTCTGTTTATTTTGCTCGAGGTTTTTTCTCTAGTTGGAATACGTCAATCGCGTCTGATGTATGACCTATTCCCACGGGATCCAATAGGAGGGCGCAGAGCAATGACGGACATGAAAGGGTGGAGCTTATTTGTCCACTAACACCGGCGTAAGAGTAGAAGCGTAAAATCTAGTGACTTAGGTATTCTTATAGTAAATTTATTCTTGGTGAACAGCAGATATTTTGGCAACTTTTAACAAAATCTCTTGTTGAAATTCTCAAAATTCCCTGATTTATTCCTACTTCTTTGTTTAAATTCCTAAAATTCTCTGACTTTTCCCAGCTTTTTTGTTGAAATTCTTGAAATTCCCTGATTTTTCCCAGCTTTTTTGTTGTTATTCTTGAAATTCCCTGACTTTTCCCAGCTTTTTTGTTGAAATTCTTAAAATTCCCTGACTTTTCCCAGCTTTTTTGTTGAAATTCTAAAATTCCCTAACTTTTCCCAGCTTTTTTGTTAAAATTCTAAAATTCCCTGACTTTTCCCAGCTTTTTTGTTTAAATTCTTAAAATTCCCCGACTTTTCCCAGCTTTTTTGTTGTTATTCTTGAAATTCCCTGACTTTCCCCAGCTTTTTTGTTGAAATTCTAAAATTCCCTAACTTTTCCCAGCTTTTTTGTTGAAATTCTAAAATTCCCTAACTTTTCCCAGCGTTTTTGTTTAAATTCTTAAAATTCCCCGACTTTTCCTTGACCCTTTTTTGGACCCATTTTGAAACTCCCTGACCTGTGGCATCCCTGAAGGGGGCAAGGTACACTGAAACGCGTGGTTCTCAGTATTAAGATTCTAAAACACCCAACAATATATTCTCCTCTTCAACACCTCCCTGATCGTGAAGAAGGTAGAAAACTTCCCAAGTGTTATGTTTATAACTGATAATTCCAGATAATTACAATTTTGTCAGATATTTCCTGACTTCAATTGCACTTGCATCCAATTTCCCCTGGTTTTTTTAAGTTGGTATAGACACTGCAGTTTTGAGTGTTTTAACTAAACTAAATCATAATTAACGCTAATATAAAAACCTACACAAGAAAACCATTGCGATTCAAAAATATAACTTTAATATTTCTACATAATATTTTGCGCGAATTCGAACAAGATGTTTCTACAAGTTTAATGTTTGGACGAGTATTTAAGAGCCACAGTCTTTAGAGTATCATTAGAATTAATGTTTTTGAACCCAACACCAAAATGACTAATTAATACATATTTACTTTAATATGAATCCAATGTTATGCAACTTATTCGAAGCTTTTGAAAAAAAAATTTCAAATGTTTAATGTTGTCAATAAGAGAAAAATAAGTGGGAATGCTATAAAGCTCAAAAAATTTGACATTGGGGAAAAATGCAAAAACTAGCAGACTTAAAGAAAAAAAAACACTTAAACATTTAAATGCACAAAAGATGTTTCAGAACGTTTAATGTGTGGACGAATATCTAACAGCCACAGTCTTACAAAATCATCAGAACGAATGTTTTTTGAACCCAACACGAAATTGACATAATTCATATTTACTTTAATATGAATTGAAAGTTATGGAATTTATTCAAAGCTTCTGAATAAAAAAAAATTAGAGAAAATTAAGTAGCTCAAAAACTATTCGACTTAAGCAAAGAAAAAAAAAACCAATGAAACACTTAAACATTAAAATGAACACCGTAATTTCATTAGTTATCATTAAAATCTTTTTTCGCCAACATTTCGATAATGCTAGTCAGCAATCTCTTGCAAAGACCCGGTTCCAATTGCTGGTAGAAATTTGTAACGAATACATCATTCCAATGCGCAACCACGAACTTCACGGCTTCTTTTTTCAGCCAGTTTGATTCGTATATTTCAGCTGACTGAAGTACGTAAGCAGCATTCTCCACGGAAATATTTCGCAGTATGCTATCTGCGCACATGCGCTTCAAATCGGGTAAAAGACAAAGGTGAGCGGCTTCCAATAATCCAAAGTGGTTTTCAACGATGTTGGGGGGCTCCTGACCAGTGTAGAGGAAATGCAACAAGTCCTTGACCACTGAGGCGTCAAAAACCCCAGTCCAGTCGACGGTATTCGTTCGACTTTCCTTCATATTTGTTTTGTACATTTTCTTGAAATACTCGGAACGCGATGCCAAGACGAACTTGTGACAAGGAAATTCCTGATCCATGGTTTTGATGATCGTGTCTGTTAGAATTCCGTCGTCCAACAATGCCTTTTCACCTCCGATGAACGGATTTTCGTCGCAGGTGGTAAAGGTGATCAGGATTTCAATCTCTTTATTCAAACTAATGCATCTTTCATCACTGAGGTGAGGTAGTACATATAGGTAAAGTAGAATTCATTGAAGTTTGGTCCTTTCATATTTTCCTTGCGGATAGTTAATTTCTTTTGGTTGTTGAAGACCTCCACTTGGCAAGAGCATTTTTCGTACTTTAGATTTTTATTCTCTACGTGCCCATTCAAGCTCAGGAACCAATAGAAATTAAAGTGAGTGTAGGTACTCTTCAATCTCCACAGGTGTAATTGATCGCCATCTTGATCATGCGCTTTAATATTAATAGTCCATTCATAGTTAATATTTATCTTTTGCCGAAATGTTTGTTTACTAATCTTAAAAGTTCCGTTGACTGATTTCGCTTTATCAGACATAATTTGGTCTTAAATGTAGCAAAAACCAAATAATTTCAGCGAATAAAAACCGCGCAAAAGTTTCACCAACAGTTCAAGTTGAATGTTATCAGGGAGCACATTATCCAAAGGAGAGTCAGAGATAGAAGGGGGAAGGTACTTTATAACGGCCGGGCACCATGGCTCTTACGCGCATCTACCTCGGCGCACCGCCGAGGAGTAAGACGTCACGTGATCCTTTGAGAGGGAAATTCAAAAAGGGTAAACCCGAAAATGCGGTTAGAGAGAGGCTAACATTACACACTAGAGATCAGCATTCAGCGTGGTTACTGTAGCTTTGTCTACGGTTAATTTACAATTTTTAATAATTTGTAAGCCTAATAATGGTTTCCTATAAGAAATGTTGTTACAAAAACTGTAACAATAATAAGAAAAACTGTAGCCCCGATATTAAGTTCAATTCATTCCGGCATTCCTCAAACATAAAACTAGATTTGACCTATGTAAAGATGGATTATTTACTTTATTATAACCATATTTATTATTTTTCTTTGAATATTGAGAGGTTAAAAAATAAAACACTGGAAAGGGTCAGTAGATTAAAAACAAGAAACAAATTTCATAAATACCGTCGCCGAAGCACTGTAGGCACGCACGATTCGCGAAGCGGCTCGAGTATCGGAGTATCACCGAGACTCCGACACCGTAAAACTCAAGCCTCGGCCGTAATAATGTAAACAAACTTCTCTGACTTTTTTCTCTCTCGGTTGCGCCAATTGCGCATGTGCGCCACGCTCCTAGAGAGCCACTGGCACTGGTAACGTTTTTGAAAGGGGGGCTGACGGAGAATTTGGCCTCTCCGACTCTCCTCTATTTTTGTGCTCACTGATGTTATTTTCAATCTGAGCGACGCGACACCTACCATAGCCACCTGGATCACGCGAGTCGCGTCACTTGCCGCACGATGTTGCTGTTGAGCCTCTTTCTAAGCAGACTAAACGAGAATTTCCCGCCTTTTTTAGTACCCAGTACCCACAGGTTTAGTGGGTGACTGCCACTGGGTGTTTGGTCCAGAGCCCACTAGAAAACAAAAACCGCTCACACGAGCAGCTTGCGTAGTGTTGCGCGTGATCGAGTGGGCTATGGGTCCAGTGGCTTGGTAACGGCCTACTCGATCACGCTGGTTCCTCGCGTAAAGAAGCCTGAAAGCATGCTCAAAGAGCAGCGTGGGAAATAAGGCGGTGGCACAGGGCAAATGACCAGTTTAAAAATTGCCTGGACCAGTTTAAAAATTAAAACGGAGGGGGGTCAGTGAAAAGAAAATTCAAGGGTTTCCAGAGTCCAGACATATATTGTAATTATCCACATCTTCAATTTAGCAGACGACGCGGCCTGGTCAGTGGTCATGGACCTGTTTATTTATTCCAAGCCAGAGGGGTCGCTGGCCCAATGTCCAGTTTAAAACAAATCCTTCCCACCCTGTCAAAGATCGTAACGAAGTCTGTGGCAGTCTGGAAAATAGCACATTTCCTCTGGTCCAAAACCAGATTATTAATTGCTTGGACTAGTTTTTATATTCAAGAAGTGGAGGTAACTGATCCTCGGGACCAGTTTATTAATTGCAAATCTATAGAAAAACAAAGGCTAGGACCAGTCCAGAGACCAGTTTATTATTTCAGACACTAGGGGGTCACTGGTCCAAAGGACTAGTTTAAAAAATATCATTATTTCCCAGACTGGTCTGTGGGCTTTGGAAAAAGTTAAAGTTGTCTGCTAGACGTTCTCTTTTTCGCGTATGTACCTTCTTGTGAATTCCTTTGCTACGGTAACGGTTATCCTTTAATAATAATTTATTGATTATCAATGTAGAAGAAAAGCTCTTAATAAAAGTTGAAGCTTTTTCTCCCAAAGACCCGAAAAACATAAAAAACAGAACAGTGTGAGTAACTGTGAAAGAAAAACGTTCATATAAGCCTTGACTGGTAAGAATCTATATTGAACTGAGGGATGGACCCTAAAAGGCACACTTTTCACAACAGCACACTTTTCACAACGCCTAAAAATACCTATTTCGCATCGCCTTTCAAAAGTTGTTTTTTATCACACTGCTAATTTCCGCAAATACAAAGAATTAACATAATCATTAAAGTAAGCTCTGAAGCAAGTCAACCAACACAGCCCGTACACACTGATTTTAATGAAATCAACAAAAACATGAAGGAACGAATTTATTTTAGTAAAATCCAAAAAAAAAAAACATTATAGGCCTATTCCTAGAAAGACCGAAGCTTAGCGTAAGTTTTGCGGTAGGCTGCGGTAGCTGGAAATCCGCTGCCTCGCCGGCACACCTTCTTTTCACAACCGGTACGGGAGGGACTCGTTTCCCCGTCGACTCGAAGGCGGCGTGCCAAGGCTTAGCAAAAGGCACACCTTTTCAGCTTCGAGAATCTAACGCCAGGTAGCGCCCTCATTTCACTTTGACCAATGGGGTAATCCAGCCACTCTTAAGCGCCAAATTTAAATCGTTCAAAGTCATTTTTCAATGTAAAGGAAACAAAAATTAATGTTTCTCGCTTATTTTAAGCTTCGCGTAGTTCTTGTACTATTCCAGCATGCCTGTCGATTCTTTCATAACCTCTTTCTATACTAGCACACCTTTTTTTTCTATTCCCAGCCACCTGTATTTTCTTTCACACCTTTTTCTTCTACTATTCTAGTACACCTGTCTTTTCTTTCACAACCTCTTCCGAGAGTTTAAGCATCCCCTATACGCGTACGTGTAGCCACCTTTTACAATGCATTGGTCTTTAGCACACCTTTTTCTTCTATTATTCCAGCACACCTGTCTAATTTTTCACAAGCCGGCAAAACTAAGTTCTATTCAGTTAATATTTCTCGCTTATTTTACTCTTCACGTCTTATGAAAGAAAAGACAGGTGTGATGGGATAGTTCCCATCACACCTGTCTTTTCTTTCATAACCCCTTCCGATACTAGCACACCTTTTTCATTTACTTCCAGCACACCTATACTTTTTTTTCACAACCCCTTCCGATAGCACACCTGGCACACCTTTTACTTGTACTATTTCAGCATACCTCTTTTCTTTCACAACCTCTTTTTTCTAGCAGTGCACACCTGGCACACCTTTTTCTTATACTATTCCAGATCACCTGTCTATTCTTTCACAACCTCTTCCGATACTAGCACACTTTTTCATTTACTCCCAGCACACCTATACTTTCTTTCACAACCCCTTCCGATAGCACACCTGGCACACTTTTTCTTATACTATTCCAGATCACCTGTCTATTCTTTCACAACCCTTTCCGATACTAGCACACCTTTTTCATTTACTCCCAGCACACCTATACTTTCTTTCACAACCCCTTCCGATACTAGCACACCTTTTTCATTTACTCCCAGCACACCTATTCTTTCTTTCACAACCCCTTCCGATACTAGCACAACTGGCATACCTTTTTCTTATACTATTCCAGAACACCTGTCTATTCTTTCACAACTTCCTCCTATACTAGCACCCCTATCTCATACACTCCCAGCACACCTGTCTACTTTTCCACAAGCCGGCAAAACTCCGGCGAAAAACTCTCTCCTTTCCCGGTAAAGTAATCCTCCAAAGGCGGAGGCTTAGCTTTCAGTTTTGCGACAGCTGGAAAATCCGCGCCGGCACACCTTTTCACAACGGCCTGAACTTGAAGCTAGCACACCTCGATCTTACACTATCGAATGATCCTAATGCCGGCAAAACATCCCATTCACAATGGGTAAAACTTGCACACCATTCCCTTAGCCGGTACCCATCCCTATGAAAAAGGCCAGGCTTCGCGTAAGCGACGGGCTTGTTATAAGTGTGCGCCGCGCAAACCTACTTTCACAACGGCCACGCACCATAAGCAATTTCCCCTTGGAATACCCGTGGAACACCGAGGCTTAGCAAAACACTAAAAGGCACACCTTTTCAGCTTCGAGAATCTAACGCAAGGTAGCGCGCTCATTTCACTTTGACCAATGGGGTTATCCAGCCACTCTCAAGCGCCAAATTTAAATCGTTCAAAGTCATTTTTCAATGTAAAGGAAACAAAAACTAATATTTCTCGCTTATTTTACTCTTCACGTCGTTCTTGTACTATCCCATCACACCTGTCTTTTCTTTCACAACCCTTTCCGATACTAGCACACCTTTTTCATTTACTCCCAGCACACCTATACTTTCTTTCACAACCCCTTCCGATACTAGCACACCTTTTTTATTTACTCCCAGGACACCTATACTTTCTTTCACAACCCCTTCCGATACTAGCACACCTTTTTCATTTACTCCCAGCACACCTATACTTTCTTTCACAACCCCTTCCGATACTAGCACAACTGGCACACCTTTTACTTATACTATTCCAGAACACCTGTCTATTCTTTCACAACTTCTTCCTATACTAGCACCCCTATCTCATACACTCCCAGCACACCTGTCTACTTTTTCACAAGCCGGCAAAACTCCTATCACTCCGGCTAAAATCTGTCTCCTTTCCCGGTAAAGTAATCCTTAGCTTAAGTTTTGCGACAGCTGGAAATCCGCTCCGGCACACCCATCCCTATGAAAAGCCCTGCTTCGCGTAAGCGACGCGCTTGTTATGAGTGTGCGCCGCGCACAGCTACTTTCACAACGGCCACGAACCATAAGCAATTTTCGCTTGGAATACCCGTGGAACACCGAGGCTTAGCAAAACACTAAAAGGCACACCTTTTCAGCTTCGAGAATCTAACGCAAGGTAGCGCTCTCATTTCACTTAGACCAATGGTGTAATCCAGCCACTCTCAACTTCTCAAGCGCCAAATTTAAATCGTTCAAAGTCATTTTTCAATGTAAAGGAACCAAAAATTAATGTTTCTCGCTTATTTTAAGCTTCTCGTAGTTCTTGTACTATTCCAGCATGCCTGTCTCTATTCTTTCACAATCCCTTCCCATACTAGCACACCTTTTTCTTCTACTATTCTAGTACACCAGTCTTTTCTTTCACAACCTCTTCCGATATTAGCACACCTTTTACTTCTACTATTCCAGCACACCTGTCTAATTTTTCACAAGGCGGCAAAACTAAGTTCTATTCAGTTTTCACATTTCTTCAATCCTAGCACACCTCGATATTATAATTTGACAGCGCACCATATCTTTTAGTTTTTCAGACCTTTTTTTCAAGTTCCAACCTGGCACACCTCGATCTAATAATATGATCTACACACCTATCTTTTGGTTTTTCACACCTTCTTTCAAAGCTAGCACACCTCGATCTTACACTATCAAAGGATCCCAATGCCGGCAAACATCCCATTCACAACGGGTAAAACTTGCACACCTACACCTTTCCCTTAGCCGGTACCCATCCCTATAATAGAGAGTTTAAGCATCCCCTATACGCGTACGTGTAGCCACCTTTGACAATGCCCAGGCTTCGCGTAAGCGACGCACTTGTGTGAAAAGACGCACTTGTTACTTTCACAACGGCCATGCACCATAAGGCAATTTTCCCTTGAAATACCAAGGCTTAGCAATACACTAAAAGGCACACCTTTTCAGCTTCGAGAGTCTACCGCGACGAGAGCTTTTTATTCCTTTCGACCAATGAGGTAGTCAAGCCACTCAAGCGCCAAATTTAAATCGTTCAAAAACTTTTTACTACGTATTTGAGTTTGATATGAATGTATCAAGACACCTATCTTCATGTTTTTCATAGCAGTCTTCAATCCTCGCACACCTCAACCTTATAGTATGACAGCACACCTATTTTTTAGTTTTCACAGCATCCTTCAATCCTCGCACACCTCAACCATGGATAAAGAATGCGCGTGCGGAAATTTGTTTTCACGCTATAGGATCGGCAACTCCCTATCTCGAACGACAGCTTATTCTGTATATACTCTGTTACAACATTGGTTGTCAGCACGCGCAAAGCTAGGTCTCTATGTAATCTAGCTTTGCGCGTGCTGACAAGAGAGAAAAAACTTCAGGATCTTCACGATTTAAAATCGTTTAAAATATCCTGAAGTTTTTTGTCTCTTGTCAGCACGCGCAAGGCTAGATTACATAGAGTCCCAGCTTTGCGCGTGCTGACAACCGATGTTGTAACAGAGTATATACAGAATAAGCTGTCGCTCGAGATAGGGAGTTGCCTATCCTGTAGAGTGAAAACAAATTTCCTCACGCGCATTCTTTATCCATGCCTCAACCTTATAGTACGACAGTACACCTATTTTTTAGTTTTCACGCCATTCTTCAACTCCATATCATAGTATGATAGCACCCTTATGACCCTCACCCACTAGCCTTTGAAAAAATAAACTTCAAGATAAAACTAAAAGATATGGTGTGCTGTCAAATTATAATATCGAGGTGTGCTAGGATTGAAGAAATGTGAAAACTGAATAGAACTTAGTTTTGCCGGCTTGTGAAAAATTAGACAGGTGTGCTGGAATAATAGAAGAAAAAGGTGTGCTAAAGACCAATGCATTGTAAAAGGTGGCTACACGTACGCGTATAGGGGATGCTTAAACTCTCGGAAGAGGTTGTGAAAGAAAAGACAGGTGTACTAGAATAGTAGAAGAAAAAGGTGTGAAAGAAAATACAGGTGGCTGGGAATAGAAAAAAAAGGTGTGCTAGTATAGAAAGAGGTTATGAAAGAATCGACAGGCATGCTGGAATAGTACAAGAATTACGCGAAGCTTAAAATAAGCGAGAAACATTAATTTTTGGTTCCTTTACATTGAAAAATGACTTTGAACGATTTAAATTTGGCGCTTGAGAAGTTGAGAGTGGCTGGATTACACCATTGGTCTAAGTGAAATGAGAGCGCTACCTTGCGTTAGATTCTCGAAGCTGAAAAGGTGTGCCTTTTAGTGTTTTGCTAAGCCTCGGTGTTCCACGGGTATTCCAAGCGAAAATTGCTTATGGTTCGTGGCCGTTGTGAAAGTAGGTGTGCGCGGCGCACACTCATAACAAGCGCGTCGCTTACGCGAAGCAGGGCTTTTCATAGGGATGGGTACCGGCGAAGGGCTTGCTCAAGTTCAGGCCGTTGTGAAAAGAAGGTATGCCGGCGCGGATTTTCCAGCTGTCGCAAAACTTAAGCTAAGGATTACTTTACCGGGAAAGGAGAGAGTTTTTCGCCGGAGTGATAGGATCATAGGAGTTTTGCCGGCTAGTGAAAAAGTAGACAGGTGTGCTGGGAGTGTATGAGATAGGGGTGCTAGTATAGGAAGAAGTTGTGAAAGAAAGTATAGGTGTGCTGGGAGTAAATGAAAAAGGTGTGCTAGTATCGGAAAGGGTTGTGAAAGAAAGTATAGGTGTCCTGGGAGTAAATAAAAAAGGTGTGCTAGTATCGGAAGAGGTTGTGAATGAATAGACAGGTGATCTGGAATAGTTTAAGAAAAAGTGTGCCAGGTGAGCTATCGGAAGGGGTTTGAAAGAAAGTATAGGTGTGCTGGGAGTAAATGAAAAAGGTGGGCTAGTATCGGAAGGGGTTGTGAAAGAAAGTATAGGTGTCCTGGGAGTAAATAAAAAAGGTGTGCTAGTATCGGAAGAGGTTGTGAATGAATAGACAGGTGATCTGGTATAGTTTAAGAAAAAGTGTGCCAGGTGAGCTATCGGAAGGGGTTTGAAAGAAAGTATAGGTGTGCTGGGAGTAAATGAAAAAGGTGTGCTAGTATCGGAAGAGGTTGTGAAAGAAAAGACAGGTGTGATGGGATAGTACAAGAACGACTTGAAGCGTAAAATAAGCGAGAAATATTAGTTTTTGGTTCCTTTACTTTGAAAAATGAGTTTGAACGATTTAAATTTGGCGCTTGAGAGCGGCTGGATTACCCCATTGGTCTAAGTGAAATGAGCGCGCTACCTGGCGTTAGATTCTCGAAGCTGAAAAGGTGTGCCTTTTCCTAAGCCTTGGCACGCCGCCTTGAGTCGACGGGGAAACGAGTCCCTCCCGTACCGGTTGTGAAAAGAAGGTGTGCCGGCGCGGCCGCGGATTTCCAGCTACCGCAAAACTTACGCTAAGCTTCGGTCTTTCTAGGAATATGTTTTTTCTTAGGATTTTAATAAAATAAATTCGTTCCTTCATGTTTTTGTTGATTTCATTAAAATAAGTGTGTACCGGCGGTGTTAGTTGACTTACTTCAGTGCTTACTTTAATGCTTATGTTAATTCTTTGTATTTGCGGGAATTAGCAGTGTGATAAACAACACTAACTAGTTTTTAGTATTAGCGGGGGGCATATTGCATTGTGATAAAAAACGACTTTTAAAAGGCGATGCGAAATAGGTATTTTTAGGCGTTGTGAAAAGTGTGCTGTTGTGAAAGGTGTGCCTTTTAGGGTCCATCAACTGAAGGGAAAACGCTGAATCTTTGTTTATGGCGATGTTTTTTATTATCATTAAAATGTTACGTATGTTATCTAAACAGGGAAACTGTACAAAGTATGATGGATTTTGTGAAGGATTGTCGTGTTATGGTCGAACGTTTAAGCTGGTAAGTGATGAATATAATGCAACTTGGGTGTCAATAAGGCGTGTAATGGATCCAAACCTATCTTGAAAAGAAAAAGATCTTTCTTGCTAGTTCAAAAATAAACAAGATGGCCCCGGCCATATTACAGTTTTGCCTGGGCTAGCTAAATTTATTGTAAGGTGACCCCGGCCTATATACTTTACCGGTTTTTTTTCTTTTAAATATCAAATATCATTCCAATTATGAATAAAAATAATCTAGCATGATTTTGGGTTATAGATTAATGAAACAAGTAAATAGCAAACTTGTGTCCTATGAATTGGAACAATTTTGTTGATATTTTTGTTGGAAACCTAATATTTGTGGGATAATAGTAGTGTTTGGGTACTAAAATTATTCTTGCCGGCTATTTTTTCTTAACGGTTTTGTTAATTTAAATATAAAATTATATTCCGATTATGAGAAAATCAATCTAGTATGATTTTGGTTAACAGTTTAATGAAATTAGTAACAAATTTCTGTCCAATGAACAAATTCTTGACTTTCTTCTTAATGCAAAAGTAACATTTGTAGCATAATATATGACTGATGGCTAAAATTATTCAATGTTTGTACTATTATACCAATATACAACCATTGCCTAGAATTAGCCCCCAGTCATGTTGTCTGAAATTTGATACCAGAGAAAACAAATAGCCTGTCTAATGAGCAAGAATCATACATCAGTAGGTTTCTTTATCAAAATTGTTAGATTACTTTCTTACTAATTGAAATTAAATTGAAAAATTAGTAGTTGTACAGTTTGGAAATGCTTCCCTCGTTGGGGGGCCTTGATTCCCTTATTGAAAAAAAAATTAATTTGCAGTGTTGGCTCTATTACAAGTATAATGTATTTTTGACCTGGTAGTTTTACTTACTTCAATCTCAAACAGTGCTGATTTCTTAGTTTTGTCTGGATTAATGTTGATATTGCAGCTTATATGGGGGGGCCTCTTTTTCCTATTATCTGAAACGTAAATGGGTGTCTTTCTCAAGGATCCCAAGCCTTATATGGGTGTCTTTGCCAAGGGTCCCAAGCCTTATATGGGTGTCTTTGTCAAGGATCCCAAGCCTTACATGGGCGTCTCTCTCAAGGATCCCAAGCCTAATAGGGGTTTCTTTTTCTGGGTTCTCAAGCCCACTGTTGATCTTGACAGTTGTAGGTAGCTCAATCTGGACATTGTAGATCAAGTAGTTCAATTTGGGCTACCATAGTACCGTTCAACTTGTAACATGTATGTGGACTTAATTTTGTAGGATCCTAAACCTAATATGGGTGTCTTTCTCAAGGATCCCAAGCCTTATATGGGTCTCTTATTCTAGGTTCCCAAGCCTAATAGGGGTATCTTTTTCTGGGATCCCAAGCCCACTGTTGATCTTGACAGTTGTAGGTAGCTCAATCTGGACATTGTAGATCAAGTACTTCGATTTGGGCTACCGTTCATCTTGTAGCATATATGAGGGCTTAATTTTTTAGGATCCTAAACCTAATATGGGTGTCTTTCTCGAGGATCCCAAGCCTTATTTGGGTTTGTTACTCTAGGTTCCCAAACCCACCATTGACCTTGTAGTTGAAGTTTCATCTTGTTAATGTAGATCTTGAAGTTTCATCTTGTTACTGCATTTCTTGAAGTTTCAAGTTGCACTTGTAGATTCATCTGGAATTCTGTTAATTACTTAAAAAAATATGATTATAACATTAGATCATGTTTTATTGCGAGTGAGAGTATCTTTCTCTTAGGCGGCAAGCCTAATTTGAGTTTCTTTAACTAGGATCCCAAGCCTAATATGGGTTTCTTTAACTAGGTTCCCAAGCCTACCATTGGCCTGTAGTTTCATCCAGACAACTGTTGACCTGTAGTTTCATCCAGACAGCTGTTGATCTTGTAGCTTCATCCAGATCAATGTTGATCTTCTAGTTTCATCCGGAACAATGCTGATCATTAAAAATTTGAAAAATTGGTTTGAGAAGTCAGATGATGTCTTAGATTCTAGGTTATTTAAAATGTAAACATATTCCTTTATGATAAGAATAGTAACATTCTCGATAACTAGCGCTGAAAATAGTGGAAAATTTCTCATCGCCAAATGCTTAATCCAGTTGAGTACCACCATCAGTTGATTGCTTCAAGTTAAGACCTTGTAAAAGTTGAAACCCATTATCAGAGAAGAAATCGATTAGCTTCTTGGTTTCAAGAGATGATGTCTCAAGAAGGTTAATGTTAAAGTCACCAACAATGACGCTGGGAATATCTTCATCATAATATTCCGCCACGCATTTCCCAATACCATATATTATGTCGCGAATGTTGCAAGCTGGGGAAGAGTAAACTGCTAGTACAGAAAGGCGTAAATCATTTAACGATCCATCCAGCCACAAGCATTCAATATGAGAGGTTGTTGTTGGTTCGGAAGTGTACATACGAATTCTGGTGTGAGTTACAGTTTCTTTGATATAAGCTGATACACCATATGGTTTTCGTCGAGACCCACGAGGAAGGCATATACCATTTAGCTCCGAAAATCCAGGGATTTTAAAATTGTCAGTTTCTTTGACCCAGGTTTCCACAAGAAATATCATATCCGACTCCATTATCTTGAGATCAGACGTCACATCTTGTAAATGACAACTTAAAGACTGTACGTTATGTACATAAATAGACATTTTTTTATCCAAAATAGGTAGCATCAATGGGCAGTCTTTTCGAAGCCGCTCCATCTCTAAGGCAACAGAGTCTTTACTTTTATCCACTGGGTTAGGTGCTGTGAACTTTCCCACAATGAACAATCCGTTTGAAGTTTTGGCTCTACTACAAGCGACGTATAATTGAGACCTTTTCATCTTTCGCTTTTGATTAAGATGGACAACTACTTCGGAATAGGTGTCTCCTTGACTCTTGTGTACAGTAATAGCTTCGGCAATTACTAAAGGATACTGCTTTCTTGAAACGTAGATGTTTTTCTGTCCTGAACGTCTAGTGAAACTTCTCACAATCTTCTCAACAGGCGTCCATAATTCATTAATATTATTGGCTACCATTAATCCTTGAGACTGGACTCTAGTCTCTTTTCCAGTCTTGTCATCATTAAATTCAATCCAAACTCGAACGGGGACTTGTTCACCTTTTTGATTTTGGCCATACTGTATTTTTCGTAATCTTCCAGTGGCACCATTTACTAGACCATCGGCGGTGTTCAAATTATTGGTGATCATGTACCTGATACCAACCATTAGGGTTAGTTCTCTTGGTAAACCGCTGGTTTCTTGGGTTTTCAAGGTTTTTACGGCTTCAAGAATTCTTGTTTTGATTTCATTGCTAGCATCACCCGTAGCCGAGTCAAATGCGACTGAGCATATCTTTTCAGCATTCCATGAACATAACTTTGATTCATTGAACGCATTTACTTCATCATTTGTTGCAAACAAATGAAGGGCTTCCAGAGGTAGAGGTCTTGAAATAGATGTTTCCAAACTTCGAAACAAGTTAACGTCGGCGGGTGTCATCTCTCCCATGGACATTCGATTTAAAGCCATGGCGAATATTTTGTCGTCCTTCTGTCTCATAATTTCATCAAGCTCATACAACTTAAATTCTTCCCATAGTGGACTTCCAATTAGGGCCGCATAGGGGTTATTCTTCTCCTTCAAGGGCATGAATGTGTAATTATCCCCAACAGGGGGTAACTGGTTGTAGTCTCCCACGAGAATAACTGAAATACCACCAAAATGCTTTGAAGATCCGAAGATTTGTTGGGATCTTACATTAATATAGTTGAAGATTTTGGCTCCGCACATAGATATTTCATCTATTATCAGAAGTTTAAGGCCTAAAAGCGAAGATCTTTTTCTGTTCAAAGTGTCGTTATCCAAAGGGTTCATCTTGCCAGAAAATTGATTTGTTGGCAAGTTAAAGGCAGAGTGAAGGGTGACACCATCAATATTAAAAGCTGCTTTCCCGGTGAATGCCGTTCTTAGAACAGATAATCGTGATGGATCGGCACCGGGTTTATTCTTTTCATGCCTGGATACGGCTTCAAAAATGCCTTGAATCAAAAGACTTTTTCCAACACTAGCACCGCCTGTTATCAGAATCCTCAGAGGTTCTTCTTGAGATGTTTTGAAATGATTAAGTACGTAGTAGAAAATCTCTCGCTGCTTTAAATTTAGTTTTCGAAACATGCTGTAATATTCTTCATTGTTGAAAAGAGTAATGGTTGGAGTAAAGTCGGCAGCACTTGACTGTTGAAAATCAGAAGTTATGTCACAAACTGCTTCTTGAAGAGAGTTGACAAAATATTGCGGATCATCCAATGTGAAACTTCTATCACGCTCGTTTTGATGTTCAATCATAGGTTGAATATTTTGAACTTCATTTGAATGTTGGTTTTCTCTTACTTCTTGAATCATTTGGTCCAGATCCAAGTCATCAACTTCACTTATAAATTCCCTTCTAGCTTCAGATATTTCCTGCTTATGGGCTTCGTAAATTTCTTCTACGTTAGCTTCTAGCAATTCGGTTTCCTCGCAACGCCAAGGTAAAAATAACATCATTTCCACTCGACAGTAGTTTTTGAGATCTTTCACCACACTGTACTTTTTGAATCTGATTACTTTGGCCTGCATCCTTTTCCTGACGTATCCTGAAGAATCCTTCAACTCGAGAGACGTTTCCACAGAAGTCGTTTCAATTTCTTGGTCTTCATCTTCGTTCAAATTTTGAATTCTTCTATTGCGTTTGGATCGAGAAAACTCATACCATGAGGCGAAAGCAGCTAAACTGAGATTTTCCAGTTCATCAGGTCTCGCAATGTAGTGCTCGATGATGCCGTCGGAAAAAACGTTGGTACTATCATCAGGCAATAATTCCAATTCCGATGGTCTTTTCAAAATGTGTACCCTTTCTTCTGGGGGTGAAGTGTTTATAAAAATATGAGCACGACTGCTCCGGCAAATTGGAATGGATAGTAGTATGTAGCAGCATTCTTGGGCGCTAATTTCTTCACAATGAATGAATTTATTAGCAATAACCTTTAATCTCTCTTTTATACCACTGCCTTTATTTTTCGCTTCCTTGATAGCCTCCCTCAAGAGCTGTGACATCCCTTTTTGCGCTTTACCGATGTAGGAAACTATATACATGAGACAGGCGTACGGGTCTAGGACGTATTGAAGATCCATATTAGCGTTCCATAGCTCCAAAATCTTTTTGTTGTATGGGTTTATTCTTATTTCCTGCGGCGATCTTTTCAGAAGGACAGTGATCCTTCGAATTGGATAAGTCACAGCATCAATATATTCCTCTTCAGCCATATTCAGAGTTTCAATAAATTCTTCAAATGTTTCCGGAGCAGTCTCAACTTTCAAATTTTCGATAGCACTTCGCACCAATTTGCTTCTAGCTTCAACTTCTTCAAGGTTTTCGTTTTCATTACGTTTAGATGGGTCGTAAATAATTGTTCTTGCCATTGGTGGAAAAGGTATTCCGAAACGACAGGATGACTGTCCGCCATCATTCTTTTTACGACAGGTTCTGGAATGCTTGTGAGTTTGCAATTTTACCAAGTTGTTCCATTTTTCACTTCCATCCCCTTTCGAGCAAGTAATGTTGGAATCAATGAATATGATGACCTCTTCTAGATTGGAGTTATCGCTTCTCAATTGTGGGGCGCTTTTATTCCAGAGTAAAATATGGGCGTGTGGTGATCCCCTCATTTGGAACTCTATTCTAATATAGTAATCATCAATAATTCCAATTGGTGACTCCTTGCTTCGCAGAAACTTGAAAAATTCTCTCAAACGGTAATCAAAATACCGGCTGCAGGTGACAGGGTCTTCGTTGATAAGCTTAGCTCTCTCCATAAATCCCAAGGTTTTCACATATTCTTTCGCAGTTTCTCGAGAGTGTCCGGCGATGACGCACAAGGACTCCAAAAGCTCTTCCCATTTCGTCTCAGCCGCACTCAGAGTGAGGAACCACGTTGGATTACCAAGTTGGCGAACCATAGCCAGAAGATCTTTCTCACGCTGTTGTAAATAGCCAGGGGAAGATCTGACGCTTTCCAAAACTTTGTAACCATCATCGTGTTTCACCAATGAATCCAAACTTCCAGGTGCTGTTAATACTCCCGCTGTGTATGCTTGGCCGGCTTTAGACTTGGTTTTTCTCATGCAAATATTAGTAGCGCTTCGTAGTTTTGACGATACTAATTTAACATAGGAATAAAATATTTTCGGAATACTAGAGGCACACCGCCTATCGCTGCATCTGAACTCCCATTTTATTTGTTGCGTGTACGTTGCCTTAGGTGGTAGCTTCAAAGCTTGGCCTGCGTAAATACTCGGAAAAGATAGGTATTCGGAGTCCTCATCATAAAGAATAGATTGTGGTGTCTGCCCTTCTCCAGGAGCATAAGCAATACTCTCAATTTCGGGTGTAATTAGATCTTCAGATGAAAGCAAAAGAGTATCTCTGTTGCCATTGTTCAAAGGTGTTTCTTCATCAATTTCGTCCCATTCCTCGTCGCTGTCAGGTACTTGTTGAGGTTCTGCAACAGAATTATTTCGTGGATCTGTACTAACAGAGGGCGTGTGTTGTACTTCAGTTGGCATATCTTCTTCGTTCGACACGAAATCTACGCTACTTGATTCGCTGAGTTCCAAAGCCACTTCATCTGGAACTGTAACTTCATGTTTTAAATACAAAGGAGTTGTTAGTAGAATCTTTAAAGCATCCATAATTTTTCTGGGACGAACTGTTTCAAACATATAGTGGTGTTGATATTCCTTCTTCCTCATAAGTTTAATTTGAATAACTTGAGTGTCAGTGGGGCCTCTGGGCAGAATTGAAACAGAAGAGTCGATTGAACTGGTACATTTACGACATTACCACGAATCCCTCTTTGCTGATCAACTCCTAGTTTTCTTATCTGCATAAACGGTAATCGTGGAGATATCATTCTACACTCAAGTTCAGTAAGATCTTTCAATTCCAGAGGTAAATCAGGAAAAAAATAGCCGTTTTCTTTGGAGATTGGTGGTACTTTCTTTCGAGAAATGTAGCTGTGGCAAGAAGAACACAACAATACATGTGACGGAAGCACTCTCTGGTGTATTCCTTCAACTGACAAGTATTTAACCGACTCTGTTTTCTTAACAGAAGTATGGAAAAATAGTCCAGAACAACATTCGCATTCATGATCTGGACCATATGATATATTTTTGAGATAGTTGCTTTCAAAATATTGTGGGTGTTGTCTCCTAATGGTTCTACTAGCATTATTTGTTATAAGCTCGTATTCAGCATAATTTTCATCAAGTCTTCTAATCTGCCTTGTAGTGTTGTCCCTCTGGTTTTCGGATTCTCTATAATTGGAATCTCGACGCCTCTCAATTCTTGAAAAATTATCTCTCTGGTTTTCGGCTTCTCTGTAATTGGCATCTTGACGCCTCTTAATTCTTGAAAAGTTATCTCTCTGGTTTTCGGCTTGTCTATAATTGGCATCTTGATGCCTCTCAATTCTTGAAAAATTATCTATCTGGTTTTCGGCTTGATAATACACAGAATTTTCAAGCCTAGTTTCCCTTGCAATATTATCTCTTCCTCTTTTTTTCTTTCTGGAAATATTATCCATTTCTAACTCGGACTGGGCATAATTTGAATCTGTACGCTCTTCTCTCCGTTTCAAAAGATAATTTTGCTTGTTATTAGTGTTCTGATTGACGACTGCAGTCAAAGGATGTTGACTGGCGTATGGGTTTTGACCAGTAAAAAAGCCAACATTAGTTGATGGGTTTAGATCAGTAAAAAATCCCACACTAGTTGATCGGTTCTGCAGAGTTAAATAAATCTGACTGTTTGATGGGTCTTGCAGAGTTAAAGAGCTCTGACTGGTTGCTGGGTCCTGCAGAGTTGAACAACTCTGAATAGTTGATGGGTCCGTCAGAGTTGAAGAACTCTGACTGGTTGATGGGTCCTGCAGAGTTGAAGAACTCTGACTGGTTGATGGGTCCTGCAGAGTTGAAGAACTCTGACTGGTTGATGGTTCCTGCAGAGTTGAAGAACTCTGACTGGTTGATGGGTCCTGCAGAGTTGAAGAACTCTGACTGGTTGATGGGTCCTGCAGAGTTGAAGAACTCTGACTGGTTGATGGGTCCTGCAGAGTTGAAGAACTCTGACTGGTTGATGGGTCCTGCAGAGTTGAAGAACTCTGACTAGTAGAAGGGCCCTGACAAGGAGGAGATTCTAACACCAACTGCCTCTCTAGCTTCTTTTTGGCCGCATATCTCTCTCGACTTCGAGCTTTTTCTCTTTCTTTGTATTCTGGATTCAAACGTAGCCTTCTCATCTTTTCGGCTGATGTTTCTTTCACATTTGAAGCCATTTCTGAACTATCCCGTGTTTGTAAAACAGCCGAGTTTAATGACACAAAGCCCAATGTAACTTAGTTCACAACTTGTTAGACATCTGAAAATAATCTTGATTTACGCGTAAATAGGCCTAACCAAAATAAAATCTGATAATGATAGAAAATTAAAACAACCTAAGCAAAACTGTGCAAAGAAATACTTACTTGAAATCAATTCTGAAAATAAACTTTGATTAACGATAAATTAATAGGCCTATTAAATGAGAAAATATGGTAAGAATACAATAAACTAGAATTGATTAGTGGTAAATTGGTAGGCCTAATAAATGAGAAGCTATGGTATGAGTAAAATAAACTAGAATTCAAAACAAATACTTATTTCGAATATTAAATTTTTCAATTCACATTGGCAGAAAGCAGGAATAAATTCCCAGAACAGTTCAGTACACAGAGTTCGCAAGGGAACAAAGGAAGTTTAAAGTTCTCTTACGGTTGGTCGGTTAAACCTTAGCCCACTCGATCACGTACTCGAAAAAGCGAGCTTACGTCGTCGAGCGCGTAATCGACTGGGCTATAGTTAAACCAAAAAGTATCACCCAGCGTGGGAAATAAGGCGGTGGCACAGGGCAATGACCAGTTTAAAAACAAAATCGAAGAGGGGTCAGTAGTGGTCCACAGGACCTCTAAGAAAATTCAAGGGTAACCAGAGTCCAGATATTAAAACTCTACTATATTAATTATCCACTTCTTTAGTTTAGCAGACGACGCGCTCTGGTCAATGGTCATGGACTTCCCCATACTCAGACTTATTTCCTCCCCCCTCCCTTTGATGCTCCCACAAGGGGTCACAGTCAGTGGCGCCGCTAGAAACTTTTGTGGGGTAAGCGGTATTTTGTGAATGGGCCCCCTACCCAGCAGTGATCCATGCGTGGTGAAAACGGGGGTAAATCTAAGGTACACCACGGTGCCTGGGCGCTGCTTTCTCGCGCACAGTTGACGTAGGGGATGACAGAGATAAGGCGAGGAGGATGGCAAAGGATGTGCGTCCTAAAACTAAACGTATCGAAAATTGTATTTACTACCCCCCTATTTTTCGGCGGATTTTATAAAGCGCGTTTCTATCTCCCTCTTTCTCCTCTTTGTATTTACTATTTCGAAATAAGAAGTAACAGTAGAGAGTTTAAGTTGCAATACGTGTAATCTTCTAAAGTGCATTGGACAAATGCACTGTAGAAGCCTACAAGAAGTGCAGCATAAACTCTCTAATAATAATCCTCGAGTCAGCGCCGTCCCGTTGACGATCCTTATCAGTACACAAAAAAGTAACACAATAGAGCTGGTCGAAGTGAAAAGTGCTCGGTTTAGTTACCTCTTTCGCTTCCAATAAATTTCTACCAGCAGGAGGTTTCTATCACGTGAAAGTATTTTTGCCTCTCACTTCTAGGCCCGGTAGGACTAAAGGTCCCCATCCCCAAAGCGCATTCTTTACTAACCTAACCCCATCCCATTATGATAGCGCCGGTCTACAAAAGTCGGCCAAACTTGTAATAGCCACCGCGGTATTCCACCTGCGACTTCAGGACTAAATTTTGAATATTTTCAGTAAAATCGTATTTTTGTAAATGAGGCCCTTCCTCCAAAATTAGGCCCCCTTCAAAATTTGAAGTAAGCAGTCGCTTACCGCGATTACCTCTGGCGGCGCCACTGGTCACAGTCGCAAATTATTCCACCAATATGCCCGCAAAGACCAGCTGAAGCACTCTTTTTTCCGTCGGTCGATCCCTTTTTGGAACTCCCTCCCTCCCGAAATTGTAGCGGTCCGATCTCTCTCTGTTTTCAAGTCGAAACTGCGACAGTTTCTCGGTTTTTAAATTGCAACTTCTAGTCACGGAGCTGTAAGGCTTTTTGAGCCCTAGCTCGTCACCCCCCACCGGAAAAAAAAGACATTATAACACTATTAAGAACCTAGACAAACTATTGCGAGGGGGGTCTAGCGACATTCTGTTACGAAACTTTCCATCCCACCCCTTCGTGTGTGTGATAGGGTTTTTGATACGTGGCGCCCCTATCGGTGAGCGAAGGAGCTATTCAATTTGAACAAAAAATAAATACCGTAATGTTTCATCTTGCAAATATTTTAATTCTCTGTTAATAAACATCTCTTTATTTTACAAAATCTTCTCCTTCCATTAATTAATACGGAAATTAATAAAAATTAATTAAATATAAAACGTCCCCGGTGGGATTCGAACCCGCGTTGTCTCCCTCCCAAGTACTGACCGCGCTCGAAGCTGCTTAACTTCGAGTGTTAACATGGAGTTAGTAATATTTTAGTTTACCTCGCCGCTTGTAGATGGCGCTACAAGCAACTCACCCTATCGCACACGCGAAAGGGCGCTTCCATTGAACCCGAATCAAAGCTGAAAATTCAACTGTTCCTCTTGTATCTCTATGGTCATGGACAGGGCCGGAAATAAGCACGGGACACTGGACATTGTCCAATAAAATTTAAAAATGTCCCATAATTTTTCTGAAAACTAAGGGTGTCACTGGACTTTTTGACCAATAAATTTTCCGTAGTTTTGATGGTTTAAAATAAAGCTGCGTATACACTTTAAGTATCACGTACGAAGGAGTAATATATGGAGAATTGTGATATTTTGTTCCGTGTATTATTATATTTATTACTTAAATTATGTAAATTTATTTAAAATATAGTACTTTTATATATATTGAATTACGGCCTGCGAACCTAATCTATCATTGTTTAGTCTCAGAAAACTTATCTCCTCTTGTGGATTATGAATTTATGAAGGCGTTTTCCAGTGCTTTGTGCAAAAGTGGGCAAAAATTTAATTTACCCTCGCCCTGATAATAATGAAGCAACTCAATATTAACAAACATTCAATTTAAATTCCACTTATCAATTCTAGGAAATTTCTAAAAAAAAGAGAGATAAGATGATTAAGCCCACTTTATATTTGAATTTTCTTTGTAATTGCTAATAAAACTGAAACCTCAAAAATATTCGTGAAAAATGTAATTTATTTTTTTTATTACAGTGCAGAAATGATATTTATTTTATTACAGTGCAGAATTATAACTAAGTATTAGAGCACGGAATTATAACAAAAATATGAACTTTAGTGCTGAATTATAACAAAATACTAACTTTAGTGGAGAAATATGACAAACTATTAACTTTAGTGGAGAACTATGACAAAAATATGAACTTTAGTGCTGAATTATAACAAAATACTAACTTTAGTGGAGAAATATGACAAACTATTAACTTTAGTGGAGAACTATGACAAAATATTAACTTTAGTGCAGAATTATAACAAAATATTAATTTTAGTGCAGAATTATAACAAAATATTAACTTTAGTGCAGCATTATAAAAAAATATTAACTTTAGTGGAGAATCACGACAAACTATTAACTTTAGTGGAGAATCACGACAAACTATGAACTTTAGTGGAGAATTATGACAAACTATGAACTTTAGTGGAGAATTATGACAAACTATGAACTTTAGTGGAGAATTATGACAAACTATGAACTTTAGTGGAGAATTATGACAAACTATGAACTTTAGTGGAGAATTATGACAAACTATGAACTTTAGTGGAGAATTATGACAAACTATGAACTTTAGTGGAGAATTATGACAAACTATGAACTTTAGTGGAGAATTATGACAAACTATTAACTTCAGTCTTAACAAAAAACAACAGAATTGTTGCGTTTCACAGTAAGAGCACCCATACTGCTTGATGGGTGATTATTACTATTTTTTTTTTTCACTCTGGATCTTCAGATTTGGATTGTCCTAAAAAGGAATTAGTATTATTCGCCTGAAGTGTGTACTAATTTCAATTGCAGAACATTTCTTACCACTCAAATTCACTTCTTTCTTGCTTAAACTTTCATTCATCTCAAAAGAAGAAATTTTGTCTTCATTATTTGATGCTCTACATAACAAAACATTTTGTGAATTCATTTATTATTTTTACCAACTTTCACTTACTCTTCATTATTGAGGTTTAACATGGAACGTTTCTTGACAGAATAAGCAAACTGACTTCGTCTTAGATCTTTACTCATATTCCACGCGAAATAACTAGCATGAATGGCTGATTTATAATCAGCGTATGCAGTTGTGCCGCCTACTTGACATAAAACATTCTCAAGAAGATATGGGTCAACAAAATTGATATACGCGAAAGCGCAAAGTTGTACAATTTGATCATTAGATTCGGAATGTTTTGAAAGTATAATTCGCCTGATATTTTCAGGCCACAAATTACGGGGACCAACGATGGCTTCCATTTCTAATAGGGCACTTTTATACACTCTTGATGCCATAACAAAAAGATTTCGTTTTTAGTCCTCACAGAAACAAAGAGAAATAATACTTATTATTCTTAAAAATTGCGCTACAGCCACCGAAACTTCGACGCATCAACCGTCACTAACAGCTACGTTTATTCAGTGTTCTATTTTAATTTAAGTTATACTAATTATTTTTAAAAATTGCGCTACAGCCACCGAAACTACTACGCATCAACTGCCAGTCGCCACTCACAACAAAGAGATTCTAGAAAATTCTTTTTCTAACGACTTGACACGTGACTTTACTTGCACAAACGTGGAGAGCTGGACATAAGAATTATGCCGTTTTCCACCATTCTCACCATTTTCATCAATTTAAACATCGAACTTTGATGTCAAATATCATTGAACGCTGTTTATTATTTAAGATAAAATAGATCACTCGGAATTTTTCTGAAATTAGGGCAACAAAAAAATATTTTTATACAAATAAGAAATTTGTGACATTTAGTAAAATTTTAGTTTAGTGGGAAGAAAAAAAAATAATTACCTTTTATAATAGAAACATTTACTACATTTACTTATCTTGAGGCAGTAGTTTTAGGGAAAGGAAACTATACAAATCATTCGCAATTTATCTGAAATTAGGAAAGAAAAATTATTTTTATACAAATAAGAAATTTGTGACATTTTATTTATTCAAAACCATTCTCACCATTTTTTATCAATTTAAACATCAAACTTTGATTTCAGATATCATTGAAAACTGTTTTTATTAGAGTTGAATTTAGATCATTCGGAATTTTTCTGAAATTAGGACATCAAAAAATTATTTTATATAAATAATTTAAGTCAAATCTCACCATTTTTTTATCAATTTTAACATTAAACTCTGATGCTAAACATCAATGAACGCTGTTGATTATTTAAGATGAATTAGAAAATGGTGCCGGTATATTAGGTGCATAAAATCCAGGGAGAATTCTCCACATGGGTTGGGTGGTGGGCAATCCATAAAAAGAAGAGGTTGCACTCTTAACTTGAGTCGATGTAGTCATGGCTTCATGTGCTTTTCTTAAATTCTTTGAATTTTCATTATATTCGCTATTTGTATATTCCTTGTAACCTTTATTATTCCAGGTTTGATTCAAAGCTCGAGAAACATAACACTGAGTTATTATTTTGGAATTTTCTTGTTCATCAAATTTACTTTGTACATCTTCTTCTGCAGTTTGATTTTCTAGGTTTTCAATTTTAGAAGTATGCAGTTCAGAGGTTTGATTTATTGTAGGTAAAGTTCGTGAAACATAATATTGAGTACTTATTATTAAAGAATCATTTTGTTCATCAAATTCACTTTGTGAATCTTCTTCAGTTTGATTATTTTGATTTTCATTTTTAGAAGCATGTAGTTCAGATGATGTAGATTCCGAAGTCTTCGAGTTTTGCACAGTTGGTAAGAAGGAACGCTTTAGCGGTATTACTGATTTGCGGTATGAATCGTTGTACTTTCGATGTTGGTTCTGCACATTTCGTGATGAGGAAGTCCTCTGTGGCGTGTAAATACTGCATGAGCCGTGTCGCGTTTCATGTGACGAAGGAAACGTCAACCTTCTTGAATGGTGATGACTATTATTGTAGTTTCGTATACCGGATGAGGAACGCTCCTGACGACTTGAAGTACTGCATGCACATTTACGTTTATCGCAAGATGAAGCCAACCTCATTCCTCTTGATAATTGATTACGATTGTTGTAATTTTGATTCTGACACCTTGAAGTACTGCATGAACATTGTCGTGTTTCACAAGATGAAGGCAACCTCATTCTTCTTGATAAATGATTATGATTGCTGTAATTTCGATGTTTGTTTTGTAAAGTTTGTAACGAGGAACCCTTTTGAGTCCCTGAAGCACTGCATGAGGAACACATTTGAGCCCTTGAAGTACTGCATGTATCATGTTGTGTTTTAATGGATGAAGGACACTTTATGCTTCTTGATAGATAATTATTTTTGTTGGTTAGTGGTTTGTTTTGAACAATAGATGAGGAGCAACGCTGTGGAGCCCTTGAAGTACTGCATGAACCATGTTGTGTTTGAGAGGACGAAGGAGACTTCATACTTCTTGAGAGATGATAATCCTTTTTGTAGTTTTGAGGGTTTTTTTGTGCAATGGACAATAAGTAACGCTCTTGAGCCCTTGAAGTACTGCGTGAACGTTGTCTTGTACTGCATGATGACAGGTGATCACTATTATTATAGTTGCGACGTTTGATTTGTAATGTTTGTGAAGAGGAACGCTCCGATGGTCTTGAAGTACTGCATGAATCATGTTGTGTTTCAATGGATGGACACTTCATACTTCTTGAGGGATAACTATTTTCAAAGTTTCGATGTTTGTTTAGTACAATATGTAACGGTGAACGCTTTTGAGCTCTTGAAGTACTGCGTGACCTTTGTCTTGTATCATTTAATGAACGTAACTTCACATACCTCGATGGGTCATCACTAATATTATAGTTCCGATGCTTATTTTGTACAGTTCGTGACGAGGAATGCTTCTGTGGCCGTTTAGTACTACAAGAACATTGTTGCGTTTCACAGGAAGGGCACCCCATACTTCTTGATAGGTGATTGCTTTTTTTTTTGGTAATGAACTAAAGCTTCGCTCACTCTGGATCTTCAGATTTTGATTGATCTGAAAAGGAGTTTGTATTATTCATGTGCAGTGTGTCCAAATTTTAATTGCAGAACATTTCTTACCACTCGAATTCACTTCTTTCTTGCTTAATCTTTCTTCCTTCACACAACATGAGGAGGAACGCTGTTGAACCCTTGCATGAACTTTGTGTTTCAGAGGACGAAGGAAACTTCATACTTCATGAGAGATGATAACTCTTTTTGTAGTTTTGAGGTTTGTTTTGTGAAATGGACAATAAGAAACGCTCTTGAGCCCTTGAAGTACTGCGTCTTTACATGTTAGGTAAAGTAGTTCCTTTTTCTCAGAAGAGGATAGAGGAAGCCGTTTTTTCCTTGTCAAGTTTTGTGGTTGTTCGAACAATGACTCCGCGTCGTCTATTTTAAGTTACACGACACGCGCGTCGCGCCTTTATTCACAACGCCCAAAACTCAAACCATATATGGTAAAGAAAATGAAGCAAAATATATATTAGAAGAACCATATACCACCTTTGAAAGGACTGCGTCACAGCTGGCAGAAGTTACACGACACGCGCGCCGCGCCTTTTTTCACAACGCCCAAAACTCAAACCATACCATATATGGTAAGGAAAATGAAGCAAAATGTATATTAGAAGAACCACACCCCTTTGTAAGGACTGCGTCACAGCTGGCAGTCTAATACTGATTCACATGGAGCAAAATTATGGGAGTTAAAATATTACTCCCATTAAATTTCCTCATGTAACAGCGAGTCTTATCATTTATTGCTCCATGGTGGAAAACGGCATAATTCTTATGTCCAGCTCTCCACGTTTGTGCAAGTAAAGTCACGTGTCAAGTTGTTAGAAAAAGAATTTTCTAGAATCTCTTTGTTGTGAGTGGCGACTGGCGGTTGTCACGTGTCAAGTCGTTAGAAAAAGAATTTTCTAGAATCTCTTTGTTGTGAGTGGCGACTGGCAGTTGATGCGTAGTAGTTTCGGTGGCTGTAGCGCAATTTTTAAAAATAATTAGTATAACTTAAATTAAAATAGAACACTGAATAAACGTAGCTGTTAGTGACGGTTGATGCGTCGAAGTTTCGGTGGCTGTAGCGCAATTTTTAAGAATAATAAGTATTATTTCTCTTTGTTTCTGTGAGGACTAAAAACGAAATCTTTTTGTTATGGCATCAAGAGTGTATAAAAGTGCCCTATTAGAAATGGAAGCCATCGTTGGTCCCCGTAATTTGTGGCCTGAAAATATCAGGCGAATTATACTTTCAAAACATTCCGAATCTAATGATCAAATTGTACAACTTTGCGCTTTCGCGTATATCAATTTTGTTGACCCATATCTTCTTGAGAATGTTTTATGTCAAGTAGGCGGCACAACTGCATACGCTGATTATAAATCAGCCATTCATGCTAGTTATTTCGCGTGGAATATGAGTAAAGATCTAAGACGAAGTCAGTTTGCTTATTCTGTCAAGAAACGTTCCATGTTAAACCTCAATAATGAAGAGTAAGTGAAAGTTGGTAAAAATAATAAATGAATTCACAAAATGTTTTGTTATGTAGAGCAAGAAAAGTTGGAATCAGTCCAATGAAATCTCCGGCAAAATCGACATATCAGTATTCTCCATCGAAGTCAACATATCAGTATTCTCCATCAAAGTCAACATATCAGTATTCTCCAACAATGAAGCGCTCTCATTCTGGTTGGCAATGTTTGTTAAATTCATTTACAAATTTTAATTTAGTTCATTTAGAAGCGTCTTCGAGTATTAAAGAAGAAGATATTGACATTATATTTAGCCAAATTCCTGAAAGTTTGTTGGATTCTCCTAACAAGAAAAGCAAAGAAATAGCTGTGTTCGGTAAGTGGTATCAATAGAAGATGAATTTCAATTGTGAAGCTTAGTGTTCTTATAATTTCTGATAAATGGTATATTTTTTGGCTATTCCTATATAAACCATTAATTGCACAATATCTTATATATATTTGAGAACGATTTTTTTTACTTGGCTTTGTTTTGCCCTTTATGTACAGTCGCAACTCGTTTATAACTGAATTTGACCAAACTGCATGCTTGATATCAGCTGGAAGTTGTTGGGGTCATGTTGAGTTCTAGATGTTAGGACTGCAGAGAACTGTCAGCCATTATGGTTTACCTTTATTATTAAATTTAACCCCTATTTCAGCTTATTTTTACTCAATTTGCAAAAACTTGTTTCTAAAAATCAAAGCTTGGCCAATATCCTATAATATCATGTATTTCCATTTCCTAGATTTATCAGAAGAAGATTCCCCTAAACCAAAAAAAATAGATTCCTGTGAAAACAAAGATAAAAAAACTAACAATAAAAAAACGGCTATGTCATCTGAGAAAAAGGAAACTTCACTTAACAAGGAAGAAAAAATTTCATCAAATAATGAAGACAAAATTTCTTTCTTTGAGATGAATGAAAGTTTAAGCAAGAAAGAAGTGAATTTGAGTGGTAAGAAATGTTCTGCAATTGAAATTAGTACACACTTCAGGCGAATAATACTAATTCCTTTTTAGGACAATCCAAATCTGAAGATCCAGAGTGAAAAAAAAAAAAAAAAAAAAAATAGTAATAATCACCCATCAAGCAGTATGGGTGCTCTTACTGTGAAACGCAACAATTCTGTTGTTTTTTGTTAAGACTGAAGTTAATATTTCTGCACTAAGTTAATATTTTGTTATAATTCTGCGCTCTAATACTTCCAGGCTCGTTATAATTAGTTATAATTATGCGCTATAATATTTAGTCATAATTCTGCGCCCAAATACTTGGTTATAATTTTTCATTGTAATAAAATAAATTTCATTTCTGCTCTGAATTTAAAAAAAAATAAATTACTTTACTGTAATTGAAAACGAATTACATTTCTTAAACTGTAATAAAAAAATAAAAATAAATTACATTCCATACTCCTGATCTCACTTTCCAATTATCGTCTAGTGTTTGATTTCATTTTGTAATTAAAACTAATTATCCTAGAGTTCTTGATTTTATTTTATAATTTTCGTTGAACAATTCAAATTGAGCCTTTAATGAACTTTAATTAAACCATGAGTATGTTGATTGCGTTTGTTGTCATTGGTGTTTGGAGTGGTGCATTTGTCGGTCGTAGTTTCCTCGGTAGTTCTCACCATTCCAAATTATTTGAAATGGAATAAAAAGGACGGAATGTAATGGGGCAAATATTCAAATAAGGCTGAAGTGATATTTTTAAGTTCCTTAAAATGTTATAGAATCTTACAAATTTATAAAATAAAATTGTTTTACATCGATTTTCAACCAAAATTATCGTACGTCTGGCAACGCTGTACTGAATCTGAAACTACGACTAGGAGTAGAGATAACTCGGAAATAAGATTAAGACTCCTTGCAATGTGAAAGGAGTCGAAATTTGACGAAAACCTTGAATTAATAAACTGGTCCCCTTTCAATATTTTACAAAATTTAGAATTAATAAACAAGTCCCTAGGACTCGTGACCCTCGGTTTTTGAATAAAAAAACTAGTCTGAGTAATTAATAAAGTGGTTTTGGACCTGTAAACCTGTGTTATTTCCATGGCTGTTCCGCGCCTAGAACGAAAAGTTTCACTAGGCTAGTGCCACCGTCCGGAGAAAACGCGAAGCTTGATCTAGGGGGGAAAAAATGGCAGGCCTGAGAGGCTGAGACCTGTAGCATCTGCATCAGCGGCAGTGTATGTGACGTTTAAACTTATAATTCAGTGCCAAATGAAAATTAGTACTCGAAATTTCTTGCAATGAATGAACCACAATTTTCAGAAGAGAATATTTTCAAAAATGGTAAGTGTTGAAAACCTAATCACCCTAATATTAACCAGATTAGTTATGTAAACTCTTAAGCCTTGGTCATAACATGAGTATAAAAATTGGTAATACTGTTTTGTTTTGTTTAGTACATGTTGCTCTCTCTCTTGTCAAAATTGCTACGAGTATTACACATATTTTCCAAAAGATCCTACTGAAAAAATTCAAAAAGCTCTTCAGTCAAACTTTAATTGAAATGAATTCACACAGTATGGAATTACAAACGAAAAAAAACACTTGTTGCTTTAAAAAAAGTCTAATTTAAAAGTACCGAAGATTGGCTTTGAAGTCAACCCTTCTTATCCATTCTTGGGGTGTTCCCCTGACGGTCTAGTCAACGATAATTTGGTCGAAATGAAGTGTCCAGTCATTGGTGAAAAAGGAAACTTAGAAACAGTCCTCAAGAAAACTCCTTACGTAATCAAGAAGGACGGAACATTTTCTTTGAAACCCTAACAAATGTATTATGGGCAAGTGCAACTTAGTTTGGCCCCTTTAGGACTTCAAAGTTGTCATTTTGGAATTTATTCCAAACTGGAAGATGACTGTTTTGTTATTGATGTGCCTAAAGACCAAAAATTTACTAACAATCTTTTACCAAGATTATAAATTACTTATTTTAAAAGGTTTTTTTGCTTATTTTAATTACTACATTCCAAATTATTCGAAATGGAATAAAAAGGACGGAATGTAATGGCGCAAATAAGGCTGAAGAGATATTTTTAAGTTCCTTAAAATGTGATAGAATCTTACAAATTTATTAAATAAAATTGTTTTACAAAATGTCAGGAGTCTTGGTTCATTATTTATTTGCATTTTTTTTCACGGGTTTTAACAAGCTTGGGAACTGCGTAAGAGTTAATTTAAAATGATTTGAGGTCTGAACTTTACTTATTCCAAACAAAGCTGATAGAGCGGTGAATGAAATCAAATGCCAAGTTTTAGTTTCATGAGTGTCAAAAATACCCTATCTCGAGACTCGTACTTTCCCCCATTCTAGGCCCTCTCTACCTTATTTGTCCATGAAAAAGGGGTATGAACTTACTGTTAATATTTTTAATGATCGCATCAAATAGACCAGCGGCCGTATTCTGCAGAAAAGTTAAGCTCCTCCTTCTGCCCTTGGCTCGCTGGTTGGACCGTCAACCACTGCCCTTGGCCTTTTAATTGGCTACGTCTATTGATGACGTTCCATGCCTTGGCTCAGTGATTGGTGCAAATTCCGCGCAGACTCAGATGTAAACTATTAAATTTATACACCAAATTCAAAATGTTTTTTCATAAACTGACAAATGAGTTACCGGTTAAACACCGGTTTTAATGGTTGCTTCGGTAACGCTCTGTGCTGAACGCACTTACAGCAGACGACATTTCAACACTTTTTATCAACCTCCCGACGTTGATCAACGTGTCGAGTAAAGTGGTGAGTGTAATATATGAAGGATTAATTAATTTATGAAGTATTCAACTAAACTCTTTAATTTCCCCCCTTAAAAATCCGATTTAAATAAAAACACACCATTTAATTTATTTCTTTCATGATTTATTACTTGTTCAGATTGTGTGGCAACTGTCGATCGCAGGAAAGAAGTCACTGCAGGAAAAAAGTGAGAGGGCTGATCGGCCGTGGTAACTGAATGGTTAAAGCCTTATTTGCGCACTTAGCAAGAGCAACTCCATGATTCGTTCATGCTCTTGTGAATCTAACAATTTCGCACTTATCATATTCTCATGGAATGGTGTGTTGATGAGCGAGACACACCCATACCCTTTAATCAATATTTATCCTTTCCTCTCTCAGACGAGGTATATCTTCCAACTGCTGATGAACAAGCTTATCCAGACACTGAGTGTCAAGCCATTTGCGCCTCTCAACTAACACTGGAAGTCGCGGATCACCCGCTTAGCGCTTTACAACTGCATGACGACATAACTTATAAAACATAACCAGTAACCATATTTACACCTTCCCAATGAACAGTTACTTGAAAAGTAAGCATTTCAGTATGCAGCAATTGGTATAATCACCCCTTTGTTGCTCTTAATATGAATATGGTAAATCTGAAATAGGTCTAATGAATGACAATAGAATAGAGAAAGACTAATTTTGCGAAGAAAAACTCATGGTAATGATGTAATACTTTATTAGAAGTAAAATTTTTCTAATAAATATAACAAGCGGAAAGCTTTCGACCCGAGGGTCTTCATCAGTCTAAGCCACTATTGGCTCTGACAATAGAATAGTTCAAGTTATATTTAAAATAGGTATGTGGTCATGAAGACTTCGGAGGATGTAAATTGCAATCATGCAACAGAAAAGAGCAATGAACTATTGACAGTCAGAAATATGTAAAGTGGAAAATAAATTGCCGAATTTTTGGGTTTGAGAGTGTATCGGGACTGATTGGGTGCTGGCATGCTGGTTATAAATAATGTCCTCTTGAGTAAAGGCTAGACATCATCAACATAATTCTAATGTGAACAGATTAAAAACATGCCATTAACGGTTTTAAAGCATTAAAGGCGGTAACAGACTTTGTCTTTTTTAAACCCCTCCCCGGCTTAGCTCCCCACTTAGGGAGGATGACAAGCACTATCCACACAGGCTCACAAACCCTTTTAATAACAGTCAATGATAACAAAAATCCAAATAATTTAAAAAAATGTTATGAAGTCTATCTAATAAATTATTCAATCCATGCATATAACCCATGCAATAAATTTAATTGGCTCTTTAAATGAAGCGTCTACTAAATTACAATATAAGTTAACAGTAAACTAACACGTATGCGAGAAATAAATCATAAAATACAAGCAAATAGCGCATGTAATAAATTAAATGCATTAAACGCGAAAAAAATAACTATTTATAATGAGAGAATGAAAAAAAGTACGTGTCAAATTGGAAATTAAAGGGTATGGAAATTTACAATTTCATATCATATTTTAGCACGAACGTGGTATTATATTACACTTTCAAGTCTCTACTTTCAAAATATAAAGTTTTTAATATAATTGAACCAAAGTTTCTATTTTTAAAATCCATTGGAAAATCACGAAAACTCAGTTTCGATATACAGTATAAATCATTTTGTCTTGTCAGCTTGTTCGGTTGGTTTATGACATCACACGGGGAAACCTATATGCGCCAGTACGAGCGCGAGCTATACGTGTCTCGAGCTCTGTCCATGCTTTGATAGCGGAGAGAGTGACACCATCTCGCGTGTGTGACGTCAAAAACAAGAAAACGTTGTAGCCTTTCTTAAAAACTTTTAAAAGGTGGATTTTAAATAATTTCATATGAAGCATTTTCAAATGCATATTGCCAAAAATCGGAGAATTAAAAGCTTGATATTTTTGAATTCACAGTAATTGCTATATAAATCAGAGGTTTTTCAAACGAAGCTTCTCATACCCTTTAAAGAAACTTTGGTGAAAATGAATTAATAGAATATCAACGATGAGTACTATAAAATCACAAAGGAGAATACAATAATCAGAGAGAGTTCATGCCGTCATGAAGAAAGTGCATGCCAAATTGAGCATTGAAAATAATCGAAATACAGGGAGACGTTATTCAAACAACCTATCATGGCATTTAGAAAATTATCTACAGTAAAGTAGAACATGCTTCGCTTGAGCATGTCTTCAAAAAACAAAAACTAGTCATTAGTTTCAGGCTGCAATATTTCACTTCGGTTATGATGTTGGCTTGAATACTCTCGGTTTCCAGTCTAAACCTTTTATTTTTAAACCTTTAATTTTCAGTAATTATTTGCCAAACAGACGCAAACATGAGTAGGGCATCCAAACATGCATTAGCGGAAGCTATGAGCGTTTCTTGCTTTTCTTACTAGGCAGCGACTAAGCTATAAGAAAGTTTAGCCCATTTATAAATGAAACAATAAAGGAAGGCCAAGCATGCAGAAAAAATAGCAAGGAATGATGGAAAAAAGAACAATGAAATGTTGAAGTGAAGAATAAAATTAAAAGCACACTGCAGTAACTCTTAATGGTTAACTGACTTTGCAGCCACCCTCTATCTCAAAAAAATGTCCAAATGAAATTTTCAGAAGGTGGACTATTATACCCTACGTCGAATAGAAACCATTCTTATGATTATTTCTGTGTTCTTCAGTGGCAAGTGGATGAGCACCATGTTCATGGAAAGCAGAAGGCTCTTTGAGGAATCTTCAGCAAAAACTGGAGGAAGTCTATTCAAGAAGCTTGCACCCACCTGCAACAAAAAATAATGTTAATAACATGGTTAATACATTACGAGAACTTACCAAATTTGCAATACGCAGAGCTTCACGTTCTTCTATAACAAGTGGAATATTGTTGAGGAATGCCTTTCATTGTCACCTCGGGAAAGGGTTCTCTGTTGGCGGTGGACATCATTTACCTGCGTTGTGATATGTTTTCACATCTTTGTCCTCTCTTCGGGCGTGTTACCTAAGTCACTGATGACCAACAAGGGTACAACCTTCAACTCATAGAGGGAATGCGGCGCCTTTTTCAGTTTTTTAAACATGTTTCATTACTATGTATAATTCAATACAATAACTACAAATAAATCTTACCAATGTTAGAAAATATAAATATACATGTAATTACAACTTCAAAAGTTGAAGATAAATTACACAGGAATGAAAAAATTACTGTTTCACCATTACCAATAAAACTACTGACACAAAAATCTGTGTGCCCTTCACGTTATGCCTTCATTACGCTTAGGTAGTTGTGGTTCGATGTTATCAAAGTAACAACATGGAAACAGGGAAAGATTTGACATTTAATACTTAATTCGGCAATTACTATTGGTTTTTAATTTTTTATACAAATATGTCAAGCACATTATTTATGTGAAAATATATAACTTACTCAACATTAAACGATGTTACCTTAACAAGCAGCTGTCTCAAATACGTTGACGTCATTTAAAATTAAAAAAGAGCAGACGGCACGAAATTACTATTCAGTTCATATGATAGGTGGCGTTAATAGCTTAAACGTTTCCGGTGAAAGGTTGCAGCACTGACCTTTGGCGACAAATTTACACTGTACACTGACCTTACACCGAAATTTGGTTCAACTTGAAACTCAAACTGAACTGAATTCAAAGGCTTATTTTTGCCGGTTGAACCTCCAATCACTGAGCCAAGGCAAGTAACGTCATCGGTAGACGTAGCCAATCAAAAGGCCAAGGGCAATGGTTGACGGTCCAACCAGAGAGCCAAGGGCAGAAGGAGGAGCTTAACTTTTCTGCAGAATACGGCCACAGTACTTTGTAATCCTGTTAATGAAATTATAGAGGTGGCATTCAATATTCCATTAGAAGCATTAACATAACATGTATGATTTTCCAAGGTGTTGACCATAATGCATTTACAGGGTTGCCACGGAATATTCAAAACCAAATTCCCTGACCTTTTTCTGAGATTTTCCCTGACCTTTTAGGCCGAAAGTGTAAATGTTTACAGCACGTTTTAAGTGCTTATAATTAAATAAACTCGATCTACATTAAGTTTTCCAATGTATTTTTCACACCAAAACGATTAAGAAACATTTTAACTATAAATAACAGTCTGGTAGATTTCTTTAGAGAGCATTAACTTTAGAAAAACAATTCTTGACATTTTTTAGGATTGCTCTAGAGTTTTCTGTGTTAAGAGAGGATGAGAAACTTTCATTACTCTTTCAATAAAGGCTTATCCCCAGAAATTTTACCTACTAAAATAAAATTCCCTGACTTTTCCCTGACCTTTTTGGCCCATTTTCAAATTCCCTGACTTTTCCAGGTTTTCTAGGTTCTCCCTGACCCGTGGCAACCCTGATTTATCATTGGGGTTTGGAGTGGTGCATTTGTCGGTCGTAGTTTCCTCGGTAGTTTGTTGAACCGCATCAATCCCCAATCTTTCAGCTAGAATTTCTGGGTCTGCTGGTCCATTTATTTCAGCTGTTTCACTTGCATGCAAAGTTGGAGATTGTGAGAGCTGATTCCTTTTTTTTCAGTCTTTCCAATCTCCCATTAGCCTTGAACTTTTGTTGATCATGTTTCCTTAACGGGAGTTTTTTGGAAGGAACAGCCAAGGGTCTAAGCCTGGGAGGGTAACTTAACTTATCTACAATAATAACTCTTATTATAATTGGTTTTAAATTAATATTATACGCTTAAAACATACCTGAATGTTCATATTTCGGTTGAAGGCGGTAATCCTCTAATTTAAAATGAAGGGAGCAGACAACCATGGACTTGGTGTGTGGCTTACCCATTTTTAAAGCTATATCCCATTGTTTCGACAATTTAACGTCGCGTGGAAATTTACACCCATACACGCTGCAGTATTTAACCATTGTTTAATTACGTTTAAATAAACAGCATAACTGACAAAAACTAGCCAAATTATCGTTGAGCAGATAGTTGAGTTGTTGATTTAATTTTATAATTATCTTTGACCAATTCAATTTAATTAACTTTAATTAAACCATGAGTATGTTGATTGCGTTTGTCATTAATCATGGTATCGCCGGGATTAAGTTACATTTAAACACCTGATTAAACTATCTAATCATCGATCATCCGTTAAGCCTTGGACCTTGCAATAGGAGCCTGGAGGCAGAGAGACAACAAACTAATATTTATGACATCTCATGTTGCCCTCTATTTGGATCTTTCAGCAACTATCGTTAAATTTATTACTTAAAAAATATAATTTTTTTTTAAATATAATAATCATATTAGCTAATTATAATTATCTAACTTTAAATGAGTATGTTTCATTGATATAAATTACATTGCAAAAAATAATTTGGCGGGCGCTACGCAAGCCTCCGGAAAATTCTCTCTACTCTCTCTCCTCTCCCACAAAATCCAGTTGCAGCTGGTTGGCGCGCGCCGGGAAGGGGAGGGTGGGTGGGTAGGGATCCACATCCTTCTACCCGCTCGCTTCTATCTCTCTCTACTCTACAGTCTAACTTAACTCGGGTTTTGTACTAAGCGAGCGTGGGTCAGTTGGTTGAGTCACGGATTCAGGCGCCTTCACTGGCGTCTAGTATGGATCGGCACATCGCAGGTTCGAGGCCCCGCACCGACGGAAAAATAATTTCAATTGAAATAAAATACGTTACGCCACCTATGAGGCGTAACGTGAACTTCGGGTGAATTTTCAGTTAAAAATCGCGGGAATTTCAAAATATTTATGACGAAACTCCTCAGGTCACAGCAAAAAAAAAGCCAGCCAGCCAGCCAGCAGCGGTCAGAACAATAGTTTTCCAGCTCTAAAGAGCGGCAAAACTAAAAATACTAGCAGAATAAATAATTTATACGAAGCTGGTTGTATTCAAAAAATGGGTTTGAGGAATCCCCTAATCTTGAAGGAAGTTGCAGTGTCAATTGCAGGGTTGGCAAAAATCCGGATTTTTCTTGAATAAGCCACTGGTATGGTTTTTGCTGGTTTAAACCGGATTTTATTGGTTTCATCCGGCTTTTTTTAAACTACTCTTTAGTGCTTAATTTTAGCACTTCTTTTTACATTTAGCGCGCTAGTTGTCTTCTACTAGGCCGTCTGATTGAGAATCATTTTTATTGTACATAAAAGTTGATAAAACTATAGACATTTCCCTTAGAGATGAGTAGGGCCCCTGATTTAATAGGGATTTTTCAATACAACCCGACTCATACCGGGTCGGAAAATCCTAGGTTGGGTTAGAAAATGACTTAAAACTTTTTGCTGGTCGGGTCGGGTAGGGTTTTCATACCGTCTACCGGGTAGACATTTTTATTATCTTCAATAGGGCAGGGTCTGATAAAGATTTTTCTAAACGCGCGGTCCGACCAACCAATTTAGCGTTGGGAAAAATTCAACTCAGTCACACGAGTTTCGGGTGTAGCAGTGGGAGGGGGGTGCGTCAAAATAACCCACAATATATGGGAATGGACCATTTCAATGAAATAAAGAGGTAAAGACATGTGGGTCAAACTTTTCCTTCCATCTCACTTTATGGTGCCTGCGCTGTACTCTATTATTATATTTTTTGAAAAATCCACTGGATTTTTCAACGTGGTTTAAACCGGTTTAATCCAGGTGGATAAAACCGGACTGGATACCAGCGTGCCAACCCAGGTCAATTGTCACAATCTTTTAAACTAGCTAAGCATGTTTTTCTAAGCTTTGATAGCGAAAGCTACAATTTTTTTGGGGAACCTTTCTTGTTATATGTTCGGTTTCCTCTGTTTGACAAATAATTTTATTTTAGGGAAGATTTACAATCTCACAAACGCTCTACACAAAATTCCGAAATGAGTTTAGTAAATCTTCAAAGGGTGGCGATTAAAGAGGTATTTGAGAAATTATTGCAATATTGGCTGTTTAAGGCAAATACAAAATTAGGGAAACTTTGTTTTTAGGAAATGAAGACTAAGGAAGATTGTAACTTGAGCAAAGATGATCTTATCAAAGAAGTTAAAGCTAGAGATGGTCGAGTCAGGAAACTGGAAGCCGAGGTATTTTTAACTAGTGTGAAATTAAGCACAGAAATGGGAGACCCTTTTGGTATCATAGCCCATTTTAAATGTACAGGATGAGTTGTCGAATCTTATGTCCCTTAAAGTAGAACCAAACTCTGTGGGTGGGTGAATAATTAGGTTCATTTGTGAAAGTACCTATCAGGATTGGCTCTGATCTAAGGGGATTGGTAACACATCCCTCTTTAGTAACAAAGAAATCCAACAAGGACCTTTGTTCTTTCTTGCTTGCCCATTTAAAATACGCTCAGCCAATGAAAGTCCAAAGAATATTTACTGTTAAAATGAATTCTTATTTTGTTTAGCGTAATGTTTTAATTTCAAACATGGGAAAAGAGAGAGTGAAATCAACATTAACGATAAATAAACAAATAGACGAAATTGAAAGACTCAATAGGGTCAATAAAGAGTTGGAAAAGAGAATCAAAGATTTGATGTTATGGAACATTTTTCATTTTAATGGTTTTTATTAATATCTGTCACTACAGTCTTAATATGAATTAAAACTGTTTAGAAACTAGTATTTTAAAACTTATACTAATAAGCAGGCGCTCCATTTAAGTCTTGTGGTGTTGCGCGTTTATTAGTTACCGCGTTTGAACTAACAAGGCCCTAACATCTATTATAGAAGTATTAATCTTGATTGCTTCAACGCCCAGTCCAACTCAAATTGCCTTCCCGTCGTTTTCACGTGCAAAGCACAGTGGATGCAATAATTCTTAGACTTAGGCTAAAAAAAATAAACAATATATACACCTGTGCACAAACATATTCCATAGACCTGTGCTGGGTGACCACATTTCCTAAATTTTATAATTTTTCCAATTTTCGGATGTCTTCCTATATTAGTTCTCATAATTTCGATAATATTCCTATATTTTCCTATTTTTTGAAATTGTAGATATTTTGTGCGCTCTCGCTTTTGGTTTTGTTATATATCACTCAAAACAGAAATTTGACAGAAAGTAATGGCGATTTCCACTAGCTACTAGCAATCAGATACCGTGGATTTACAATACAGGCTAACGCTTCTGTGATTCAGATATTCCGATCGTGTTTTAAGTTTAAGTTTAGTATTCCATGAGGTGTGTAGCTAAAGCTATGGAAGCCTCTAAAAATACTTGTCACGGAAGTCTGTGATGTTTTAAGGTTATAGCATATGTTTCTAAGATTACGTTCCATAAGTATGACACTTCCTATATTTCGAAATGCTAGAGACTAAATGAGAGCTAGTTCGAGAACGACGCGAGAATTGACTACTCGCGATTTTCTACTACATCTTCCTATTTAGTCTGTACTAAGCCGTTGACACGGCCTCATCAGGCGTCGCTTTACGAGAATCTATGACGTTTCATTTACGTCACTTCGAGACAAGCTCTCAGTAACCAGTGACAAATTTATGTAACATATCTTACGAACTTATGATTATAATTAAACCAAAGTTCCTTTGTAAATCTTGTCTTATTACTTTCAAAGCATTTGCAACCTATGTATTTTGCTATTTTTTCAAGAGTAGTTCTGTCTTTTCCTGTTTTTTTAAATATTCATCTATAAATATAAAAATCAATATATAAATCAAAGTCCTGACTGACTGATAATCATCGCCCAGCCCAAACCGCTGGCCCCAGAACGCTGAAAATTTGGAGGAACGTTACTCCTAAGTAGTAGGCGCGTACTAAGAAAGATTTTTCCAATCCGCCGCCATCTTAATAAATGGCGCCCAGAAATGTAACAAATCTTCTCTTTGTAAGAAAGTCCGCGCGTTTCAACCGATTTCACAAATATTTAGTACACTGGATTCCTTTAACCTATAGACGGGCTGAATGGTCTTTCAGGATCGATTTGTTGCCATCATTTTAAATGGCGGCCAGATATTTAAAAACCCTTCTTTATAGAATGTCTGCGTGTAAAGTAATAAAAAATGTCCCGACGAGCTGATGGGCGACGCCGAGTGCCTTCGCTCCTAGGATGCTACAAAAATATTAGTCGAATCAGTATAATGTACCCACACTTGATGGAAGTTCTTACTACACTCAAGCGATGCCGCGGGTAACAGCTAGTCTCCTATAATTTCCTGTAAATCAATTGTAAATTTCCTATTTTCCTATAACTATTACAAGGCTTTGTTGTGGTCACCCTGCCTGTGCACAAACATATTTCGTAGAGCTGTACACATCCAGATACCATAGACTTGTGAAAACACATGTCATATAATTGTGTACAAACAGATCCCGTAGAATTGAGCTCAAACTGATGTCATAGACTTGCGCACAAAATGATGTCATAGACTTGCGCACACACTGATGTCATAGACTTTCGCACAAACAAATGTCATAAACTTGTGCACAAAGAGATGTTATATACCTGTACACAAAAAGATTCCATGGACCTCTGCACAAAAACATTCCATACCCCTATGCTCAAAAATATGCTCAAGAATATCTCGTACACCAGTGCACAAAAATTGTGCATATCCATTTGCACAGAAATATCCCGTATCCATTTGCAGAAAAATGTTCTTTAGACTTGTGCACAAACAGATGCAGTGGCCTTTGCAAAAACAGATTCAGTAGGCCTGTGCACAAAAATATTCCGTAGACCTGTGCACAAACAGATACCGTAGACATGTGCACAAACAGATACCGTAGACATGTGCATAAACAGATACCGTAGGCATGTGCTGAAACAGATACCGTAGACATGTGCATAAACAGATTCCGAAGACTTGTACACAAACGGAAGTCACAGAGTTGTGCACAAACAGACGTCATGGACTTGCGCAAAAAGAGCTGTCATGGATATGTGCACATCAGATTCCATGGACTAGTGCACAAACAGAAGTCTTAGACTTGTTTACAAACAGAAGTCATAGACCTGTTTACATAAAGATTCCATAGACCTATTTACATAAAGATTCCATAGACCTATTTACATAAAGATTCCATACCAATTTGTACGAAACGATTCCATACCAATTTGTACGAAACGATTCCATACCCATTTGCACAAAACGATTTCAAAGACCTGTGCACAAAAATATTCCACAGACCTGTGCCCAAAGAGATTCCATAAAACTGTGCACAAAAAGATTCCCTAGACCTGTGCTCAAAAAAATATGCCGTAGGCCTGTGCACAAACAGATGCCGTAGACCTGTAAAGAAACAGATTCCGTAAACCTGTGCACAAACAGATGCCGTAAGCCTGTGTACAAACAGATTCCGGAGATCTGTGCACAGATTCCGTAGTCATGTGCACAAACAAATTCCTTAGACTTGTACACAAGTGGAAGTCACAGGCTTGTGCACAACAGATGTCATAGACATGTTCAAACCAGATTCCATAGTTTTGTGCACAAAAACATTCTATAGACTTGTCCTCATCAAGTTTCCATAGACCTGTGCACAAAAGATTTCATGGAGATGTGAACAAAAGATTTCATGGAACTGTGCACAAAACATTATATAGGCTTGTGCACATAAAGATTCCTTAGACCTGCGCACTAAAGATTCCATAGACCTGTGTACATAAAGATTTCATACCCATAGCACAAAACTATTCCATAACCATTTGCACAGAAATATTCCCTAGGCCTGCGCACAAAAATATTTCATAAAACTGTGCTCAAAAAGCTTCCATTGACCTATGCCCAAAATATTATATTGGCTTTTGTATTAACATGTGACATAGACCTGTGTACAAAAATATTCCATGGACCTGTGCAGAAAAACATGCCTTGGACCTGTTCAGAAACATTCCATACCCCTATATGCTCAAAAATATTCCACACCCATTTGCACAAACATTTTCCGTAGACTCGTACACAAACAGATGCCTTAAACTAGCGCATAAATAGATTATATAGATTTGCGCACAAATATATTACGTAGACTCGTGCACAAATTGATTCCACAGAATGGTACACAAACAGAAGTCACACGGTTTTGCACAATCCGATGTTATAGACTTGTTCACAAACAGATGTCATATGCTTGTGTAAAATACTGATTTCATAGACTTGCTCAAAAAGAGATGTCATCGACATTTGCACAAGAGATTCCGTAGACTTGTGCACATAAAGATTCTTCAGACTTGTGCACAAACATATTTTGTAGACCTGCACAAACACAGATACCATAGACTTGTGCAAAAATAGATGTCAAATGTTTGTGCAAAAACACATCCCTTAGACTTTTGCACAATCATATGTCCTAGACCGGTGTACAAAACATTCTATATATTTGTGCACAAACATGAGTCATATACCTGTACACAAAAAATATTCCACGGACTTCTGCACAAAAACATTCCATATACCTGAACACATGAACACAAAAATATTCCATATACCTCTGCACAAAAACATTCCATATCCCTATGCTCAAAAATTTTCCTTACCCATTTGCACAAAAATATCACGTTCACCTGTGCACAAAAATATCACGTACACCTGTGCACAAAAATATCTCGTACACCTGTGCACAAAAATATTCAGTATCCATTTTCACAAAAATATTCCGTACACCTATGCACAAAAATATTCCGTACACCTGTGAACAAAAACAGTTCGTACACCTGTGCACAAAAATATTCCATACAATTGTGCATAAAAAATTTTCGTACACTTGTGCACAAATAGAAATCACAGGCTTGTGCACAAAGAAATGTCGTAGACACGCGCAAAAAGAGATGTTATAGACATGTGCACATCAGATTCCATAGAGTTATGCACAAACATTTTCAATACCCCTATGCTCAAAGAGATTTCAAACCCTTATGTTAAAAAAGATTCCATACCCATTTGCACAAAAATAATCCGTAGACCCGTCATTCAGACAGAAGTCACTCGCTTGTGAATAAACAGATGTTATAGACTTGTGCATAAAGAGATGTTATAGACTTGTGCATAAAGAGATGTTATGGACTTGTTCACAAACAGGTGTTATAGACTTGTTCACAAGCAGGTGATATAGAATTGCTCACAAACAGGTGTTATAGAATTGCTCACAAACAGGTGTTATAGACTTATTCATAAACAGATGATTTAGACTTTTGCACAAACAGATGATTTAGACTTGTGCACAGATGTTTTAGACTTGTGCACAGATGTTTTAGACTTGTGCACAAACAGATGTTTTTGTCTTGTGTACAAACAGATGTTTTTGACTTGTGCATAAACAAATGTTATTGACTTGCGCAGAAAGAGATGTCATAGATATGAGCAAAACAGATTCCATAGACCTGTGCACAAACAGAAGTCGTAGACCTGTGCAAATAAAGATTTTTCACTTGGGCACATAAAGATTCTTCAGAATTATGTGCACATAAAGATTCTTCAGAATTATGTGCACATAAAGATTCTTCAGACTTGTGTGCACGTAAAGATTCTTCAAACTTGTGCACAAAAAATTCCATAGACCTGTGCACAGAAGATTCCATACTCCTATAATCAAAAGGATTCCATGCAGATTTGCACAAAAACATTCCGTAGACCTGTGTAAAACATTATTCCATAGGCCTGTGCACGAAAAGATTCCATAGACCTGGAAACAAAAATATTCCACCGACCTGTGCACAAAAAGATTGCATAGGCCTCTGCACAAAGAGATTTTATACCCCTTTGCACAAAAACATTCTGTAGGTCTGCGCTTAAACAGATTCCGCAGACTTGTACACAAACAGATGTTATAGCTTAGACTCGTGTAAAAATTTAATTACCTATAATTGGTAATTATCTTTAATTGCTTATTTTGTTTAATTAAGTTTAATCTGTACTTTGCAACTAAATTAGTTGGACGCGCAAAATTTATAATGACAATTAAGCTAGCTAATTGCCCTACCAATTTGATTATCCGCAGTTAAACGACGTAAGTCCTAGAATGACTTTCTTTATTACTTAACCCAAGCAAAAAAGTCTTAAGTTCCACAGTTTAAAGGTAAACCACGTAATTCGGAGCAGGTACTTAAAACTATTAAAAACAATACTTAAACTTTGTTTTTCTTAATGAAACAAAAATTGGCGCCCACTTTAAAAATGAGGCTTTCATTTAAGACCGTTTTCAAATCTATCAAACGTATAGTTATTTTTGTAAGGGTAGTTACAAAATGGGTAAGTTTGGAAAATTTCCCATGTTATTTCTATGGAGATTCTCTAGTTTTTCGCCAAAATCTGTGATTAATTCTATGGAAATGAAAACCACCCTTAGCAACTTTATGCTTTATAAAATAAACTATTGGATGGATCATCTTGAAATTTTTACCACATATTAAGGGCCCGGATTTTAGTTCAGTAGAAAAATTTCAAAACAATAAACTTAATACGAAAAAAATTAAAACCAATCCAAAAACCTTCCTTATACATTAGAGCCGTCATCAGGCCTTATCTAAGGGAGCTACCGCTCCCTTAGAATTTAGTATTTCAACCTTTTCAGAAAAATGCAATATCTGTAACCAGGGATAGATTTAATTTTAGAAGTAGGAATGGAGAGCAGAGTAATGTGGGCGCTTGTCAAAGTCTCGGACCCCCTTCCACGGGACGGAGGGGTATGAAAGAAGAGGTGGGTCATAGCGACAGAGGTATAAAGGAACTACGTATTTTTCGTCGTCCCCGTCAGCAACGTCATCAAAACGTAGTTTAAGTGAGCCAATAAGATAATTTACGTGTTGGAGGGAAGGGCTCCATACTGGGCTAGGAGTCAGACTGAAGTAAATACTAACCGTTCTCCATTCCTACTTCTAAAATTAAATCTATCCCTGGTCAGGTTTTATTGAATGCTTTCAAGCCAATATTACAATTTAATCTTTCAACTTTTTGAGAAAAATGCAATATCTGTAACTTCCTTGACTCGTGTGAAAAATAATTTTTCGTAATTTAGCTTGGTATGCATCTATCTTAATTGACTCTTTTTTAATAATGATAAAAATTTTAGACAGGAAAAAGAAAATATAATTTTCTTATGACAAATTTAGAAGAAATTCAATAATCAATCATTTCGGTATCCTCCATGTGAACAGAATTACGATTGGACTGAATTCTCATTCAACTGATATGCCAGTGAACTGGCGGAAAGTATTTGCTTAAAAAACTGAACATATATATTGAGTGGGTTTTTTACTGCTCATAATGTTAATCAATTAATTGAACAAATTACGCATTCGAATCACATAAAAGTCTGTGAATTTGACGCTTTATATGTAATGTTTGGGCAATAAAATTGTACCCTGTCTATGGACTACACATCAACTTTTTATTGTGACAAAAATATATATTCAATATAATTGAATAAATCGTGTGGATTTAATCAATAGTTTTGTCCAATAAAGTTTTTAGGTTGTATTTTTCTAAAAATTGGGCATTCAACATCATGATTGATTTTGGAGTATAACATGAACAATATTGTGCACATAATTAGAAAAAAAACTAAAAATGCCGCGTTGAGAACTTGAGACGATAACCCTTAAAATTATGTAACGCTTTTACCACGTTTTTCTGATATCTATGCACGGCATAACACTATACATGATTGCCTAATTTAGTGTGTGAATGCTACATCAATGCATGAATGAGGAATTCTTCATATATGCACAATTACAATTTCCACGCATTTTCCAGGTTTTCCTAGACATTTAAAACTCTGCAAGAACATGCATGTTTTGCGACTAACAATTTTACTATATATTTTTAATGACTGTTTATAATATCTAATCACATTCATATCCTAAATAATTATCCCCTATATGTGAAAGAGTGTATTTAAAATTACGTAACAACCAGTGATTTCGTTTCGAAAAAAATTGTAATTCCATTTCATGTTCTAAGTTTCTAACCTATTTAATGTTTAGCGATTAACGGAAGGGTGAAGAAGAAAATAACGTGATTTTTAATCGATTCTTCTACTAATTATAAGGCCAGTTTGCATAGTGAAACATTCAGGAAATACTTCCGAATGATTTTAAAATTCAAATTAGGTTCAGATTTTAAGGATAATTTTAAAGAAGGCCCTCCGACCAATCGCGTAACGCCCTGCCTTTTTTTAAGCAAAATTCTCGTGGCCCGTGCTCCGTGTCTCGCGCCACGATTATCACTTCGCGCGCGAATTTTATCAAATCTCGTGATAAATTTCATTCAACACGGAACGTGCCACGAGAATTTTGTTAATAAAAAGGCAGGGTGTTACGCGATTGGTCGGAGGACCTTCTTTAAAATTATCCTTAAAATCTGAACCTAATTTAAATTTTAAAATCATTCGAAGTATTTCCTGAATGTTTGACTAGGCAGACTGGTCTTATAATTAGTAGAAGAATCGATAAAATATCACTTCATTTTCTACTTCACCCTCCCTTTCAGGGAGTTAGTAGAAGATTATTTCGGTAATGACAACGGCTACTGTTCCTGACAACAGCATGAGAAGAAAGTAGAAAGGAACACTGACGCTACTCAGGTCCGAGGCTTCAGTGCTTTTCAATGGTTTCTTCCACATGAACTGTTCAGTAAAGTAATCTCTCGCTTGTTCCTGATACTTGAAAACTTGCTTTTCAAACATCGGTTCCACCCTGAAATAAAAAAGGCCTTAAGGCTTCTAATTTTTGTATGAAAAAATTGGTACTGACATCAATTGTTTGTTCAATTGTGGTGTGCTTCTGATCCAAGAGGCGTTGAAAATGATGTGTTTGTAGTCGAATTTAAGAACTTGTCGTGAAAAGTAAAATCCTCCGTTTCTCACCATGAATTCTTCTATCCCAGGATATTGCAGGAAATATCTCATCAGCTGAATCATGAAGTCTGCTTCTACAATTAGCGCTTTTTCCCCCGAAAAAATAATATTGAACGCTTGGATCAATGATGCCACTGATGATGCTTCGACATAATTGGGCCGTTTCTTCTCATCGAATGAGTCTAGCCATTCCTTAACAACTGGGTCCCGGGCCGCCTGATATAAACCAATGACGTCAGAATAATAGTGGACTTAATAGTAACAAGATTATTCACCAAATCTTTAATATATGTGAAATCGTCTGGGTTTATAAACGCAGGCTCAATTCCCGATTTGATCAAGTCCGAAAGAGTGTCGATGCAGTTGTAGCTTTCCGTCGAGAAGTCCGTACGCAAGTGACAACCCAAGAAGAACAGAATGAAAGTCACTCCGATAAGCCACGACGAAGCGAGCAGACGGCAAGTAATGTGCGGCAGAACAGCAGGAATCGCTACAAAACATAATTATCCTATATTCTTTTATATCTGATTAAAGCGCCGACCATCTTTCGTAATTAAGGGGATTAATTTTATCTACTGTACGAATTTGAATTACTTTTAAATTTTATAGGGATGGCCTATAATTGCTTACGTTCGGCGCACAAGAGTGACGCGTTTTCCCACACATTTTCCAGGGTTTCTTCGGCCACTTTCTTGGCAACTTTCTTGTTGGGCACCGATTTGTATTTGTTGGTTACGATGGAGTGAATGACGAGCAAAATTGACAGAAGGACCAACGTTAACACTAATAAAATCAGCACCTGAATGAATCAAGAAGAAAAACTTAATCAAATAGGTATCAAGTAAATTGTTATTGAGAAAATTTTACTTCGGTTTCCATATTTAAGAACGACCAGGAAGTGGACTTGACTGTCACTTGGGGGCTGGACACGATAATCAGGTTGCTTATTTTAACGGGCGGAGACTGAGTGAAATGGTCCAATCGACTGCGGAAAAATGAGCTTGACATTGTTATCGGCAAAATATGAGATTTCTAGAACCGTCATACGAGTTAAAATATTTGTACTTTTATTTTATGCGATCTCTTAATATTAGCCGTAAAATCACATACTTTAAAAATATTTGGCTCATCGTACATTTTAAGAAAGTCCTTTGACTCAACATAGTTCCCTTCGAATTCCATCCTAAAATTCATCAACATAATATAATTACAAAACAATGTTAACATCGGTTTATAGCGGTCCATAAGCTGAGATTCGTTTTTACCTCTCCGAGTGACGTATGTCACGGAGAGGTATTACACCGGCCGTGTCTGTCTGTGTGTGTGTGTGTGTCTGTCAGACCCCACGTGACCGCGTTCGCAGTTTACAAATCGGAGCAAACAAATACCCGATTTCCGGAACGCGTTCGCGGTTCACGGAAATTTGGCCATTCATCTACCAACACCAGTCTTTACTAACTGGCTTCTAAGGACCACAATCTGCTAGTCTTTGTCCATCCCACATGGACACTAGCCTGTACTTGCTGGCTCGTAAGCACCACCATCTTCTGTTCTTCGTCAATCCCACATTGACACCAGCTTCTATGCACCACCATCTTCTGTTCTTCGTCAATTCCACATTGACACCAGCTTCTATGCACCACCATCTTCTGTTCTTCGTCAATTCCACATTGACACCAGCTTCAACGCACCACCATATTCAGGTCTTTTGTCCATTCCACATGGACGCCAGTCAGTACATTCTGGCTTCTTTTCCACCGTCATCGTTTGGTTTCAAGATATACGCGGCGATCGGCTATTGTAACGAGAAACGACTAGCCTCCCAATGGCAGGGCTTCCACCATCGGTTCACGCAAATGCGTTTTTATCTATTATTTGGTTTTAAGATATACGCGGCGATCAGCTAGGGTTACGAGAAACGTCTAGCCTCCCAATGGCAGGGCTTCCACCAAAGGTTCACGCGAATGCGTTTTTATCTATTATTATAATGGAAACGAATCGTATATATACCCCAAAATTTGAAAAAAGCGGGCAAGAGGGGTACCCTTCACTTTAAACGTCAATATTAGCAAAGTTTCGAAAGATAATATGAACAACTTTATTTTAAACGATTTAACTATTTTTAAAGTTATTTGCTGGCGATTAAAATAATTAATATCATTTATATTTAATTAATTATTTAAGATAAACATATTTCTATGTAATGAAACAAGTGAGAGTTTATATAGAACGAGTAATGAAGATTGCATCCGAATCGAAACACTACACGCACATCAAAGTTAATATAAAGCGAGTAGGATCATAAGATCTCTTACAAAACGATAACATTTCCTTTTTGCAGAATATTAAATGGAAATATTTTAAATATTTTTCGGCATTACGATTCTTTAAGTATTTGTGTAGCTATAAAGCTCTGTTTCACCTTAATATTCCAAGAACATCTTTTGATATTAACATTTCAAATTTGATGTTTACTTTTTAATTCAGCTTTACTACATTTATATATAGTGTAAACGCATTTTTTATATTCATTAGATAATATGTTTGTTAATTCTCCATCTATACACAAGTGTTGAAACGATTGGGTCTGTGAAATAAGATACCCTAGATTTAAACTAGAAATGACCTTCTTCGCCTCCTCTTATAGGAGGTGTTAACGGTTCAGAGTGAGCCGAAAGTTAAATACACCCTTCAGTGATACATTTTAGGTCCTCATTAGAATTATTGGGGATACAAAGGAATTTGTTAAACGCTTAAGCCTTTGCTAAAGACCTTGGCAATATTTCGCCAATTTGAACTATGTATTTCCGGTTTTTCTCCTTGGCTGGTGGACCTGTGTTTAGAAAGTAAATTCGTCTCGGCTCGGAGAGGTTTATTTTGGTTTCCCAACTTGTTTAACGTTGCGTAGGGAACTTAGGCAAACGCTGTCATGAACATTTGAGGTACGTTCAGTAACCCTCTTTGATGACAGCGCTTACTAAGCGATGCCAGATTTTTCCCACTGTACGCTTTATCGTGCTTCCGGTTTTGACGTCATGATTCTCAGCGCTTGCTCATCAAAAAAACCATCTAATCGATATGGTTTTTTGATGGCGTGACGTAGCGCTTGACTGTTGAACATTTGACAGACGAAAAGTTGGCGCGAGATTTAAAAATTAAATTCCAATAATGCTATTGCTACAGTAATTGTATTAGTTTGCTTTACAAAACTACTTCTACCATTCAAATAGACATAATTTTCTTAAACATTTTCATCATTTGCGAGCTCGTTAATAATTTAATAGAGCCATTTGCGCTTCGTAACGTTTTGAGGGCCAGTAAGACGTTTCCCCAACTCCAGTTTCGAAAACAGCGCTAACTTCAAAATGTTACTTTTCCGTACAACAACCTTTTACGTCACTGTGACGTCTTGAGCCCATCAACCAAACATCAAGAAAACAGCGATTTCCTTGAGATTTTCGTTACTGAACGTACCCTTGGTATATAACAACAAACCCAGAAAGCAGATATTACCCAAGCAAGGTTCGCTTTTTACTCGTGCGGGGGAGAATCGCCCCCTCGCACGAGTATTAATCCCGGTTTTCAAGGTCTCTCTAGCATAGCTTTGGCAATACCAGGCTTGGAAATAAGGTTTATTTCTGAACTAGTCCTCCGGACCAGTGACCCCTGATGTCTTAAATATGAAACTGGTCCCGGGACCAGTGACCCTTCCCCAATTTATTTTTCTACTGGTCCCAGGACTTGTGGTCGTTCTCTCTTCTAAAAAAATCTCTCTCAGCTTAGGGTTGTATACACAACTGGACTCATGGAGTCGAAATTTATGTTAAAATGAAAATAATTAAAGAGGTCCCCATAGCAATTTTTAATAAAAGTAGGAATTAATAAACTAGTCATTGGGACCAGTGACCCTCACGTTTTGAATAAAAAAAGTGGTCCAAGCTATTAATAAACTGGTTTTGGACCTGTAAACCTGTCTTATTTCCTAGCCTGGGCAATACAAGGCGACAGGCATACCGTGTGTTTGGGGCTTTTCATCCCCATCACTCCGATTTCGAGTTTTTAAGTAAACACTTATTTGGTGACTCCAACAGAACGAACTCTAGTTGAAGACAGAAAAAAGGATAAATAGACTCCGCCTCCTCCCAAGCCGGCGATGGTGTGGTGGTTTAGTGATGGTGTCGCACGATGGTGCGGTGGTTTAAGGATGGTGATGGGAAATAACTTTCCTTCTGAAGACCTACGCTGTCTGCTACGTGTTCTACTGTTAAGCTAATATTTATTTCGCTCAAAACTGAAGTTATGGTGTCTAGTAAAGAAATTTTCACCTCATGCTTGCTTTTTACCTCTCCGAGTGACGTATGTCACGGAGAGGTTCTGTAACGATCGTGTGTGTCTGTCTGTGTGTCTGTGTGTCTGTCTGTGTGTCTGTGTGTGTGTCTGTTGTTACACCCACGTGACCGCGTTCGCAGTTTCCAAATCGGAGCAAACGTGTTCGCCATTTCCGAACTGCTTTCACAGTCACGGAAATGGCTACTCTACTTGAGTTCTCACACCACCATCTTCTGGTCTTTGTCCATCCCACACGGACACTTGTCTGTACTTACTGGCTTCTCACACCACCATCTTCTGGTCTTTGTCCATCCCACACGGACACTTGTCTGTACTTACTGGCTTCTAACACCACCATCCTCTGGTCATTGTCCACCCCACATTGACACCAGTCTGAACACACTGGCTTCTAACACCACGATCTTCTGGTCTTTGTTTTTGCCCATCGCACATGGACACCAGTCTGTACTTACTGGCTTCTAACACCATCATCTTCTGGACATTGCCCATCCCACATGGACACCAGTCTGTACACACTGGCTTCTAACACCACCACCTTCTGGTCTTTGTTTTTGTCCATCCCACATGGATACCAGTCTGTACACCTGGCTTCTACACCACCATCTTCTGGTCTTTGTTTTTGTCCATCCCACATGGACACCAGTCTGCACACCTGGCTTCTACTCCATCGTCAACGTTTGGTTTAAGACTTTCGCGGCGATCAGCTAGGGTTACGAGAAACGTCTAGCCTCCCTAGGGTGGGTTGTCCACGATAGGTTTTCGCAATTGCGGTTGTTCTTGCTTTTAACTGTAGTTCGACACCCTTATATACTACCTATTTGAGTAAAGCGAAGCAACCGGGGTATGCTTCATTTCAAACGCCAATATTAGTCAAGTCTCTCAAGAATGTTTAATTGTTCTTTTTTAAAACGATGTAACGTTCAATAAGGCGAATAACTAACGAAGAAAATATTAAATATTAATGATATTTATTTTAATATTTAAGATAATCTTGTTTCTCAATTCAAAATTAATACGGAAAGAGTTAAAAAGCAGTCTATGTTTTTGTCTGTGTGTGTCCGTCCGTTGTTACATTAGTGCACTGCGTTAGAAGTTCGTTTTGTTTTGATGTGTAAAGGAATTCTACAGAACCATAATATTCCCTTTATCCTTAATATAAAGTGAATATGTGGAAATACTTTTCGTAATTATGATGCATTTAGTACTTTTGTAGCTTTAAAGCTCTACTTCATTTTGATATTCCAAAGATTTTTTTTAATATTATTATTTAAAATGGATGTTTATATATTACTTAAGCTATACTACATCTGTTTATAGCATAATCCTTTCTAAAGTGAATACAAGCACAACGCTACTATGGTGGTCAAATGAACTTTTATTTGTCAATAGGCCTAGTGAACCAAAAAGTAAACGCTTGGGTTTGGATTTCGTTTCTGAAATGCAGAGACATTAACGGTTCAGAGTGAGCCGAAAGTTAAATACACTTTAGGCTTAGATATTATAGTCATGGTGGAAATCTGGGCCGCGTTCAGCAGAGCCCAGCGCTGTTAGCAGTGTCTGACATAACGGGATTTTGTTTTTGAATTTTGACGTCACGGTACTTAGCGCTTAGCTAGCGCGGTCTTCAAAGAAAATAGTCGGCTCTTTGGATAACGTGACGTAAAACGCGTATTTCTCAGCTTGACGAAAAAACCATGGAGGAATTAATACAAATAGCTCTATGGGACTACAGCTATTTAATTGGCGTCAAACCAGTTGATCACGCGAGAATTTTAAGAGATATGTTAGTTTCTAAATTTAATTAAAAAAGTTGTTATCTATCTCTATAAATATGTTATCATACAATTTTTGTTAAGCCTTGGTACATTGCACGCTTTATTGCGCTAGCGTCATTTATAAAACGCCGATGACCGGAGAAAAGCTATGACGACAGAGCTCACCGGTAAAATTTCCATATTCCGCTGTCTTTTTTGGTGAGCTCTGCTGAACGCAGCCCAGACCAAGTGAAAGGTCTGATCGTAATCGGATAATAGCTTCGTGTTTTCATGCTTTTTATGGTACGCATTTACTTTCAGTGTGTGTAGCCACAAATAAGCTTTGGTGTTATGTAACGTTAACAGTCATGTTGACAAACTAAGAAAATCGTTGAGATGAAACGAGAGGATAGTGTTTACATGGCAACCCTGTTGTGAATATGGCTTTGAACATAGAGGGCATACAGTTGAGGAGTAGAAAATTGGGCCTTTACAAACACGTAAAGGTAATATCCCTCCAAAGTTTTATCTCTTCATTTCCCGTTTTTCCCCCATCGGATGATTTTAATGTGTACAAGTATATCATTATTGGATGTAAAATGTCGTCTGATTTACAGTATATTTGCTATGCTTTGTATACTGCTTTAATATTTCATAAATTTTAACTTAAGAAACATTTCCATATCTGGGTAAATAAGTTTGTAAGTAGTCGTCTTGACTCGGAGAGGTAATATTTTGGTTTTCCCAACTTGTTTAGCCCCTATTTTTTCACTTTTTTATTATCTTACATATCCCGCACGTGTGTCCTTTCTGCTGGGGCAGCTTGTTTTCTTGCAATTTATTTTAATTTTTACCTCTCCGTGTGACGTAGTCCAGGAGAGGTATTACACTGGACGTACGTGTGTGTGTGTCTGTGTGTGTCTGTCACGCCCCACGTGACCGCGTTCGCAGTTTGCGTATCGGAGCAAACGTGTTCCCAATTTCCGGACTGCATTGACAGTTCACGGAAATTTGGGTTTGTCTCCTCCGGCTATTCTACTTGAGTTCCAACACCACCAGCTTTGGTTTTCGTCCACTCCACGTGGACACTAGTCTGTTCTTGCAAGCTTCCAAGCACCACCATCTTCTGTTCTTCGTCAATTTCACCTTGACACCAGCTTCTATGCACCAACATCTTCTGTTCTTCGTCAATTTCACCTTGACACCAGCTTCTTCTGTTCTTCGTCAATTCCACATTGACACCAGCTTCTATGCACCACCATCTTCAGGTCTTTGTCCATTCCACATGGACGCCAGTCAGTCCATTCTGACTTCTTTTCCTTCGTCATCGTTTGATTTCAAGATATACGCGGCGATCGGCTAGGGTTACGAGAAACGTCTAGCCTCCCAATGGCAGGGCTTCCACCATCGGTTCACGCGAATGCGTTTTTATTCTACAGGGCCGGTAGGCCCTTGTAGATATGACATGACACCCTTCCGTAATGTTAAAAGAAAATTCACAGTTTTTAGGGTTAGCGTCCCATAGAAAAAGCATTAAGGCAATTGAGACAGGCCATACGGAAAAACTATAGCGAAGTTAGTTTTCGGAATACTTCAAAATTAACAAGCATTTCTTAAATGAGAAACTTACCTGTTTCAATTTTTAATTAATGAATTCTAATTTTTGTAATTTAACTAATTAAGATAGTACGTCAAAAAATTACTTTTGGGTCAGATGTCAGCCTAACCTTATAGCGCGCTTAAACCTATTTCTTCATTTCGTTCTCGTTGACAACTAGAAGGGCCTAGGTTTGTGGGTGCTAACAAGTTACGTTGACAAATTTCAAATGTTGGATTTCTTGCTGATTTTCCTAATTTCTTAGCAGTAGACGCTAACAAATTACTTTGGTATTTCATCCGAGCTTGAGCACCTTTATATGTATTTTCTAATTAACTATAACACCCTTAATAAGAAATACGTCGTTATCAGGTCGAATTTTCGTCTAGATAAATAATTCAGGTAAATAATTACAGTTAATAGAGGTTTTTATATCATTTAAAGTAAGCTTTTCGACGTTCTTTACGGCCAAGGCTTAAGTTTTAGTTTGTCAATGTAATATAGTGTTTATAGTGTCTTTCCTTTTAAAGATTATAAGAAAGTTTATTTCCAGCACTGTTTTGGATTGGAATTACAAAAATTCGCAGTCTGCTTCGATTCATGCTACAAATCCTAACCCTAGGGCCTAGGTTTTACGCTACGTAACGTACCTTAATGTTAATACTGTATTCATCATGACTGTTTGTTGGCGCTTCTAGTTTTAAGTAAAAAATGGCAAATCTATCCAAGTTATTATGGTTTAGAAATCAACGGTAGTGTTTTCACCTGTGAAGAATTCAACTTCAAAATATTACAGGAAAGATGACAAAATGCTCAATGTGTTTTCCCTACGGCGGTTAAAAGAGTGGTGTTTTCGTTAGTGCTTTTAATTCAACATTCTCATTTGAGGACAGGTATACACGGTTTCATTATTTGTTAATCTCACTAAAATGCTACTAATTGTGAAGGTGTGTGATATAATTCCTGAAACTAAACCAATGTAGAGGACCAGATTATTCGTTAAAACAATTTTGATCCTATTGAATCAGTCATACTGTGATGTTACGTTATCATTTTATAAACTATTTGTTACCAACAGTGGATTGTTTAATTCATAAGTAACAGTGGTACTGGTTAATGCAGGAAGACAGTGTCGCTATATAATTTCATTAGTGAAATAATTTTCAGGTTTACATCACAGATTCTCTCAACGTAACCACGTTAGAAACGGAGGGTTACGTTGTTTGCTATTTCCACAGTCCACATTGCCGTTTGTTTAGTGGTTTAAATTGCTATGAATGGTATAGGTATTTGATTTAATTATGTTGACATAGAAGCGCCTGCTACCTATTTTTTGGCCTATTTTATTGTTAATGATTAGATTTATATCTTCACTTATTTTTTTGTTATCTATTATGTTTTTTAACAAACTTTATATACGTGCAATGTATTTCGATTGTTTACCACTAGTTGAATAAACCTCGTTGTTATTAGATGTGTGTTTATATTCCCGGGTCGAGGCTACAAAACCCAACAGGTTATGGGCTCAGTTGCGTGTAGTGATAACTGAAAATTGTTTAACGGAATCGGTTAGCTTTAGTCGGTAGTTACTTGTAAGGTACGGATATCGTTTCAAACGAATATGGCTACAAGCGTGGATTCAAGATTATCAATTACGAAGTTAAATAATTCGAATTATCAACTATGGAAATTTAAGTTAAAGATGCTTCTCACCCGGGATGAATTATGGACGGTCGTGGACAATCCCAAGCCTGCTACAAACGTTCCGGAGGATTGGGATAAGAAAGATAAACAGGCCCAAGCTGCCATTGCACTATCGATTGATGACGACCAATTAATTCATATCGTCAACAAAGGCACCGCACGAGATATGTGGCAATCTCTTCAAAAGCTCCACGAGCAAGCTAACATTACAAGCAAGTTGTTTTTACTACGTCGACTTTACAAGATGCGGCTACACGAGGGGCAGACAATGCAACAGCACATATCAGCAATGATGGAAATAATTGAGCGGCTACGTGGCATTGGAGAAACCTTCAAGGATTCCAACCTCGCAGCGATCTTGCTATGCAGCCTTCCAGAATCTTATGACACGCTAATTACGGCGTTGGAGGTCAGGCCTGAGAAGGATCTTACTCTGGATTTCGTACGAAGCAAACTCATAGATGAATTCAACAGACGTCAGGAAAGCTCGGTCATTTGTGATGGAATCAAAGCGGAATCAGCTCTGAATACGATGAGCCAGAAAGACAAAGGACATCATGGGCTCAGGAAAGGTACACCAACTTGTTATTACTGCAACAAGCGGGGTCACCTCAAACGGGACTGTCGCAAGAGACAGTTCGATCTGAACAAACAATCCAAGATTGACTCAACTCAGAAAACCAAAACGAAAGAATATACAGCGTTCAAGAGCTCGTCCAGACATACTGCAGCGGGTTGGTACGTGGATTCGGGGGCAACGAGTCACATGACGTATGATCGAACGTTTTTCACGAGCAAAGAATGTGTCCATCTGGCTGACGAGTCCACTATCAACGCCGAAGGGATCGGTAGCGGCTATCTTCAATGCTATGGACCGGAGGGCGACATTCGCCGAATAGCAGTTAACAATGTCTTGTATGTTCCAAAACTTGGAGGAAGTCTACTGTCAGTTCATCAGCTAACCAGAACGGGTCACAAAATAATTTTCGAGAACAACAACTGCAGTATTAACGAAGGGGAAACAGTGGTAGCTACCGCTAAGATGGATGGATCATTATATCAACTAGACATGGAGCGCCCTTGCATGGTACATAGCGCCATTCATGAAGAATGTCTACATCTTTGGCACAGAAGGATGGGACATCTAGATCCGTCAGCAGTAAAGTTCCTATATACAAAAGGTCTAGCGGATGGAGTCAAGTTAAACAATGATGAGAAGCTGCCAACCTGCAAGTCTTGCGTCATGGGCAAGATGTCCGAAGCCCCATTTCCCACATCTGCATCCAGAAGCACAAGGCCTTTGGAGTTGATACACAGCGATGTATGCGGAACAATGAAGCAGGCAACGGTTGGGGGAAATCGCTACTTCGTAACGTTCATCGATGATTACTCACGATATACGTATGTCTACTTGATCAAGACCAAGGATTCAGTCTTCGGCATATTTAAAGAATACGTTGCCACCATTAGTAACAAGTTTCAAAGAAAACCCTCAACGATAAGGACCGACAACGGTGGAGAATATGTATCTAACAAGTTGGAACAATACTTGAAACAGGAAGGCATCACTCATGAGGTAACTGTTCCCTACACTCCTCAACAAAACGGCATCGCCGAACGCAAGAACCGGTCATTAATCGAAATGGCGAAATGCATGCTACTCGATGCTACTCTCATGAATTGCTGGTGGGGAGAAGCAGTAACAACGGCGTGTTATCTTCAAAATCGCTTACCAAGTCGGGCTATTGAGAAAACACCGTACGAACTGTGGACCGGTTCCAAACCACGTATTGGACATGTAAGGGTATTTGGAAGCAGAGTCTATTCCTACGTTCCCAAAGAGAAGCGTACCAAATGGGACAACAAAGCTGTCGAAGGGATTCTCCTCGGATTTGGCACAGCGACTAAAGGCTACAGAATTCTAAATCCAAAGACCAACAAGATTCACTTCAGTAGAAGTGTCAAATTTGACGAAAGAATCAACGACTGTAAGCAAGACATCGTGATTCCAGTAGTCACATCACATCCAGAAGGGGATTTCTTTGAAATGAAAACGAACATCAAAGAGGAAGATTCGAGCCTCAGCTCAGACCAATCCGATTCACATGTTGATCTTTCACCTGAGACAGTACCATCGCGGCAAATAGAAGAACCACAAGAACCAAGATATCCTGCTAGAGCACAACGTGTACCACCAAAGAGATTAGGATACAAAGCCACGGTAGAATGCGTTCGAGAGCCGACTAACTGGAATGAAGTTCTAAGTCTACCAGAACGAGAAAGTTTCGTATGGAAAGCTGCTGCTGAAGAAGAAATGAGATCTCTGGAACAAAGGAACACTTGGGAGCTAACCGATCTACCTAAAGATCGCAAAGCCATCGGTTGTAGATGGATATTCAAAGTGAAATACAACCAAAACGGCGAAATCGACAAGTATAAAGCACGCCTAGTCGCGAGAGGATTTTCACAAAAATATGGTGAAGATTTCGAAGAGACATACGCTCCTGTTGCAAAGTACGAAACTATTCGTATCCTACTTGCTGTTGCAGCATCAAGAGTCAATGACAGTAAAACACTTTGACGTTAAGACGGCCTTTCTCCACGGCGATATAGAAGAAGACCTGTATATGGAACAACCACCTGGGTTTATTAAGAGCGGCGAAGAACACAAAGTCTGCAAGTTACGCAAGAGCATTTATGGTCTCAAGCAGTCGGCAAGAGCCTGGAATAAGAAAGCCAACGAAATCCTACTTCAAGAAGGATTCGTTAGAAGCAAAGCAGATCTCGGTCTCTACGCTAGAACTATGTGGCGAAGACGATGTACTACCGAGCAATACTACGTATCGCAAAGCCATTGGAGTGTTGTTACATATCGCAACTGTCTCAAGACCGGACATAGCAGCCAGCGTCAACATTCTATGTCGCAGAGTGGCGAAGCCCAGAGAGCGTGATTGGGTGGCAGTTAAACGAGTAATGCGCTACCTCCTGGGAACGCAAGACTTATCATTACATCTACCATCAACAACTCCGTTGGAACTTGAAGGCTATGTCGATGCGGATTTTGCGGGAGACCATGCGGATAGAAAATCCACCAGTGGCTATTTATTCAAACTCGGGCAAGGGACGATTGTTTGGTCGAGTCGCAAGCAAACCACGGTAGCAGCATCCTCAACAGAAGCTGAATACGTAGCCGCGGCACACGCAGCACAAGAATCAATATGGCTACGACAGATACTTCACGACATGGGTTACCGGGATATCGGCCCAATCAACATATATGAGGACAACCAAGGTTGCATAAAACTCAGCCTAAGCGAAAGATCCAGTGCCAGAACAAAGCATATCGATGTCAAGTATCATCTTCTAAGAGATATGCAAGATAAGAAATCTATCAACATCCTCTACTGTCCAACGGAAGAGATGATAGCTGACGTACTGACGAAGCCACTCGCCAAAGAGAAATTGCACTACCTCATGTCTAAAATAGGCATTTCCGGTCGCAGGCGAGAAGGGGTGTTGACATAGAAGCGCCTGCTACCTATTTTTTGGCCTATTTTATTGTTAATGATTAGATTTATATCTTCACTTATTTTTTTGTTATCTATTATGTTTTTTAACAAACTTTATATACGTGCAATGTATTTCGATTGTTTACCACTAGTTGAATAAACCTCGTTGTTATTAGATGTGTGTTTATATTCCCGGGTCGAGGCTACAAAACCCAACAAATTACTGGTATAGAGTAAATTCTTTCCTATATACGGCAACGTCATAACCCTCTATCTCTTACCTTAGTGATATCCCCCCTCCCATTCCCTTCCGGGGGCAAATAGTATTCTCTAGTACAAAGTTGCCCTTAACGTAGGGGATACACAGTTCACTCCCCCTCTCAACCGAAATTACTCTATTCAAGCTAAACTATAGAATAACATCATTCATTAACATATTGTACAGATAATCTTTACCACAAACCTAGCACAAGATAAAAATTGAACGCGATGTGTAGGAAATAATCAAAAACTCCTCTAAACATTAGAATTAAGGTGAATTAATTGTTGAAAGTCATTTTATAAGCTTAATGAGCACTAACGACAAGTTAATTTCAACGTAATTAAGTATAATTAACGTGAAATTAAACCCCAAATATACATTTTTTGGATGAAAACTCCGATAACTCTTAAATGATGTTCTTGATTAAGATTGTATCTTCCCAAGCCGTTAGTAAAGCCCCATGTTTTCTCTTTCACACTTAAGCTAATTTAAATTATCTCCAAAGTACCTTAATAGGCGCGAAATTCAAAAGTTTAGCGTAAAATGAGAATCGAAAACTCCACTAAAAATTGTAATTAAGGTGATGCATACATTTAAACTCATTTTATAACCTAAATGTACACTGCCAAAACACAATCCTACGTTAATTTTAACTCAATTTAATATAATTAACGTGAAATTAAACCAAAATATACATTTTTGGATAAAAGCTCAAATAACTTTTAAATAAACTGTTTAATTATGATTAAAACTACCCAAGCCATTGGTAGAGCCCAATATTTTCTATTTCACACTTAAGTTAATTTAAACTATCTTTAAAGTACATTAATTGCCGCGAAATTCAAAAGTTTAGGGTACCATAATGATGAATATATCAGAGCTGTGCTAATTAATTAGTTAGCTAATTTTATTTCTAATTAATTAGCAACATTTACTAATTGAAAATGGTAATTGAATTTTAATTACCTTAGTGCTAATTGAGAAGTAATTCTAATTAATTAGTATGAATCGGAAAGGCAATATTCTAATTAAAATTTAATTACATTTAGGATTAACTAATTCGCCAATTGGATTAACTAATTCGCCAATTGGATTAACTAATTCGCCAATTGGATTTTCAATTAATCTTTTACGCCAATTTGTTGTAAAAAAAAATCGAGGAATTAGCTCTTGATTCATCTATTTGAATATGAAAACGCCTTATTATATCAATGAGGAAACCTTAGTGCTACTCTAAATTTTTCAGCTCCTCAAATATGAGAGAATAGTACTAGTACTAGTAGAAAATTTCGTAGTTCGCAACTGTCCCATTTCGAAATTTCGATTGTTTTACCTACTCGAATTAATAGCAGTGCGCATGTATTTACTACTCAGGAGTCCATTATAGGTAGGGCTGTGCGAGCCTTGAATTTTCGGTTTCGAGTCGAGTCTCGAGTATTGAAATTTTCCCTCATCGAGTATCGAGCCGAGTCTCGAGTACTCGAATCGAGTATCGAGTAGTTGGAAAATTTGTTTCGAGTATTTATCGAGCAACTTGGAATTGATTTTCTAGTATTTTCACACTTTCTGTTAATTTATTGCTCTCATAATAGACACTTGGTGTAATTTTGATCATCGACAACTACTTCAAACAATTCCCAGACGGTATTAGTCTTCTTCCCTTTTAATTTATCTAACTGAATTCCTCATTAATATCTCATTCCTCACCGAAGTCACTTCTAGCCATTGTTATACTTCGCGCAAAGTTCCAAACGAAAATTACTAAACTAAACTTAAAAAAAAATAAATTAATTAATAAAATAATAATAGTAAACGCGCCTTTAACTGTATTTCATTACTTTTACTTCCACTATTTTACCAGCTAGGAGCTAATACCCTACTACATTGCACTGGCATTATGATCTAACGTCCCAAATGAGCACTAATGTGTGTCTGTTAACCAATAAGCGTGACTTTCTTGTAGATTTTTATAGCTACTACATCCTATTTTCAGAGTTGAAGGCTTTTCAAAAGCAGGTTCGAGTATTTATCGAGCCTTGGTTTGATGCTCGAAACTTTTTCGAGTCTCAGAAAATCTCTTATCGAGTACTCGAGTCTTATCGAGTACTCGCACAGCACTAATTATAGGAACTGTGGCAAGAAAATGAAGAAATGAGAAAAATTTTAACATGACGGAAGGCTCGAGGCTTGTCTCATTTTTCGAGAATAATTCATGCCTTCCGTACCTGTTTTTCAATGGCATTAAAACATTAAACTTTGCATTACCAAAGTACTAAAACCATGGGCACTTTTAAACTTTTATGTTTACTTATGGTTTCTTTTTTACCTTAATTAGAAAATAGTAATTCTAATTAAATAGTTTGATAAATAAATGTCTAATTTCTAATTGAATTGAATTAGTTTCTATGTCTAATTGCTAATTGGCTAATTAATTAGTTCATAAATATTTCCCTAATTGCTAATTTGCTAATTAATTAGCTCATCAATATTTCCCTAATTGCTAATTTTTATTCAATTAGTCGTCAGCTAATTAGCACAGCTCTGGAATATATGGCAAAAATATTAAACTTCACTAATCATTGCAATTAGGGTAAAAAATTCAAATAAATTTTAAGCTTAATCCACTCTCACGAACCACGCTCAAATTAAGATTAAAACCTCACAAATTTTTCGTACAGCCACAGTAGTTTCCTATTTCACTTTCAAATTAATTTAAATGATCATTAAAATATATCAAAAGCGCATACATTAAAATTTTAGGGTAATTGCAATTAAAGTTAATATTTTATTGAAACTTGTATTATAAACTAAATCCACACTAGATTACACAAGATAAGCCGTTAAATTAAACTCGATCAAGTATAATTAATGTGAAATTAACCCAAAATACGAATGTTTTGGGTAAATTCATGGATACCTTATAATTAAACTAACAAATTAAAATTAAAACTACACTTATCTTTTACCCAGCCTCCACTTTCCTGTTTAATTCTTACGATTAATTAAATTGACATTTAAAAGCATTTTTCCCCATTTTGAAAAGAGAGCCATTGAAAAGGAGCGATATTTAAAAGTTTTGGGGCAAAATAGTGATTGTTCCGCAAGAGTCAAACAGTCACGCCTCTAAAGTTTGCAGTTAGGGAGAATTTCTTGTTCAAACTCGTATTATAAACTGAAATAACACTAGTAAAAGAAGATAAGCCGTTAATTTCAACTTAATAACCATATTTAACGTGAAATTAATCGAAAACAATAGGTTTTTTGGGTAACTATAGATAACCCTGAACTGAAATAATAAAATAAGATCAAACTACGCGAGTTGTTCTTTCAGCCTAAATTTTTTCCTATTTAACACTAAAATTAATTACATTATCACTATAATACATTAAAGGGAGGGTGAAGTGGAAAATAAAGTGATTTTTTATCGATTCTTTTACTAATTATAATACCAGTCTGCATAGTGAAACATTCAGGAAATACTTCCGAATGATTTTAAAACTCAAATTAGGTTCAGATTTTAAGGATAATTTTAAACAAGGACTTCCGGCCAATCGCGTAACGCCCTGCCTTTCTGTTAACAAAATTCTCGTGGCACGTTCCGTGACCGGCTCAAGCTGGCAATCTTTGAAAACTCAACTTTGAGGAACTTCCGGTCTCTTTAGATATACAGGGTCTTTCAGTGTCGCAGCTAAGTAGTAGAATTACTGTAGTTAGTCTCGTTTCCTAGTAAAATGCCAACCTATTCTAACCAGGACAAATTGGACAGCACGTTTATTTTGGGTGAAGGTCGCGGTAACGTTCAACTAAAGGCAGTGCTTTATGCCGAGCGGCATAATCATATCCCCCTACATCAAGCCTTAACGGCAATACCATTAGTCTTACCATGTGTCATGAGTTTAGTGGTTGCACAAGTAATGTAAGACACGGACAATCCTCTGGAAGAGTGCCTCAACCACAATGGTAGACACTTTGAATATTTACGTTGAGTTGTTTACCAAACAGTTTAGAGGTTGCAATTTGAGACCCAGGTTCTAAGAGACTAAGACTAATCGTAGGACTGTGCTTTAATATATTTTGTTGCATTCAGACATACAATAAAACATGAATTCTAAACATTTATTTACACCCTGTATAATTTAGTATGACATCTCCCGTTGGCAGTATTGGGGGTTTTACATAAAGGAAGCTGTTGGTCTGATCTCGACAACACTGTATATGTATACAGTGTACGAAACAAATATTTTTCTTACATATTTCAAATACCGTCGTTTTAAACTTCTTTCATAAATAAAGTACAACATTATTTGCTTATCGAAATCAATGTTTTTGAATATAAGTTAAATGTAATTAACGATACTTAAGTACTTCTTTAAGCAATTAGAAATAGACTAACCCCAAATGTACGACGGTAAAGGAAAAATAAAATTATTCAAATTTTAATTACAATAAGACTGAAGTGACAGATATTATAAAAAAACGTCTTGGTTTGGACCAAGGCCGAAAAAACAAACGATATGTGTGAGGTTTATCATTTGACTGAAGTTTCAGATATTGCAATTGTTTTAGTTATTTTTATCCATTTAATCCTAAATCAATATTAAATTCAATCAAATGATTTTACTGTTAATCGATCCATTCCCTCTAAATTAATTGAAAAAATTACATATCTACGCTTTTTCAAGAACAATTACATTTTCCGAAAACATTTTATCATGAAATTAATTATTTTGAAGGGATTTCGTGTCGTTGATCACTAACTTGTAAGCACCTTGACGGACATAGTTTTAATTGTTGCTGGCTTAACAAATTTTCAAGTTTGCACCAAAAAAGTTTAAATCTGTAGTAGGTTTCTGAGAAGACTGATGTTAGAGAAAATATGATAAAGAACTTTTTTCTCAAACTAATTTATAAACTAATGTCGTCTTTTTGAGACAAAGCAAAAATGTTTATCCTGTGTGGTTTCGTTTAGCAGGTGGCTCTCTGTAGCACAGGAAAAATATGATATTGGTATAAATATAACCAGCAGTAAGATAAGGGACTAGAATTAAAGTGCCCTAGCATTGGTAATAGAGCCTAGCACTAGTGAACAAATTTGACGATTTTATGCCGCTTCCATCGCCAAGTGAAGAGTTTGGTTACCTCGTTACATCTAGTCCCTTATCTTACTTCTGATATAACCAAAGTTAAGGGTAAAGATTACATAAAAAGAAATACTTCTCAGTACCAATGACTTGTTATATTCATTTCATGTGGAAATAATATGTGTATACACATTATTCATTACCAGTTATGCGAAGGTCACACTTTACTCCGACCCCCCTTCCTCTATTTTCCCAATATAAAATTTTTTAAAAGCACTAGTGGTTCAAGTGTATGGGTCATCTGAGCCGTCGCAACACACTCAGCCAATAATACCATATAGTTCGAAACCTTTTCACATTAGTGAATCTCCGGACTTGCCCGCCAACCTTAATAACCTAAAACTATAAAACATTCATTTACATGAGTGATTATGGTTGTGGCTTGTTACTCGCTAGCGCCTGAAGGACCGATCACTAAGTGTAATTTGTGTACATTTGTAAGTGAGTAGACCATTTTAGAAATTACATACAGAGAAACTAAATCACAAGGGTGATGACGCCATTGGGGTCTTCATTCTCTCGCCTAGAAGCACCGCTATAGGCAGAGCGAGTTGACTAGCCTCCTGCCTCTAGTGAACTTTGGCACCGTCTGGCGGTGACCCTTGGTGCGAGGGAGAATACCCCAATGGTGGCCTCGCCCCTGTGTGTTTTCCGAAATGGTCTTTAAGCGTGCTAAAATGATTACGCGTAATACGTAACCGGTGTTCAAATGAAGACTGAGTTTTGACCAAGAAATTCTAAAGCACGGAGAGGGAAATTGCAGTGCAATCTTTTCTTCATAGAGGCGACAATAGAAATGTAGCATTTCGATTAAATTTTTTCATTTTCCTTTCGAATTATGTCAAAGTTCGCTTGCTCTTTTTAGAAAGTCAATAGAATATTTCAAATATTCTATGTTGATTTCTCAACACGTACTCCCTTCAAAATAATTAATTTCATGATAAAATGTTTTCGGAAAATGTAATTGTTCTTGAAAAAGCGTAGATATGTAATTTTTTCAATTAATTTAGAGGGAATGGATCGATTAACAGTAAAATCATTTGATTGAATTTAATATTGATTTAGGATTAAATGGATAAAAATAACTAAAACAATTGCAATATCTGAAACTTCAGTCAAATGATAAACCTCACACATACCGTTTGTTTTTTCGGCCTTGGTCCAAACCAAGACGTTTTATATATCTATTATTGGTTTCAAGATATACGCGGCGATCGGCTAGGGTTACGAGAAACGTCTAGCCTCCCAATGGCACGGCTTCCACCATCGGTTCACGCGAATGCGTTTTTATCTATTATTATAATGGAAACGAATTGTATATATACCCCAAAATTTGAATAAAGCGGGCAAGAGGGGTACCCTTCACTTTAAACGTCAATATTAGCAAAGTTTAGAAAGATAATAGGAACAACTTTATTTTAAACGATTTAACTATTTTTAAAGTTATTTACTGGCGATTAAAATAATTAAAAATAAATATATTTAATTAAATATTAAAGATAAACCTCACGTGCAAAGAGAGAGATTAAATCATTGCCTCCTATATCTACCAAGGCCCGTGAAAGCGATATATTTCCTTCATTGATTCCTATATCTAGCAAGGCCCGTGCATTGTGATATATTTCATTCATTGCCTCCTATATCTTTCAAGGCCCGTGCATTGTGATATATTTCATTCATTGCCTCCTATATCTTTGAAGGCCCGTGCATTGCGAAATATTTTTCAAAACAACAACCAAAATGGGAAGCTCCTCTCAGAAACATAATAATTTCTTTTCTCTGTATATGAAATGAAAATATGGATAATATTGCGCTCCTTCTTTAATGGTATGAATCCTTGCCTGTCTATTAATATTTTACGTAGGAGTAATACGTTTTTAGCGAAGTCTAGAGAGGATAAACATAAGCGAGATTGTTTCGAAAAAAAAAATACTGCTTCCACTAATGGGTTAATACTCCTTGTTACTGTTGTATAGAGTAATCATGATACAAGCTTAAAAAATTACGAGTGGACAGACCTTTTTTATCCTCTTGTTTTGTTCTTAATAAGAATATAAAACATTTATTTTGTATTAAATATATTTTTTGGTGCTAAGATTGCTTTAGAAAAACGGTTAGGCATTGGTAAAAAAGACATGTGTATTGTGTAAGCTATTTGCAGAGATGATAATTGTTTTACATGTTTTAAATAAGACTGAAGCTTCCACTATTGTGTTTATGCTCCTTGTTTGTTTGACTGAAAACCATCTAGGTGTAGATAATAGTTAGACCAAAAATTTCAAAAATATATATTTTAAATCTGATCAGATACGCCCAACTAGTTGAAAATAGACCTTTTAAATTTGCGGGAGCCATTCTTGAGAATTTTTCTTTGCTTGTAGGTTGTCAATTTATCTACCAGTAAATATTTGTGTTTGGAAATTGGATATTAAGTCAAATTAAGTGGTTGTAAAGAGCCAGCAGGTTTTTGCCGCTTCTTTTTGTGAGTATTTGATTTTTGTATGTAAAATGGAGGAAGATAATGTTGAGAGTAAGGATGAAATGCGGAAGCGCAAAGCGCGGGGAAGGATGGGGGCAAAAAGGTCGACGTTTTCATTGGATACTTAAGTTTATATAATCTTCTCGACACACGGAGAGGTAATATTTTGGTTTTCCCAACTTGTTACCTCTCCGAGTGACGTATGTCACGGAGAGGTTCTGTAACGATCGTGTGTGTCTGTGTGTGTGTCTGTTGTTACACCCACGTGACCGCGTTCGCAGTTTCCAAATCGGAGCAAACGTGTTCGCCATTTCCGAACTGCTTTCACAGTCACGGAAATGGCACCTCTACTTGAGGTCTCACACCACCATCTTTTGGTCTTCGTCCATCCCACATGGACACCAGTCTGTACATACTGGCTTCTAATCACCACCATCTTCTGGTCTTCGTCCATTCCACTTGGACACCAGTCTGTACATACTGGCTTCTATTCACCACCATCTTTTGGTCTTCGTCCATCCCACATGGACACCAGTCTGTACATACTGGCTTCTAATCACCACCATCTTTTGGTCTTCGTCCATCCTACATGGACACCAGTCTGTACATACTGGCTTCTAATCACCACCGTCTTCTGGTCTTCGTCCATTCCACTTGGATACCAGTCTGTACACCTGGCTTCTACTCCATCGTCGGGTTTAAGACATTCGCGGCGATCAGCTAGGGTTACGAGAAACGTCTAGCCTCCCTAAGGTGGGATCGCCACCAAAGGTTTTCGCAATTGCGGTTGTTCTTGCTTTTAGCTGTAGTTCGACACCCTTATATACTACCTATTTGAGTAAGGCGAAGCAACCGGCGTATGCTTCATTTCAAACGCCAATATTAGTCAAGTCTCTCAAGAATGTTTAATTGTTCTGTTTTAAAACGATGTAACGTTCAATAAGGCGAATAACTAAAGAAGAAAATATTAAATATTAATTATATTTATTTTAATATTTATGATAATCTTGTTTCTCAATTCAAAATTAATACGGAAAGAGCTAAAAAGCAGTCTATGTTTTTGTCTGTGTGTGTCCGTCCGTTAGAAGTTCGTTTTGTTTCGATGTGTAAAGAAATCCTACAGAACCATAATATTCCCTTTATCCATAATATAAAGTGAATATGTGGAAATATTTTTCGTAATTATGATGCATTTAGTACTTTTGTAGCTTTAAACCTCTGTTTCATTTTGATATTCCAAAGATTTTTTTTAATATTTTTATTTGAAATGGCTGTTTATATATTACTTAAGCTATACTACATCTGTATATAGAATAATCCTTGGTTTAGTGATTTCATGAAGAAAGTTAAGATCTAGACTTCGGCGGGTATATCTAGTATTACCCGCAATAGGCTTAGTGAAAAAAAGAGTAAATAATTGAGGCCTGAGGTGAAGTAAACTTTGGGTTTTGATTTTCGTGTCTGAAATGAAAAGACATCAACGGTACAGAGTGAGCCGAAAGTTAAATACACTCTTAATTAATCAGGTTCACATTTTATAATTGAAGAAAAGATCATGGTGGCAATTAGATTAGTAGGGCTAAGCTACAGAGTAAACAGCTGGAGCGTAGACTTCATTTCCTGTTCTTTTTGCCATTGACTGATTTCCATGTGTCCAAGATTTATCCTTATTGGATGTAAAAGGTCGTCTGCTTTACTGTATATTAGCTATGCTTGGAATACTGCTTCAATATTTCGTAAATTTTTACTTCAAAAAAGAGAAATAATTCCATATCTAGGTAAATAACTTTGAAGTAGGAGAGGTAATATTTTGGTTTTCCCAACTTGAATATATTTAATGCCCTGGAGCATTTTGTGGGCAGACAGAGTAAAGTCAAGAAGTGATATCTAGTTTATTGGGGAGAAGTGATAAATTCGCCACATTTCTAGCTTTATCTCCATTCCAAACGTAGGTCCGGAGTTAATCCACGCCTCTAAATTACAACCAGCATCTCATTGGTTCTTGAAAACTCACATCAGCGCGACGCGAATGACGAAAATTACGTATTTTCCGACTGAGGAGAGGCGAAATAGCCCGGCCTCCTTTTAGGTCCCCCCCATGTATTTTGAAAGGGGGACTGGCACTATGTCGCACGAGTACTTAGGCATCTTAATCTTCTCCCTAATAAACTAGATATCACTTCTTGATAACAATTAATATGGTGGGTTTCCCGAATATTTTATAATTTCACTATTTTTCTCGAAAATCAATGTCATTCATTTTGATAAATCGTTGAAAATATCTGTTATCATCTTTGGTAAGATTATACCTTCAAATATTTCTAGTTTTCCAATTTTTCACACCCATTTGCTCGAAGGTGACAGCGAGGAATAGGGAATTGAGTATAATTAATATTCGAATCAAATTTAAAGTGTAAAATTTACTTTATGTTGAGGAATCGTTTTAAATATTCTGCCATATACTTCAGATGTGCATCAGTCACCAAGTCCTGATAACAAATGAAAATAAAATCGTCATCACGAAAGCAATCTTTATTAAGAGAGACTCAAGACTCGCTTCAACAACGCCACCGATTTTGAGAAACTCACCTCAGTAGACTTAAGTGTCGAGCAATTAATAGTTGTCTCATGGATGTACCTTTAATAATAAAGTTATTTTCAAATCAACGAAAACATTTTGGATTTGATATCTCAAGTTCTACCTGTATTTGAAATATCGATCATTTCCCACAAATTCAATTTCGTTCAGTGCCATTTTGTCGTCCACTTAAATAATGCTAACAAGAACAATTCGAAAACCTCAACGGCTGTAAAGAGATGATGAGAGTTTTTTGATGGTTCATCAGTAACAGAATGAGACTAGTTAGTTGTGTTTGGTTTGAAACTATAAAACCTCTCTAATGTTAATCAAGACAGCGTTACAAGATCTGTTCGATAAAATGAAGCCAAGATAGTCTTGTTTTTGAGTATTTTAAACTTACCAGTGATGGTGATAATAATTGAAAAGTTGGTATCCGGTGTTTTTAGATGCAGAATTCGAATGATACGTAACTCCCTGATCACGTTAACTATCGCTCACTAAAAATCTCGCGAAGGTTCAAATCGAAACGGTGAGTAACTTTTAAATCTCTTGGAGCTTAAAAGAAATTATTGGATTTCCATGATTACTTTTTTGTGACAATTTTTGAAATATAAAATAAACCAAGATTTGAAATGTTGGACGTGTAAGGTCCAAAAAGAGAAAAAGGGGTTTCCATGGGAATATTTACCATTCAAAGACTGAGTTAACAAAATACGAAATTCAATCACGAAGAAGAAACATAACGGTTGGAAGCTTTTTCATTAATTTTACTTAATATCACGAGTTCATAAGATTTGTTTCCATAAGTTTGTCACTGTTTCTGACAGCTTGTCTTGACGTGACGTAGGTGAAACGTCATAGATTCTCGTTAAGCGACGCCTGGTGAGGCGCTGTCAAAGGCTTAGAACAGACTAAATATTAAGGCGAAATAATGTAGGTCAGGTTTTATTGAACGACAAAATTTGGGGTCTCCTTATCAAAGACTGCAAATTTTCGCTAATAGATTTACCATTTTTCTCGAGTAACAGACTAGAAAATCGTTGGCGTTAAGCACTCAAACTTTGTTGACTGCAACATCAATAAACAAGTTGGGAAAGCAGAATAAACCTCTTCGGTCCATACAAGGGCTATCTACCCAATTAAGAAGTTTACTAGAATCAGGGATAGATTTAATTTTAGAAGTAGGAATGGAGAACGGTTAGTATTTAGCTCCAAGGTGGTATGGGGATAGCCTTAGTCGGTTTCCATCTGCACTGATTTTTCTACCCGGGGTTCACCCAAAAACACACACACACACCCAAAACAGCAGGCCAAGAAATTTCACATCGATCAGCGCCATTTTGGGGTCTCCTTATCAAAAAGTTGTAAATAGCTGCTAATAGATTTACGATTTTACTCAAGTAACAGAGGAAAACGAAAATCGCTCGCTCTCAAACTAGAAAACTAAAACATGTTTTCAAGCTTGTCTTTAATTTCCTTTCCGAGTTCTACCCACTAGACTACTGAAACTTGCTGTATCTCTTATACCAGAAGTGTGATGAGACTAGAAGTGAAGGGCTCTAGCATTGGTAGATCCTGGCATTAGTGAACAAATTTGAGGATTTTACGCCGCTTCTATCGCGCCTACGCTAGAGAGAAAAAAATTGGTCGAGTTCCAAAAAAATTTCTTACCCCTTTCCCCTCAACCTAAAGCGGCGAAACACGGACGCGGGTGCTTGAATCTAGTTCGGCCGTCTACCACCGCGAGCGTCTCACGTTTTGGAGGGGAAATTCTGAAACCGCCACTAGAGGGCCAACCGGTGGTGTGCTATCAAGAATATTCACTTTCGCCGAGTGAAGAATTTGGTTAGCTCAGTACTTCTAGTCTCATCTCACTTCTGCTTATAATTACTAGCAAATAACTGAAAATTTGGTGTCAGGTGTTTTAAGAATGCGGAACTTGCGTGACACGTAACCCCGTGATCACGTTCACTCTCGAGAACTGAAACTGTTTCGCGAGTTTAAATCGAAATTGCGGATATCTTTGAGAAATCTCGTACCTTAAAAGGAGTTATTGGATTTCCTTGATTACTTCTTTGTTAAGCCTAAACAATTGGCAAAATATTTTTTTGAAATAAAAGTAAACCAAGATTAGAAAGGTTAGACGTTTACGGTTCAATACGGCTAATGGAGTTTCCTGCTTGAATATTTACCTTTGAAAGGCTTTATAAACAAAACACTAAATTCAGCAATGAAGAAGAAACAAAATGGTTGGTTGCTTTTACATTAAATTTATTTCAAATTAAGGCGAAATAATTTAGGCCTAGGTCAGGCTTTATTGAATGTTTTTACAATATAATCTTTAACTTTTAGAGAAAAATGCAATATCTGTAACTTACTTCACTATAGTGTGAAAAATATTTTTTTGGTAATTTAGCTTGGTATGCATCTATCTTAATTGATTCTTTCTTAATAATGATAAAATTTTAGACATGAAAAAGAAAATATAATTTTCTTATGGCCAAAATTCTTTAATCAATCATTTCGGTATCCTCCATGTGAACAGAATTACGATTGGACTGAATTCACATTCAACTGATATGCCAGCGAACTGGCGGATTTTCTAATAATCCCACTCTAATCCGAATGCGGAATATTTGCTTTCTAATCAATAAGTTTTATGACTTAATCCCATCGATATAAAACAACAATAGATCAATGCAAGAAGTGATATATAGTTTATTAAGGAGAGGGTATAAAATCGCAACATTTCCAGCTTTATCTCCAGTCCAAACGTAGGTCCGGAGTTAATCCCCGCCTCTAAATTACAACCAGCATCTCATTGGTTTTACAGATAGAAATATAAACTATGAAAGTACATAAAGTAATTAAACGCTGTTAAAGTAAGAAATAAAATTTAATTCGAAGGCCTCTATAGGCACGTTTTTAAAAATTTGGAGGCCCCTCAAGTAGGCCAAAATTTTCCAACGTAGGCACGTGCCTACCCGTGCCTACTGCTGGCGGCGCGACTGATTGGCGCCCAGAAATGTGAAAAATTCTTCCCTATGCAACAAAGTCCGCGCGTTTCAACCGATTTCGCAAATATTTAGTACACTGGTTTCCTTTAACCATAAGTGGATCATATTACAGCTCCCTATAAGTACTGGACGTAGGTTGTGCTTTTGTAAACAACGTTTTCTTCCAAGAAATCCAAGCCCGCCATCTATAGCTCAGTTTTACAAGTTTAGTTTACCCGTTAACCCGGATCTGGAGTTACGTTAGCCTACGGGAGTTCCGGTTGATGGTAATGGCTGTCAGACCGCCGCCAGTGTCGTGATTAGTGTGAAGCTTGTTATCGCGTTATAATTTTGTTTAGAATGGCTTATGATTCTTTGCTAATTAGGAAAACGCCTAGGATCAATGTAACTAATTACAATCGTCGCATGCCCAAAAAGAAAGACACATCTGAACACGATTTGTGTGATATGAAAAGCAACTAAAACGCTTTGTTAAACTGAAAAATATTGACCAGCATCTGTCACAAACGGAAAACATTAAAGCATTGAAAAAATTTGTCAGACTTAAAAAAGGAAATCAAATTTCTGTCGACGCACATAACCTATTATTAGTAATAAGACGGTCCAACTATCCCCGCTAAAAACCTTTAAATCGGTGGGAACTGAGTGCTGTATTAGGTATATATTAAAAATGTGCTAGCTTGATGAAGGCTATTTTGAACATTTGAATTCATATTAATTTCCTTTTCAACACAAGCGTTTAAAAATTGCTCGAAATACCAATAGACCGTCAGTTATTTTTTGAAATCGGAAAAATAAAGTGGACTTTTACAATAGGCCTTTCTATAAATTATTTCGCGGGAGGGTACGAACGCCCTTCATCTCTGCTTTTTCCCCCGGCAACATTTTCTTTTCGCGGGAGGGAAGAATAGCCTTCGTCTCTGCTTTTTCCCCCGGCAACATACGGATTTTATGTAAAGGCCTATTACATTCACAACCCAACACTATTTATGGAACAACTTGTTTCCTTTCGCGCTCTTCTCTCTCGAACCTTTCCTCATTGGCTACCACTTACTTCCGTTTGCTTGCCCCGCTTTTTTAAAAATTTCTTTCGCGCCAAAATTATTCCTCTGGTTAAGTTCACAAATTCGCCGCTGCGTTTCGCATATACCCTTTAAACTTCAGTGCTGGGAGACAATGCTGATGCACAGCGATGTTATATCGTCCTGTACTTCTAGGGAGCTGTAATATGATCCACTTCTGGAAGAAGCTATCGGCGGGCGGGTAAAAATTAATTGAAATACGTCACAGGCACCACCTGACAACAACATACAAAGACTCCACATAGAGTGGGACTGGACACCTAGTCCTTGTTTTTCACGAGATTGCAGCGCAAATTCCATGAAGTGCTAGTTTTCGAAATAAAACGAATTAAGCTTCTTTGAACCACGCCTCTCCTCTGACGTATTTCAAATAATTTTTACCCACCCACCGATGCTTTCTTTACAGTCCCTTTAACCTGGTCTCGTTAATTGCAACTCGGTCATTCTAATTGAAATTAATTAAAAACATGTTTTTTAAGGTACAAAAAAGTTTTCATTGTTTAGTTTATATACAGAATCATCAGAATGCAAGCTTAACCCAATAAACGTATGATAAAATATACGTGACAATATGAACAAACAGTAATATTCAGCCATTAAACCTCTATACGTGATACACCTACTAAGTACTGAAAAAGCAAGAGCATGAATTCAACGGTAAAGCTTAAAGCTAGATTCCCACTTGACCGAAAAAAACCGGCGGAAACCACACAGCCGACGGTAGAAATTTTAACTTACGCCGGTGTCCGGCGGTAGACCGTTCAAACTACGACTGAATTTTTAGTTTGGCGGTAGATATTTTTGGGTCACGTGACAGATTTGAGTTTTTTCCTCAATATCTCTTTCACACTCTGAATTGGTATCTTTGTCCCCTTGTCGCTTAGATCGTACAAGAAGGGATATTTTCTAACCTTCACAGTAAAGTCTTCCTTATTGACATCTAATCTGTTTGCTTTCATTATTTTCATTTTTGTTTCTTGGTTGCATGTTTCCGATAACGATAAGCCTTGGTTAACCACAAAAAAATGGCGGCTATCAATCTATCTCGCGTATGCGTGCGCTCTTAAAATTTATGACGTAGTCAGTGGGGTAATTTCATTGGCTGAGACACCGGCGTAACGCCGAACACGACCGAAAAAATAGAACACAACTTACGCCCGGCCGAACGGAAATTCCGTCGGGCCCGGCGTAAAGATTTTTCGGTCGAAGCCCTTTCTGCCGGGTTTCCGTCGTGTTTTCCGTCGAGTGGGAATCTAGCTTTAGGAAATAGCTGAGAGCGGCAGGCCCGAGACTTAAGCCATGCTTTCACAAATACCTAAGAAAGTCCATCGATGATTGGCCGAAATTAACAAAAAAATCGAGCCTGCCCCTCTTGAATTCAATATAGAAGGTCACCTTTTCAATTTTGAAAATTCAATCTCCAATTTTCTACATCGATGTAATCAATATTCAATAAAGCTCAATAATTATCTGCGAGATTTTGTTAAATTATGTTAGTTTGCTTTTAATTTTAAACTAAAATCTGATTCAATTATTCCAGTTATCATGAAGGCTCAGTGTAAGTTAAAGCCAAATTAACAGAATTAAACTCAATTAAGGACGTTCATTCAAGTCATCAAAGTATTTTGTTTCAGTCCTGAACACTGATATTATCGAAAGTACCAAAATAGCTGTTCGCGACGGTAAACGTAAACTTAATAACAACCGAGAGTAAAATATCAAACTGAGTATTTATTTAAAAACAGCGTCAAACGAATTAACTATACATTATTACATCATAACAATAACTGCCTATTCGTAATACATTTCGGTTTCATTATACAGTATAGTTGGTTTAAAAAAATTGTTGGTCGGTAAAAAAATGGGTTTGTTCAATTTATGTCTACACTTAAATCGGCTTAAAAAACCTTGTTTAAAAATTAGTAGTTTTTTCTAGTTAAGCTCCCAAACAATAGCTCTCCCACAATAGACCGATAAAAAAAATTCGCCTGCAACTTGTTTTTCCCTCAGTAGTACTGGATTTTGGAATTTAAGTCAGTTCGGTTCGGTTCATATTATTCTGGATTCTACTTGAAATCCTTCATTGCTCTTAGTTGTCGTCTGCTTAGAGTTCTTGTTGTTATCAACAACGCAGTTAAGGCTTAGTACTTTTTCTATTGCTATTTTAGTTGTTAATTATTTTTTTCAAAATAGAGGCTTAGCCTCGGACGCGCTGGCCTCCAGCTCTACTCGACTAACGAGTATAATATAATATTACGAGAAAAGTGGTGACCTGTCTGCTTTATTCAGAAAAATACATAAAACCTTATTTCTCTGCATGATCGGAAAACGTTATTTTTGACGGCCATCTAGTCATTGCATTATTAGTATAAAACGCTCTACTAAGTTGACCACATATTCCGACCAATCATGATAGACCACACTTTTGAGCCTCTCGAGGCGGTGTGTATTGCAGTAAAAACAACTAGTAGGCGAATATTTTTATCGGCCTATTAAGCACCAAGTGTGAAAAATAAGAAGAAACAATTTAAGAATAGAAATTTTTATTATTGAGAAATTATAAGAGCATATTAAGCTATAAACACCTAGACGAAATTATTTCTTCTTGAATATTTAAAAATTTGAAATTTTGTGACTTCCTTGGCTTAATCAGTTAAGGAGGGAGGAAAAAGTGGGCGTGGCACCCTCCTCCACCCAGTACAAATTTTCCCTTAAGACACATAATACTTGTGATTCCATGCGTCAATGTTAATTTTATTTGATTAAACCTTTGATCACCAGCTTTTGCAGGACCTGTCTGCGCACTTATTTCATCCCAATACCAAATTTAATGTTGAAATCATAATCTTCAGTCCAATGTGATTAAACAATAGTAACTGTTCAAAGTATTTTCCTGTGGATGCAGGATGGACCTTTCTTAAATAAACAGAAACCAAAACTTTAAAAAAGCAAAGAAAAACCGGGAAAAACCATGCACAACTTTGAAGTATTCAAAAAACATTCTGTGAATATATACTTTAAACTATTACCATGCCCTTGTGTAACTTTCTCTACTTTACAGATGGCCATTATAATCATTTTACCCGATAGATGATGCTTCTAACTTATAATACTCTACTGGTCCCCAACAACCATTTTTTGCCCAAGTCCGTTTACCGGGATACCCGGAACAGTTTGGACGCACCCCTACCCCCGGATACCCGACAAACAATATTTGTTTTCTCGAACCCGATTCGAAATCCAATAATCACTACCCGCACACCTCTATAAAGTAAATATTTGATATTTTGAGAATAACTTAGATCATTTGTATCATTTCCTAAATCCTTTTAGTCATATAGTTTCTTCATTATTAATGTGTCTTTGTTTGTCATTGACTTTATGATAACAATTAAAATAAAGGTTTTGTTTTTATTCTGTACAATATTTTAATTCACTTAGCTATATCTAACGTTTTATAACGTAAAAACCAAAATGTTTGCATTTAAATTAATCTTGGTATTTAAAGAAATATGAAATAGCAATTAGCTACATTACGAGTTTACATAGCGCTTTAGTCCCCCTTGTTTTATTAGTGTGTAATATACGCTTCCGCAAGAACCACTGATAATAATGATAGTTGGAATAAATGAGTAATAAAAACTCAAGGTTAACCATTTTAAAATACCAAGAACATCGCGTTTGTTGCTTATAATATTAAATAGTTAAAAATTTAGGGGAAGGATTCAGTATTTTTAATTTAGAAAATTAAAAACAAGATCCAAAAATTCTCAAGGGAAGTTGTAAACTTCGGCTTCTTATGTATAAGAACTGATCACCATGATATACAGTAACATTTATCAAGTAAAATATGAAAACTGTTATTGCTTTGTAGAGATAGCTGCTGAAATAAAACTGACTTTTGAGTCAAACCAAGAAGTGATGTATAGTTTATTAGGGAGAAGGTATAAATTCGCCACATTTCCAGCTTTATCTCCAGTCCAAAGTAGCCTGTCCGGAGTTTCCGAGTTAATCCCCGCCGCCTCTAAAGTACAACCAGCATCTCATTGGTTCTTGAAAACTCACGTCAACACGACGCGAATGACGAAAATTACGTATTTTCCGACTGAGGAGAGGCGAAATAGCCCGTGGCCTCCTTTTACGTCCCCCCTTGTATTTTGAAAGTGGGACAGAGACTATCGCACGCGAATACTTAGGCATCTTATACCTTCTCCCTAATAAACTAGATATCACTTCTTGGTCAAACTAAAGAGGTTTTATGGCTATGAGCAATGTGACTTGGGTTTGTTATGAAAATATTCCGTAAACCCCTTTTTACCTCTCCGAGTGTTAAAACTCCATTTGAACATTAAATTTAAGCCTACTCTATTAATTATTTTAATTTTAACTCTGTAAAGTTTTGTTTAAATTTGAGAATTTTGTATAATATTCATTGCGCGCATATTTTGCTATTTGTCAATTTTACCATCATAGTGTATTTTTCCCCTTTATCATTCCTTTTTTGTTGTTGTTGTTATTGTAAATTTGTGGAAAAATAAGATGTTTTGAAAGGTTAGAAAAGAAATAAAGAAAGCGGCCCACGCCCTCTAGCTCAAAAAAATATCATGACGGTCAAGAAAATTCCCCAAAACTAGAAAAACAGATAGTACGTCATTGATAGGCATAATAGTAAACAGAAAATGTAAAAAGTAGTGCTTAAAATTATGAACTGTTTCTTCTTTTATGACATCTGATTACGATATCTTTCCCGCAAAATCGTCAACAGTTCATTGAATGTCGTATTTACTTTCAGTTATTAAATCTGATCCGATATGGTGATAATTTTCATCCGACCTAGCGCTATCTGAACAATTTCTAATCTTATATCTGTTCAGATATCTTTATAATTTTACAGATATCCGCGTTTAACTTTATACACTGATTATATATACAACCATTCCAGTACACATGAAAACCTTCAATTATCTAGTCAAGACAGAAATACAGAGATTCATGTAATTTTAGAAGCGGGAATAGAGAACAGGGTACTTTTTGCGTGCGTCAAAGTCCACGACACCCTTCCTTGAGATGGAGGGGGGGGGTATGAAAGAAGAGGCTGGTCATTGTGGCGGAGGTAAAAAGCAGCGATGTATTTTTGGCCGTCACCGTCAGCAACGTCATCAAAATGTAGTTTAAGTGAGCCTGTTAGATAATTTAAAATTTTCGTTACGAATTGAAGGGATTGGATCTATGAGTCGCACTGAAGTAAATACTAACCGGTCTTCATTCCTGCTAATAAAATTACACGGATCCCTGGTCAAGACTAGTCACTGTGTTTTGATAAATCATAGCCCCCCCTCTGGCGCGATAAGTTCTTTCTATCTTTATTCAATAGGTGGAACAAATTACAATGGCAACCATTGTTGTGATTTTGAATAAATTGGTGCCACACAAATAATTGCCCGCTTCTAAGGACAAGTATTACCTCGTACCTAGGGATGTGAAATTAACATATATTTTAAAAACGGTAATTTACTCCGTAAATTACTGATTCAAATTTTGCGAAATCAAAATTACAGTTCATCACCAAATTTGTTAATTTCAATTTTACGTGCTTACAGTAAATTAAATTTCAACAACGTTGAATTGTGAGAACTAGTGCTTTAAACCGAACACAGTTATCTGATTTGTGATCCGAACAGATCAAATATGTTTGCTTGATTTCAGCTATCAGATAAACAGTTGAGGACCGTTTTCTGTTCAGATCAGATGCATTTTTCATATACACATTCGGATCAAATCATATCTGAGATAAAAACCAGATTGTAGACATTTGAAACAGATATCTGTGGCATCGGTAGTAGTTTCGGATTAATACCTTTTAAGAATTTATACGTTTCAAATGTATTTATAACGCATATACTTAAAAAAATCCAGGCAAATTGGATGTTTGTTGTAGGTAGGATGCCGAGGGAAGCAGTTCAGTTTATTTTCCCAAACAATTGACTTGGTACTAGTAGAGATGTGAGTCAGTAATTTAACGTCCGTAAACTACCGGTGGTAATTTACCAAATTTTCGTAATTTTATAATGGTAAGAATTATTAAACATTTTTGAAATTTTTGTGTCCTGGGAGTGAAACCAAGTGTACTATCCTTCCTGAGACTAAAACAATGTCCTCTCTTACTTCGGAGTCCCGTTTTCCACTGTACCCCTTTCGTTCATGCGGCTGTTCTAGCTTAAAATAGTGATTCATTGTTAGTCACTGAAGTGGTGTTTACTTGAAAGCCGGACCAAGTAGTCACACGCACATGCTAGTGCTCTTTTATTTGGGTCAAGGGCTCATTACGCGTTAAAAGTTCATTTTATATTTAAATGATCAACTATTACTGTATTTACTTAAAAATGGAGTTGCCATGCGCCAGCCAGAACTACAAATCGTTAGTTAAAGATCGGATTAGAAAGACCACGGCTGCCGCAAAATCATGTAAAAAACTTTATATAGTTCTCACAATTCAACGTTGTTGAAATTTAATTTACTGTAAGCACGTAAAATTGAAATTAACAAATTTGGTGATGAACTGTAATTTTGATTTCACAAAATTTGAATCAGTAATTTACGGAGTAAATTACCGTTTTTAAAATATATGTTAATTTCTCATCCCTAGGTACGAGGTAATACTTGTCCTTAGAAGCGGGCAATTATTTGTGTGGCACCAATTTATTCAAAATCACAACAATGGTTGCCATTGTAATTTGTTCCACCTATTGAATAAAGATAGAAAGAACTTATCGCGCCAGAGGGGGGGGCTATGATTTATCAAAACACAGTGACTAGTCTTGACCAGGGATCCGTGTAATTTTATTAGCAGGAATGAAGAACGGTTAGTATTTACTTCAGTGCGACTCATAGATCCAATCCCTTCAATTCGTAACGAAAATTTTAAATTATCTAACAGGCTCACTTAAACTACATTTTGATGACGTTGCTGACGGTGACGGCCAAAAATACATCGCTGCTTTTTACCTCCGCCACAATGACCAGCCTCTTCTTTCATACCCCCCCCCCCCCCATCTCAAGGAAGGGTGTCGTGGACTTTGACGCACGCAAAAAGTACCCTGTTCTCTATTCCCGCTTCTAAAATTACATGAATCTCTGTATTTCTGTCTTGACTAGATAATTGAAGGTTTTCATGTGTACTGGAATGGTTGTATATATAATCAGTGTATAAAGTTAAACGCGGATATCTGTAAAATTATAAAGATATCTGAACAGATATAAGATTTGAAATCGTTCAGATAGCGCTAGGTCGGATGAAAATTATCACCATATCGGATCAGATTTAATAACTGAAAGTAAATACGACATTCAATGAACTGTTGACGATTTTGCGGGAAAGATATCGTAATCAGATGTCATAAAAGAAGAAACAGTTCATAATTTTAAGCACTAGTGAGAACTATATAAAGTTTTTTACATGATTTTGCGGCAGCCGTGGTCTTTCTAATCCGATCTTTAACTAACGATTTGTAGTTCTGGCTGGCGCATGGCAACTCCATTTTTAAGTAAATACAGTAATAGTTGATCATTTAAATATAAAATGAACTTTTAACGCGTAATGAGCCCTTGACCCAAATAAAAGAGCACTAGCATGTGCGTGTGACTACTTGGTCCGGCTTTCAAGTGAACACCACTTCAGTGACTAACAATGAATCACTATTTTAAGCTAGAACAGCCGCATGAACGAAAGGGGTACAGTGGAAAACGGGACTCCGAAGTAAGAGAGGACATTGTTTTAGTCTCAGGAAGGATAGTACACTTGGTTTCACTCCCAGGACACAAAAATTTCAAAAATGTTTAATAATTCTTACCATTATAAAATTACGAAAATTTGGTAAATTACCACCGGTAGTTTACGGACGTTAAATTACTGACTCACATCTCTACTACACTCTAAGAAATGGAAGTGTTAAAAAGGTGTTAAAACGGTGTAAACATCGTAAAAACACCCAAAAGGGTGTTTTATTACCTTGAGTTTTTAGAGGCCAATTTAAAGTGTAAATTCGGTGTAAAATAACACTATTGAAACACCGTTCGAAATTAAACATGAAAAATTATAATACTGTGGGTTTCTTAAATAAGGTCTTTCATTTATTTTTCATAAATGTTTTAAAGTCAATACAAACAGTAAAAAATTATTGAAAAACGTACTTGTTAAACCTTTTTTTAAAGATGATATTCATGAAAGAAAACAATTTTATCCTTTAAATAAAATTAACAAAGAAATTGGTAATCTGGCGGTGTTGTACCTTCATAAAACTATGCTAAACGTGTTAGGCGACACTCTTACAGGTGTTAAGCGATACTCTTAAAAAACGAGACTAGGTTAGATACTGGCCTCACAGTAGGGCCAGCTTGAGAATCCAAAGTGGGGCACTTGCTTTTGTGACATGCTTAATCATTATTTTGAGAAAAATTAGAGTACTAAATGGATTTGTTTTTGTAAAATCTGTAGTGCAAATTAGATTAAACGCGTTTCTGGTGCTCGAAAAACTCTTAGTGAAAAGAGATTATTAAATTTAACAAGAACGTCTATATCTACTGCTTGAATATTATAGCCTCCAAAACTAATTTAATACCCTCTGCATTTGTACGAATTGAAAACTTTCTGCCTTTTTCAGAAGTTCATAAACCCGAAAAAATAAAAATGACTTTATGTGCAACAACCCTCGCTTAAAGAGGTATAGTTCTGCATGTGAGAACTTTCCTCCCTATAGGTGATGAAGTTCTCTCAAGATGGAACCCTGCTTTGAATATAGCATTGATTGCTAATAATACTGCGGAATGGCGGATAATCAAAATTTAATTAAACAGGAAAACCATACTCGATATTTGAGTTATGCCTCATGAGTGGTCGAAATGTAGCTACTATAGTGTTTTTACGTCATTGGTTTTGCTCTTAAGTCTATGGGAAAAGTACTAGAATTTCTACTACTATCCTACCCAAAAATCTCCCACTCTTAAAGGTGTTACGCGAAACTCTTAAAGGTGTGAAGCGACACTCTTAAAGGTGTGAAGCGACACTCTGAAAGGTGCTATGCCGCACCCTTTAAGGAGTTGCACAACACTAATATGAGAGTAAAAGTTCACTTTCAGTGCGATATAAGAGTTAAAAAGGTGTTAAACTGCACCTCTGTTGCACAATTTTATACTTATCTTTGCCACCAATTGCTCAAATAAGTGTTATTAAACCCTTTCAGGGGTGTAAATGTACACCTGTAACGGTGTCAAATTTGGACCCATATAAAGTACTTATAAAGGTGTTAAATCACACTCCAATTTCTTAGAGTGTAGTACCAAGTCAATTGTTTGGGAAAATAAACTGAACTGCTTCCCTCGGCATCCTACCTACAACAAACATCCAATTTGCCTGGATTTTTTTAAGTATATGCGTTATAAATACATTTGAAACGTATAAATTCTTAAAAGGTATTAATCCGAAACTACGACCGATGCCACAGATATCTGTTTCAAATGTCTACAATCTGGTTTTTATCTCAGATATGATTTGACCCGAATGTGTATATGAAAAATGCATCTGATCTGAACAGAAAACGGTCCTCAACTGTTTATCTGATAGCTGAAATCAAGCAAACATATTTGATCTGTTCGGATCACAAATCAGATAACTGTGTTCGGTTTAAAGCACTAGTAAAAAGCATGTGTTACCCCAAAAAGGACAAACAAGCATGTAGAAATAATAAATTGGAAAGAGAAAGTTTTACAAAGAAAACAACCAGTTGAGCACTAGATGCCAAACAGTAAAGGTGACAGAGGTCCCATTAGAAAGTTAAGCCCCTATAGAAACTAGGGTAAATAAGTTAGAGAAATTGAGTCCCTGTTGCAACCAGGGTATTAGCAAATTAAAAGGAATTTAGTAAAGAGTAAATAAAAGATGATTTTGTGTTTGTTGAAATAAGTCGTATTCATTTACACTAACTTTAACTACGTAACCCCACGTATCGGGTCAAGTGTTTTTTAAGGAACACAAAGAGATAGGAGTGTTTCAGTCCGTTCCTATCCCAGAGCCGTTTCGGATCAAAAATCAACACCGAGTGACGATGACGTGTCTGTGTGTCGGAGCAAACGTGTTGGCAATTTTCGGTCCGCGTTCGCAGTTCACGGAAATTCGGAAAATTGTACGTTATATATATCACTTAAGAGCCACTAGCTATTATACCTTCATCTGGTAGCTAGCCGCAGTTATTTCACCCAAAAGTTACTGCCTATCCCACTGAGATTCGAACCCGAAATTATTGGTTTCTACCAACATCACCACGCACACTAATCTATACTTATTAGCTTCCTTCCAACAACACCACCACGCACCTATTTTTTCACCTAAACCACATAGACACCAATCTGCACTTATATCTTCTACTCCATTATCATCGTTAGAGATAAGATGCGAGTGGCTGGCTATCGGTTAAGGTTACAAGAAACTTCTACCCTCATAATGGCAGGGCTTCCGTCAGAGGTGCACGCAATTGCGCGGTTCTTATTCATACCGGTGATTCGAATCCTATTTCCGATTTTAGAAGGTGAAACGTCACGAGTACGCTTCATTTCAAACGACAATATTAGTCAAGTCTCTCAAAAATGTTCAATTGTTCTTTTTTGAAACGAACTTAGGTGAATAATTAGCGAAGAAATTGTACAAAAGAAGTGTACTACAAAGCGGGGCAATTGTAACATGATTCTTCTCAATATCATTTCCAACATTTGGAGCAATAAACCGAGTCACATTGGCGATAAATAGTTCCCTCATCATTACTCTATTAGCGCTTAACTATTTGCCAAGGCGCTTGTGGATTTTGTCCGGGCGTCCAGACGAGGTTTGTGGATTGGTTGCTGAGGATTAAGTACCAAACAGTTATAGAATTCACCCCATGGTGCGATAAACGGCTGAGCTTGAAGTTTTCGCCGTTAACAGCTTTAACAATAGTCCAATTTGTTGCAATAAAGTACTAATTGAGCGAAATAAATATTTTAAAAGCGAGGGGAGGATTTTAAAATAGAGAATATCACGAGTAATAACGGAAATTTGCGCAATAACTCGGTATAACGGGAAGGTTTTGGTGAAATACAAATGTGTTTCTTAGAAACAGATTGTTAAAATGCAAATTCAGACTTAATGTCGTTTTATATTGCCAATTCGAACATAATGTCGCTTTGTATCGCGAAATTCGATATCGTATCTGGCGTGTTTTAGTTTAAATAAACAGAACGCTGCGAGTAATGACCAAAATCTCCATAATAATTCGATTTTATAACGAGGAAGTTTCGAGATATTATGATACATTTCCTTCGCGCTATAAAACAAATGAAGTCTGGCCCGCTAAAATTCGAGTTAAAAAAGGTGTCTATTATTCAGTGTTTTGATGCTAAAATTGAACGAATATAGAGTGGGTAATCCATATTAATAGAGGTATTTAAAATCCGGATACGTTCTCTTTTAAAGTCATAGTTGACAGCGTGTTCACTTGAAAGAGGATCCAAAATGAATCCGTGAAATCTTCGGGTCTTAGTTTTAAGAAAAGACACTTGACACGAGAAAACACCAACGACGTAGAAAGGAAAAGGAGAAACACTGAAGAAAAGTAACAGGTACCGCTAGATAATTGCATAAAGTTTGTCAAAAAAATTACGCTTGTAGGACTGACCTGTTAATAATGACAACAAACGTATTAAGAAAATCCCGTCTGGGATTTTCTATTTATACTCAATCCGAAATCATAATGTTAAACTCTATGGAGCTTAACATTACGAGGTGGATAAATTTTTGCGAGTTAGACCCAAGGTTTCGCGACCAAGGGGGTACACTTTTTAGACAACCTAACAGTACAGCACTAGCAAAGGTTGGAAAGATATAGTATCTCATTTCGCGTAGTGTAAAGTTAAGTTGACCTTTTTGTATATAGGTTTAAATTCTTTTTAAACCACGCGCTAGCAACATGCGCCAGCACGTGCGACATTTCATTACAGTTTCAATTCAAATCTCGCGCTTAATTTCACCATTTTGAATCTCTAATTAAGTTCACGTGATTTTTTAAAACCTTTTGAGCCTATTTTTGTCTTTCTAAGCCTAAGGTTAAATGATCACATGCAATAGAGTAGTGGCACTCCATGTTAACTACCCATAGAGCTTAATACAGTCAAAGGCAAGTAGGTGCCATTACTCTATAGATGGAGAATTTTTATAATATTCTTCTAAATATCAGCTTAAAGGGAGGGTGAAGTAGAAAATCAAGTAAGCTTTTTGGTATCTTCCCTTTCAACCGAATTCCCAATGGACCGAAATCCCATTCGACCGAATATCCCGCAATGATTTTAGATTTCCAGCCCAATAGCTATATTCCCGATGGACCGAAATCCCAATCGTCCGAATATGCTCCTAAAAAATACATCAATATAACTTGAAACACTGTAGCCGTCAGCGATTCGGTGGTGTAGTGAATACGGTATTGGACTGTGAAGCGATAGGTTGTTGGTTCGAATCTCCGAAAGGTATGTTAATAATATTAAAAGTAAATGTTTCGTGATACTAATTAAAACGATCACTTTCATTCCTTTCAAGGCAAGAGATATATAGAATTAATAAACAAATTGTGCTTGAAATGAAGTGCCGTCTTAATGGTAGTTCCATCAATGTCATTAAGTTTCAAATTAAAATTTTAATATTTTAGTTTCGGGTAGGTTAGGTTAGGTTCGGTTCGGTTAGGTTAGGTTATATTCGGTTAGGTTAGGTTAGGTTAGGTTAGTTTAGGTTTGGTTTGCTTTGGTTCCAATAATTCGTTGCCACCTTTTCCAAAATATTCTCCTTTTAAATAGCTACCACCTTTTCCAAAATATTCTCCTTTTAATTAGCTACCACCTTTTCCAAAATATTCTCCTTTTAATTAGCTGCCACCTTTTCCAAAATATTCTCCTATTAATTAGCTGCCACCTTTTCCAAAAGATTTTCCTATTAATTAGCTGCCACCTTTTCCAAAATATTCTCCATTAATAAGCTGCAACCTTTTCCAAAACATTCTCCTATTAATTAGCTGCCACCTTTTCCAAAATATTCTCCATTTAATTAGCTACCACCTTTTCCAAAATATTCTCCTTTTAATTAGCTACCACCTTTTCCAAAATATTCTCCTTTTAATTAGCTACCACCTTTTCCAAAATATTCTCCTTTTAATTAGCTACCACCTTTTCCAAAAGATTTTCCTATTAATTAGCTGCCACCTTTTCCAAAATATTCTCCTATTAATTAACTGCAACCTTTTCCAAAACATTCTCCTACTAATTGGCTGCCACCTTTTCCAAAATATTCTCCTATTAACTAGCTGCAACCTTTTCCAAAACATTCTCCTATTAACTAGCTGCCACCTTTTCCAAAATATTCTCCTTTAATTAGCTACCACCTTTTCCAAAATATTCTCCTTTTAATTAGCTACCACTTTTTCCAAAATATTCTATTTTTAATTAGCTACCACCTTTTCCAAAACATTCTCCATTTAATTAGCTACCACCCTTTCCAAAATATTCTCCTATTAATTAGCTGCCACCTTTTCCAAAAGATTTTCCTATTAATTAGCTGCCACCTTATCCAAAATATTCTCCTATTAATTAGCTGCAACCTTTACCAAAACATTCTCCTACTAATTAGCTGCCACCTTTTCCAAAATATTCTCCAATTAATTATCTGACATCTTTTCCAAAATATTTCTATTATTGCTAATTAATAGTTCGTGGTAAGAGGCGGGCTGTTAATACTCATATAAATAATCTTTTTACCTCCAAACAAGGTTAGGTTAGGTTAGGTTAGGGTAGGTGAGGTTCGCCGTAATTAAAACGTAGTTAAAATAAGTGCAGTAATACATTTTCAACTCACATTTATTTTAACAAAAATAAGTTGTGAAATTAAAAATGTATTTATTGCAAAACCACACAGTATGTCTTCTTCCAGTTCAATAGAATTTCGGTCCAATGGGACTATGACAAAATCGCACCTTTTGGCTACGTTCGGTCGAATGGGACACCACAAGAAAACCGTTCTTTCGAATGGGAATTCGGTTCAATGGAACCAAAGCATTTTTTTATCGATTCTTATACTAATTATAAGGCCAGTCTGCATAGTGAAACATTCAGGAAATACTTCCCAATGATTTTAAAATTCAAATTAGGTTCGGATTTTAAGGTTAATTTTAAACAAGGACTTCCGACCAATCGCGTAACGCCCTGCCTTTTTATTAGCAAAATTCTCGTGGCACGCTACATGTCTCGCGCCACGATTATCACTTCGCGCGCGAATTTTATCAAATCTCGTGATAAATTTCATGTGAACCGGAACGTGCCACGAGAACTTTGTTAATAAAAAGGCAGGGCGTTAAGCGATTGGTCGGAAATCCTCGTTAAAATTATCCATGAAATCTGAACCTAATTTGAATTTTAAAATCACTCGGAGATATTTCCTGGATGTTTCACTATGCAGAATGGTCTTATAATTAGTAGAAGAATCGATAAAAAATCACTTGATTTTCCTCTTCACCCTCCCTTTAAAAACTTTAACCAACGTGGTTTCAACGAATATTTAGCATAACTTTTTCTTTATGCAGTGTATTGTACTTTCCGACCATTCCAAATATAAGTTAAGATTTAGTGAAATACTATATAATTATTCTTAAAAAAAGGTCGACTGAGCTTGACAATTCCAGCACCAATTTTTCCTAAATAACGTTTCTGCCCAAAAAGGGACAGATATTATACAAAAACGAGTTTTGCTTCGCAGTATTTAAAAATTGCATTTATACACAATCCTTGGTGATACTTTTTCAAACCCACAAAGGGCCAGAAATTAGAAATTATTATATGTATTGCAATTTGAAATTAAGTTTAATCTATAGAAGAAATTTGGTTTTAATTGCGCAGTTCAAACATTTGTTATGATTAGAAATTTTACAACAAAAACGGGTATAAATGCGGCGTTTTGGAACAAAGAGCTAAAATCAAGGACGTTTACGACTCGAATTCAAATTGAAGTTTAAAACTCATACAGGGTGTAACAACACACATAGAAAACATTTATTCTGAATGTATGATAAATGTCAGAAATTCGACACTGCATCATAATGACGGGTCTCATTTTAGGAGTAGTAAAGCGAAATTTTTAATCGAAATAAATGTTCTTCTTACCTGTTCCACCCTGAAAAATTAAAATGCTAAAATCTCATTTTGGATTTGTTCACCTTAATTATTTGACATGGATAAGTTTTTACGAGAGCAATTTCGTACGTGAAAATCTAAGCTCACTTTTTCTCGAAACGCCGCATTTATACCCGTTTTGTTGTAAAACGTCTAATCATGACACCGCTGGCAGCCTCCATTTTCTGTTATATTGCTGGAGGTTTTTTCCTCTAGTCGGAATACGTCATTCGCGTCTGTATGACCTATCCCCACGGGATCCAATAGGAAAGAGCAGAGCAATGACGGACATGAAAGGGGTGGGGCTTACTTGTCCACTAACACCGGCGTAAGAGTAGAAGCGTAAAATCTCGCTACTTAGGCATTCTTATAGTAAATTAATTCTTGGTAGTATAAAAAGGTTTCAAATCTTAGATATGGATAAGAACAGCGCAATTGCGTGAACCTTTGGTGGAAGCCCCACCATTAGGAGGCTATACGTTTATAGTAACCCAAGCCGATCGCCGCGTATGTCTTGAACTTAACGATGATGGTGGAGAAATAGAAGCCCGTTTGTACATACCGGTGTCTATGTGGGATGGACAAAAGACCTGAAGATGATGGTGTTTAGAAGCCAGTACGTACAGACTGGTGTCTATGTGGGATGAACAAAAGACTAGACGGTAGTGGTGTATAGAAGCCAGTAAGTACAGACTGGTGTCCATGTGGGATAGACAAAAGAGCGGTTGATGGTGGTGTTTTGAAGCCAGTAAGTACAGACTGGTGTACATGTGGGTTGGACAAAAAAGCGGATGATGGTGGTGTTTAGAAGCCAGTAAATACAGACTGGTGTCCTTGAGGGATGGAAAAAAGACCGGATGATGGTGCTGTATAGAAGCCAATCACTACAGTCTGGTGTTCATGTGGGATGGACAAATGACCATAGGATTGTGGTGTTAAACAGACAATGGAGTAATAGCCATTGTAATTGGAACACAATTTTCCAAATTTTCCGTCCGAAAATTTTACAGTATAGACCCGTTACCCGATGTACATACGTATGGGGTGACTGCGCGCTACAACCAGGGTTAAAAAAAACCGGGTTTTTAAAAAAAGCCCAGCCCACCGCGTTTTATTGGGTTTTTCTTGCTTTTATTGGGTTTTTCTTGGTTTTATTGGGTATTTAGTTTTTTTTTTGTGTTTTTCACTTTAGGAGATGCGTTCATGGTAGAAATTCTCATTGAAAAGTAACAGCTTAATAAAAATGTCTAAAAATGTTTAATTAAAAATAATAAATATTATTAAATAGTACTTTTGAAGTAGAAACAACAAATATCTTTAAAATGAAATTATTCTAGTATCCAAATTCATCAAAATTGAAGATCTTAGTGATGGGTTTTATTAAGCGGGTTTTTTATGGTGGGTAAAACCAGGAGTTCATAATAACCTTCGGGGGGGGGGAAGTATGAAACTGGCCATAGAGCTAGTGGTAAAAATCGCGAACAACAAGATTCTGTCGTTGCGCATAGAAAGGATTAGCCTGTTTATGGACTTCCAACTTACAGTATATCGTAGTGGTATCTATGCTCCTTGGTTTTCGTTCCAAAACTTCCGTTGGCTGGGATCTCCGTCGACAAGAAAAATGGCGATATGGTGGACGTAGAAACACGTTGCAATTCTTATATTAAAAATACTGCGAATAAATTTGTCCAAACCATTCTAATTTAACCACGGAATTCTCACTCTCACATATCGCAACAAAACATTAATGACGATCGTTTACATGTTTTGTAGAAAACTAGAAACCCCGACTAAAAGCCAACTTCTTAGCCAAGGCTTAATTTACACCGTTCCGACAGAAGCAGACGTGAGCCATTTTCGCTCCCAAAATCACAAGATAAAAATAGTGTTAAACCGGAAGTGTGTAAGTTAATGCGCGTGGGCGCTAAAAAATGGGGTAACTATTTCTTTGGGTGTTAAGCGGTGTATGAATCCGCTGAGCTTTACGGCGAAACTTTGTTGTTATGGGCTTTTTAACCAGTTTCGTACTTCGGGTTATTATGACCTCCTGGTAAAACCCAGCAAAACCCGCTGGATTTTTGGGCTGGGTTTTTTAATTCGAACCCTGGTTACAACTAAAGAAATTCTCTATAAAAACATTTGCACATAACTTAATTTACACTACGAGAAATGTGCCTTTGCTAGTGCTGTAAAGTTAGGTTGGGAAAATAAGTGTACCCCCTTGGTCGCGAAACCTTGGGTCTACCGTCTAACTCTCAAAAAAGTATTAACCTCGTAATGCTAATCTCCATAGAGATAGGAACGGGACCTTCTAATACTCATAAGTAACCTATCATAACAAATGCTTCGATTGCTCGAAAATATAACAAGTTTCATTACGGATAGATTTAACTTCAGAAGTAGGAATTGAGAACAGAGTAGTCTGGGCGCGCGTCAAAGTATGAAAGAAGAGGCGGGTCATAGCGACTGAAGTAAAAATGAATTACGTATTTTTCGCCGTTCCCGTCAGCAACGTCATCAAAACGTAGTTTAAGTGAGCCAATAGGATAATTTAAACTTTTCGCTAGGTGTTGGAGGGAGGGCTCCATACTGGACTATGAGTCGGACTGAAGTAAATACTAACTGTTTTCCATTCCTACTTCTAAAATTAAATCTATCCCTGATTAAATTAAACCCATGAATTTAAAATATGACAGATTAATAGGGTATAAAAATCATGCAAAAGAATTACACTCGTGCTTTAATTATGTTTCAACTAGTCTCAGTCTGATACTGAAGAACTACGATAAATCTCTCATCAACACTTTCCAACTTTTAAAGATTTTGGATTGTCCAGCGAAGCATTAGTGGGCCCAAAAATGGCTTTGAACGAAATTGAATTTGTTGGAAATGATCGGTATTTTAAATACAGGTAGAACTTGAATTTTCAAATAATAAATGTTATCGTTGATTTGAAATTTAATTTATAATTAAAGGCACGCCCAAGAGACAATTATTAACTGTTCGATACCTTGGGCTGATAAGGTGAGTTTATTAAAATTCGGTGACGTTGTTGAAGCGAGTCTTGAATGTCTCGGAATTAAAACTGCTTTCTTGATGACAATTTAACTTTTATTTCTTTTCAGGATAAGACGGATTTTAAGGAACAGATGAAGTTCATGGCAGAATATTTAAAACGATTCTTCAACATGAAGTAAATTTGACACTTTCATATCGATTCGACTAATAATTGGACCGAATGAGACAGAATTCACTTAATGCTCTAACCACGGGCCATTAAACCAGGGAAAGATTTATTTTAGACTAGCTGTTACCCGCGGTCGCTCGCGTGTAATAAAAACTTTCATCAAAATGAAAGAATGGGTAGATTTTACTGATAACTAATATTTTTGTAGCACCCTAGGAGCCAAGGCACTCGGCGTTGCCCTCGGGACATTTTTTGTTACTTTTCATGCGGACATTATTCCATAAAGAAGGGTTTTTAAGTTTTTGGCCACCATTTAAAAAGATGACATCAAATCGAACCCATAAGACCGTTCACCCCGTCTATAGGTTAAGGGAAACCAGTGTACTAAATATTTGTGAAATCGGTTGAAACGCGCGGACTTTGTTGCATAGAGAATATTTTTTACATATCTGTGCGCCATTTGGAAAAATATTTCTTAGTACGCGCCTACTACTTATGAGTAACCTTCTTGCAAATAGTCAGGCTTCTAGGGCAAGCGGCTTGGGCTGGGCGTTGATTATCAGTCAGTCTGCAGGACTTAAATTTATAGAAGTAGGAATGGAGAACAGAGTAATGTGGAATCGCGTCAAAGTCCCGGACCCCTTCCCCGGGAAAGTGGGAGGGGGGTATGAAAGAAGAGGCGGGCCAAAAACTAAAATTTGTGTTTAGTTTTTCTTGTGTTCTTGAGTGTCATGACGTATCGTCGATTTAAAAAAATCTGCATCAGGAATGTATGGAGGGGCTTGAATGGCTAAGGGGGCTCTCGTTGTACCCTTGATGGTGGAAACATAAGGCGAGTCCTTTTTTTTAGAAGTGTAGCTCCTCCCCTTACGTCTGTTTAGCTGTCTACCGAAGGCGAAAAATGTCATGACTCGTTAAAAAAGGCATGGCAGAAGTGACCTTTTATATTTTTACCTCTCCGAGTGACGTATGTCACGGAGAGGTTCTAATTTCGACGTATCTGTCTGTCTGTGTGTGTGTCTGTCTGTTGTTATTGACTTACACCCCAGGGGACCGCGTTCGCAGTTTTCAAATCGGAGCAAACGTTTTCCCAAATTCCGGACCGCATTTACAGTTCCCGGAAATTTGGAAAATTGTATTCCACTTACCATAGCTATTATCCATTACCTGTCTAACACCACCATCCTCTGGCCATTTGTCCATCTCATATGGACACCAGTCTTTACCCACTGGCTTCTATAGTCCACCATCATTTTGGCTCATTTTCCATGCCACATGGACACCAGTCTGTACACACTGGCTTCTACACACCACCATTTTCTGGTCTTTGTCCATCCCACTTGGACACCAGTCTGTACACACTGGCTTCTACACACCACCATCTTCTGGTCTTTGTCCATCCCACATGGAACACCAGTCTGTAAACACTGGCTTCTAATCCCCACCATCTTCTAGTCTTTGTCCCTCCCACATGGAACACCAGTCTGTAAACACTGGCTTCTAATCCCCACCATCTTCTAGTCTTTGTCCATCCCACATGGACACCAGTCTGCACACCTGGCTTCTACTCCATCAGCATCCTTAAGGTTAAGACATACGCGGCGATCGGCCAGGGTTACGAGAAACGTCCGGCCTCCCTAAGGTGGGGCTTCCACCAAAGGTTCACGCAATTGCGCTGTTCTTATCCATAGCTGCGATTTGAAACCCTTATATACTACCTATTTTAGTAAGGCGAAGCAACCGGCGTATGCTTCATTTCAAACGCCAATATTAGTCAAGTCTCTCAAGAATGTTTAATTGTTCTTTTTTAAAACGATGTAACGTTCAATAAGGCGAATAACTAACGAAGAAAATATTAAATATTAATTATATTTATCTTAATATTTAAGATAATCTTGTTTCTCAATTCAAAATTAATACGGAAAGAGTTAAAAAGCAGTCTATGTTATTGTCTGTGTGTGTCCGTCCGTTATTACACTAGTGCCGCAGTGCGCTGCGTTAGAAGTTCGTTTTGTTTTGATGTGTAAAGAAATCCTACAGAACCATAATATTCCCTTTATCCTTAATATAAAGTGAATATGATGAAATATTTTTCATAATTATGATGCATTTAGTGCTTTTGTAGCTTTAAAGCTCTGTTTCATTTTGATATTCCAAAGATTTTTTTTAATATTATTATTTGAAATGGCTGTTTATATATTACTTAAGCTATACTACATCTGTATATAGAATAATCCTTGGTTTAGTAATTTCATGAAGAAAGCTAAGATCTAGACTCCGGCGGGTATATCTAGTATTTTTTGCAATAAGCTTAAGGAAATCTAGAGTAAATAATTCAGGCCTGAGGTGAAGTAAACTTTGGGTTTTTATTTTCGTGTCTGAAATGAAGAGACATCAACGGTTCAGAGTGAGCCGAAAGTTAAATACACTCTTAAATAATCAGGTTAAGATTTTATAATAGAAGAAAAGATCATGGTGGCAATTAGATTAGTAGGGCTAAGCTACAGAGTTTTATTCTCTTTAAGGTGCGCATTGACTATCAGTGCGTCTAGCTACAATTTAGCTTTGGTATTATTTAACGTTAACACTTATGTTGGCAAACTAAGAATATTGTTGAGGAGAGACGAGACGATAGTGTTTACACTGCTAATCAGTTGTGAATGTAGCTATCAGAATATACGGTAAACAGCTGAAGCGTAGACTTCATTTCCTGTTCTTTTTGCCATTAACTGATTTCCATGTGTCCAAGATTTATCCTTATTGGATGTAAAATGTCGTCTGCTTTACTGTATATTCGCTATGCTTGGAATACTGCTTCAATATTTCGTAAATTTTTACTTCAAAAAATAGAAATAATTCCATATCTAGGTAAATAACTTAGTAGTAGTAGACCTCTTGACTCGGAGAGGTAATATTTTGGTTTTCCCAACTTGTTTAAAGTTAAACGCGCTGATTCGCCACCGTTCGCGTTCATATTCGATTCTCTCAGTCTAGGCAGAGGACCTAGGGTAGAGGGTGAAGAATTACAGCAAACAAGTTTTTTTTGGCAGCCAATGAATGAATGAAAATAATTTAAGTGGTAAATACGATTTTTACGTCAGGCTATGACGTCACTAGCGTAAATTAAGCCACGCCAGTTGTTTCGAAGATCATTTCACGCCGATTAGGATTTGACCTTAGCCATTCCAACCCCTCCATACATTCCTGTCTGCATTCAGCCTCAATAATGTAGTAATTCACAATTATAAAGCTTGAATAAATCATTAATTTTAACTTCTGCAATTGCTAATCTATAAAGAGCAATAATTACATATCTAGATATATAGGTTTGTAGGTATTTAGTGATACTCTCGACTAGGATGGGTAATGTTTTGAGTTCAAATTGAATGTCGTTATTGATTTTAGAGAATATAAAATATTCAAGAAAAAAAGTAATTAACTCGTGAAATATGGCAAAAACAAAAATCGATAATTACTAGGCCTAGCCTTTCAATCATTCATTGTTTTTTGAAAATTAAGTTAATTTTGAATCGAGTAATTGAATTTTGTTTGTAATTGGGATTTCCAAAAAAAGTCAAAACCAACTACTCGCGCACCCCCGCAAATTATTTTATACCGAAAGTTCATGATAACGTTTTCCCTAATTCTATACGCAGCCTTAAAGAGATGTCAGAAACGAATCTCAGCTTACAGAATGCTATAAAACAACGTTTACATTCTATTGTAATTCAATTTTTTGTCGACAACTTTTAGGCTGAATTACAAAGAGAACTATATTGATTTCCATCGCTTTAATGAAATAAAATATATGCCAAATTTTTCCAAGGTATGCGATTTTTTAATTACATGGAAACAATGACTAAAATCTGGAGTACAAATTATTTAACGCTTATACGCCGGTTTTAGACATCTCATGTTATCAAATTGGAACAACCAAGTTCATTTTTCCTCAGTCGATTGGACCATTTCACTCCGTCTCCGCCAGTCGGAATAAACGAGCTGATTATCGTGTCCAGCCCTCAAGTGATCACGTCCAATTCCTGGTCCTTCTTAAATATGGAAATCGAAGTAAATGTTGCTCAATAAATATCTACTTAATACCCAATTCATTGAGTTTTATTCTTGGTTAATTCAGGTTGTGATTTTATTAGTGTTGACCTTGGTCCTTTTGTCATTTTTACTTGTCATTCACTCCATCGTAACCAACAAGTACAAGTCAGTGCCCACCAAGAAAGTTGCCAAGAAAATGGCCCGAGAAACTCTAGAAAATGTCTGGGAAAACGCGTCGCTCTTATGCGCCGAACGTAAGCATTTACGTCATCCCTAATACTTAAAAGTAATTCAATTTCGTATAGAAGCGACAATTAACTTCCATAATTAAGAAATATGGCCGGTGCTTTAATCAGTCATAAGCGAAAAAGAGATTTATGTTTTTTAGCGATTCCCGTCGTTTTGTCGCACATTACTTGTCGTCTGCTCGCTTCGTCGTGGCTTATCGGAGTGACTTTCATTCTGTTCTTCTTGGGTTGTTACATGCGTACGGACTTTTCGACGGAAAGCTACAACTGCATCGACACTCTCTCGGACTTGATCAAATCGGGAATTGAGCCGGACTTTTTAACCGTCGACGATTACAAATATATTAAAGATTTGGTAAACATTCTTCTTCGTGTTTAGTCCTCTCCTTTTCTGACGTCATTGGTTTGTATCAGGCGGCTCAGGACCCAGTTGTTAATTATACAAAAACGAGTTTCGCTTCGCAGTCCTTAAAAAACTGCATTTATACACAATCCGCGGCACTTTTTCAAACCCACAAAGGGCCAGAAATTAGAAATTATTTTATGTATTGCAATTTGAAATTAAGTTTAATCGATGTGAGAAATTTGGTTTTAATTGCGTAGTTCAAACATTTGTTATGATTAGAAATTTTACAACAAAAACGGGTATAAATGCGGCGTTTCGAGATAAAGGGAGCTTAGATTTTCACGTATGAAATTATATAGAATCTGTTCCCGTAAAAACTTATCCCTGTCAAGTAATTAAGGCGAAAAAATACAAAATGAGCTTTTAACATTTTAATTTTTCAGGGTGGAAGAGATAAGAACACTTATTTCGAGTAAAATGTCGCTTTACTACTCCTAAAATGAGGTCCCTCATTCTGATTTGTGGCTTTAAAAGCAGTGTCGTATTTCAGACATTTATCATACATTCAGAAAAGGTGTTCATATGTGTGTTGTTACATCTTGTATAAGTTTTAAACTTCAATTCGAACTCGAGTCATAATCGTCCTTGATTTAGCTCTTTGTTCCGAAACGCCGCATTTATACCCGTTTTTGTTGTAAAATTTCTAATCATAACAAATGTTTGAACTACGCAATTAAAACCAAATTTCTCATATCGATTAAACTTAATTTCAAATTGCAATACATAAAATAATTTCTAATTTCTGGCCCTTTGTGGGTTTGAAAAAGTGCCGCGGATTGTGTATAAATGCAGTTTTTTAAGGACTGCGAAGCAAAACTCGTTTTTGTATAATATCTGTCCCTTTTTGGGGAGAAACGTTATTTCAGAATAAATTAGTTCTGGAATAGTGAAACTCATTCGTGCAATTTTTTAAGACTAATTATATAGTATTTCACTAAATCGTAACTTACATTCGGAAATTGGAATGGTCGGATAATACAATGCACTGTATAAAAACACACTATGCTAAATATTCTTTGAAACCATGTGTAAATTATAAAAATTCTCCAACTATTTCTTTATGATCATTTAACCTTAGGCTTACAAAGACAAAAAATAGGCCCAAAGAGTTTAAAAAAAAATCACGTGAACTTAGAGAATCAAAATGGTGAAATTAAGCGCGAGATTTGAATTGAAACTTTTATTGAAATTCAGCGCGTGCTGGCGCGTGAGCTAGCGCGTGGTTTAAATTTATTTTTTTTAAAACCTATACAAAAAGGCCAAGTTAACCTTACACTACGAGAAATGAGATACTATACCTTTTCAGCCTTTGCTAGTGCTGTAAAGTTAGGCTGTGAAAAAAGTGTACCCCCTTGGTCGCGAAAATGTTTCCACCTCATAATGTTAAGCTCCATAGAGTTTAACATTACGATTTCGGATTGAGTATAAATAGAAAATCCCTGACGGGATTTTCTTAATAAATGGCTAGACGATTTCGTTAAGACGTTAAGTTCGCAACCACCCAAAGATGATATTAATAAATCAAAACGAGATAGATATATTGATTTGTTCATTCCAATTTTTTCTGGAGAAAAAGCTCTGATCGTAAACAAAGACTATTTGATTCTTTATTTTGAAGAATTAGTGCATGTCGAAAAGATGAAACAGTTCTTCGTAGAAAACGGAGGATTTTACTTTTCGCAACATGCTCTTAAACTCGACTACAAACATTTCATTTTCAACACCTCATGGAACATACTCACACCACAATTGAACGCCCAACTGGTGTCAGTAAATTTTTTTATCTAAAATGCTAATTAGCCTTAACACTTTTCTTTTTACAGAGTAGAACCGATGCTCGAAAAGCAAGTTTTCGAGTATCAGGAACAAAGTTTACATCGCTTCCTTGAACCGTTGACTTGGAAGAGACCATTAATGCAAAGTACTGAAGCCTTGGACCTGAGCAGCGTCGGTGTTCCTTTCTACTTGCTTCTCATGTTGTTGTCAGCGGCAGTAGCCGTTGTCTTTACCGAAATATTCTTCTACTAACTCCCTAAAACGCTGACTATTGGATTGGAACGTGAAATGGAATTCCCTAAACAAGAAACATATTTATTTTTCTTCGAACTGTACTTAACAAAAGAAATCACTGAGTGTGACGTCAATTTGGAACCACATTTTAACATATAGGTGATATTCATGATAATTAAACAATTAAGATATGAATTTGATTAACTATCACTAAAAAGTCATATTAATATTTTGATGAAATTAGCAGTCGCAAAACACGGATATTCAGGTAGAGTTTAAAATGTCTAGGAATATGCATAGATAAAACAGTGGTGATAAATCATTGACTATATGAAGAACGATGAGCACAAACAAAATTTGACAATCTAGAAAGACAAACACATGTAGATTAGTGTATTTTACAGTCCATGGCTATCAGAAACAAGTGCGAAGAGCGTTTCAATATTTCTAAGGTCACCGTCTCAACCCTGTAATCGTAGCTTTTCAATTTCGTTCTTAATATTGTCTACGTTATATTCAATGTGATGATGAACAGCTTATTCTGTTGTAACAATCTCGTCATTATTTCTAGCCACGATGAGGCTCTTAGTTTGACCCGAGCCGTAGTAGTAATAGTAGTAGTTGTGGCCGGAGTTTTCGCTTTCGTTATCGTTATTTTTTAGCTTAAAAGGAACTCTACATAGGGGTAACTGGGCTTGGTTAGAGATTTAATTTTAAATAAAAAATTTTCACATCGCAGCCGGGAGTGCAGTAGAAACACATTCTACCACTGAGCCATAGAGACTTGATAGAAACTCCGAGTTTTTATCGTTTAGTTTTATCTCTAAAATGTCGGGGTGATGTGGGGTGAGGTACCTCTGAATCTGTGGGGTCGGATACTTTTGAATTTTTATATGTGGGGTCGGATACTTCTGAATTTCTATGTTTGGGGTTTTTCTATTTATTTTCTTTTTATTTATTTTAATTAAATAGATAACGATGTGACCATCTTTTTTTGTGTATATCCGTTGCGATCGTCATAAATCTTCCAATAATAATTCAATAATCCTGGTGAATCCCACTTTTTAGATGTTAATCGTGTTTAATCGTTGATTCAGGCGTGTGATTAATGACTATTATCAGAAGTTGATGCTATTATTTAAGATATTGCGGTTATAAAAAGGATAAAAAGAGTAACATTTATTAATCGTTCTTTACATGATTCCCGTGTAAACCCGAATGCCGTTTTTTCCCGTTTCCTACCGCGCTCCTCATATGTTTCGTTCTCGGTCGGTAGCTATCGCCATCTATGTTATGTTTGACTGGAACGTTTTGGCGGTTAATTCAAATGTGGGTTTATTTTAGCATTGTAGTGTGTCCCTTCTCTCTTATTGCCTTCTGCTATAACTAAACTTTCTCTTTCAAAAGGTTCTGGGCATAAGTCCATGTTAGAAATTTATAAGATGCGATAAGTGTGCATCGGCATAAGTCTATGTTGTAAACTCATCGAGGGGATTATCACTAAAACTATCTGTTCTTCGATTCACCAGAATAGTAGAATTACAGCATAAGTAAATTTATACGGTTATAATTTTATCACTGTTTGAAGTAGGGCATCGAGCGGCTATTAACTCTGATTTTATGCACGGTAAATCATTTAAGCATTGTAAAAGAAAGCGCTATTCATTCATTAGGGTAAGGTATAGAGGGGGGCTATTCACTGGTACGATGTGGCTACTACTACGAGCCCTTGGGTCGTCTTGTTAAAAATATATATTGATACATTTTTGTTTTGGCTAGAGGTCGGGTTGTCCACAGCATTTTCTATTTTTTATTGCCTAGACTAGGTGTTGCTACCTTTCCTTCTGTGTTGCGTTTGATCCAACGATCATGAGTTAGGAGAATTTACGTAGATCATAAGTAACATAATAACAATGAATATAACATTTCAAATATACCCAATGCTAAATGATACCCTTTGGGAAGGTTTCTCCCAACGGGATTTACATGGAAACAGAATACGAAAGTTCCAGGAAACTCTAAACCATATTCTCCTTGGCGCCTTAAAAATGGTCGCTTCTACGACAGTGTTTGACAAAAAACATTGCTTTGGTGGAAATGATGTTGCACTCAGAAACAGACCCTTCTCCTTTAATGACATACTTTTTGTTGCGAAATGTCACTTATGGTTAATTTTCGGTTATTTCTGGCACATTCATGTAGGCAAAAAATTGTACTATAGATAAAATTGTTACAACTGTAGTTTAGGTAAAATTTTCCCGGCTCATGAATTTTGTACTAACAATATTTTCAATTAGATTAAGTGTAAAACCTGTTATCAAACGTAAATTCAAAATATTGCCCCATTTTTAAACATAAAATTTATTGTATAACTATTTTGACACTGCCCCTTTATGGAACAAGAAAAAAATATTTTGTGTACAATAACTATTTTGACACTACATAAATATTTACAGTGTAATATAACTATTTTGGCACTACCCCTTTTTGAACATAAATATTTATAGTGTAATAGAACTATTTTGGCACTAACCCTTTATTGAACATAAATATTTACAGTGTAATATAACTATTTTGACACTAACCCTTTAATGAACATAGTGTAATATAACAAAATTGTAAATCCACTTTTAAATATGTACACAAAGCGTCCTTGAAAAGCAAACATTTAACTAGAATTACTCTAATATTTCTAGTAAAATTAATAGTACCTTACCTTAAAATTCTAGTTAAAAATAGGCCTCGCATTTTCTTAAGTATAAAATTCGAGAAAAATATATTGTTCATATAAACACCTAATTAAACTTTGACCCAATAATTATTACGAAAAGAAAAATATATACTGTTGAAACAGATGCTTCTATCAAGTTCTTAAGAATTAAGAGGGAGAGGCAGGCCCGAGACTGGCGCCATGCTTTCACAGATACCCAAGAAAGTCCATCGATGATTGGCCGAAAATAACAAAAAAATCGAGCGTGCCCCTCTCGAATTCGATATGAATTAAGGTAACCTTTTCAATTTTGAAAACACAATCTCCAATTTTCTCCATCGATGTAATCAATATTCAATAAAGCTTAATACCTATCTGCGAGTTCTTGTTAAATTATGTTAGTTTGCTTTTAAGTTTAAACTAAAATCTGATTCAATTATTCCAGTTATCATGAAGGCTCAGAGTAAGTTAAAACCAAATTAACACGCCACAATTAACAGAATTAAACTCAATTTAGGACGTTGTTTCAAGTCATCAAAGTATTCTAAGGGAGCGGTAGCTCCCTTAGATAAGGCCTGATGACGGCTTTAATGTATAGGAAGGTTTTTGGATTGGTTTTAACTTTTTTCGTATTAAGTTTATTGTTTCGAAATTTTTCTACTGAACTAAAATCCGGGCCCTTAATATGTGGTAAAAATTTCAAGATGATCCACCTAATAGTTTATTTTATAAAGCATAAAGTTGCTAAGGGTGGTTTTCATTTCCATAAAATTAATCACAGATTTTGGCGAAAAACTAGAGATCTCCATAGAAATAACATGGGAAATTTTCCAAACTTACCCATTTTGTAACTACCCTTACAAAAATAACTATACGTTTGATAGATTTGAAAACGGTCTTAAATGAAAGCCCCATTTTTAAAGTGGGCGCCAATTTTTGTTTCAATAAGAAAAACAAAGTTTAAGTATTGTTTTTAATAGTTTTAAGTACCTCCTCCGAATTACGTGGTTTACCTTTAAACTGTGGAACTTAAGACTTTTTTGCTTGGGTTAAGTAATAAAGAAAGTCATTCTAGGACTTACGTCGTTTTACTGCGGATAATCAAATTGGTAGTGCAATTAGCTAGCTTAATTGTCATTATTGCGCGTCAAACTAATTTAGTTGCGAAGTACAGATTAAACTTAATTAAACAAAATAAGCAATTAAAGATAATTAAACAAAATAAGCAATTAAAGATAATTAAACAAAATAAGCAATTAAAGATAATTAAACAAAATAAGCAATTAAAGATAATTAAACAAAATAAGCAATTAAAGATAATTAAACAAAATAAGCAATTAAAGATAATTAAACAAAATAAGCAATTAAAGATAATTAAACAAAATAAGCAATTAAAGATAATTAAACAAAATAAGCAATTAAAGATAATTAAACAAAATAAGCAATTAAAGATAATTAAACAAAATAAGCAATTAAAGATAATTAAACAAAATAAGCAATTAAAGATAATTAAACAAAATAAGCAATTAAAGATAATTAAACAAAATAAGCAATTAAAGATAATTAAACAAAATAAGCAATTAAAGATAATTAAACAAAATAAGCAATTAAAGATAATTACCAATTATAGTAAATTAAATTTTTACACGAGTCTAAACTATAACATCTGTTTGTGTACAAGTCTACGGAATTTGTTTAAGCGCAGACCTACAGAATATTTTTGTGCAAAGGAGTATAAAATCTCTTTGTGCAGAGGCCTATGCAATCATTTCGTGCACAGGCCTATGAAATATTGTTTTACACAGGCCTCTGGAATATTGTTTTACTCAGGCCTATGGAATATTGTTTTACACAGGCCTATGGAATATTGTTTTACACAGGCCTCTGGAATATTGTTTTACACAGGCCTATGGAATATTGTTTTACACAGGCCTCTGGAATATTGTTTTACACAGGCCTATGGAATATTGTTTTTTACAGGTCTACGGAATGTTTTTGTGCAAATCTGCATGGAATCCTTTTGAGTATAGGAGTATGGAATCTTCTGTGCACAGGTCTATGGAATTTTTTGTTCTTGGGTCTATGGTATATTTATGTGCACAAGTTTGAAGAATCTTTATTTGCACAAGTTTGAAGAATCTTTATGTGCACACAAGTCTGAAGAATATTTATGTGCACACAAGTCTGAAGAATCTTTATGTGCACACAAGTCTGAAGAATCTTTATGTGCACACAAGTCTGAAGAATCTTTATGTGCACACAAGTCTGAAGAATATTTTGTGCACACAAGTCTGAAGAATATTTATGTGCACACAAGTCTGAAGAATATTTATGTGCACACAAGTCTGAAGAATATTTATGTGCACACAAGTCTGAAGAATTATTTTGTGCACAGAAGTCTGAAGAATCATTTTGTGCACACAAGGCTGAAGAATCTTTATGTGCACACAAGTCTGAAGAATCATTATGTGCACACACAAGTCTGAATAATCTTTATGTGTCCAAGTGAAAAATCTTTATTTGCACAGGTCTACGACTTCTGTTTGTGCACAGGTCTACGACTTCTGTTTGTTCACAGGTCTACGACCTCTTTTTGTGCTCAGGTCTATGGAATCTGATTTGCTCATTTCTATGACATCTCTTTTTGCGCAAGTCAATAACATTTGTTTCTACACAAGTCTAAAACATCTGTTTGTACACAAGACTAAAACATCTGTTTGTGCACAAGTCTATTCCATCTGTTTGTGCACAAGTCTATTCCATCTATTTGTGCACAAGTCTAAATCATCTGTTTGTGAACAAGTCTATAACACCTGTTTGTGATCAATTCTATAACACCTGCTTGTGAACAAGTCTATAACACCTGTGTGTGAACAAGTCTATAACATCTCTTTGTGCACAAGTCTATAACATCTGTTTATTCACAAGTCTATGACATCTGTTTGTGCACACGCTAGTGACTTCTGTCTGAGCAAAGGTCTACGGAATATTTTTGAGCACGGGTCTACGTATTATTTTGTGCAAATGGGTATGGAATCTTTTTGAGCATAATGGTTTGAAATCTGTTTGAGCATAGGGGCATTGAAAATGTTTGTGCATAACTCTATGGAATCTGATGTGCACATGTCTATAACATCTCTTTTTGCGACATTTCTTTGTGCACAAGCCTGTGATTTCTATTTGTGCACAAGTGTACGAAATATTTTTATGCATTGGTGTACGGAATATTTTTATGCACAATTTTACGGAATATTTTTGTGCACAGGTGTACGAACCTTTTTTGTTCACAGGTGTACGGAATATTTTTGTGCATAGTTGTATGGAATATTATGGTGAAAATGGATTTCGAATATTTTTGTGAAAATGGATACCGAATATTTTTGTGCACAGGTGTACGTGATATTTTTGTGCACAGGTGAACGTGATATTTTTGTGCAAATGGGTAAGGAACATTTTTTGAGCATAGGGATATGGAATGTTTTTGTGCAGAGGTCCATGGATTATATTTGTGTACAGGTATATGGAATGTTTTTGTGCAGAAGTCCGTGGAATATTTTTTGTGTACAGGTATATGACTCATGTTTGTGCACAAATCTATAGAATGTTTTGTACACCGGTCTAGGACATATGATTGTGCACAAGTCTATGGCATCAGTTTGTGCAAAAGTCTAAGGGATGTGCTTTTGCACAAATATTTGACATCTATTTTTGCACAAATTTTGCACAAGTCTATGGTATCTGTGTGTACAGGTCTACAAAATATGTTTGTGCACAAGTCTGAAGAATCTTTATGTGCACAAGTCTACGGAATCTCTTGTGCAAATGTCGATAACATCTCTTTTTGACGAAGTCTATGAAATCAGTTTTTTACACAAGCGTATGACATCTGTTTGTGCACAAGTCTATAACATCGGATTGTGCAAAACCGTGTGACTTCTGTTTGTGTACAAGTCTGTGGAATCTATTTGTGCACGAGTCTACGTAATATATTTGTGAGCAAATCTATGGAATCTATTTATGCGCTAGTCTACGGCATCTGTTTGTGCACGGGTCTACGGAAAATGTTTGTGCAAATGGGTGTGGAATATTTTTGAGCATATAGGGGTAAGAAATGTTTCTGAACAGGTCCAAGGCATGTTTTTTGCACAGGTCCGTGGAATATTTTTGTACACAGGTCTATGTCACATGTTTATACAAAAGCCAATAGAATATTTTGTGCATAGGTCAATGGAATCTTTTTGTGCACAGCACAGTTTTATGAAATATTTTGTACGCAGGTCTAGGGAATATTTCTGTGCAAATGGTTATGGAATAGTTTTGTGCTATGGGTATGAAATCATTATGTACACAGGTCTATGGAATCTTTAGCGCGCAGGTCTAAGGAATCTTTATGTGCACAAGCATATATCATGTTTTGTGCACAGTTCCATGAAATATTTTGTGCACATCTCCATGAAATCTTTTGTGCAGAGGTCTATGGAAACTTCATGTGCAAAAGTCTATAGAATGTTTTTTGTGCACATGTCTATGACTTCTGCTTGTGCACAAAACTATGGAATCTGGTTTGAACATGTCCATGACATCTGTTGTGCACAAGCCTGTGACTTCCACTTGTGTACAAGTCTACGCAATTTGTTTGTGCACATGGCTACGGAATCTGTGCACAGATCTCCGGAATCTGTTTGTACACAGGCCTACGGCATCTGTTTGTGCACAGGCCTACGGCATATTTTTGAGCACAGGTCTAGGGAATCTTTTGTGCACAGTTTTATGGAATCTCTTTGGGCACAGGTCTATGGAATCGTTTTGTGCAAATGGGTATGAAATTGTTTTGTGCAAATGGGTATGGAATCTTTATGGAAACAGGTCTATGACTTCTGTTTGTAAACAAGTCTAAGACTTCTGTTTGTGCACTAGTCCGTGGAATCTGATGTGCACATATCCTTGACATCTCTTATTGCGCAAGTCTATGATGTATTTTTTGTGCAAGACTATGACATCTGTTTCTGCACAACCCTGTGACTTCCGTTTGTGTCCAAGTATCCGGAATCTGTTTGTGCACATGTCTACGGTATCTGTTTGTGCACATGTGTACGGTATCTGTTTGTGCACAGGTCTACGGAATATTTTTTGCACAGGTCTACGGAATATTTTTGTGCACAAGCCTACTGAATCGGTTTGTGCAGAGGTCTAAGGAATCTGTCTTTGCAAAGGCCACTGCATCTGTTTTTGCACATGTCTAAAGAACATTTTTTTGCAAATGGATATGCAGTATTTTTGTGCAATGGTGTAAGAGATATTCTTGAGCATTTTTTTGAGCATAGGGGTATGGAATGTTTTTGTGCAGAGGTCCATGGAATCGTTTTGTGTACAGGTATATAACATCTCTTTTTGCACAAGTTTATGACATCTGTTTGTGCGTAAGTCTATGACATCATTTTGTGCGCAAGTCTATGACATCAGTTTGTACTCAATTCTAAGTGATCTGTTTGTGCACAATTCTAAGGGATCTATTTGTGCACAAGTCTACGGGATATGTTTGTACACAATGATATGACAGGTGTTTTCACAAGTCTAGGTTATCTACGAAATATGTTTGTGCACTCAGGGTGACCACAAATAACCTTGTAATAGTTATAGGAAAATAGGAAATTTACAATTGATTTACAGGAAATTATAGGAGACTAGCTGTTACCCGCGGCATCGCTTGAGTGTAGTAAGAACTTCCATCAAGTATGGGTACATTTTACTGATTCGACTAATATTTTTGTAGCATCCTAGGAGCGAAGGCACTCGGCGTCGCCCATCAGCTCGTCGGGACATTTTTTATTACTTTACACGCAGACATTCTATAAAGATAGGTTTTTAAATATCTGGCCGCCATTTAAAATGATGGCAACAAATCGATCCCGAAAGACCAAAACCCGTCTATAGGTTAAAGGAATCCAGAGTACTAAATATTTGTGAAATCGGACTTTCTTACAAAGAGAAGATTTGTTACATTTCTGGGCGCCATTTATGAAGATGGCGGCGGATTGGAAAAATCTTTCTTAGTACGCGCCTACTACTTACGAGTAACGTTGCTCCAAATTTTCAGCCTTCTGGGGCCAGCGGTTTGGGCTGGACGATGATTATCAATCAGTCTGTCAGTCAGTCAGGACTTCGATTTATATAGATATAGATGTATAATTAAAAAAACAGGAAAAGACAAGAGAACTACTCTTGAAAAAATAGCAAAATATAGGTTGCAAATGCCAAGAAGTTATATCAGTATCTCAGAGAGAAGATATAAGATGCCTTTGTATTCGCGCGCCATAGTCCCAGTCCCCCTTTCAAAATGCAAGGGGGACGTAAAAGGAGGCGCCGGGCTATTTCGCTCACGTCAGTCGGAAATTTTCCTCACTCGCGTCGTCGCGCTGACGTGAGTTTTCAAGAACCCCCTTTTCAACCTTGTCTTGCTGTGAGCTATCAGGGTTCATACAAACCTTGAAAAATCAGGGAAATAAATAGTTGACGAAAACCTCAGGGAAAACTCAGGGAAATTTAGAATTTTTAGTAAAATTCAGGTAAATTAGGGAACTTTGCGTCAAACAGAGGCCGAGTAATTAAGCAAAATGTTCATGATATGAACATACCCTCCATAGGATTAACATTCCACTAGTCTTTGGAGGCTCATAACTCTGGTTCTACTAGAGATACAGGGATGTCCTTCTAGTATGTTATAGTCTTATTTGCCTAACAATAACATTCAACGATACTAAAAACTTGGGATTTTGTCAAACAGGGGTCGAATAATTAAGCAAAATGTTCGTGAACATTCCCTCCATAGGATTATCATAACACTATACTTTGGAGGCTCATAACTCTGATTATATTAGAGATACGGGGAATCGGGGATGCCCTTTGATTATGTAATTGTCCTATTTACAGTTCCTCCTTCGTTATCATTTGCTCCATAGGATAATCCATATACGGGAAAAATCTGGGAAACTCAGGGAAGTATATGGGGAAAAACCTGGAAATCTCAGGGAAATTTGTTTTCCAAAGTTGTATGAACCCTGCCTATTGTGTCGGTTTTCTATTTAGCCGGGTCGGAAATAAGATAACTTTGAGACACTTATAGGGGTCACTGCCTCACTGGACCAATGTCCTATAAATTGATTGGGTGTGCAAAAATGTTCTGGTTGCTGGACCAGCTTGTTCCTTCCTACGTCCACGCACGCGTTCGTGGTCGAAAGTAATTTATAAAATCGTTTTTCAAATTCAGAGCTAGAAAATAAACCACGTTGCCTCAAGATATTATAGAGCACTCGAATAAACAAACTCCTCAAATATAGGCCCGAACTTCTTCTGTTTGAGGTCGTTGCCACATTGTCAATAGTAGAAAAAGAAAACTCTGTTATTACAGAAAGTGAGGAGAGCAGAAATGTAGACGGATTGTGTATTGGACTAGTATTCTACAACGCAAGCATAAACACCCACAGCGGGTGAAAGAGCGTTGAAAGAGGATAATTTGGTTACTTTATGTCACGTGGGCTACTGTGTCTATAACGCGGATGGTATAGCGGTAGCGGGCTTTTATATTAGTAGGCGGCAGATCGCACACTGCAAGGTTTCTTGCAAATGCCTAAGTTCTTGGAACTCACTACTATAGGCGAATATTTACTTTTTCTATAATATCACCAGCGGCGGAGTTTGTGTAAATCGTTTCTTTAAATATCTACTTTTTACTCCACGTGGTTATGTAATAACCAATGAAATTATGCGCTGATACCCAGTTCTGTAGTTATTTAGTTAGTTATTTATTATAATGCACGTAAAAAGGCAGCGCTAGCGATTCCATGGATAATGAAATCGTAAAGGGGACGGGTAAAAGTGACAGCTTTGATAGATCATGAATCGTGGCACGAGGACGGTTTTGAAGTTGAATATAAAGCTCGGGTTAAAAAAATACTGTGAAACGAATCTTGTAGTCTCGTGTGTGTATATATTGTCCCTGACCCACCATTTTTCCGACTTCATGTCCAGTTTTCATATAAATATACATGTGTAGAAAAAACTTTACCAACTCACGGTTTTCTATACATAGTGTATCTGAAATGGACGTAGGAGCAGAAGTATTTGGGTTCCTGGGGCCAATATAAGGCGAAACTGTGGTATGACATTTTGTCGTACGCCAACCCATTTGGAAGTTAATTGAACCTCACACTTGCTAGTTTGCATAAATCACAGCATGTTGACTTCGTCTAAAACAGTAGGAATTAAGTTCAAGATAGGATGATTATTGCAAATTAGTGGTTGCCAGCTAAAACAAAAAGCCTCATAGCCATAGAGTCAATTTTTAAGGGGTAGAAAATTGTACAGTTGGTGACTCATAACGAACATCATTGTAAAACAACATGTTACGATTAGTTTTTGAAACAACTGACCGATACTAACGGGAAACTGACAGCGATAAGTATCGGAAACTAATAAGGAACGCCGACATTTTGCTTCATTCTTCAAACAAGAAAGGTTGCAAAAGCGTTCATTTTGGATTGTGTACAAGACTAAATATCCGGCGACGTCTTGTTTCCATTAAATTAGCAAATTTATTTTTGACATGCTTGAAAACACTTTGAACCTTTAAAAGAAGAACCTTTTTACCGTTTTTATTGTCAATTTTCATAGAATAATTCCAAGGAGTAAAAATGTACATTTCCTTATGGGTACATTACATTGCATCTCGCATTGCACGTAGGTCTCCGATCGTTCTCAACGCTGGAAGATTGCTACCAGTTAGTAAATGTCATTAGTCTAATGTTTTAGGGTCGTCTGCACATCACTATAAAACGTTCGCATGCTACGATACTTCAATCATTTCTCTCACAGTTTCTTGTTCAACCATCCGTACTTAATTTGTTAAGGGTGAAGTTTCGGGTGAGGCCCCAAGAAAACCGCCTATACTCTCTAGAGAGGAAGGAATGTTGCCTTTTTTGGTCACTTTGAACCATAACAAATTTAATTTCATTTTCAACATTTAGGTTTCTTCATTATTTGTTGATTTTTATAAGGATTAAATTTTACCAATTATGCATTTTACTGCTCAGTTTTAACAGGCGTTGCCCAACATCCCATCCCAAACATTCGCCCACTAACATTCATTCAAGATAAGTTGCAACATTAACCTAATCTTTAAACTAAATGCAACCATTCGATTGTTTGAAGAATGAAGCAAAATGTCGGTGTTCCTTATTAGTTTGCGCTACTTATCACTGTCAGTTTACCGTTAGTATCGGTCAGTTGTTTCAACACACTAAATCGTAACATGTTTTACATTGATGATCTTTATGAGTCACCAACTCTACAACTTTCCACTCCTTAAAAAGTTACAATAACCTCTATGGCTATGAGGCTTTTTCGTTTTAGCTGGCAACCACTAATTTGCAATAATCATCCTATCTTGAAGTTAATTCCTACTGTTTTAGACGAAGTCAACATGCTGTGATTTATGCAAACTAGCAAGTGTGAGGTTCAAGTAACTTCCAAATGGGTTGGCGTACGACAAAATGTCATACCACAGTTTCGCCTTATATTGACCCCAGGAACCCAAATACTTTCGCTCCTACGTCCATTTCAGATACACCCTGTATAGTGTTGCAATTCTTTCACATATAACCGTGGCTACTCATACAGCTGTTGAAAAACCAGCTTCAAGAGTGAACAAGTTGGGAAAACCAAAATATTACCTCTCCGTGTCGAGAAGATTATATAACCTTAAGTATCCAATGAAAACGTCGACCTTTTTGCCCTCATCCTTTCCCGCGCTTTGCGCTTCCGCATTTCATCCTTACTCTCAACATTATCTTCCTCCATTTTACATACAAAAATCAAATACTCACAAAAAGAAGTGGCAAAAACCTACTGGCTCTTTACAACCACCTAATTTGACTTAATATCCAATTTCCAACAACAATAATATACCGGTAGTTTAATTGACAACCTACTAGCATCGAAATTCTCAATAAGAATGGCTCCCGCGGATAAAAAAGGGCAATTTTCAACTAGGTGGGCGTTATCTCATTAGATTTGAAAAATATCATTTCTCTTTTTTACCAATGCCTAACCGTTTGGATTTTTTTAAAGCAATCTTAGCACCAAAAAATATTTTTTGATACAAAATAAATGTTTTATATTCTTATTAAGAATAGAACAAGAGGATAAAAAAGGTCTGTCCTCTCGTAATTTTTTAAGCTTTTATCATGATTACTCTATACAACAGTAACAGGGAGTATAAACCCATTAGTGGAAGCAGTATTTTTTTTCCGAAACAATCTCGCTTATGTTTATCCTCTCTAGACTTCGCTAAAAACGTATTACTCCTACGTAAAATATTAATAAACAGGCAAGGATTCATACCATTAAAGGAGCGCAATATTATCCCTATTTTCATTTCATATACAGAGAAAAGAAAGTATTATGTTTCTGAGAGGAGCTTTCCATTTTTGTTGTTGTTTTGAAAAATATATCGCAATGCACGGGCCTTGATATATATAGGAGGCAATGAATGAAATATATCACAATGCACGTGCCTTGATAGATATAGGAGGCAATGAATGAAATATATCACAATGCACGGGCCTTGATAGATATAGGAGGCAATGAAGGAAATATATCGCATGCACGGGCCTTGGTAGATATAGGAGGCAATGATAATCTCTCTTTGCACGAGAGGTTTATCTTTAATATTTAAATAAATATAACTATTTTTAATTATTTTAATCTTCAATAATTAACATTAATAATAGTTAAATCGTTTAAAATAAAGTTATACCTATTATCTTCTCAAACTTTGCTAATATTGACGTTTAAAGTGAAGGGTACCCCTCTTCCCGCTTTCTTCAAATTTTGGGGTATATATACGATTCGTTTCCATTATAATAGTTAGGAAAAAGCGCAATTGCGAAAACCTTCGGTGGTCGATCCCACCTTAGGGAGGCTAGACGTTTCTCGTAACCCTAGCTGATCGCCGCGTATATCCTAAAACCAAACGATGATAATGGAGTAGAAGCCAATGATACAGATTGGTGTCTATGTGGAATAGACGGAAGACCAGTGGATGGTGGTGTTAGAAGTCAGTGTAAGTGCAGACGGGTGTCAATGTGGGATTGACAAAGAACAGAAGATGGTGGTGATTAGAAGCCAGTATGTACAGACTGGTGTCCACGTGGAATGGACGAAGACCAGAAGATGGTGGTGATTAGAAGCCAGTAAGAACAGACTAGTGTCCGTGTGGGATGGACAAAGACCAGAAGATGGTGGTGTGAGAACTCGAGTAGAGGAGCCATTTCCGTGACTGTGAAAGCAGTTCGGAAATGGCGAACACGTTTGCTCCGATACGCAAACTGCGAACGCGGTCACGTGGGTGTAACAACGGACAGACAGACACGGCCGTTACAGAACCTCTCCTGGACTACGTCACACGGAGAGGTAAAAAGTGAAGCGCCTCAAAATATTGTAAATATCAGTCGCGACAACTTTGGTAATTGATAGGTAGGCTAACGACATTGCGTTTTTACTATTTTCTACGATTTACGGAAAGAGCAAAAATGCATGTTAGAAAAGCATGGCATCTTATAGTGTCGTGGATACTGTATCCATTGATTATTGAATTATGCTGGCATTTCTCAAGTTTATGCTGCACTCTTCGTAACTTTATCGTGTATGCTAGACACTGTACAGCTTTAGATTATTGTTGGGTGCTCCTTTGCACATTGGAAAGCTCACTGAATATTGCAAAATAATTAATTATCTTGTTTAGATTGAGCTGATGAAGCTGAAGGACAACAGAATGAAAATGATGAGCGAAATCTTGAACGGAATCCGCGTCTTGAAATTGTACGCCTGGGAGAGGTCATTCCAGAGAATCGTTCTTGAAACAAGGAAGAAAGAAACTGCACTAATGAAGAAACAAGGCCTATTCCAAGGAACAAACAAATTTATAACTTCTCTCATACCGGTTTTGGTACGAACGTAAAACATTAACAAGATGGATATTATTATCGACGATGATGGGGACACATGGAAGTGTAGAGATTTCAGCTACTTAATACTTACTTCTCCAATTTTCTCCCTTGGTTGAAAAAGGCAAACATCCCTGAAATCTCAACGCTTTCGGCAATAATGCAATAACGCCACATTTCTGCAAACGAAATAAGAACACGGGTTGAAGTTGCTTTTACCAGAAGTGAGATGAGACTAGAAGTACTGAGCTAACCAAATTCTTCACTCGGCGAAAGTGAATATTCTTGATAACACACCAACGGTTGGCCCTCTTGTGGCGGTTTCAGAATTTCCCCTCCACAAACGTGAGAGGCTCGCGGTGGTGGACGGCCGAACTAGATTCAAGCACCCGCGTCCGGGTTTCGCCGCTTTAGGTTGAGGGGAAGGGGGTAAGAAATGTTTTTGGAAGTCGACCAATTTTTTTCTCTCTAGCGTAGGCACGATTGAAGCGGCCTAAAATCCTCAAATTTGTTCACTAATGCCAGGATGTATTACCAATGCTAGAGCCCTTCACTTCTAGTCTCATCTCACTTCTGGTTTTACTGTTGGTGATCCTCACCTTCTAACTATTCATCTCCGGGGCTTACAACACTTTACCTCCATATTGATTTGAGCTTCTTACAGATATTTTTCTATGTATTCAGATTACTACACCGTGTTTCGCAATGTTCGTATTAATTGACGACGATAACGTTCTCACCTCAAGGAAAGCTTTCGTGTCCTTTCAGTTGGTACGATTATTAGGGACGTCAATGGTTTCCTTTCCGGATTTAATAAATACCTTAGTTTTGGTAAGAACGGTGTCCGGGGGAGTCAATAGATAAATCTACTATTTGCTTCTTCTACGAAAAATGTTAACTGGTTTCTGATAATCAAAGATTTGAAAGTTTTTGGTTTTATGACAATTGAAACAATTTTTAATATTATCAAAAGTATATGATATAAACAGAAGTAAATAGATTATAAACAAGAAGTTAATATCTCCCCGGCATGGGCGCGTTATGAAAGTTGAGATTCCCGCTCCTATTCCGCGGCAGCGCACAAATGGCGTAGCACCTAGCGAACCACTTGACATGTACCTAACGTATCTAGTGTCGCGCCGCTCAGACAAAGTAGTGCTTGTTTTTGAAGGTTTAATCGACGCGCATGCGTTCTAAAGGTAATTTCAATCAGCTGTCTGCTTTGAGACTGTGACAGTATAGCCTAGGGCTAGTACAAAATCTGTGAAGACTACATGTGATTGCCTATGATTGCGATAAAATAATAATATGAAAAATGGATAAGGAATATGATTATGACTAATTCGTGAAACAAAAAGATGAACGTAAAACAATACTACAATGTTGGGAGAGCCAAGGACGTTTGAAAACTTTTGTTTGCAACATGATGGAAGAGTATGCGGTATTATTCGTAGGTTTCAGATAAAAATTGCACTGGGTCGATACCGAAGGCGAAACTAAAATCGCTTTTTACGCGGCATTATGAAACTAATTACAGTTTTAGACTTTAGTATTTTAATATAGTTTACCATAATTCAGCAATTACCCGCACTACTACGGCGCCATTTTCCATCACGTAAGCGCGGCTACCAATGATATTGCCCTAAATTTACTCCCATGATGCTCAGTAATTTGTACTGCTTTCCAATATCTCTTGTCGCTTCTATGACGTCATGCGAACATCCTATTGGTTACAAGCAAGCCACGTGATACTCGATACTCATTTTACATAGCATGCAGGCGGGAAGGTATGATTGACTTAAAGCTATTAACTTTTTGATTTCTATTTACTTTTGATATAAAGAAAAGTTTCTGTTTTCCACCTTTGTATGTGGTTGCCACCTTATTATCGATAGCAGTAGTAAGATGAGTTTCATAAGTTTGTCGCTGGTTACTGAGAGCTTGTCATGAAGTGACGTAGGTGCAACGTCATAGATTCTCCTAAATCGTCGCCTGGTGAGGCGCTGTCCGGGAAGATGAACCGCAAAACCAAGTGAAGTCAATTCTCGCGTCATTTTCCAACTATAGCTCTCATTAAGTCGCTAGCATTACGAAGTATATCATATTTATGGAACGCATCTTATAAAGTTATGCTCTCACCCAATCGGCGACAGTTTTAACTACGTCGTTTGAAGAAAAAACATTTTTAGACTTAGTTTGCCTATAATTAACTGCTGGCCGTACTGTTCTTGTTCATTTTACCAGGCGTACTCTACGCGAAATTTATTCTTTCAAGCAGAAGTTTATGACTTCTTATCCTGGGAAGTATTGGACTCTAACCATATCCGGAACCATCTCTGTTAGCCAACTTCTTATTAGGTCCGATCACCGCGCCACCTACGGCATTTCCCTCATTTTGAGTTGGCAGGCTGATTTGCGCGCCAGCAGCGGGCAAGAAACGAAACTTTAAGGTGTGTCCTGTGGTTTGAGGTAACGAATCAGAAACGGTGACAAGAACAGCTGTTTTAAAGGACTGCTAGAAATTCCGGTCAAACTAGTGTGGGGTCCTAGGCCCACGGATTGCAATGGATTTTGAATGAGTTCTAGCCAGATAGCTTTTCAACGATTGGCGCTGAAGAAGTTTTGAACACGCCCCACAGTTTGAGTGCCACAGCCTCTCGGCGTGGGATTTTTTCAGTAGATTAGATAGTTTTCCTAGTGGGGAGGAAACTTTCGACCCTCTTTTACGATTGCCATAGGCAATTTTGACTAGCAGGGATGGATACTATATAATGCCTTAGTGTCCAATACTTCCTAGGATAAGAAGTCATCAACTTCTGTTTCAAGGGAAGGAAACACAATGTATAACTTCTATTAAAAAAACCCAACTCTAAAAAGACTAAAATAATGAAAAGCCCAGACTATTATATTTAAAACATCTTGAATATTAGAAGATTATTTTCCCTAGGTATTTTTCCACAATTCAGGGAACAGTATTACCACTTTCGTCATCAGTACGCCAAAAAGGGGTTGGCTTAAATGGGGTAGGAAGGAACTTGGGGACACGGGTACGACCTGGAAACCTTTCCTACATGCTCGAGCTTTTTGGTTTCAATATATATACTTTTGATTTTTATTGTGCCATTGTTTAAGTAATTGTAGTTTGCGTCATTAAAAAACGGCAACTAAATTCATGTTTTAAACCTTTTAGTACAAAGCATTTTCCCAATAAAGAATCATACACATGACTGTAACGTTTACCGAGTTATTCCTTACAGACACACGTCTCGGTAAGAAGAATTTAAAACTTTCTGAGTCTTGGAGAAACCAAGCCTTACGTAAATCAGATGGCTTGCGACGGCCAATATGGTATGTCAATTAATTAGGGACTTGAGAAAACGACATAGGTCGCTTGTAAACTCGATCTTACACAACCAGATATATTTAACTTCAAAAAGAGACAATTGATGGAACTTCTTCAGAACTTAACCCACCAATCCGTAGACTGGGAATAAACAAAAAATATCCTTCTATACATAACAAGGTTGTTTCCCAAAGTAGGTTTATACCGCGGGTGAAAAGGAATTCTGGCTTAAAGCACAATAATCAATTTTAGAATGAAGTCTTGCCAAGGCTAAAGTGTCTCCTTTAATAATATTATTTTTAAAATAAGTCCATCGAGGTGTCGTTCTATATATTGTTTTCAGATATTTTTAACATCAATTTTTTTCTATGAAAATTTTAGCAATTGAAATTGAGAAGGGAACGTTTTATTGGAAGTTTGAAGAGCCGGAAGCGGCGTCTCTTCAGGACATCAGTTTGAAAGTGTCCCGTGGATCTTTGGTGGCAGTGGTGCGGACCAGGAAAGATACAACAACGTCATTCGCGCATGCGCCTTACAACCGGACCTCGACGACGAAACGGAGATCGGAGAAAGGGTATGTATTATCATAAGCAGATAATCTTTATTAAGTGCCCATCATTAAGTCCTTAGTGGAACTTGTCCTGCTCCCTTCCTTTAGTTTGGGGTGTCTCTATTCAGCGTGGGGTTTTTCATAGGGCCGTGCGAATAGTACTTTTTAAGGTATTCGTCGAATACCAAATAGCAGTGTTTTTGGGAGCCATCTCTCGGCTCGGAATAGGAAAACGACCAAATAATTTGACCAAATAGTGTGAAGTTCAAAAATTCGACCAAATTTTAATTTCTATAAAACTATTCTACCAAATTTCAAATTTATAAATAATGGGACACGGAAAGGTACTTTTGAACAGCTGAAAACTTATTTTTCAAGGAATCAAAGGTTTTATTTTAATCAAAATTAGGTTAGTTGTCAATATATCCCTACTCGTTTTGCAATGTATGACCTCTTCCATGATACTATATTTTTTAATAGGTATACTGTAGTGACATATTATTAGGAAGTTCAATATAGTTAGCTCCGCAGCGAGAACCATTACCCTTTAAAACCTTTAATGGTTTATGTAAAGAAAGTTTAATATTATGGTGGTGGACAATCTTGTTTTCGGAATATTTGACACTTTAAAGTTATTGACAACCCCTTGCTTTTATACCTGCGAAAAAACCCCCAAATACCTAAAAGTGGGATAGGTCCAATTACTTTCCATAATAATAGAATTTTGTACGAAAATATTTTGGTAGAAGAGTAAAAGCGTTAGCGTTGTAAAGAGGCAGAGCGTTTCAGAGCGTATAAGAGTTCGGAAGGATAAAATTTGTAACCTTTAAGAAATAAAACAGTTTTTTGATATTTTCACTTTTAACTCGGTTCATTATTTAAATACTCTAATGCATCTCTCCAGAGTAGCGTAGCGTAAAATAATAAGAAAAATTACATGGTGCCGAAAACGCGGGATATTAGATTAAGAATTAAATAATTAGCGAAAAATCGGATTAATTAGTGAAAATGGATCGAAACTTGATTAAGCGAGCGACATACCGAACTCTCATCAACAATGTCTTAGTAGCGATAGAACAGACACTCAACGAAGAACAAGTGGATATTAACTATTTAGAAGAACAATTAAAACAATTGAAACCCAAAGTAGAGAACCTCAATCAGATTGATTTGGCTATCTAAGAGGATACACCAATTGAACAATTAGAAAAGGAACTTTATGAAGTAGAAAAGTTTCGAACCAGCGTCATCACGTGGAAAACAAAAGCGGAGAAAGTGATAGAGGAAGATAAACAATCACAGAATACAGCAGCGGCCTCTATACCTTCAGCGTCGGGAAGAGGAAATGTGGGAAGTGCGGTGTCGGTAAAACTGCCCACATTGGAATTGAAAAAATTTTATGGAGAAAATACGCAATGGTTAAAATTTTGGAATCACTTTCGTACGATGGTACATGAAAATCCGAACGTTCCTGAAAAGGTAGCGAAATTCAATTATCTTCTAATGAGTTTAAAGGGAGAGGCGGAAGCGATCGTAGACGGGCTCCCAATTACCGAAGCAAATTACGATTTAACTATTAAAACTCTTAAAGAAAAGTACGACAAAAAAGAACTGTTAGTGGACACTCACACGGAAAACCTTCGTAACATTAGACCAGTTTCTAATGCTTCTGACATAACGGGATTAAGAAAACTATACGATAAATGTCAAGTCGAACTTCGTAGTTTGGAAACATTATGGGAAAATAGAGAACTTTGCTAATTTTTTCTGCCCTATGCTTCTGAGACGCATCCCTAGAGAAATAGCGTTGGCATATAATAAGACACCCCAAGCGGGAAAAACATGGAAGGTAGCGGAATTGATGACGTTTATAAAAGAAGATTTAGAAAGCAGGGAGCGTATACGTATAGGATCTTAAATCAAAGCGAATTTGAAAGAGCAGAATCGGATAAAATTAGAAATCGGAAGCCTATCAGTTATAAGAAGCTTTCAACGACCGCCACACTAACCACATCAGTTGAATCGCAATTAAAAGGCTGTGTTTTTTGCGAAAAGGATCATAAGCCCGAAGATTGTAAAACTTTTGCTTTGGTAGAGAAAAAAGAGATTCTCGAAAAGAAACGAAAATGTTTTAGATGTCTCAAGGGTGACCATATTTCAAAATATTGTAGAGGCAGGGTAGAATGTAAAACCTGTAGTCGACGTCACCACTCAGCTATGTGTGAAAACAGCGAGCGAAAGGAGAGAGAAAAGAGCGAAGCTGACCAGAGGGACATCGTAGAGGCAAGCGAAGTTAACGTTTCGGTAGTTAACCCCCATCACAAAGCGGGAGGAAAAATTCTCCTACAAACAGCCAAAGTAATGGTTAAGGGTAGCGAAGATATGGCAGTCACCCGATGTTTGGTTGATGGAGGGAGTCAGAGAACTTTTATAAAAACAGCGATTTCAAGAAAACTAGGACTCGTAACTAAAGGAGAAGAAGACTTGAAATTACAAGTTTTTGGAAATAAGGATCGGTTTCGACATTTCTTTGCTTCTTGAAAACTAAAACTCTCAACACACATTTTTCCTCGTGATAATGCTAATGCGCATTTGCAGATACCTGTAGCACAATACAGACAATTTTTTAAAGCCTTTGGTATAAAATGGTGTGCGATCAACGAAGTAACAGTCACCAGTGGTGTAGTCTTTAACTTTGCGTCCATGTACTGGCTGTCTCTGTGGTGTGCGAACTCCAAGGAAGATTTTAAAGCAAACCCAGACTTAAAGGCAACCCGTATAGCGGTCTTACTCGTTCTTGGTCTAAGCCAAGTATCCCCCGTTGGAAGGATACTCAATCGTTTCGCCCAAGATATCGACGTCCTCGACCAGAAATTACCTTCAGTGTTATTTCTAACCAATTGGGGATTGATCTTATTAATTATTTACCCGTTAGGAATTGCAATATATTTGCCATTATTCATAATTCCCTGCATTGTTATGGTCGTTGGATACCTTTTACTTCAGGTAGGAACTCAATTTTAGACTCCCGTCATTCAGTTAATTGTCATAGTTAAACACTGAATTCTTAGAAAGTGGGGATAGCCTGTTTTGATCCTTAATAATCGGGAGTTGATTGCAATTCAGAGCTTGGAGCTCTTCAAATGAGACTATTGAAAAATAGAGCCTAATTGTAAATAGGCAAGATTATTATCGACATTTCCAACAAACATTTTTTTATGATTTTTTACAAAGTTTTACTAAGCGACGGGAAAGAGGGCCTTGGTGTCACGACTATACTATTTGAAACTTCTCCACCCACCACTTTCCCTGCGAAATAAATGAAACCCTACAAATCTGTGAACTATTGAACAGCATAATTTTTTGGCACTAATACAATTTATTGCAAAAAGTGTAGAAAGAATGCACGTTCTGCTCGAGCCCATTCCTGGGGGCATTTACTTCAAAAAATGAGGATTTTTCAACATTTTTGCAGCGTTTCATGATGGCGAGCAATCGTCAATTCAAGCGGATAACAAGCTTGAGAAATTCCTTTTTGTTTTCTCACGTGGGAGGATCAGTATGTGGCAGCAGTGTCATCAGGGCATGTGGCAGCAGTGTCATCAGGGCATGTGGCAGCAGTGTCATCAGGGCATGTGGCACCGTAGAGAACTTTGAAGGACACTTCCTGAAACTGAGCGACGAGTGCACTGCTTCTAACTACATGATGAACATGGCGCAAAGGTAATTTTGTAATTGCTTTATTAAGGTCTAATTTCTATCGCGTCTTTTCGTTTTGCAGCTTCAGTTTTTCAACATCTAAACTACGTTTTTACCTTTGGGTTGAAAAGCTCTGTGGATGCAAAGCAAAGCTAGAATTCCAAGTCGCTACTCATTTTTCAATACCATTAAACCCAATGTATTTGCAGATGGCTGACAGTACGCTACAATATCTTGGGCAATTGCTTGATGTTTTGCACCACAATTTTCATAATTTGGAGCAAAGGAACTCTGTCAGCTGATTTTGTAGGAATGATTTTGGCTAATACCGATCGGGTAAGCGCTACCATTAAAACGAAGCGAGTAAATCAAAATCTTTTCCACAAGCTAAAATCTCTGCTGGCTTTTCGATTAACTCTTGATACTAGCGTGATATTGCAACGTAGTAAAAGCTCAGGTTAAAGATATACAAATAGGACCCATAGTTACTGAATTAGCAAAGGTTATATTTTTGTTTGGTTTATAATTAGGTTAATTATAAACAACTAATTAAATGATTATTAACGAGAGAAGAGTAACAACAACTTCATAGCTCGGGTGCCATATTTGATCTGCTTTATTGATCTCCTCCTACGTTAGGCCTAATGCACTAGCGTCACCTAGCGAGGAGGATATGAACTATCATAAGGATATGAACTATCATACATTTACATAACATGCCCCATTTTTTTTCAAATTAAACAAGAGTAATAAAAGGGACGGATTTATAAGAAAACAGTTATTCATTAAATATTAGTAAGTTATAAAAGTCTTTAAGGTACATAGTCTTGGAATCGTTCCGGCTTGCGTGGTACCCGACCACTTCGTGTTGATCCCGCGGGACGCTGTGCGGGGTCTTGTAGAGGACGCAACGGCGGTGGCGGTGGTGGCGGTGGAGGTGGTGTAAGAGGTACGGTGTGGAAATCCTCGACCGTACGCTGGTGTTTATATGAAGACTCTCGATCCGTTGTTAGATCGGGCCTCAGGTAGAAACGGTTGCGAGTGTATATTCTACCATCCGCTGCCTTAACGCCATAGGAACGAGGGTTGCCGCCAGTATTGACTATGACGCCGCGTTGCCATTTTTCGTTCAATTTGTGGCGAAACCAAACGCGCTCGTTGGCCTTTAGCTCTACGAGTTGTTTTGTATGGGCGTTGTTATACTTCTTCTGGCGGGTTTGACGTGTGACCAGTGCATTCGCCGCGTCTGAGACGTCATATGAAGGCAAGAGCCTGTCGGAATGACTAGGTAAGAAGGAACGAAGGCGCCGACCCATCAAAAGTTCCGCTGGGGATTTTAACCCTGATGTGGGTGTGATGCGATAATCCAGTAGGACGGAATGCAGATCTTTTCCATCTTCTAAGGCCTTGAGCAGGCTATGTTTGAGGGTTTGAACCGACCTCTCAACTTGACCGTTCGATCGCGGATACAAGGGTGACGACATGTTGTGATAGATGTTCCATTCCTTATGAAAGTCGGCCATAGCAGATGAAGTGAAAGGCAGACCTTGATCACTTACTACTTCTTCAGGGATTCCATGTCTAGCATAGATAGTTTTCATGGCCATGATTGTTGCTTTGGCTGTTTCCCCGTGCGTGAGTTGTACTTCAACGTACTTAGAGAAATAGTCCACCATTAGAAGATACTTCTGACCCTGAAGTTCGAAAAAATCGCAGGCTACCTTCTGCCATGGGCGGGTAGGTAGGTCCCTATCGAGCAAAGGTTCATGTGCGTTAGCCCTTTGCGATTCTTGACAAATTATGCAACGCTCGACATATTTGTCGATTTGGGCGTTCATTTCAGGCCAATAAAAGTATTCTCGCGCCTTTGTTTTCATTGCGGTGATTCCTCTGTGAGCAGTGTGAAGTTTGCTCAGTACTTCAAGCTGGGCTGCCTTGGGTATGACGAGTCTGTGGCCCCTGCAGATCAATCCATCAGCCGTTTCATGCAGTTCTTCACGACAGTGCCAAAATGATTGAGCATCTGCGTCTGAGAGTTTTTTGCTAGCCGGCCAACCATTGCGGATGTGATGCGTCACCGCTTGGAGGTGCGGATCGTTTTCCGTCTGGTGGTGTAACTTGTGCCAATAGCCATTTGATGCTTCAGCTTAGACACAAACCTGGATTGGTTGTACCTCCACATCAAGCTCTTTAAAGGTAAGATCAGTGCGAGGTGCCCTGGATAAGGCATCTGCAATTAGAAGTTCTTTTCCGGGAACAAACTCCAGGTGGAAGTCATATCTGGTCAAGCGCAGTAGCATGCGTTGCAAGCGAGGAGTGATTTTTTGGTATGGTTTGGCGCTGAGGCCTAACAAAGGCTTATGATCGGTCTGGACAGTGACGCGACGGCCGTAGGTGTAGTTATGGAAATGTTCTAGGCCAAAGATAACGGCAAGTAGCTCTTTCTCTATTTGAGCGTATTTTTGTTGAGGGACCGTCCATAAACTACGTCACACTCTTATGGGGGGGAGGGGGTTTCTAAATATGTGACGGTCCGTGACAAGGGGGAGGGAGGGGTTCTTCTATGCGTGACGTCACATTTAGCATTGATTTTGTTACGAAGTCAGTAAGAGGCCGATTGGCTCTCTTATGTTATAGAAGAGGGAAAGACAACATTCCATAGTCCACCGTTACTATAATTTACCAAAATTGTTATTCCATCATCGCTTAGATAGTAGAAAATTTAAGCAATTTTCTACTATTTACACCTTGTATAGCGTATTTAAAATAAACAGCGTAAACTCTCTTATGTCTCTGTTTATTCGCCCCTATTATTTTTGAGGATGAATCAAATCCCCCTGCCGATTGAAATGGTTTCGATTCTTTGGGAAATTTTCGAAATCTCAAGCTCGATTAATCTGTTTTCGGTGACTGTGTCGAAACCGAAAAAGTGTGCCCCTTTAACTAAGCTTTATGGAACATTTTTGAAGCTTATAAAAAGCACATCCAGACATTAAAATTCTAAAGGTCAATCAGAGGGAAAAAGCTTAAAACGGAAGAGAACTTTGAATTTTCAGCCGAGCAAAATATTTCTGCGAGAGAGGCATATCACTTAAGAAATTAATCAAATTAAATTTGTAAATTAAGACAAATCATAGTGCATAGGGGGGGGGGGTTAAAGAAATGTGACGTGGTTTTTAGGGGAGGGGTCTGAGAAAAGCGTGACGAAGCGTGATCTGGGGGGACGGGGGGGTCAGAAAATGCTTTTTTTCGCGTGACGTAGTTTATGGACGGTCCCTGAGTATCTGTGAGCGAAGCTGAGCCATAGGCTACTGGGCCGTTTTCTTGAAGTAAGACAGCACCGAGGCCATTCTTACAAGCATCTACCGAGACGGTGACTGGTTTTGCATTGTCGAAGAATTTCAGACAAGGGCTCTGTATTAAAGTCTCCTTGATCTTGTCGAAATCTCGTTGTGTATTGGCATCCCAGAGCCACGCCGTGTCATTTCGTACCTATGGCGGTATCATCGAAATAGGGGTTGATGCGAGAGTCATTTTCGAAAAGTTCGTCCATTGCGCGTTGGAATTCCTCAGGCGCGTTATTTAAACCAAAAGGCAATACGAGATACCGAAATCTTCCCCAGGGTGTGGTAAACGTCGTGAGATAGGACGAAGGCTCATCGAGAGGAAGTTGCCAAAAGCCATCTTTGGCATCAAGGACGGTAAAGTACTTTGATCCTTGCAATTGGCGAATATTCTGTCCGCTGTAGGGATCGGATAGTGTGGACGTAGTATTGCTTGATTGAGTGGTTTTGGATCAAGGCAAATCCTTAGTTTCTTTGGGGTATCTGATATAGCCATGTTACTGACCCATTCTGTGGGTTCTGTGACTTTAGTGATAATACCAAGATCCTCCATGCGCTTAAGCTCGGTTTGTACTCGAGGATGTAACGCTAATGGTATTTGGAACGGCGCCGATACATGTGGTACGGCCCCTTCCTTTAATTGGATCTTAACCTCCCTCTTGAGTCTGCCTAAGCCCTCAAATACATCCGGAAAGTCAGCGATGACATCTTCTGGTGTTTCAGGGGTAGATGGCGCTTCCACAGTATGTACTGTACGGGACGGTTTAGATTTTGGGTCAACGAGATTATCAGGAGGCGGTTTCAGTCGATAGGTGCGTGAGACCAATCCTAACTGAGTACACGCTGGCAGTCCAAGAATTGCGCTAGTGTGTAAGCTAGTGACGTAAAATTCAAAGGCCTTTTGTTGCCCCGTGATATCGGACGCGCAGGTCATGGTACAAACGCCGGTAATGGGAATTTGCTCCCCATTGTAGTTTAAAACTGCTGTTTTAGCTGACGTAAGTGTTGGTGGGTTAGTCCATGTAGCAAGTTCGTCCTGGGGGATGACATTTACATGTGCCCCTGTATCCAGTTTGACTGTGACAACTTCGTCGTTGACATATATAGTTTCAGACCACTCTACTTCCTCATCTTCGTTTGTGAGGTTACCGACAGTGGGTTGTACCGTTAGAGCTCCTAAATAAATAGGTGGTTCCTCAGTGGTGGATTCCAAAACATTCTATTTGTGCTCTTTGAACGGTGGTGTCCTCCTATATTCTTTGGTTTAGGATTTTCGACACGCCTTGTATTACATTGTGATGCCCAGTGATTTTTAAAGTTACACTTGGTGCACACAGTTCCAAAAGCTGGACACCGATCGCGAGGGTGTTGTCTTCCACAAGAGCGACAGTCGGCCTTCACATTTGGCTGGTGGGAGCTGCCCTGTGAGTGACTTTGACCTTGTTGTGGACGAGACGTTTGAGTTCTGGTACCTTTATGGGAGATAGCATGAACTTCTTTACGGCTTTCGTTCATGGCCTCTGACTGGGCCTTAGATTGTTCCGCTGCTTTGCATTCGGATACAACTTCTTGTAAGGTTTTAGCACGGCGGCTCGTCTCTCGTAGCAAACGCTCCTGGTGAGGCTTGTCCTGTAGGCCTTGGATGATCTTATCTCTCAACATGCGATCCGTTTTATTCTCATAATTACAGTCTTTAACAGCCTGTGTCAATCTTGAAAAAAGTCTTGAAAGCGCTCACCTTGACGCTGTGTAATTTCCAGAAAGAGGAACGCGGCATAAATTTCGTTTTGGTAATCTCCTAATTGACTATCGAATTCATCAAGGATTTGTTTAAGTGAAACTGCTGTCGCTGGCGCCAGTGTTTGTAAGGAGAACATTCTGTATTGTTTCTTCAATTCCTCACCACAAATATGGCGAAAGAGCGCAGTTTTCGTACCTTCCGATTCATTGTCATATTTCAGCGCCGCTATGTAATCTTCGAAATCCTGTCTCCAATGGCGCCAAGCCTCGGGCGGGTTCGCCCCGGCCTCAAAAGGCTGCATCGTAGGGAGATTCGCGGCCATGCTGGGGACTCGTACCTCCGGGCAAGAAACGCAAAAAAGGGAACAAAGATACTGACAGACGAGAAACAATTATGCGTGGAGAGTCGTGCGGCCTTCTGACACCATGTTAAATTTTTGTTTGGTTTATAATTAGGTTAATTATAAACAACTAATTAAATGATTATTAACGAGAGAAGAGTAACAACAACTTCATAGCTCGGGTGCCATATTTGATCTGCTTTATTGATCTCCTCCTACGTTAGGCCTAATGCACTAGCGTCACCTAGCGAGGAGGATATGAACTATCATAAGGATATGAACTATCATACATTTACATAACAGGTATATTGAGATGGAGTTGAATACAGGGGATAGAATAAGAGGTTAATATAGCGAAGCGCGAAGAAAAAGTTTAGCGATGATGTAATTTTAGGTTAGGTACACCTATAATGCCGCTATTCTTGTTTGTTTTTTTCATAAAGAATAGAACCTAAACTGGAAACCATTCTTCAACATTATTGCAGAATACGTTTAATAGCAGTTTCATAACGTGCCCTTGACAAACCCTTTTTAGAGTTTGATACTTGTTAACGATGCTTTTAAACATGAATCTCAAAGAATCAATTTAGGTCTTTAAGCAATTGTAATGCCGATTGCTCGATAAATATATATGCTACTCCTTTGTTAGTGAGAAAGCTCTGGAAAATGTAGGACTTGAAAAAGAACCTGGTCACGGCCCAATTCATTGAGATTTGAGAAAGTTTTCCTTCATACGAGATTTAAATTCGTGAACTTTAGTCGAAGACCGCTTCTACAAAAGTATAGCAACACGTAGGGTTTTATTGGGTCGATTTTATTAAATTTTCGGTGATCGAACGCAGTCCGGAGTGATCGAATCTTTTTTCATCAATTACAGATAAAAAGACTAAAATCCCGTGACTTCAAACATCTTAATTATTAGACGCAAAAAGTAATGAAAACACTAGAAACTGTGGGTATAGTAAATAGGCCAAGTTATCTTAATTGTATCCATATCCCGTGACTCGACGACTGAAAGGGGATAGGATATTGGGGAAACGGGTAAGACCAAAAATATACAATATTTTCATACAAAGATGTATATATACAGTATATCATGAAAATGTTATGTATTTTTGGTATGACCTTCAAAACCTTTTGTTTAATATACTTTTGATGATATACCATTTCCCTTAAATTCAAGTCGTTATCGTGGCTTATATTATTTATCTAATTGGCTAATTAAAATTACCCCTAAATTTTGAAAATAAATTGTGCAGGCTCTTCTGTCATATGGAAATATTATATATTAAGTACTGATTTAATATTTTGATCTCGCAGCTTCTACATGCGATCAAATTGTTTATCGCTAACGTTACTTGTTTGGAATCAAATGTCGTATGGGACCGTCCATAAACTACGTCACGCGAAAAAAAGCATTTTCTGACCCCCCCGTCCCCCCAGATCACGCTTCGTCACGCTTTTCTCAGACCCCTCCCCTAAAAACCACGTCACATTTCTTTAACCCCCCCCCCTATGCACTATGATTTGTCTTAATTTACAAATTTAATTTGATTAATTTCTTAAGTGATATGCCGCTCTCGCAGAAATATTTTGCTCGGCTGAAAATTCAAAGTTCTCTTCCGTTTTAAGCTTTTTCCCTCTGATTGACCTTTAGAATTTTAATGTCTGGATGTGCTTTTTATAAGCTTCAAAAATGTTCCATAAAGCTTAGTTAAAGGGGCACACTTTTTCGGTTTCGACACAGTCACCGAAAACAGATTAATCGAGCTTGAGATTTCGAAAATTTCCCAAAGAATCGAAACCATTTCAATCGGCAGGGGGATTTGATTCATCCTCAAAAATAATAGGGGCGAATAAACAGAGACATAAGAGAGTTTACGCTGTTTATTTTAAATACGCTATACAAGGTGTAAATAGTAGAAAATTGCTTAAATTTTCTACTATCTAAGCGATGATGGAATAACAATTTTGGTAAATTATTGTAACGGTGGACTATGGAATGTTGTCTTTCCCTCTTCTATAACATAAGAGAGCCAATCGGCCTCTTACTGACTTCGTAACAAAATCAATGCTAAATGTGACGTCACGCATAGAAGAACCCCTCCCTCCCCCTTGTCACGGACCGTCACATATTTATAAACCCCCTCCCCCCCATAAGAGTGTGACGTAGTTTATGGACGGTCCCTATCCATAGAAAGAGTTGACGAATACTGCCGTTTGAAGTCCGAAGCCCAGTGGGAGAAACCAGAATCTCCACCACCAGCTGACTGGCCTCAACGAGGACAAATCATATTCCAGGACTACAGCACCAGATACCGGGAAGGGTTAGATTTGGTATTGAAAGACATCGATGTCAGGATCGAAGCTGGAGAGAAGGTGGGCGTAGTGGGTCGGACAGGCGCGAGAAAGTCGTCTCTGACGCTGGCACTCTTCCGTCTCATCGATCTGGGAGTTGTGGCGAGCTCCTGTAATCCAGCCCTTTGGAAGCTAGAATCGATGGATGATATGATCGTCATAGACGGTGTGAAAGTGGAGGGATTGGGATTGTCCAATTTGAGATCGCGGCTCACCATCATCCCTCAAGAGCCCGTCCTCTTCTCGGGAAGGCTCAGACTCAACCTAGATCCCTTCGATCAACTAGACGATCAGCGACTGTGGGCAGCCCTGGAACACTCGCACCTGAAATCCTTTGTGGCGTCACTAGAGCAAGGCCTAGATCACCCCGTGGCCGAAGGAGGACATAATCTGAGCGTCAGTCAGCGTCAGTTGGTCTGCTTGGCTCGCGCCTTGTTGAGGAACACCAAGATTCTGATCTTGGACGAAGCGACGGCCTCTGTCGACATGGACACCGACGATCTCATTCAAGAGACCGTCAAGAAGGAATTTGCCAACTCTACGATCATCACTATCGCGCACAGAATAAACACCATCATGGACTACGGCAAGTTAGATTAACTACGTATAAGATAGGCTTAAAATTGTTGACTAATTTATCGTCATTTAACTTTTCATAGGGTTATGGTTCTCGATCAGGGTCGAATTACGGAATTCGACTCTCCACATGCCCTCTTAAAGAATGAGCAATCAATGTTCTACGATTTAGCCAAAGATGCCAATATACTCTAGATCACCTTTATTTCAACCATTATAATCAATGATTTATAAATTACTTGTCTAACCAATAACCTTATCAATCCAAAAAATTGCGAAACAAAGCTCATTCAAGTCACAAACGGATGTGTTGCAGCAATGGCAAATAGAAGTAACAGAATTTGAGTCGCTAGAGAGAATAAAAGCCTGGATGGTCAATGTTTTCAAGATCATCTTCATTTTAACCATTAAAGTTATAGCTTTCATAGTTACGGACGTTTCGTCACAACAGAACAAAAAAGCTGACGAATCGCATAAGGACCAGTTTTCCTACTAACACTTCCGCGAAAACGTTCATGTCACTGCCATCTCAAATACTAGGCCATGCAATACGAAAAAAAGGGGGTGGCAGTTAGTATTTCGCAAATGGCGCTAGATGTCGCTTTCCTGGGGTTTTAAACTGGCGGCAAATTCAAAACTAGGGGAAATTTTTGAAAGATTGCGAGACAACGGTTAAAGTAAAGCTATTGAGGATAATATAGCAGCTGACTAAAATAAAAAGACACAAAAAATTCAAACGACAATATAAAAAGGCATGTATCACAGTGTGGGTAAAATGTATTTACATCTTTAGAGTTTTTCATGGGAGAAGTTTGTTCTTGAACTTTTTGTACGATTCTTTGCGATCTGTTAAATCTTTTGCGTAGTTGTCTAACAATGGTCTTATAAACTTTGTTAACAGTAGTTTCATTAATTCCAAATATGAATCACAGTCATATTTTAAAGCCTTCGCAAAATATGATTGAATGAAATATACAAGTATCATCAATGAAGTGCATTTCTTCCTTCACAAAATCTGCAACATCAATTAAAATGTTCGTCTCTATCGATCTAGCAAACGTATTAAACTCAAAAATTTTTGCGTTGGTTCTAGGTTGAGAGACACGATCCAAACACATTGATCTATTCATTGTAGTTGGGCTTCAGATTTAACTGAATTTGACGAAAAATACAATCATACATACCTAAGTATCATTTTAGCGACGAATTGCACCCATAGTCCGCCACAGCGTGGGAAATAAGGCGGTGGCACTGGGCAAATGACCAGTTTAAAAATTGCCTGGGCCAGTTTAAAAATTAAATCGGAGGGGGTCAATGGTCCTCCGGACCACTAAGATAATTCAAGGGTAACTAGAGTCCAAACATTAACTCTAATAGTTTAATTATCCACTTCTCTAGTTTAGCAGACGGCGTGCCCTTGTGAAATGGACCAGGTTATTTAGTCCAGTTTAAAAAAACCCTTATTTCCCACCCTGGTCCGCCATAAGCGAAAGAAGTGACGTCATGCGAGACTGCGCAGTACGAATTTACTTTCGTCATCGCGAAAATTCTCCCCAGAAAAGAGCCATCTAACGGTTACTAAGCGCAAATTCAAAATGTCAAATAAAAAATACTTCTGTTGCACATTTCCAGGCCTAGTATTAGAGAAGGCAGTGTTCATGTAGAGCCAAAATGTGATACTCTTACAGTTAATTATTTTAAATCCATGAATTTACAAATCTTACCGTAAAATTATTTCGTATCGAATTATAATTAAGTTATATCAGAAGTCCATTAAATTAGCCTAGGAAGTAACCAAAAGCGGGGTTTGGGACTCCCCTCTCTTGTGTAGCAATACTGAAGAAGGACGACACATTCGCCACCTCGCGCTAATTTTTCTCAGATCTCCGGTTCAGGTGCGACTCGTACGCCAAAATTTGCCCTATTGAGAGAGAAAAAACTATTGGCTGAAAATGAACACTGTATCTTTAAAGGGACCGGAAAACGCCCCCTTCCACTGTAAAACCGAGCCCTCTTTAGCATAGAATCAGGAGAAGGGATGGGGGGGGGGGAGAATTTTGGAACAGTCTAGGTCATTCAGTTTTTTATGACTCTTCATAAATCTATTGAAAAAAAAACTATTTAACGACCGTGGCCGTTCCTTTTTTATTTTTTATGAAGCAAACAATCTACCCTTTAGAGAGCCAGCGTTCATGGGCTGAAGAAGTCACGCCCCGCTCACGTCAAGAAAGACTTCCTAGAGAGGAGCTCGAGATTTCTAACAGTGTTAGGAAAGGGGGAAAAATTTAGCCCCCTATCCATAGAGTAAGAAGGAGTTCTTACCGCAGCAGAGACGTACGCTATACCAGCTATTGTAATTGTTTACTTCCTTGGCTAGTTTAATGGACTTCTGGTCTGATTAGGGATCCATGTAATTTTAGAAGGAGGAATAGAGAACGGTTAGTCTTTACTTCAGTCAGACTCATAGCCCAGTATAGAGCCCCTCCCTTCAACACGTAACGAATATTTTAAATTATCTTAATGGTTCACATTTCTGACGGGGACACTGAAAATTACGTAGTTCGTTTTTACCTTTGTGGCTATGACCTGCCTCTTCTTTCATGCTCCCGTCCCGAGGTAGGGGTTCATGGACTTTGACGCGCGCCCAATGCATCCTGTTCTCTATTCCTGCTTCTAAAATTACTTGAATCCCTGGTCTGATCGTGAAAGCTTCCATTCTTTGTTGCATGTTCTTTTTGAGCTGCAAGACCTGATAATATATCTTTAGTATGGAGAAACGTTAAAAATAATGCTGGATAACTAAGAATATTGTTGAGGTGTAACGAGAGGGTAGTGTTTACAGGCCGATCGATTTGTCATTAGAGCTCTTTTAAACTCTTGGATAATTCATTTTTCAAAATGTAGTCGTTTATCAATTAAAGGGATAGTTGCATATTCAAGTAATTAAGTGAGTATATAGCCGTAGTCTTGACTCTGAGATGTAAAGTTTACTATATTGAGTTTCCGAGTTGAAAATATTGGATATATCTCGAAACCAGAATGGTTTTCCCCGTGCATTCTGATGCTTTTTGTATAATAAATATGTTTACTCTGGAATTATAAACAGAATCGTTTACCGACGGGGTCTGGGCGTTTACAAAAATTCTAACACTCGAGTGCCAGTTTTCTGTCGGTATTCTCAGCCGAGTGAATAATAAGCTTTAAGTGAAATAGTTGAAAATTTTCTCGGTTAAGACAACGAGTACTGTTGCGGACAGTAGCGTGAATAGAATGTAGAAAGGAACGCTGACGCTATTCAGGTTCAAGGCGTTCTTGCTTTTCAACGGTCTTTTCCAAGTGACGCGTTCCATGGCGTAATGGAATTGAAAGTGCTGATATTTGAAAATTTGCATTTCGAATAGCGGTGCCACGCTGCGATAGAACGTTCGTCAAGACTGTTAATCATTTTAAGATAAAATTCATACGGACCTCAGTTGAACGTTTTGTTGGACTTGCAGACTTTGTCTCATCCAAGAGGTGTTGAAAATGAGGTGCATGAAGTCGATATTAACGCTGTCTCGCGAAATGTGAAGACCTCCTTTCTTCTGCAAGAACTTTTCTAATTTGAACGTGTTCATCACATCAGGCAGAAGGGTCTCCTGCAAGATCATGGCTTTCTTTCCAGAAAGTACAGAAATAAAGGCATCAATCGTAAACAAATCCGAGTACCCGCCGAAAAACATTTTCTTCCGATCGAGTGCGTTTAGCCATTCCTTAACAACTGGATCGTGTTTTGACTATAGATAGTACGCAAGAGTTACGTCAAAAGAATAGAGTACATTACTGAAAGAAGGCTAGCTATTTACCAAATTTTCCAGATAAGCGATATCTGTGGTACCTGCGAACATGATAGGTGGAATTTCCGATTTGATCAAGTCCGAGAGGGAGTCGATACGATTGTAACTTTCCGTAGTGAAATCAGTGCGCATGAAACAACCCAAGAAAAACAAAATGAAAGTCACTCCAATCAACCACGACGAGGTTAGCAGACGATAAGTAATGTGGGGCAAAACGAAGGGAATTGCTACGGAATATAAGTAATTCTGATGAAAGTGCTAACCTCCATTCGTAATAAGGGTAGCACAATCCCCATACGAAATGAATCCCTCATGGGAAACTGGCTCGCGCTAAGGTGAATTATTTTCAAATATTACTTGGCACTTTATTGCTTACGCCCGGCACACAAGAGGGACGAGTTCTCCCACACATTTTCCAGGGTTTTTCGGACCACTTTCTTGACAGCCTTCATGGTGCAAAACGATTTGTATTTGTTGGTTACGATGGAGTGAATGACGAGCATAACCGACAAAAGGACCAAGGTTAACACCATTAAAATCCCCACCTAATTGAAGCAAGAATATAGTTTACTGAGTCGAGCGTAGCTTGTTAATAAGCATTGTTTACTTCTTTGTCCATATTCAAGAAGGACCAGGAAGAGGACGTGACTGCCACTTGGGGTTGGGACACGATAATTGTTTTGAGCGTTCCACAGGGTGGAGATGGAGTGAAATGGTCCAGTTGCCCTTCGAACAATGAGCTTATCGATTTATACATGATAATATGCGCTTTCTAAAGAGTTCATTATTTATGAATTGTACTTTTGAGCTTGTTAAATTTTCAAATCACTTACACGAAAGAAATAAGGTTTAAAGTAAAAGTGAGCTAAGAAATCCTCGTGTGAAATTTTATAATCTATAAAATTCACCCTAAAAGTCAAAGGGGAAAATAATTTTGTACAATAAGATTTTGTCATGGTTTTTAAGTCCTTAAAGCTATAGCTAATCGTTTCTGAGGCATTGTTCACATTCGAAAGAGCAGCCGCGCATAACCTCTGTAAACGATAAATCGAGTCATATAGTGAGTGAGTGACTTTTACAAAGATATCTGTATTAGATTCATAGAGTGAGTGAGTGACTTTTACAAAGATATCTGTATTATCAAAATGACAGTTAATTATTAATTCATTTTTTTTAACATTTATTCGTTTCTGTTCCGAGTTTTCTAGTTATTTCACATCCTTTTGGATGAACGAGCCAGCGAGGATTTACTACATCAAGGCAATTCTTTCTCGCTCGTTCCAATTTATATTTGAATCGAATTCCAAAAAGGAAATACACTTTATATTGAAGATTCTTTGAAAATATTCCGCCATGAACATGAACTGTTCTCTGTTCTTTTTGTGTAGCCAATCATCCTGACAAGAAATGAAAGTGTAATTGCCACCGTAAAAACCCAATTAATTTTCCCTTCAACAACGCCATCGATTGTTGATAAACTCACCACTATCGTCATAACGTTAGCGGTAGTTCCATTGGCGTACCTACAAAAAAGTATTAGTTTTAGCGGAGCCTACGTTAACGTAGGCTCTGGTTTTAGAACAGACATTAACATTTACGATTTGAAAATGCAAATTCCACCTGTATTTAAAATATCTGTCATTTCCATTCATGTCCATTTTGGGATACGTTTAAATCCTACTTAGTACAATTCGAAACCTTCAAAGGCTATAAAGAGTTGCTGATAGATTTTACATAGTTCACGGGCCTGCAGTAGAGGGTTATTTTAAGCAGCGTAGGAAATAAGGCGGTGGCACAGGGCAAATGACCAGTTTAAAAATTGCCTGATCCAGTTAAAATTAAATCGCAGGGGGGGGGGGTCAGAGAAAAATCAAGGGTAACCAGAGCACAGACAACTAAAATATTTTAATTACCCACTACTTTAGAATAGCACACAACGTGCCCTGGTCAATGGTCAAGGACCAATTTATTTATTCCAGTCCAGGGGATCGCTGCTCATTTCCCACCCTGATTTTAAAGCGAGTCTAAAACATGCACCGTCTTGTTTTTCCCTTTCAAGGACAAATTGAAGTTGAATTCCAACTTTTTTTTGCGTCCCACCGGACATAAGGTGTTCCACAGTTAACACGCCTCTTTCTCTCAAATTTCAAGTCCTCAACGCACCATCCTTGATTTGGCCTTGAATGGTACTAAAAGAAAGAATTCCGGTAGACCCTACTGCGAATGACACGCCGATAACTCTTACGCAATTTCCCTCTCGCTTCGAATTCTTCTTAAAACATCTAATATCCCTGGTTTAGGTACAAACATTAAGTTCTTACGCGTACTCAAAGAATTATATTTAGAACTAAAAATTTTAACAAACCAAAAACACAAACTCACAGATCATAATTGTCAAATCGTTTTAGTCGTTTACACTCAGAGATGTGAAATTACCGTAATTTTTGAAAACGGTAATTTTCCGGGTAAATTACCAATTAAAATTTTTTGAAAATAAAATCTACCGTTCAGTCGGTAATTTATATTTTAACGTTTTTATGGTCCATTAAATAAATAAAAAAGTTGAAGCTTTATATATAGCTTTACTTCTAGCTTTACACCTTTTGAGGCTTTTGCTACTAAGACGCCAGCAGTGGCCTTTCTGATCTGATCTCTAACTAGGATTTTTGAAAGACAAGATGTCTAGCATACCTTTGGCCTCTGAGCACCAAAATATCAAAAATGTTCGTTATTTTACCAAGGAAAATTACCATTGTAAATAACGGTAAGATATGTCTGTATTTTACGTGGTATCTGGTACCCAATATCGTCCCCGCCCCTGTGTAATGTTTGCTCGTATGTAATTTCCGAAATGGTTTATTGCAGTTCCATGATTACTTTTTTATCGAGGACGTGAAGCCAGAGAATCTGATCATTATTTTTGTGGTGGTCGCCCGTTTTCCGCACAGTTTCTTTTCCACACCTTAACAACCTATAGCGCCTTTCCGCACAGTTTGCAAATAAAACATTTTCATTTTCTTGTTGATCATAAAATTGTCGATGCTATTTAACGATAGATTTATTTTTAACACAGTTTTTACAAACGGAATTAAAATATGCATCTTTTATTTTTTTAACAAAAACCAGGGATAGATGCAAAAACACAATTGTACTAATGCTTACGTCCATCAATATACTTTTCTATATAGGTAGTGATATTGCAATGATCAAATCACAAGTTCAAAAGCAAGCCTCTATTGTAGCATAGCCTTACCTAACCTAACCCTAACCGAAGCAAACCCTACCAAAACCAAACCGAACCCTAAATCTTTGCGGAAATGTGCTGGGTAAAAACTGTTGAACTAAAATTTTGGTGTAGAAACTGTGCGCAAGTGGGCCATAAAAATTGTACGGAATGGGCTCTGATTCTCGAAAATTGTCTGAAAATGGGCATCCTCGATTTTTGTGACCCAACATTATAAGAGTTGCACGTGCAAATGTTTAACATTGGAAATTAAAACAGGTTTCTTAGTGAAACACTTTTTTTTCTAAGAGTGAATTCTAGCATAGTTAGCCTCCATTGTTTCCATTCAAAAATTTTACGTTTGGTCGATTTTTCATTCTCGCAATATTGTAGTTATAATAATATATTATAATTGTATATTTTATTGTTATTATCGTAATATTGTAGTTATAACGATATATTATATATTTTATTGTTATTCTCGTAGTACTAATATAGTTAGTGGGAAAAAATAAGTTGCAAAATAGTTCGTTGGCTTTTACCTCTCCGAGCCAGTGGAAATTTGTTGAAAAAGCAAAGAGAAATAATACCATCAAATTTTACATTCACTCACTTTTGACTCGACCGAAATTAGACCTCGGCACTATCTATCGATTATCCACGTCATTTTATCTTTATCCATACTAGAAAATTATCCACAGAACGTACGTCTTACATCGTATTATATCCACAACTTTGTTTATAAATAATCGGTTATCCACCAATTTGTGGATAATGGATAGAAAATGCCGAGCCCTAACCGAAATACGTTCGTGGATTTCGAAATTTTAACGTGTTTATCCGTTAGAATAGCAGCTGAAATCCGATTCGTTCGGGAAAAGGTATAAAAATAACCTGTGGTTGACATAAAAATATATCGTTTTCTCGTTTATATACTCGAGTGAGAAAGTCATTAACTAAATAACATTTACGAAAGCTTTAGGTAATATAATATTAATTTTCTCATTTAAATTGATATTATGTTCCATAAATATTAGAAGCACGGCGATAGAAAATGTAAAAGGGTCATAAAATTCAAAGAGTTGTTTACGAAATTTATATTTGTGGAAGTCTACTCACAAATGAAAATTGTCATTAAGGACCACTTTATTTATAAGCTTCGCAGTCCTAAAATAAAAGTGCTTTTAGACCTATACACAATCCCTAACTCTCTTTCACACCCAAAAAGAGCGAGAAATTAGAAATTGAAACAGATATTGCAGTTTGACACTAAGCTTAATCGATATGACCAAATAAGTGCAATCTCAGATTAATCTGAGGTGCAATCGATATAACCAAATAAGTGCTATCGATATGAGAAATTAAGTTTAATCGATATGAGAAATTATGTTTAAACGATATGAGAAATTCAGTTTAATCGATATGAGAAATTAAATTTAATCGATATAAGAAATTACGTTTAACAGATATGAGAAATTAAGGTAAAAGAGAGAAGGCAAAAAAACCGGTGTTCACCCAACAAACAATAACAAAAATAATATTAAACAGTTAAAAAATGCTTTGTCACAATAGTAATGAGCGACAAAAAAATAGGAATATTTGAAAGCCGCTAAATTATAATCGATGTGCAAAAAATATGTAACGACAAAATTTATTATTTCACCCTCCCTTGAATAAATCTTATTATTCCATCTTCCCTTTAAGAAAACCCCTCGAGGGCAAGGTAAAGCGCTGGTCGCACACCTGCATTCGATGGGTATATTCAAATTTTCCCAGTGGAACGTCAATGGCCATGACGTCCACCCCACCTGTACAATTCTCTCGCGTAACGAATCTGTTCGAGTTAGTGAGAGCCCCTAGGAGCCTACCCCCTTTTATATTCCCTTTTATTATCCAGAAAACGGAGTTTGTCAACCCTATTTGCCAATGCTATTTTTGTTAACCTCAAGTGCTATATTTAGTTTGTAAACATGTTATTTTTAAAAAGTGTATTGTTACCGACTCTCATAAAGAGAAGGTGTGTGGCCCATGACCCCAAAGGTCATGGGGAAAACGCGAAAATAATTCCTGACCACCAGGGCTACGAAAAATGCGGACGTAATCCAAAGACTTCAAATTGTCGACATATGATTGGGTCACGTGGGTCTCAAAGACCCTAGAAAGTCGAACGGTGATTGGTGCGCCTGAAGACACCAATATCTTATAAAAGCTGAACTGGGACAATAGAGAAGAAGAATCGTAACGCTTGGTGAACGAGAAGGACGGTCCCGAAACTATGCCACGTATTTTAATACTTAGGCCCTAACGCGGAAAAAGACTTAGCGCGAAAACCTTTAAGTTCGGTTTATGAAAGACTTAGCGCGAAAACTTTTAAGTTCGGTTGATGGAACCTGGAAGCAGTACCAAAGTTATCTTGGTGAGGCTCGTGCCCTAGGACATTATCGCCCGCTCCGTGCTGCCGTTACCGCTGACTAAACCGAGGACGTATTTAACCGCTCCATGCTGTCGTTCCTGTATACCAGTCGAGGACGCACTACGTAACCGCTCCATGCCGTCCATTGCCGTCCATTGCCGTACGCCGTTACCGGGGACCCAGGGCCCGTACCAGCCCACGCTACTCCGTTGTGAAATCAACCATGCGATAAGTACCCCAAACATTTAATTCGCCTCCCGAGGCTTCTTATCATAACTCCATTGGAGGTTATGACTATTTATTAGAACTCTTGAACAATGAGATTAAAACCCTTGTGTGGTCAAAATTATATTAGGGATAATGTAAAACCCTTATGTGGTTAACATTATTTTAGGTTTAATTGTAAAACCCTTATGTGGTTATTTCTAATGTTAGTTAAATGTTAAAACCGTTATGTTAGGATCGTTAATTTAAGTTGATTATTTAAAGTTATAATTTTGCATGAAGTGTGCATGTTATTTTGCATGTTATAATTAAGTGTGCATGTTTATACTTTTAGTATTAAGTTGATAAGTCTTATTCTTATTGTTTAAGTAATTATTATTGTTATTAAATGATTTGTTGGCAAACTCCAAATCTGTTTCCCCTATCTTAATTTTTACCAAAACCCCTAGACAACCAATTGACCATAAGTTAATTTACTCACTAACCCCAATAGTGAAAGTTACGTGAGCTTACCCGGGCTTAGGATTTTATGTTTATAGCGAAAGTTAGTTCCCCATCATGAAATTTAAGTTTAATCATAATAATTTCGTTATAAATTGGGGGTCCGTAGCCGGGATTTTCCTAATTAAATTTTTAATGACCATTTTAAAATTCGTATTTATGACTTAAATCGTCTCAAAAACTCCCTGGTAGTCTTTGGCACTTTTGTTGCTACTATTATTAATCTTAGTCACCTTTTGTGTGCTTGATTACCCTTTTGTGGATAGACTTGACTATTCCAGGAAGTTACATTTTTTTTTAAAGTTAGGCAGCAAGGGTTATTCGTTAGATTTAATTTATGTCTAATATTTATAGTCGATTTGACGAACAAGATATAGAACATTGTAGAACGTCTCGTAACGCTCGTTATCAGAATCGCCAAATAGCGAAAACAATGCCTCTAGTACGCAGTAACCCCCCTTCTCGAAGTAGCTCGCCAACCCCAACGGGAGTAACTAACCAACAGACACCCCCGTTACTCCCCTCTCAGGGAAATTTAAACATGAATGTAGGAGTACCTAATCAGCAGGCTCCCCTTTCACCCCCTTCTCAGGGAAATTTAAACATGAATGTAGGAGTACCTAATCAACAGGCTCCCCTTTTACCCCCTTCTCAGGGAAATTTAAATATGAATGTAGGCTCGCCCTCTAACCAAACTGCTAATCCTAGTGCGAATAGCAGTGCAGCCGCGCTTCAGGCTTTAATTCAAAATAATAGTAGTACGACTGCGCCAGGTGCTACGGTCACTGTCCCTGCGGATGTTTTGACCGCGTTACTTAATCAAATTAATCAAATGGCTGCTCAACAGTTACAATATCAAACGTCTTTGAATGCATTGCAAGCGTCTATCGCTCAAAATAATACTCCTCCCCCGCAGTCACCCTCCTTGTTAGCTAATTTAGTACCAACGCAAGTGACCCCACCTAGTGCTTCCGGGGCTACACAGCAAAACCCACTGGTAGGCATGAATTCTAGTCTACTGCATACCCATCAATCTGGTTTGGCGCCTCAAATTCCTCAGGCATGGACTCATTCTGGCACTATAACCAATAATTCGGGTTACAATCAAAGTCAAAACAATGCTAGCGGTAATTCTAGCACCATGACTAATGCCTCCCACAATGCAGGTGGAATTTTAGGTGGTCAAAACCAAGCCCAAGCTATTTTCAATAATCAGGCTCCAGTAGCTAGAGCTCAGTTTGTTTATTCAAACCCCTTCCCCGCGCCCTCTTACACGGGAAAACCCACGGACCCTGGTCCGAAAGAGTTTTTGCGCCGAGCTAAACAAATGCGCGCCACCCACGGTTTAGATGAAGATATTTTTCTTAGGGATTGGGTACCCTCGCTTTTGCACGGTCCCGCTTCAGATTGGTACGCGGATCAATCCCCCTTTAACTGTTTTACCGATTTTGAGGTAGCTTTGAGGGATAGATTTGAAAGGGAAGCAAATGATGACTTCCTGCAGGATAAAATTAACGAAAGAACTCAGCGTTACCACGAAACGGTTGGTGAATACGCCGATAACTTACAGAAATGGTTTAGCCAGCTAAATATTCCCTGGTCAGATAGAAAACAGGCCGACGCCATTAAGAGAAACCTTAGGAGTGATATTAAAAAGTATTTAATGACAAAGAGGTACACTAGCGTTAGGGAATTATTGGACGATGCGTATGGAGTTGAACAGATAGTTCTTAAAGAACGTCAGGAAGAAAGCACTAATAAACCCGCGCCTTCCAAGGGTGCAAACGTTGCTACTAATGGGACTTATGTTAATTCCAATAAACAATATCAAAACAAGAACCGATTTCAACCTCCAAACCCACCGTCTAATGACACGTCTCAAGGTTCCAAAGGAACTGGATCCTATTTCAATCCGAACGTAACATGCCTTAATTGCAATAAAGTAGGCCATATTCGCCCCTATTGTACAGACAAAAAGAAAGGCAAAAATTCGGGAAACGGGATAGGGGGCGCCCCCAATCAATCGCAGGGTCCGCCCCATCAGTCGCAGCAATAGAAAAACCAGCTAACACGGGATCTCTAATTTTTGGGAATTTTAAAAATACAGAAACTGGAACATAAATTTCCTTAGGGTCAATCCCATGTTTTGCTTTACTGGTTCCAGTAACACCATTATAAATAGTGATTTTTAGCGACCCGTCTATAGGAGATACTTTTGATATCGCTGAACCTGACGAGGATCCAACTCCCCATGGTCGCGTTTTGCGTCCACGTGACCCAACTACTGGAAGGGTCAAGCCAATCCTTGTGTGATTGTTAAATTTTTTTTTGGGTTCTACTTTTGGGAGTTCCCTTAGTTGTTTTTTTTTTGTTAGAATTTGTTTTTCTTTCAAAATTTTGGTGCACCAGATGCTTTTGAGACGGTTTCTTAATTTTAAAAACCCCTCGTCCCATGAGTACCGTTAACATACTTCATGGCTGTAAATAGTTAAACCATTACGCGTATGTAAATAATGTAGATAATACCCTCGTACCTCAATTTTTGATATTCCCTTTGTTTTAGTTTAAAATTTTTTTTTTTGTTTTTGTTTTTGTGTTTAGCTTATTTATTTTTATTACCCTTAGTTTTCGTAGGTCTCCGCGGACGTCGACATTAGTCCCGGGGGAATTGTAACGACAAAATTTATTATTTCACCCTCCCTTGAATAAATCTTATTATTCCATCTTCCCTTTAAGAAAACCCCTCGAGGGCAAGGTAAAGCGCTGGTCGCACACCTGCATTCGATGGGTATATTCAAATTTTCCCAGTGGAACGTCAATGGCCATGACGTCCACCCCACCTGTACAATTCTCTCGCGTAACGAATCTGTTCGAGTTAGTGAGAGCCCCTAGGAGCCTACCCCCTTTTATATTCCCTTTTATTATCCAGAAAACGGAGTTTGTCAACCCTATTTGCCAATGCTATTTTTGTTAACCTCAAGTGCTATATTTAGTTTGTAAACATGTTATTTTTAAAAAGTGTATTGTTACCGACTCTCATAAAGAGAAGGTGTGTGGCCCATGACCCCAAAGGTCATGGGGAAAACGCGAAAATAATTCCTGACCACCAGGGCTACGAAAAATGCGGACGTAATCCAAAGACTTCAAATTGTCGACATATGATTGGGTCACGTGGGTCTCAAAGACCCTAGAAAGTCGAACGGTGATTGGTGCGCCTGAAGACACCAATATCTTATAAAAGCTGAACTGGGACAATAGAGAAGAAGAATCGTAACGCTTGGTGAACGAGAAGGACGGTCCCGAAACTATGCCACGTATTTTAATACTTAGGCCCTAACGCGGAAAAAGACTTAGCGCGAAAACCTTTAAGTTCGGTTTATGAAAGACTTAGCGCGAAAACTTTTAAGTTCGGTTGATGGAACCTGGAAGCAGTACCAAAGTTATCTTGGTGAGGCTCGTGCCCTAGGACATTATCGCCCGCTCCGTGCTGCCGTTACCGCTGACTAAACCGAGGACGTATTTAACCGCTCCATGCTGTCGTTCCTGTATACCAGTCGAGGACGCACTACGTAACCGCTCCATGCCGTCCATTGCCGTCCATTGCCGTACGCCGTTACCGGGGACCCAGGGCCCGTACCAGCCCACGCTACTCCGTTGTGAAATCAACCATGCGATAAGTACCCCAAACATTTAATTCGCCTCCCGAGGCTTCTTATCATAACTCCATTGGAGGTTATGACTATTTATTAGAACTCTTGAACAATGAGATTAAAACCCTTGTGTGGTCAAAATTATATTAGGGATAATGTAAAACCCTTATGTGGTTAACATTATTTTAGGTTTAATTGTAAAACCCTTATGTGGTTATTTCTAATGTTAGTTAAATGTTAAAACCGTTATGTTAGGATCGTTAATTTAAGTTGATTATTTAAAGTTATAATTTTGCATGAAGTGTGCATGTTATTTTGCATGTTATAATTAAGTGTGCATGTTTATACTTTTAGTATTAAGTTGATAAGTCTTATTCTTATTGTTTAAGTAATTATTATTGTTATTAAATGATTTGTTGGCAAACTCCAAATCTGTTTCCCCTATCTTAATTTTTACCAAAACCCCTAGACAACCAATTGACCATAAGTTAATTTACTCACTAACCCCAATAGTGAAAGTTACGTGAGCTTACCCGGGCTTAGGATTTTATGTTTATAGCGAAAGTTAGTTCCCCATCATGAAATTTAAGTTTAATCATAATAATTTCGTTATAAATATCTACCTTCTCTCCTTAAATGTTATTCGCGTCTTCCAAGAAATTTAAGAGAAAACTGTAGGGAAAAAAAAAACAACCCACATTAGAACTCATATTTCACAAAACCTGAGCTCTGGGTTTTTACGAGCCAAAGAATCTAGTCAGGGGACACTTGTATTTTACTTGGCAAAATTGGCCAAGTTTGATTTTATAAGTGAAATAGATTAAACACATCATAAACTATCGATTTACACTTGTCTTCAAAATTTTATCAGCTGAAATTAATTAGTTTTTACTCTTTCAATTAAACTAAAAATTCACTTTTTGTTGCTGGAACTTTGTGATTCTTAGACCTAAAACTTTTAACTTCGCTACGCTTCCTATACGCTTAACACTACTTACCTATCTTCCACAAAATCTAAGCAACATAATACGTTATATTTAAATAAACTAAATTCAACCAAGTAAAGTATATTTAGCATATTTAATGCAATATTTTTGGTTATTTATGCTTGAAAGTGAATTTTTAAAACAGTTTAAATCAGGTAAATTACAATATGCAACTCATAAAAAGTTCAAATTAGCAAAAGTCTCTTCTTCAATATTTTGAATAATTTTTCTGTTATGACATGATTCGTTGCAACTACAAAGGTCTGTACAGTTCAAATTGTTCTTGAAGCAACCACATCTACCATGAAAGCCTTTCTTGCAAGAACATTTTCGCAAAGCTAAAAGAGCTTCTGGTGCTGGAGGCAACGTACACCGCTGTGGATGGAAAACACCATTCCTTTCCTCCCAACTGAACTCCGTTGGTTTTTGAAAGTTTGGCGTTGTTGTGTTAGATTTTTTAACAACTAAGCTTTGTAAATAAGCTCTCTTAATGTGTGGTATCAAGGTAGCCCTTGTTGGTGGAAGTTGCCTTCCTTCCTTTCCGGATTTGGCAAACATATCCCAACGAAGGTCTTTCAAAGACTCAAAGGAATGATCTGCATTCGTTTTGTAGAGAAGGCAGACGTACCTTTCCATTTGTGCAACGATTTCATGACATATAAGGGAATTGGTTCCAAAAAGGGCAAATGCCTCCAAGATGCTGTCATCACATGCCATTAAGGTTTTGAAGTGGGATTTAAGAGCTTTGGTTGCGAAACATCCAGTACTATCACAGCCTTTAAAGCAATACCAACCGATCAACGCTGAGGCTTTTTTGGTCCTAGCCTGTAGTAGAAGTCGTTAATTTTATATTGGTCTTTGTTTCGGATCATCGTTGTACTAGTTGGTATATCTTTGTAAAATCCTGTGAGGAACACTAGTACATCAGTGTCTAGCGAATATACATCCAGTTGAGTGCCTCTGGGACTTATTCTCGCAACGTCTTGGGCGTGAAGAATAATTTGTTGATCTGCTTCTTCCAATGAATGACGACCGTGCCTCATTTCTTGGCTTGCAAAAACATCTTCCAATGGACGATTCGCCGAAATCAGATTATGATGAGAAACTACTAAGATCGTCTCACTGTCTTTTAAATAAGACAATAATTTATCCGAAAGATAAGAAGTCAATTCGGACTTCGTTTCAGAATGGAGAAGAATTTTTTTCACGTTATGAAATTTGGTTGCGTCGTTTACGTGGTAGTGGACGGCTGTATTTTTCCCAATTCTCTTAGAACGTGTTGCATCTTTCAAAGAAGCCACAACGTATTGATCAAACAGTACCCTTATTTCGTCGTACATAAAACCCATGCGCTCAACCTTTTGCACAAATTTATCTGAGAGTACTTGTGCCGAGGTAATATCCTTAGAGCTTTGGAAGGATTGCACGACGCACATGGCATCAATAATGAGGACCTTTCTTTCAGGAAGTGTACGGCCATAGATGTTTAGGACTTCTGGTAGTGGCAGCTTTAAGATTTCCGTTATAAGTTCGAGTTTATTAGCTAGCATGTGCATAGTGCCGTCGGGATTGAAAAGTGATGGAGGTGACACCTGAAACTCGTATTCCCCAATGGCATCTTTCGCGGCCAGATCTGGTCTTGCCTTTGCAACAACCAATAGTCTTGTGATTAGGCTTCTCTCTTCCTTAAGAGTTTGGAGATCACCTTTGACTTTAATGGTGGTTTGAGATCCGAAGTCCTTGAAATATTTATATTTGTTTCGTTTTTGTGAATCCCAAAACCCCACGGAACGTTGAATAAGTCTTTCTTCGACAAATTTGGAGAAAGCTGCTTTTCCAAGTTCATCCCTATTCAAAATGTCATTTGCGATTTCGGTAGACGGTACAGCAAATGTCATCAAATTATGGATATCACCGTCAAGAAATGGATTGCCTTCTTTGGAAATTGCTAAGGATATACTTATGGCATGTTTAACAATTTTATATTGGGATTTTACTCGGGGGTATTATTAAGCATTTTTGGTGTTTTTGAACTATTTTTTCATTCTTTGGGTTATTTAACATTTAATGAGATAGTTATTCACTTAATTTCAGTTTAGTTAATGTATAATGTATCATATTAGTTGTTTGATTAGCTGAAATACACTGTATAATTTTAAGATAGGCGGGGAAAGTTGTTCGTATTGTGTGCAAAATAAAAAATGTTGAAAAATATTCCAAACTTAAACACTGAGCTCTTGAATTCACAAAGTTCCTGCAACAATGCATTTTTCGTTTAATTGAAAGAGTTAAAACTAATTAATTTCAGCTGATGAAATTTTGAAGACAAGTCTAAATCGATAGCTCATCATGTTTTTAACATATTTCACTTATAAAATCAAACTTGGCTAATTTCGCCAAGTAACACCGAAAAATTAACAACTCTCCCCTGACTAATCTAGTAGCTACCTTTTACAGCGCATTTGCCCAATATTATATTTATAATTCTATATTACCAAAGGCGGCACTTTGACACGGCGACTACGTCGCTGACAATGCCTCGTACAATGCCGCAGGAAACAGAGCATGTCAAATTAACACCAACACACGATTTGGCTAAAAAGACAGTAAAAATAAAATATGAAAGTAACATGGAAATGATAAAGGAAAATTTACTTGGTGGAATATATTTTCACAAAAATCCATAAATTTAGAAAACCCTTTTTCGTGTGTAGGTTCACGTAACAAGATATAAACATGGTAGATAAGTAATAAGCCAAGCACGCATTTGCAACCTTAAAGCTCTTAATTAAGGTTCTTTATGTACAGCGTCGATACTCTTGCCAGATATGGCCGTGATGTGTGAGAATCGAGAATAGCAGTGTTCAAACCTTAAGATCACGACACTGCAGCTCAATTCTCTCATTTAACGGTCTCCGATTTTAATGAGTCTTGCTTTAAAATACAGTTATTAAATCGACTATAGTTGGTACAGACTTGTAAATAAATTAAAAATGGTTTTTAGAAGTGCATTCGCAAACGATAGAACCACAAGCAATTTTACTGGGTTAATTTGGAGAATATTTCTTATTAGCAATATGTTGTTTTTTTCGTAATTAACAATAAACCTACATTATACTGAAGTTCTTTCTAAAACAAAACATAAAATAGTCACTTAGCCCGCAGAGTGATTGACTGAGGACGTCATAACGGTGATGTGTTCTTTTGGCTCGTGACTGGCGTTTGCTCCAGACAAAATGTCCCGTCAGAAGCCGTAACTTAGCAACAGGGAGACGTCAAATTAATGTCTTTTTTTAAGATGTCGCCAAGATTAATTAAACTCAAATTTGAAAAAAAAACAAGATGGCCCAAGGGCTGGGGCCCTAGAGAGCTGCAAAATGAAAATATTAAACTCCAACTCCTTCCAACTCCAAGGCAATACGCAACAATGACTCCAATTCCTCCCAATGCCATAATCAAAAGTTTCAACTCCGCAGAACTCCGCCAAGCGAAATGTAAAACTCCTCCCAACTCCTTCCATGAAAATTAAAATTTCTTAAACTCCTCCCAATTCCTTCCATGAAAATTAAAATTTCTTAAACTCCCAGCTTCGTCCATTAAAATCTTTCTAGTTTCTAGTCTTTGGAAGATTTCTTCACTCTTTAGAATTGGAAAAATAGAAAGTTTTAGTTCATTAGTTTTCCTTCTAATTTGGCCTGAGTACTTATAAATTATGATTTTCAAATAAGGAATAATATTTACTCATAAAATTCTTCTAGACATTAAAACTTAAGATTTGGGGGAAAAAGGCGCTACGCGTTGTCGTTGAGTCACATTCTACGCTTAGTTTCTTAAATTAGCTATTTAATTAAAATCGGACTGATTCGCTTCGCAAATGCTATTTTGAAGGACAAGACCACGAACTTCACGAATCAAGAAATACTAACACTAGAGTCCATTCTGTTATTAGTTGTGCCTGCCAATATGCCTACTGCCTTACTTTAATATGCCTCATAGCTAGAAAGGAGACTCTTGTCAATGGGTTTGCGCCCGCGGCCCCTTTTGTGTGAGAGACTCACTGAGGGGACGTGTCACGGTGGGTTACGGGTAAAAAAAGAATTTCGTACCAAGCTTCTGAAGACAAACAACGCTAAAGTCCGCTTTTAAATTGGAGCCCTACCACTTACCAGACTTAAGTATTCCAACTCCGTAGATATCCATGTTTTAAGATAATTTTCCAATGCTTCCCAACTCCGCAATTATAATTATCATTATTCCCATTGCCTCCCAACTCCGCACACGAAAACTTCCAATGCCACCCAACTCCAATTTTATCTCAGAAAAACATTTCCAACTCCTGGAGTTCCCATCGCTTAAATGCGGAACCCAGCGGGTTTCGGAGTTCTTCCACGGAGTTGCAGCTCTCTAGGCTGGGCCTTAATAGTAGCCACATCGTTATCCATTTAATTAGCACAAAAATAAAAAGAAAAAAAATTCAAAGACCCTAAAAATAATCACAAGTGTCCGACCCCACAGATAGAGAGGTACCCTGACTCCATCCCGACACTTTAGATATAAACTAAAGGATGAAAACTCGAATGTTTCAACGAGTCTCTATGGTTCAGTAGTAGCGTGTATTACTGCCGCGCCAGTGACCCAGGTTAAATTCCCGGGTGCGAAGTAAAAAAATTTTAATTAAAATAAAATCTCTAAATGAACTCAGCTACCACTATTGGAGGGTTTGAGGTACAATCAAGAATTAATTTACTATAAGAATGCCTAAGTCACTAGATTTTACGCCGGTGTTAGTGGACAAATAAGCCCCACCCCTTTCATGTCCGTCATTGCTCTGCGCTTTCCTATTGGATCCCGTGGGGATAGGTCATACAGACACGATTGACGTATTCCGACTAGATAAAGAAACCTCGAGAAAAGTAAACAGAAAATTGACGCTGCCAGCGGTGCTGAAACGGTACGCGAATGGTTTTTAATTTTTTTTAATAACAAGTTAGTTAAAGGTTTTGAACCTAACTTAATAAATTTTGAATACGTGTCTCTACGTGAAAATCCCTCGTTCTATAATTGTTTATAAATCGAATCAAGTGTGCTATACTTATGATTTCGTGAGTTCCAAAAACCAAACCAATACTTAACGAAAAGGTAAAAGAGATAGCTGGTGGAAAATATAGAGTAAGATAAAATATTAAGTCCCGACTTGGTTTCCAGCCTCCCCCCACCCATGAGGGGTTATTGTCGACTATCACGCGCGCACCGGACGCCTTTTAAGGCCCTCTTATAGTAAATTCCTTCTTGGTATAATCGAGTTCCTTTGAAGCTAAAATCTGACGATAACGAAAGCGACAACCCCGGCCACTACTACTACAACAACAACAAAAACAACGACGACGACGACTACTACTACTACTACTACTACTACAGCTACTACGGCTCGGGTCAAACGGAATTCAACTCTCCACATGCCTTCTTGAAGAATGAGCAATCAATACTTAACGAAAAGGTAAAAAAGATAGCTGGTGGAAAATATAGATAAAATACTAAGTCCCGCCTTGGTTTCCAGCCTCCCCAGAGTCTGCAAGTTCTCTCCCCGCTTTTTACCTCTCCGAGTGACGTATGTCACGGAGAGGCTCTAATTTCGACGTATCTGTCTGTGTGTGTGTCTGTGTGTCTGTCTGTTATTATTGACTTATACCCCAGGGGACCGCGTTCGCAGTTTTCAAATCGGAGCAAACGTTTTCCCAAATTCCGGACCGCATTTACAGTTCCCGGAAATATGGAAAATTGTATTCCACTTAAAATGGCTAATATCCATTGCCTATCTAACACCACTATCCTCAGGCCATTTGTCCATCTTACTGACGTCTATAATCCACCTTCATCTGCTCTTTGTCCATCCCACATGGACACCAGTCTGTACACAGGCTTCTACACACGACCATTTTCTGGTCTTTGTCCATCCCACTTGGAGACCAGTCTGTACACACTGGCTTCTACACACCACCATCTTCTGGTCTTCGTTCATCACACATGGAACTCTAGTCTGTAAACACTGGCTTCTATTCCCCACCATCTTCTAGTCTTTGTCCATCCCACATGGACACCAGCCTGTACACACTGGTTTCTACACACCACCATCTTCTGGTCATTGTTTTTGTCCATTCCACATGGACACCAGTCTTCCATCATCATCCTTAAGGTTAAGACATACGCGGCGATCGGCCAGGGTTACGAGAAACGTCCGGCCTCCCTAAGGTAGGGCTTCCACCAAAGGTTCACGCAATTGCGCTGTTCTTATCCATAGCTGCGATTCGAAACCCTTATATACTACCTATTTTAGTTAGGCGAAGCAACCGGCGTATGCTTCATTTCAAACGCCAATATTAGTCAAGTCTCTCAAGAATGTTTAATTGTTCTTTTTTAAAACGATGTAACGTTCAATAAGGCGAATAACTAGCGAAGAAAATATTAAATATTAATTATATTTATTTTAATATTTAAGATAATCTTGTTTCTCAATTCAAAATTAATACGGAAAGAGTTAAAAAGCAGTCTATGTTATTGTCTGTGTGTGTCCGTCCGTTATTACACTAGTGCCGCAGTGCGCTGCGTTAGAAGTTCGTTTTGTTTTGATGTGTAAAGAAATCCTACAGAACCATAATATTCCCTTTATCCTTAATATAAAGTGAATATGATGAAATATTTTTCGTAATTATGATGCATTTAGTGCTTTTGTAGCTTTAAAGCTCTGTTTCATTTTGATATTCCAAAGATTTTTTTTAATATTATTATTTGAAATGGCTGTTTATATATTACTTAAGCTATACTACATCTGTATATAGAATAGTCCTTGGTTTAGTAATTTCATGAAGATAGCTAAGATCTAGACTCCGGCGGGTATATCTAGCATTACTTGCAATAAGTTTAGTGAAATATAGAGTAAATAATTGAGGCCTGAGGTGAAGTAAACTTTGGGTTTTGATTTTCGTGTCTGAAATGAAGAGACATCAACGGTTTGGAGTGAGCCGAAAGTTAAATACACTTTTAAATAATTAGGCTTAGATTATATAATCATGGTGGAAATCTGGGCCGCGTTCAACAGAGCCCAGCGCTGTGAGCAGTGTCCTACATAACGGGATTTTGTTTTTGAATTTTGACGTCACGGTGCTTAGCGCTGAGCTAGCGCGGTCTTCAAAGGAAATAGTCGGCTCTTTGGATAACGTGACGTAAAACGCATAGTTCTCAGCTTGGCGAAAAAACCATGGAGGAATTAATACAAATAGCTTTATGCGACTATAACTATTTAATTGGCGTGAAACCAGTTGATCACGCGAGAATTTTAAGAGATATGTTAGTTTCTAATTTTAATTATAAAAGTTAAATAATACCAAAGCTAAATTGTAGCTAGACGCACTGATAGTCAATGCGCACCATAAAGAGAATAAAAACTCTGTAGCTTAGCCCTACTAATCTAATTGCCACCATGATCTTTTCTTCTATTATAAAATCTTAACCTGATTATTTAAGAGTGTATTTAACTAGGGATGTCAAAAACCGCCCGGTTTAACCGAAAACCGGTTTTTTCAATCCCGGAGCACCGGTTTTTACCGGTTTTTTAATTCTTCGGTTTTAACCGGTTTTTTAAAATGAAAACCGAAAACCGAATCGGTTTTTTTTTAATTCACAGACTTTAAAGTTTTCCATTTTCGTCACTTAATGTTACTTAGCTTCGGTTGGCTGCTAACAATCTACCACCATGGAGCAATATCAAAGGAGACATAGATGCGTTTAATGCAATTTTAAAGGAACTTTCGTTCTCACTCCAAGAAAATTACTCCATCTATCGAGTAATTTTTCATTGGCCTATTCTAGAATGCCAATGGAAAACGGCATTACTTAACACCTATTGGTACTAACAGGAATACGTACTATAGTCTGTCAAACGAAAGAAGAGCCATGAGAAATTTGTCCAAATTGGTGTCGCCACCATCGACCCCATAGTACTTTATCAACTTGTTTTGTTTTGTCAATAGTCGTCTGTAATATAGTCTGCTATAAACAGATAGGCTTAATCGCAATAGAACCAATAAATTTTGCTATATATATTTAATATGTTTATGTTTCATGGTTTTTTACGATCATGAGTATTAAAGAATAAAAAACAAAATTAACGACAAGACACCAGTTTTATCTTTGTTGAACTAGCATTGCAATATATTTTAATGACATAAGTTAAAGTACTTGTCCATAAGTCTAAGTAGTTCAGCATCAAAGCGTCTTCAGTCCACGTCCTCATCAGAGTCTTCGCTGTCTTCTTGCATATTAATATTGTTAGGGTTGAAACTCGATTACACTGAGAGGTTTATTTAATTTAGAATAACATAGTTTATTATCCTCGATGTTACATTGCTAGCGGTCAGACGTAAATGAACTCCGGTCCTTCCTCGGACTCGTAAACTACTACGCACGTTTCATCTCCAACGCTGCGACACTGCTGGCTCCGTTATATGCATTATTGAAAGAATCGACTCCATCGGAATGGTCACAAGTACAGCAAAAAACTTTCGACAAGGCAAAAAACGCTCTACAATCCTCGGATCTCCTTGTACTGTTCGACCCCAGGAAAGAAGTTCTCCTTGCATGCGACGCATCCCCAGTCGGACTAGGCGCCGTGATATCGCACATGGTGGACGGCGTCGAAAGGCCGATAGCCTTCGCCTCACGCACTCTAACAGCTGCCGAAAACAATTACGCGCAAATCGAACGGGAAGCCCTGTCGATAATCTTCGGAGTCACTCGTTTCAGAGATTATTTACTCGGAAAACAATTCACCCTAGTTACGGACCACAAGCCGTTAATCGCTATTTTTTCCGAAAGCAGACTTATTCCAGCAACTGCGGCAGCTCGCCTTCAACGTTGGGCCTTAATCCTCGCAGCGTACGACTACAAGATCGTACACAAAAAGGGCATTCATCACAGCAACGCAGACGCCCTTAGCCGTTTACCCCTCAAAACACCCGAGACGGAACCGCCGTTTCCCACGGAATTAGTCTTTCTGCTCCGCGGAGGGCCGGATGGCCCTATCGACGTCCACGAAGTCGGAAAAGCCACACAAGAAGACCCCATTCTATCGCTCGCGATCAAGTACACGAGACAGGGTTGGCCAAACAACAATGCCCAACTCCATCCAGACATCCGGATGTATCACAGGCGCGCCATGGAACTTTCAACCGCAGACAACATCTTACTGATCGGAAACAAGGTCGTCGTGCCGGAATCGTTGCGACCAAAAGTAATGAACGAGCTTCACAGTACCCATCAAGGTTTGAGATCCATGAAAGAAGTGGCCAGATCAAAGATATGGTGGCCCGGCATCGACCAGGATCTTCTAAACCTATCCCGATCATGCCAGACATGCAGGAAACATGCACCCCTGCCACCCCAACAATACTCACCATGGCCACAAGAATCCGTCCCTTGGCAAAGGGTGCACATAGATTTCGCCGGTCCAATCGAGGGTCAATACCTGCTCATCACGGTTGACGCCTACTCCAAATGGATGGAAATCGATATCACGAAGTCAACATCATCATCCACGGTTATACGATGCCTTCGTCAACACATGACACGTTTCGGTATAATGCGAAAACTGATAAGAGCTGATAAAAAATACATTGCTAAAATGACGTAACTCTATGACAGAACTCTACAAATATTAAGAGGTTCAATTGTGGTTTCGAAGATGGAATCTTTTTCCCAATACTCATGCATTATATTCTCGACTTGAACTTTATGAAATAATAAAGCGCCACAAGTCCAGAACCCTGAAGTACGAAATGGACGAGGTTGCTAAAAGTAGAGGTCACACGGTAGTGAGGATTCCACCGTACCATTGCCAGTTTAACCCGATTGAACTAATATGGGCACAAGTGAAGAACGACGTTGCGAAGCAGAATTGTGGTTTCAAACTCTCGACGGTCAAAGATGCAACATTAAGGGCCATTGAACGTGTGACACCAGAGAATTGGCGTAAGCCAATAGAGCACGTCGAGAATATAATGCATGAGTATTGGGAAAAAGATCCCATCATCGAAACCACAATTGAACCTCTTATAATTAATATGCAAGAAGACAGCGAAGACTCTGATGAAGACGTGGACTGAAGACGCTTTGATGCTGAACTACTTAGAATTATGGACAAGTACTTTAACTTATGTCATTAAAATATATTGCAATGCTAGTTCAACAAAGATAAAACTGGTGTCTTGTCGTTAATTTTGTTTTTTATTCTTTAATACTCATGATCGTAAAAAACCATGAAACATAAACATATTAAATATATATAGCAAAATTTATTGGTTCTATTGCGATTAAGCCTATCTGTTTATAGCAGACTATATTCCAGACGACTATTGACAAAACAAAACAAGTTGATAAAGTACTATGGGGTCGATGGTGGCGACACCAATTTGGACAAATTTCTCAGGGCTCTTCTTTCGTTTGACAGACTATAACTAATCGGTACTAATAGAATAATTTCGGTTGAGAGGGGAGTGAACTGTGTATCCCCTACGTTAGGGGCAACTTTGTACTAGAGAATACTATTTGCCCCCGGAAGGGAAGGGGAGAGGGGATATCACTAAGGTAAGAGATAGAGGGTTATGACGTTGCCGTATATGGGAAAGATATTACTCTATATTTGGTCTTTGAGTTTACGTTGGAGTATCGCATTTTTCAACATTTATCATAAACGACCGGTTAAAAACCGGTTATTTTGTCGTTTTTTGAATCGGTTAAACCGGCCATTTAAATATACCGGTTAACCGAAAACCGGTTTTTTTCTGGGAAGTTGACATCCCTAAGCGATAGCTCTCTTAGATAAGACTTCATACCGACTTTAATGTATAAGGATGGTTTTTTGATTGGTTATAACTTTTTTGTATCGTATTAACTGCTTTGAAAAAATTCCACAGAACTACAATTCGGGCCCTCAATATGTGGTTAAAATTTCAAGAAGATCCACCCATTAAGCGACCTTTATACGCTCAATGTTTTGCACAAATAAAGTGGGGGACATTAATAAAATTCATCATCTTATAAAATATTCCCAAGACTTTTCTTTAATTGTGCAAATAAAATCTATCATGATATTGAAAGCTCAATATGTAGAAAAATTTATTTTTTAATTTTATTGGGCAAATATATTGATCATATTGCACACTATTTATTCAATTATATTGAATATATTTTATCACAATAAAAAAGTTGATGTTGAGTCCATGGCATGGACCGTGTACAATTTTATTGACCAAACATAACATATAGATCGTTAAATACACAGACTTTAGTTTTATTCCAATGCGAAATATTGTTCGTATTTTGAATAAAATTTTGAGCAATAAAAACTCACTCAAAATATATGTTCAGTTTTTTTACGCAAATATTGTCCAAAATTTACCGCAAATGATTTTCCATTTCCTAAAACATATTGTAGCATTATATTTGAACTTTGCACAAATATTAGTCAGGATAACGTTCTATTTATATTTTGTAACTTAAACAACGGGCCCCACGTTTTTTGCGCAAATTATTGAGCGTGTAGGGTGCCCTTTAGTTTATTGTATAAAAAATAAAGTTGCTAAGGGTGGTTTTCATTTCCATAAAATTAATCAGCCCTTTTGGTGAAAAAAATAAATTTTCCCATAGAAATAACATGGAGTTTTTTTCAAATTTAGCCATTTTGTTGCCACCCTTTTGAAATGAAATATTCGTTTGTTACGTTTGGGAACGGTTTTATATCAAAATTTAAACCTTTTTCTAGGACCATTTTTAAGGTTTTTGAGAAAAATTAATTTTAAGTATGTTTAATTTTAAATTTTAAAAACTACCCCAATCTGCGATATTTTAGCATGGATACGCTGTTTTATTGGTAAATATCAGCGCGACCAATATTGGCCTTTTTTTACGTATAGTTGCGTCATAATAATCCGATTGTTTTTTCTTAATGCCTTTTGTTGAAATGGCCTATCGATAGTGAGATAAGACTGCTTTAATATTGCCCCCGTGACAAATTACCCCGTTTGTGGCCGCCATTTTTTTAAGGGGAAAAAAATTTGAGAGTGGGTCCTTTTTCGTTGCCATTTTCATATTTTTTGAGGATTTGCTCATGGATGGATTTTAAATATAATATAAGGTAGGTTTCAAGCTTTAATATAAGCCTAATTTCATAATTTTCCACCTTTTTATTGTCCCACAATCTATTTGTAAACTTGGCACTTTTTTTAAGGCGGTGAAATTGCGCTAAGCCTTGGCTTTCCGTTAATTTTTGCCGTTTAAAAAAATGTTTAACTCTCGTTGCCCGTTACTTCGCCTTCTCGTATCGTCGTACTTAAGTTTAGACTTTGAAAGTAGTGCTTTGTTTTCTTAAATATTACTTAATTGTATAAAATTTCAATATTATAATTGCGTAAAACGAATTCAATGTTGTTTGTTGATGGGACGCGCCTTGCATTTGAATTTCGTTCCCTCCCTTTAACGGGCCGGAGAATTTTTCTTTACCGCCGTCTTTCGGTCGCTTCAGCCCTGAAAACAGCTGTAGTGAGAAATTTTATTTACTATAATAATAAATGTATGCGCTCAGTGTGTTGTTGTGTTTGAATTTTAATGCTTCTAATCGTTGTGCGCGTCGAGGTTTACGAATCCAACGTGTGTTGCGAAATGAAAATCAAGGGTGGATACTATCCTATATGATCTAGGCTTTAAAAGGAATTTGACAGCGCCAGGTAAGCAAAATGGTATTAGGCCAAGGTTGCCAAAAGTGACTGAGCTATAGCTATGATATAAGAAATTGACCCTCGGATATCCTGTGACTAGGAGATGCTTACAAAGTTACTAACCCTCGATTTTGGAGGTAGATACTGTCTAGTGACACTTAAAGTAACGATTTAATCTGATAAACAGACTACCATCATAAGCCCATATCGTAAATTAAACGATGTTGATATCAAAGCTTAATTGAAATACCAATACCAATTTTTTTAACTCAATGAATCTTAAATATCAACATCAAAATCTATCTTCTGAAAGAGATATCTACTTATATTCCATTCAAATTTCTCGCAACATTTCAAATTAACGAATAGAAATGTGCAAATGAAGTTCAAACTGATTAATTGGGCAAATTGCTATATTGGTCACCATTACCGATCACAGATAGATTTGCGCCCTTCAGTAGTGTTTATTATGCTTGTGAAATGGTAAGCGAAATCTGTGATTAAAGTTTAAAATAGACATGAGCAAAACCGGCTTTATTCATATCAACTCGATTACCGAATATCTAAATTTGACTAAAATTAACAAAATAATCTATTCATGGTTAAAAATCTTGTTTGAAGCAGCAAGCCAGCTAATCCTTATTTACTTTCGTTTGAAAAAAAATAATAGGTTGATACCTCTTTCAGTAGATTATTCATTGATATTTCAGTTTCATTGAGTTTAAAAAAAATTAGTTCCACCATTGGTTAATTTTCAATATTGACCAATCGATAATCACAAATTTTAATAACTAAATTACAAAAACCGGTTCAAAACCATATTAGTTTTGAAACGATTAAATTCTAATATTAAACATATATACTAGTTAATTCCTCGTAGGTAATTAATTTATTGCCTTAGTGAAATTAATGCTGAATATTACATACACAAAGAAAATAATAAATTAACTTCTAAAATTTAAATGTAAAGTGTGTGCATTATTTCCCAATTAATAAAAGATATCCACCTATTTTCATTCAAATTAATTACTAATTTGTGGATAATGGATAGAAAATGTCGAGCTCTAATTGCGATATAGCTAAAATCAATCCCACGGGCTATTTATAATACAATATAACCTTTGCCCTATGTTTACTGTTTTGAATTTTATTTGTAAAATTTATAACATAAAATAGTATTACAATTTTTTTGATTAAATAGTTATTAATAAATTTCAATAAAATAAATACTGGTTAAATACATAACACTACTTTTTATTAAGTTTCTGAAATTATCAGAGCTAAATATCAAAGACACATATTTAATAGCTCTCATTTCGACACAACTGCAACCGTATAGATTCATTCATTTAATAACATTACTCATTTCTAATTATTTAAATTCAAAGGGCTGTATTAACTTTTAAAGGTGAAAACCCAGCTGACTGAGAAGTAAACAAATACCAGGCTGCCAGGCTGTCTCTAACACATCAGAGTTGGCCATTCTCGCTTATGAGAAATGAATCCTTGTCATATGCATCTCTGGACTTTAGGAGCTCCAGGACTCCCAACTGAAGCAGGGTGGGAAATAGGGATTTTTTTAAAACTAGACATTGGGCCAGCGACCCCCCCCCCTGCCCTGGAATAAATGAACTGGTCCATGACCATTGACCAGGGCGCGGCGTCTGCTAAACTAAAGAAGTCGGTAATTAAAATAGTTGAGATAATGTCTGGACCCTGGTTACCCTAGAATTTCCTTAGTGGTCCTGTGGACCACTGCTCCCCCTCCGATTTAATTTTTAAACTGGTCATTTTCCCTGTGCCACCGCCTTATTTGCAACGCTGAACTGAAGATTTCTTTTGACCGGACCATAGCCTACTCAATCACGCGCAACACGTCGCAAGCTGCTTGCTATAGCGCGAGTCAGGGTGGGAAATAAGGATTTTTTAAACTGGACATTAGGCCAGGGGTACGTTCAGTAACCCTCTTTGATGGTAGCGCTTACTAAGCGAAGTGAGATTTTTCCTACTGTACGCTTTTTCGCGTTTCCGGTTTTGACGTCATGATGCTCAGCGCTTGCCCATCAAAAAAGCCATCTAATCGATATGGTTTGTTTGATGGCGTAACGTAGCGTTTGACTGATGAACACTTGACAGACGAAAAGTTGGCGCGGGATTTAAAAATTAAATTCCAATAATGTTATTCCTACAGTAATTGTATTAGTTTTCATTACAAAACTACTTCTACCATTCAAATAGACATAATTTTCTTAAACAATTTCATTATTTGTAAGCTCGTTTACACTTAAAAAGAGCCATTTGCGCTTCGTAACGTTTTGAGGGCCAGTAAGACGTTTCCCCAACTCCATTTTCTAAACCAGCGCTAACTTCAAAGTGTTACTTTTCCGTTCAACAGCCTTTTACGTCACTGTGACGTCTCGAGCCCATCAACCACACATCAAGAAAACAGCGATTTCCTTGAGATTTTCGTTACTGAACGTACCCCTACTCCCAGAGACCCTCCTGACTTGGATTAAATAAACTGGTCCGTGACCATTGGCCAGCTAAGCTAAAGAAGTGCATAATTAAAATATTAGAATTTTAACGTGTGGACTCTGGTTACCCTTGAATTTTTTAGTAGTCTCGTGGACCACTGACCCCCCTCCGATTTAATTTTTGAACTGGACCAGACAATTTTTAAACTCGTCATTTGCCCTGTGTTACCGCTTTATTTCCCACGCTGGCGCGAGTTGCTTTGCGTTGTCGAGTGCGTGATGGAGCGGGCTATGCCTGGAGTCCCAACCCCCGTTACTTACTACCAAAATACCCACTAGCATAGCCCACTCGATCACGCTCTCTTTTCGCCGGCTACATATTTTGAAGAGGGCACTTTTTAGGCGTATTAACAATCTTGGATCACCTTTGTGGACTTTTAGGGTAGCCCTTATAAATTGAGTCGGCATTGCCCTGACTATATTGTGTTTAAGGTTTATAAGCTTAATATCAAACAGACGTTAGTTAATGCTACAAAAAAGTTTGAAATTGATAATCTCGGATCGTCTTTGAGAAGTTTTAAGGATATCCGAATTTCATATTGGGCTTATGAAAAATTTGAGCTAAAGGTTAAACAGGCATAAATCAGCGTTTTAAAAAATTGTGTAAAACTGTAAATTTGGTCCTATTTGTGGAATTTTTAGGGGAGCGCCTCGCGTTTCAATAAAGGGTTGTAAAAAATTGTATAGATAGTTTTCACACATGGAGGATTCATACCATTTACACCAGGAGGCCGGGCTATCTGGAGGACAAAAACCCGTCTGCTTTTGTCCTCCAGATAGCCCGGCTTCCTGGTGTAAATGGTATGAATCCTCCATGTGTGAAAACTATCTATTATGTTAATTACAATAAGAATACAAACATTCAATGAGTTACGTTTTTATTTTTTGGAGTATCATTATAAATAAATGACTGATTGAGCTAAAGTTACGGTCCCCTTTTTATATGTTTCTGATTAGTGTAGATTTTGAAAATGTAAAACAGTTTCTTAAAAATCTTAATTAAAATGAAGACTGAAGGAGCAGATATTAATCAAAAATGTCTTGATTAGAATCAAGTCCTAAAAAGTATCGATAAGACTGAGGTTATCACTTGTCTGAAGGATCAGATATTAATTTTTCTTTTTAATTGAAACTTAAAGGCATGCTTAAGAAAAAACAACGTTCCATTACCGTTTTCCGTTGAAATAACTTATTTTACAGGTAATCAATTTCAAAAATTTACTTATCTCGGGTTTTCGGGCACAATTCCATTCCCCCAAAACATTTTATCATTACATTAATTACTTTTGAGAGATAACGTGTCAAAATAAGCTTTAAAACAATAAAAAACTGAATGAGCGGTCTGTTTAGCCATGACCAAAACCTTCAAATCAGTGTTGCTAATGTTAGAAAGTGGATGTTCCCACTTCCATTTTAAAAATTTGCCGCATTTCCCACACCCCCTTTTTTACAGTCATATTTATCTGGACTATTTTATCATACTAAGTTTAATATAGAATATCACTCCGCATGGCTTTGACACTATGTACAAATGCTATAAAGCTTTAAAATTCTCAAAATATGCTTTCTTTTTTTTCAGTGCCAAACTTAAAATCACCGAATTTATTTCAAAATATCGCTTGAAATTATTAAACCGGATAAAATTTTCGAAAATGCACCAATTTTAACTGTGCAGTTAAAATTAGTGCATTTTGCACTATTAACCCTTGAAAAGGAAAATTCCGACATTTGATTGATTTCGGAAAAATATTACTTTTTCCCCACAGAGCCTAAAACCAAACCTAAATCTCCCACGATGTGGGAAATTACCCACATATTGGCAACACTGCTTTAAAAACTTACAACAAGCACACTTTCGAGACATGTTCTGAACAAATTAGTGCTTAACCCGCTAATAGTACGACCACGGAGAATTGATGTAAACTGTAGTTGAAATATATTCATGTGCGACCTGCGGCACTGAATGGTCTCTAACCATTGTTTGAAACTAGAGAGAGAAACAGTGAGCAGCATTAATCATGTCCTGAGCTATGAGAATGAACAGTATGACTGTTGACTGAAGTACACTAGACATTACATCATTTTGCATAACCACGAGTAAAAATCTAACTGTCCCTACTTAATTTTCCGCCATTGTTTTAAAACGTATCCACTGCGAAGCATGCCGGGCACAAATGAGGGAACCTTTTAAAACTCAATGTCATACACGTACTCTCTCAAAAGTAATTAATGTAATCATAAAATGTTTTGGGGGAATGGAATTGTGCCCGAAAACCCGAGATAAGTAAATTTTTGAAATTGATTACCTGTAAAATAAGTTATTTCAACGGAAAACGGTAATGGAACGTTGTTTTTTCTTAAGCATGCCTTTAAGTTTCAATTAAAAAGAAAAATTAATATCTGATCCTTCAGACAAGTGATAACCTCAGTCTTATCGATACTTTTTAGGACTTGATTCTAATCAAGACATTTTTGATTAATATTAGTACCGAGTAGTTAGTACCAATAATGCCGTTTTCCATTGGCATTCTAGAATAGGCCAATGAAAAATTACTCGATAGATGGAGTAATTTTATTGGAGTGAGAACGAAAGTTCCTTTAAAACTGCATTATACGCATCTATGTCTCCTTTGATATTGCTCCATGGTGGTAGATTGTTAGCAGCCAACCGAAGCCAAGTAACATTAAGTGACAAAAAGGGTAAACTTTTAATTTTGTGAATTAAAAAAAAACCGATTCGGTTTTCGGTTTTTATTTGAAAAAACCGATTAAAACCGAAGAATTAAAAAACCGGATAAAACCGGTGCTCCGGAATTGAAAAAACCGGTTTTCGGTTAAACCGGGCGGTTTTTGACATCCCTAGTTAAATACACTCTTAAATAATCAAGTTAAGATTTTATAATAGAAGAAAAGATCATGGTGGCAATTAGATTAGTAGGGCTAAGCTACAGAGTTTTTATTCTCTTTATGGTGCGCATTGACTATCAGTGCGTCTAGCTACAATTTAGCTTTGGTATTATTTAACGTTAACACTCATGTTGGCAAACTAAGAATATTGTTGAGGTGAGACGAGACGATAGTGTTTACACTGCTAACCAGTTGTGAATGTAGCTATCAGTATATAGGGTAAACAGCTGAAGCGTAGACTTCATTTCCTGTTCTTTTTGCCATTAACTGATTTCCATGTGTCAAGATTTATCCTTATTGGATGTAAAATGTCGTCTGCTTTACTGTATATTCGCTATGCTTGGAATACTGCTTCAATATTTCGTAAATTTTTACTTCAAAAAAGAGAAATAATTCCATATCTAGGTAAATAACTTTGTAGTAGTAGACCTCTTGACTCGGAGAGGTAATATTTTGGTTTTCCCAACTTGTTTATCTTTACTTTAACCGCTAATGTTCTTCAATCTAGCAACACTTCAACAGTTCACGGCCAACTTAGATACTCGACAAGCTCGCCAATGAGGCCAGCCAAGTTTGATCGCCCTCTATGTTAACGAGCGTATGAAAAAAAACCTGAAAAAAAATCGAAGCCGGGACAAAAAGAGACGAGCTAAAATTGTTTTATAATGTTGCTAAAATTTTTTTATAATGTTAATCCTATGGGGCATGGTCCCGAAAGTGGATTCTATCAGCAATTAGGAGTAGTTTTTGAAATGTTTCCGATTTTTGTCAACTCTGGGTATTTTATGAGGCGTGAAGTAAGTTTTCAGCTTCATTTTGAACCTAATTTCATAATTTTACATAAAGTATTTCGCTATCAATAAATTATTGTTGCTAAGCCTTGGCCATGTTTTTGTTTAAGCAAGCCGGGACAACTCGGGACGAGCTAAAATAAGTTTCTAATGCTATTCCAATGGAAAATGGTTTCGAAACTGGATTCTACCTTTAATTAGGAGTCGTTTTCAAAATGTTTCCGATTTTTATTAACTCTGGGTATTTTATGAGGCGTGAAGTAGGTTTTGAGCTTCATTTTGAACCTAATTTCATAATTTTAAATTGCATTGTTTCACTCCCACTAATTTTTTAATCCTGGCTTTTGGTACTTTTTTGTGTTATTTAAAAATATTACACCACGGTATTGTTTGTTTTCTAAAATAACATTTAATATTATATATGTGCGTAATTTTAATTAGTGTATTGCATTGCAATAAACACGGTTTAAACTGTGAATGTTTGTCATATCATTTGTAGTTACAACTTTAAAACTTTACGACTAACTGGTTTATATTGGAGGTGTTTAACCTTTCAAGCTTTTGGGAAATGTTGTGTAGTAAATTGTCCAGAAGAGGGGGAAGAGGGGGAACCAGGCGTTTCACAATAGTCCCACAGTTTAATACAGGGCTCTTTTCAAGCTTGGGAATTAATAAAGACTCTAGTTTTTTCAGGATCCTTGATCTTGGCAAGTACGGTATTGTAGCTTCCACAAAATTTTGGATCACCTCGAGTGTCGCTACTAAAGCCTTACTGGGGTACCGAAGATTCCCTCTATTAGCAATGTCAATGAGCCCAAATAGAGGTGAATCAGATGCTGGCACACTTATATTTACATAGCAACATGGCTCAAAACTATCATCCTTTTCACAGAAGCGAAGAATTACCCCTCCAATGTAGGCCAAACTAGCTTGCTTGATGGAAGGGGACTGAGTTTCAGGGAATTGGGCAAGTTCATCAAGTGTAGCCATGATGGTGTCAGGTATGACTTTTGAGACGTCATACTCTTCTAAGGGGAAAATATCTTCATCATGGAAGGTTTTTTCTTCTTCAGGCAATCCCAAGATAGGTGTGAGGCTATCTTGTCGGACGTTGGCACCAACAAACTTGTTCAATTTTTTGGAACCGCAACGTAGAATGTTTTCAATGGCAAAAACTGCTGCCCTGGCATCTATTAGATCGTTTCCCCCAGAAGATTGTCGCATATTGCAAAAAAACATTTCAACACAATCGCTTGTAAGTTTGCTTGTTAGAATGAAGTGAAAACCATTAGACAAAAGATATTTTACACATGCTGTTGTAGATTGCGACGTTAGAATGAGACATTCAAGGGTTTCCTTGGTTAAAATATTGGGTTGGTTATCTTTTAGATCCTTTATGTAGTCAATGAATGTGTTTTCCAGCCAGTCTAGTCGTTCATCACTTATTGAAAAGAATGGCATTTTGTCTATATTTTGACTTTGTAGATAATGGACCGATTTCTAATGTTATGCATATCAAACCACTTCATCATTACTCGTAAGTAATCAATTGTTGGCTGACAATTTTTAAATTTAAATGCTTGTGGGTGCGAAAATCTATTATCTTTTAAATATTGTAATGCTGTTATAACTTCAGTTGAAAAGATGTCTAAGGCTCTACCAACATTCATTTTTTCCAGATTTGTTGGATACACGTGCTTTCTTGTTAATTTTTTGACCGGTTTGATGCTCATATCTTTTTGAAGCTCGTATAAGGTCTTAATGTATGACCCGGATATGTCAGTTGGATGGTTCTCTCGTTCAGTTGCCTCCAGTAATTGTGTTCGGTCATTTTTAATTGCATGACTTGGATCAAAACTTAGAAATAATTTTCGACTGTTATCTTTAGGATGAGTGACCTCCGCCTTAAGCACTCTTGCACCATCACCAAACCTTCTAAATAAAGCGACATTTGTTTTGGCATTGTCAGCAACGAGTCTAATGACAATAAAACCGCAATTTTCGACTTCACGAATAACTGTGATGGTTAGATCATAGAGGTCTCTTTCTGTAAGCTGCTTAGAGAAGAAAAATGCTGCTGGTAATGAAATGGATGTTGAGATGCCATTGATGAGGAAACAGAGAAGTTGATTAGCAACAACTGGATCACGCTTGGAATTTTGAAGTTCTTCCGCGGCTTCAGAATTGTGCCTTGCAAATTTCTCTTCGATGAACTGTGTTGTGTCCTTTAAGCCAAATAAACGGTCTAGTTTTCGATCATATATAAGTTGACTGTTCAGTGACATTTCATCAATAGCGATTGATACAACTTTTTCATGATCATTTAATTTTTTGGCTTCGAGTGTTAGCCTCCTTTTAATGAGGTCAGTGACGCCACTTTCTCCATCCATCTTCCCCACGTGAGATTTTAAAGTTGAATTGCATGGTAGCTTAATTAAAGTCCTTGCAAATCTGTAACCCTTTGGTGAACAATATCTCCAAAGCACGCATTGCCTAATATTGTCATAATCCCACCTAGGGCATTTCTTGGGGAAGTTCCGAATTAAATCTAATAAAAACAGCGCCTGGCTTGACTCATTTTCATCAGCTGCTTGTTGAATAATTTTTACTGAAATGTGAAATTCGTCTTTTTCATAGTCTTGCAATAAAACTTTCAATTTATCAATTTCTTCCCGTTGAATCTTTTTTTCTTCATTCTGTTGGTCAATTTTCTTTTTAAGTCTCCATATAGTTGAGTTGAGTTTATTTATCGTTCTCTTCAAATTTGAGTCAGATTCCCCCATCTCAATTTCTTCCACAGTTTCTGTAAAGAACTTTGCTGCTCTTCGTGCATTTGCCCATTGGAAATTTCTTCGGAAGAATCGGGACGTGACTTTTTTACAAGGGTAGATAAGGATGGTGAAATGTGTCTGTTGCACCTTTTCGTTGTGGCTTGTGGTTGCATATATGAAGGATAACCGGGAAATATTGATGGAATTACATTTTGCCGCAGTTTTCGAATTTTTAGACCTGAAAGTTTCATGTTTACAATTTTGCATTATGAATCTTGTTTCAGGAATCTTTCATTGCAAAACAGTTTTGTGTATATTAAACTTACCTTGGTGAAAGTCTGATGCTTTGAAATGTATGCTACAAACAATGGATGAAGATGCTGACCGTAATTTTGGTTCATAATCTTTCCTTGCAATGACTTTAAGCCATTTATTGCACAAAATAGGGTCGTTAGGAAACTGATGGAAAGATATATTTTCACTAGGTTTTCTTGATGAAGACTTACAAAATGGTACACAGCAAACTTTAACCATTTTAAAACTATTTATCTTATTAAATTAAACATAAGACGACGTTTTGAAAGGAAATTAAACGGCAAAAAAATTATTTTTCAAATTTTATGGAGTTTTGGCATTGACAGATGTACAGTTTGAAATCTCGCAATATTTACAAATTCAAATTTCGCGGGAAATGAAGCCAAGGCTTCACGATTACTCCGCCTCGAAATAGAAGTTCAAGTTTAAAAATTAGTGGGAGTGAAACAATGCAATTTAAAATTATGAAATTAGGTTCAAAATGAAGCTCAAAACCTACTTCACGCCTCATAAAATACCCAGAGTTAATAAAAATCGGAAACATTTTGAAAACGACTCCTAATTAAAGGTAGAATCAAGTTTCGAAACCATTTTCCATAGGAATAGCCATAGCCGACTTGTATTAATTAATTATTATTAATACAAGTCGGCTATGGAATAGCATTAGAAACTTATTTTAGCTCGTCCCGAGTTGTCCCGGCTTGCTTAAACAAAAACATGGCCAAGGCTTAGCAACAATAATTTATTGAAAGCGAAATACTTTATGTAAAATTATGAAATTAGGTTCAAAATGAAGCTGAAAACTTACTTCACGCCTCATAAAATACCCAGAGTGGACAAAAATCGGAAACATTTCAAAAACTACTCCTAATTGCTGATAGAATCCACTTTCGGGACCATGCCCCATAGGATTAACATTATAAAAAAATTTTAGCTCGTCTCTTTTTGTCCCGGCTTCGATTTTTTTTCAGGTTTTTTTTCATACGCTCGTTAACATAGAGGGCGATCAAACTTGGCTGGCCTCATTGGCGAGCTTGTCGAGTATCTAAGTTGGCCGTGGTCTGCTCGTTGCCCCTTCCGCGTTTTTTCGTTAAGCCTAAGCCAGCGAAGTGGATCTAGACCCTTTATAGTTTTACTATATCTATGGCCTTGACTGGTAAGAATCTATATTGATCTGAGGGGAAAACGCTGAATCTTTATTTATGGCCATTTTTTTTGTTCCGTTTGAGGGTGACGAGCTAGGGCTTGACAAGCCTTACAGCTCCATAGGGAGGAAATGGGGGACTAGGAAGAGGAGGGTGCAAAAAGTAATTTTTTGAGGCCTAATTTAAATTTTGTTAGAGACGTTAGGGAGGCGAGATCTGAGGGTAGGGAATTCCATAGGGGAATGGACCGTCGAAAAAACGAGTGCTTCAGCGGGTTTTTACGCGAGGGAGGTAGGAAGAGCTTGAAAGAATGACCCCGGGTGGCATGGTTTGACGGGGCGCGCGAAAAATATTTTTGACCATTTGTGTGTAGTATACGAAACAGGCTGATAAGGTCAAGATAGGCCCGCCGATTGGACAATGAAACCCAGCCCAAAGAGGAAAGTCTAGATGATCGCGGGAGGTGACGTAGATTACACGGAATTTTTGACGCTCGACCTTGAACACTATTTAGCTGACGGATATCTTGGGCTTGATAAGGGTTCCAAAGTTGGCTACCAAATTCTACAATGGGGAGAATATAACTTGAAAATAGACGTGTCATGAGTGCGTTAGAAATTTTGGGGAAATTTGCTTTAATGGTCGCAAACAGACCGTTTTCGCGACTACAGGTTTTTGTAATATGGGAATGGAAGTTGAGATTGTGCGAGATGTGTACACCCAAATCGCGACATTCATTAACACGCCGTATGTTTTGACCACCTAGAAAGTAAGGGGACTGGAGAGCAGTGTCGACTTTAGATCGTTGGATTTGCAGTACCATTGATTTCTGGCCGTTAAAGGCCAGACCAAGGCGGCTCAGGTCAGATTGAAGGAGGTTTACATCATCATATGAACGTATGACGCGGTATAGCTTAAGGTCATCAGCAAAGAGGCATAAATGGAAGACTAGTTTATTGGGAAGGTCATTAATAAATATAAGAAATAGCAGGGGCCCAAGAACGCTCCCCTGTGGGACACCACTAGTTACGGAAAGGGGTTTGCTTAGACAGTTGCCAACCCGAACCGACTGGGTTCTGCGCGTTAGATAGGACTCAATCCAACGATATATGTTGTTGTGTATGCCTAAAGCGTGGAGTTTGGCTAGGAGTCGCGTATGAGGCACAGAATCAAAGGCCTTAGCTATGTCAAGGCAGGAATGTATGGAGGGGTTGGAATGGCTAAGGTCAAATCCTAATCGGCGTGAAATGATCTTCGAAACAACTGGCGTGGCTTAATTTACGCTAGTGACGTCATAGCCTGACGTAAAAATCGTATTTACCACTTAAATTATTTTCATTCATTCATTGGCTGCCAAAAAAACTTGTTTGCTGTAATTCTTCACCCTCTACCCTAGGTCCTCTGCCTAGGCTGAGAGAATCGAATATGAACGCGAACGGTGGCGAATCAGCGCGTTTAACTTTAAAAAATATAAAAGGTCACTTCTACCATGCCTTTTTTAACGAGTCATGACATTTTTCGCCTTCGGTAGACAGCTAAACAGACGTAAGGGGAGGAGCTACACTTCTAAAAAAAAGGAGTCGCCTTATGTTTCCACAATCAAGGGTACAACGAGAGCCCCCTTAGCCATTCCAGCCCCTCCATAAATTCCTGGTCAAGGTAAATGATATCAACCCTATGACCTTCATCATAAGCATGAAACCAATCGTAAAGGGCACTTAAGAGATTAGACTCAACAGACCGGTTGTTAAGGAATCCATGTTGGAATATACTAAAGTGCGGGGTGACAAATTCTAAAAGAGGGGTGCGGAGGCATTTTTCAAATATTTTACAAATAGTCGAAGTAAGGCTAATAGGCCTATAATTGGCGGCGTCACTTCGGCTACCCTTGCCTTTAAAAATAGGGGTAATATAAGCCGTACACCAATCTAAGGGGAGAGAACCTTCAGAGAGGGACATACTAAAAATAGTGTGAAGTGGATGGGCAAGGGCTGAGGCACAGTTTTTTAGAAGGCGATTTGGTATTTCGTCAGGACCTGAAGCACTTTTCGAATCAAGGTTTTTTAAAATACTATAGACCTCCGGGAGAGTTGGAAGGTAGTCAGGCATGGAAAAGGGTTTAGTTTCAGGGAGAGCTGTAAGGTCGGGGGGGGGAGATATTAAAGTTACAAACAAGAGTCTCATTTAGACAGTTAGCCATATCATAGTTCGAGTCAGTTTTCTGGCCGTTTCGAAGATGGATATTGAGCCGAGAGGGTACAGACCGAATTTGACTCCGTACAAATCGATAGAAAGCGCGCGGATTAGTGTGAACAGAGTTCAATTTACGTTGTTGAGATTTTTCAGTAGCTTTACAGATAAGAGTTTTCACATGGCGAGTCTGGGTTTTGTAATGTAATTTTAAGGTATCCCAGCGTAGTTGATCTCCCGAAGAGGCAGCGCGACGTAATTTCTTCCATAGGCGTTCCTTCTTACGGATTGCGCGTCTGGTGGCAAGAGAGATCCAGGGCTTGGAAGAGCGTTTGTCCGAGTGGGCACAGTTTTTGAGACATAATCGAAGAGTGATTTCTTGAAGAAGTTCCATGCATCTTCAATTGGTAGTTGAGTAAGGGGGGCCCAGTCGTGGGCAGTTAGTTAATAAAAAGTTTGGGTCATTCCTATTTTAGAGGCCGTTTTCCATAGTGGTAAATATTTTAGTAGGATGGTAGTAAAAATAGTAGTATTCCCCCTACATGGAAAAGCAAGACCTATGATGGAGAAAATAGTATGAATTGCTACATTGTGCCGACTAACCATAAATTGCCGCCTTTTCCTAATTATTTCTGACTAACCATAAATTACCGCCTTTTCCAAAATATTGCTATATTACGGTCTTTTTCCGTGTAAAGAGGCGCATACTTAGCCTTTCGTGAATAAACAGGAAAAATGAAATGGGGTAATGCACTGGCCTTTTAACAAGGCGTTTTAAGTGTTCTAATTGAGAGGCCAGTACAGAATAAACATGCAATAACGAAATGTTGGAATAATACATTGGCCTTTTAACTAGGGGTCCTAAGAGACCTAATTGCGAGGCCAGTACAGATATGCCCTTACGTTCAAACGAGATTAGACCAGGTTAGGTTAGGTTTGGTTTAGGCGAGGCGGGTGAAATTTCATGTCGGGCCTCTCAAGTAGGCGTTGGTAGTGGCCTACTTGAGAGGCCATTAGAAAATAAACATGCAAAACGGAACCGTGGACACGGGCCTCTGAACTAAGCGTTTGTAGTGGCCTACTTGAGAGGCCAGTAGAGAATAAACACGCAAAATTAATGTTTTTATCGTCGGCTACTTTGCCGTTCGTGAAAAAATATAAAAACGAAATGGAAGTATCACATTGGCCTTTAAACTAGGTGTCCTATGTGGCCTAATTGCGAGGCCAGTACAGATATGTCCTAACGTTCAAACTAGATAAGTATAGGTTAGGTTAGGTTAGGTTTGGTTAGGTAGTGGCCTACTTGAGAGGCCAGTAGAGAATAAACAAGCAAAATGGAACCATGGACTATTACACTGGCCGCTCAACTAGACGTCAGTAGTGGCCTGCTTGAGAGGCCAGTAGAGAATAAACAAGGAAAAGGAACCATGGACTATTACACTGGTGGCTCAACTAGGCGTCAGTAGTGGCCTACTTGAGAGGCCAGTAGAGAATAAACAAGCAAAATTGAATCATTGACTATTACACTGGCCTCTCAACTAGGCGTCAGTAGTGGCCTACTTGAGAGGCCAGTAGAGAATAAACACGCAAAATGGAATTGTTGTGTTATGAACTTTAACACCTTTAGATTTGTATAAAAACGTAAACTTTATTGCATTATTTATATGCGTCTGTATTTGCCTCTACGGGACCTAAAGTAACAACTACAAAGATAATGGGAGGGTACGATATTTATATACTTCTTATCAATACCCCTATTAAGCGGGCTGATCATAAGCTGATAACACATCCTCTCCCATAAGTTAAATTCCTACATTACAATTCAATATTTACAACTACTTTACAGTAATGATTTTAGCTAATTAATTACAAATTAAGTCTAACAGTTTGTTTCACTTGGCGGCCACTTCTGGTGTGTATTATTGCTGTGTGTCCGTTACTCCTGGCATCCGGAACTCTTGCAGGGTCAAGTTCTTCATTCTGACTAGTTGATGGTTCGGTCGGTAGATTATTCGTCAATGGATCTGGAATTGAATTCTGATCGCCGACTATCGTTGGTTCTGTATTAGTAGCTTCCGTTGAGATGGTTGGTTCTGTATTGGTAGCTTCCGTTGAGATGGTTGGTGCAACAGGATACTGAACAGCGTGGTTTAGGCACATCTCTTTAACTCCAGTGGGATGTAGTATGTGACGGGTTCCATCCTCCGGTTCTTTTGGCATTGGTACCAAGTGAAATCGATTTCTTCTTAGCAAACCATTGTGCGTTTGGATTAGGTATTTTCGGGGCTCAGACGTTTGGTCTTGTACGGTCCCTTGTACTCTTAGATCTGTGACCCACACTCTCTCTCCTCTCGAAAGTGATTGCAATGGTTTCACCCGGTGACGGCGATCATAGTCTTCCTTCTGTCTCTGCCTACGTTTCTCTTCACGTTTGAGGACAATATGAAACGGCGGTATTTGTGGCAACAGCTCCTTGTTCGATATGGGTAGGGTTGTTCGGAGTTTTCTGCCCATCAATAATTCCGCTGGACTATATCCGTTGGCTAACGGTGTCGACCGATATGCTAGAAGTGCCAAATTCGGGTCCTTGCTCTTTTTCAAGGTCTGCTTTATGATTTTCACGGCTGCTTCTACAAATCCGTTACTTTGCGGGAAATTCGGACTTGACGTCACGTGCTTGAATCCAAATTCCCTTGCGAAAGCGGTAAAAGTTGATAGTAGTTTATTTTGAAATTGTGGTCCGTTGTCGCTCCTGACTTGCTCGGGGATTCCATGCGTGGCGAATATTGATTTCACGTGATTGATGATAGCAGCTGATGTTAAGTCATTGAGCTTTCGAACTTCGAAATAGCGAGAGTAGAAGTCAGTTACCAAGAGATACCACTGTTTCTCTAGGTAGAAAAGGTCCATTGCCACTATTTGCCAGGGACGGTCTGGGAATTCGCTCGGAGAGAGTGGTTCATGTCGGTTTGTGATTTCTTTCGTGCATGCTGTACATTTCTTTACAGTTTCATCTATTTGCTTCGACAGTCCTGGCCACCAAACTGTAGATCTTGCTCTAGCTCGACATTTTGTTATGCCCTGATGGCCCTCGTGTATTCTATCCAAAACGTCGTGTTGCATTTCGCTTGGTATTATTATTCTGGATCCTTTCATCAGAATATCTTGCTGGACGGAGATCTCATCACGGTATGGATAATATTTAGTCAGCTCTTGTTTCAGTTCCCTCGGTTTTGGCCAACTCGATTCCGAATACTTCGTCAACGTTTTGCAGGTATCGTCTTGCTTTTGTGCTCTCCAGACTTCAGCCAATCTTTCGTCAGATACAGGAATGGAAGCCGTAACCAACTGAATATGTGCTGCGATTTCTTCTTCTAGCTCAGCATTACCGGTTTCTGGTAACGGGCCTCTTGATAAGACATCTGCTATGATTAAGTCTTTTCCTGGCGTATAATAAACAGTATAGTCATATCGCATTAGACGGATACGTAGTCGTTGTAGTCTAGGTGACAGGTCGTCAAGTGCCTTGGTTTGCATTATGGCTCTGAGTGGCTTATGATCGGTCTCGATCAAAATCTGAAGTCCCAAGATGTAATCTTGAAATCGCTCGCAGGCCCATGCCATGGCTAAGGCCTCCTTCTCTATTTGGGCGTACCGTACCTCCGCTGGACTTAACGTCTTGGAAGCGTAGGCGACGACCTTCAATTGCTTGTTATCTTGTTCTTGACGGAGAACGGCGCCGATGCCATATGATGATGCGTCCGCTGATACTATGGTTTTCAGTTTTGGATCATATAGTGACAACACAGGCTTCGATGCGAGGATGGTCTTAACTTCCTGGTAGGCGTTAGATTGTGAGACGCCCCAAAACCAGCTATTCTTCGTGCTTAAAAGTGCATTTAACGGTTGAATGATGTCGGCCATCCTTGGGATGAACTTCCCCAAATAGTTTGCAAGACCTAGGAATCTTCTTAGCTCCGTGGGATCCTTCGGTTCCGGAAAATTCGTAATTGCTTGAACCTTTTCCTCGTCCGGGCTGATTCCATTTTTGTCGATAACATGACCCACAAACTTGATACGATTTACAGAGAATTGGCATTTCTTCAAATTCAACGTGACGCCTGAGTTTTGCAGTCGTCCTAATACAGCACGAAGGTTTGTGTCATGGTCTTCCTGTCCTTTTCCAAAAGGTAGAATGTCATCCAAGAGATTTACATTCCCGTTTACTCCCTCAAGGGCGGTGGAAATGAGACGCTGGTAATGTTCCGACGCTGACGTTAAACCAAATGGCAGACGATTAAAGTAGAAGCGTCCAAACGGGGTGATGAATGTTGTGAGTAACGCTGATTCTTTATGCAAAGGGACTTGCCAATATCCACTATTGGCGTCGAGTTTCGAGAAGATTGTTGCCCCGGCCAATTGTCCAAGCAAATGGTTTACGGCAGGCAGTTGAAATCTCTCCCGTCGAATGAACTGGTTCAATTTGGTAAAGTCGACGCATATTCGTAGATCGCGTTTCCTCCTCAACGTTGTGTTGTTGTTTTCATTACCCTTGTATTCGATCTTCTTTTTGACAATTACCATCGGGGCACACCAGTCGGTAGGCTCCTCTACTTTTGAAATTACGCCTTTCTCGATCATGTGCTCCAGTTCCGCCTTAGTGTCGTCCAGTAGCGCAATTGGCACTCTTCTTGGGGTTGTTAATGCGAATGGAACATCATTTGGTACCAACTGAATCTTGTAAGATGTTTTCATCTTTCCCAGGCCGTTGAAAAGTGCTGGGAATTCCTTGACGGGATTCACCGTTGATCGTGTTTCTGTTCCGATATCTTCAATCATTTGGATCAGTCTGAGATCCTCGCTTGCCGTTAACCCAAACAATGGAAGTTGTAGTTTCTCGATAACGTAGAGATATTCATCGATTCTTACACCGTGGTATTCCAGCTGAACTTGGATTCTGCCTTCCGTTTTCAACCGTGTTCTTCCCGGTCCATACAGCCTTTTGTCTGATGGTAAGAGCGTCATCTCAGTTTTTCTTGGTTCATACCAGTCCCAAGGTATGGCAGAAACTTCTGCTCCGGTATCCACTTTAAATTTGACCAGCTCGCCGTTTACTTTGACTGGTACTATCCATTTCTTGTCCCGTTCCTCTGATACTGAATGGATGTATGCGTCTTCTTGCTGCATAATCTTGCTAGCTGAGTTGTCTTCCTCACGAAATAGACTTTCCAGGTTGACATCCAACTCGTGGATTTCTATGTCGTCTACGGAAATGGCTCCTAGGAAGACATCTTCCATTTCGACTTGGTTAATAGTGGTTTTTCGGCAGTACTTCGCAAAATGTCCGACGGCGTGACATTCGTGGCATTTGCTGCTCTTCGCTGGACACTTGTCTCGGGAATGACTTGCTTGGCTGCCGCAACGAGGACATCCTTTACTGTTCTTCGTTGTGTTGAACGGTGGTTGCTTCTTCGTTATGTTGTCGTATGTGCGCTTCTTACGGTTTTTCCAATCCGACTTGTAGCTGCACGCACTTGCGCGTTTGTTGTTCGGTTGGGTTCCAATTCGGTCTACTTGGCTAGCTGGTTTGACTCCATTTAAATCCAGCTGTTCCCGTTTCCGATCCTCAGCGCTTCTGACCGTCTGTATAGCTTGGTCTAGTGTTAGCTTCGGATCGTCTTGTAGCCGCTCTGATAAGTGTTTGTTGCGTATTCCAACGACGATTCGGTCTCTTATCAGTTCGTCCCGTAGGGTACCGTACTCGCAATGTTCGGATAAAGCGTATACTGCGGTAATAAGTTCATCCGCCGTCTCACCTTCTCGTTGTGTCCTTGTATTGAATCTTGCCCTCTCGTAAATGGTGTTTCTGCGTATTACGAAGTGTTTATCAAACTTGTCCAATACTACAGAGTATGTCTTCTTTTCCGCAGCCGTCAGTGTGAACGAAAGAAATATGTCATCTGCTTGATCTCCCATGAGATAAATTAACGCGTTGACCTGTTCTTCCTCCCCTTTTGAACTGAGACCAGAGGCATTACGGAAACGTTCGAAACGGCGGCTCCATTTTGGCCACTCGCTCGGGCAAGCAAAGGTGAAAGGATCCGGGGTTGAGACTTGAAACACGGGCGCAGAGGCTGGCACAGCGGTCATGTTGAGTTGTTTTTCTGTTTAAGTAGCAATAGGTAAGCGTTACAGTCTAGCGTCCGCAAACACGATGATAGAAACTGGACCGCGACGGCAGGAAACGCGTTACCGATACTCTGAGAAAACGAAAATTTAAAAAACTACGCGGTTATAGAGCGCTCGCGAAAGTTTCTCCTGACACCATGTTGTGTTATGAACTTTAACACCTTTAGATTTGTATAAAAACGTAAACTTTATTGCATTATTTATGCGCGTCTGTATTTGCCTCTACGGGACTTAAAGTAACAACTACAAAGATAATGGGAGGGTACGATGTTTATATACTTCTTATCAATAGACTTTAACCCCTATTAAGCGGGCTGATCATAAGCTGATAACACAGGAATCATGGACTATTACACTGGCCGCTCAACTAGACGTCAGTAGTGGCCTGCTTGAGAGGCCAGTAGAGAATAAACAAGCAAAATGGAACCATGGACTATTACACTGGTCGCTCAACTAGGCGTCAGTAGTGGCCTACTTGAGAGGCCAGTAGAGAATAAACACGCAAAAAGGAATCATGGACTATTACACTGGCCGCTCAACTAGGCGTCAGTAGTGGCCTACTTGAGAGCCCAGTAGAGAATAAACAAGCAAAATGGAACCATGGACTATTACACTGGCCGCTCAACTAGGCGTCAGTAGTGGCCTACTTGAGAGGCCAGTAGAGAATAAACAAGCAAAATGGAACCATGGACTATTACACTGGCCGCTCAACTAGGCGTCAGTAGTGGCTACTTGAGAGGCCAGTCTATCTATTTTGAGCGCATTTAAGAGTTGAAATGGATTTTATTTTTTGGAAATATGGTAGAGAAGATTAAATTAAATGCGGTTCTGGTGCTCGAAAACCTCTTAATGAAAAGCGATTATTATATTTCACAAAAACGTCTGTATCTACTGCCTGAATATTATGGCCTCCAAAACCGATTTAATACCCCATACATTTATACAAATTGAAAACTTTCTGCCTTTTCCAGAAGTTTTTAATTAGTCATACGACCGACTTTTAAATGCAGTTTCATACCGCGTTTAAGTCGATCAAATGGCCGACTTTGTATGCAGTTTTACACTGCATGCAAGAACTACCCTCACTTAAACGGGTATAGTTCTGCATGTAAGAACTGCCCTAGCGAAAGGGGATTTCGTTCCCTCAAGGCGGAACCTTGCTATAAATATAGCATTAATCACTAATAATAATCATAAATTGTATATAGAGTAGAACCATATGAAAGCGTTTTAGTCAGAATTTAGTTATCCATAGTATTTTCTCCCTCATCGGTTTAGCTTTTCGGTTCTAGGAAAAATACTACTATTTTTATTACTATCCTACTAAAAAAAATTCCCACTATCGAAGGCGGCCTCTAAAATACTAAAGATCCAACACTTTAAACGCCAGGTTAGGCCCAAAAATTATTGAGAAAACTCGAATAGAAAATATGTCATCATTTGCCTAAAATGGAACACCCCGAAACACGAAAATTTACTCTATCATTTTACATCCATAACTAATGTTTTACTCACTAAAGGACAACAAAAAAGACCTTAGAAGATGCGTTGATTCATTACCTGTTTAATAATTTTGGTCCCGTAAGCGTAGATTAAGATGCGGAAAAGATACGGGAATTATTAGCCCAGTATCCAGATTTAGTCATAAACGTGATGCCAATTTTAGCTGATTTAGCATGTTTCGCCTAGTGATATTGGGTTTCAATTTTCAAACACCGTATCACTCACTTGATGTAAAATGTAGATTCGACACAGTTACGCCACAAAAACATAACACTGTAGGTTACTTTAATCTAACTTGGTAATTATTTCATTCGAAATACCGTTAGAGTGCATTTAATTTACAATATTTAACCGTAATGAACTGACAGCGCGCCAATTTTTGAAGCTTTAAGCAGATGACACTCAGTGCCCTTTAAAATGTATGTACAGGTATAAAATGGCAAGCGTTGGTCGCTAGATGGTCGTAGCATCGCTAACAAATTATATTTGCTTATTATTAGTTACAAAAAATTCAGATTTTTTCGTAATTTCATTAGGGTATACGGACTAAATACCCCCAAGACAAAAGACCCCCGGTCATAATCCCCCCATTTTTCAAAACGTACAAAATCCCACCTCTCTCAAGACAAAATCCCCCGGTCATTTTCCCCCCATCCAAGTTAAGAGTACAAAATCCCCCCACTATCAAGACAAAATCCCCCCACTCTGTAGACAAAATCCCCCTACTCTCTAGTCAAAATCCCCCTACGCTCTAGACAAAATTCCCCGGTCATAGTCCCCGGTTAGGTTATGTTAGGTTAGGTTAGGTTAGGTTGGGTTGGGTTCGGTTCGGTTCGTAATATTTTGGAAATATTGTTACAATGGTACGCCTTTTCCAAAATATTATTTTTTACATTTATTTTCTTCCGAAGAACACAGTTTGGGGGGAATTAGTCCTGGGGCTGGGGGTATTTTGTCTTCGGCATCCATTCGGGGGAAATTGTCCGGGGGATTTTGTCTCCTACCTGAGGGGATTATGTCCTTTTCTTCTCAAATGGGGGGATTATGTCCGGGGGATTATGTCCAGGGGGGGATTATGTCCTACATTCTCAAATTAGGGTGTTCCAAATTAGGACGGGGGCGTTCTAAGTTAGGGCTGAAATCGACGTTTTTTAAAACCCATTTTGCAGGAAAAGTACGCGTCTTAGCAATCTGAAAATGGGTGCAATCGATCGGCAATAGTTCAAACTTATTGTATTGGTCTGCTTTTTAACTTCAGTAACTTATTTGGTACTGAAAAATCTGACTTTCCAAAGAGCTTGAGAAAGAGTTCCAAGATAGGGCTACTGACCATATATCTCGCTTAACGATAAGTAAGAGAATGGGTCATGACCATATTGTTTTTATAAATTTATTATTCATTGTGCATGAATAGTTTAATTTTTATTATTATTTTCTTTGTCGCGTGCATGTTTATTATTTTAGTTTATTGGTTATGCATTTGTTAGTGAGTTTATTAAAATTAAACATTAAGACCTTGGTAACTCTCAATGTCGTTTAATTATTCCCTCTCTAAAAATCCCCTAGACATACTGACCAATAGTATTTTAATCTTTATACGCTACCCCGCTAGAGAAAGTAAGGGTAACGAGCCCGGACCACGTGTTTATATTTATTCCTCTTTGTAGTGAGGTTTTCCCCTTAAACTTTTAATCGTGATCTTAGCAATATGCTAAGCGAATATTTTATCGTCGCACAACTTCGCTACACTTTCTTTATCTTCTTTAGTGGAGTGACTTCTATTTTCTTTATTTTTTCTTTGATGGCCTTTAGATCTTCAACACCGAGTGTCTTAAATCCTGGTATTTTAGAGCCATCGTCAAAAAACTCCAAAGTTTCTCTCGCTTGTACAAAGCAATCAACGTGATACCACGCTGGTAGTGGACCAAATAGTCTAGCTTTTTCACTCTGTCTGTCAAGTTTTGAAATGCGAACTTGATCTTTTACGATTGTTTCTCCACAACCTTTGCAAGATGACCGATTACTTTCGGCATATTCAGTTGAGAAGTCTTGAATTTCAATGGAGGAGCTTTTTCTCTTTGTTCCTTTAGATGGGGTTGCTTGAAGCAGCAGCAGCTGCTGCTTGAGACCCACTCGAAATTTTACTCATTTTCTCTTGATCTTCCCAACGTAAAGCCTCAAAGTGTGAGATGTCAGCCTCAGTTGACACTTTAAACTTTTAGAAAAAACAAAGAAAATGGTACCAATTTGGAACCTGTTTCCACAATAAGAAATTAATGTTACACGCGTCATCAGATGCTCAATTTTGATATTTACCTTTCCATCAAACATTCGTGACCGAACAATTGCCGCCATTCTTAGCTCATCTTTAGCTATGCTGCTTTTACAGCTTTTGCATGATGACCTGCCAATTTTGGCATATTCGGTACGCCACCGTGGACCTGGATCCATCTCTAAATCATACAAAGAGGTTTGAATAATTTAGCACAGCTTGATTATTTGGTTTACTTTTCTGGTTAATGATGTACTTAAAAACCAAAACGTTATGTACCTGATTGTAAATGACGAAAGTTTAGATGACATTGCAGAATGCATAAGTGCAAAAGCGATTTGGGATACGTTAAAAAATATACACACTACTTTCGACACGTGGCACGGACTTCTTATTTTAAAGGATTTCGTTAACACCGGAAAAGGTCAAAATGAAAGTATTGGAGAATACCTCACTAGAAGAAGTGCTCTGTACCATAAAGTAAGCCACTCTGGTTTTGAATTTGAGGAAGTAGTCTTGGCTGGTTTTGCCGTTCTTAGACTACCGAAAGAGTATGAATTTCTTGTCAGAAGGTTACGAATTGATAAAAATGACCTTGATTTATCAACATTGAAGTCGAAATTACTCGAGGAAGAGAGAAGGCTTGAATCTACCAACCAGTATAGAAGAAGTGTGAAAGAAGAAGACGACAGTAACTCCGCTATGGCTGCACAAAGTAACTACAGACATTCGAACACAGGACGATATAGCAGAGGCAGAAGTACAGTACGTGAAAATAGAATGTATAGGTCCAACGGCAGCAGAAAAAAACGTGGAAAGTATAGTTGACGACACAAAATCCCACGCTAGTCTGCGATGTTATACTTGTCTAGAATTTTGACATATAGCGAGAAACTGCACACGAGAAGAAGACGAAAAGAATGGAAAGTACAAAGCGACTTCCGTAAAACATGAGGCGACATATGTAAGCAAGAGAAGAGAAAATTCTAACAGAGCAAACCCAACTATATCACACGCGGCTCTCACTGCCATAAGACATGGACATGCTTCGTCCAATGGTTGTTGGATGTTGGACAGTGGATGCACTGATCATATGACGTCAAGCTGGAAAAATTTCATTACCTTCAAGGAAGAAAGTGCTACTGTGGATGTGGCAGGGGGTGGAGTATTAACTGCAACTGGAATTGGAGATTTGCAAATCGAGTTATCGGCAGAAAATGGAGGTTGCACCCTAACTTTGGCAAATACGTTGTACATCCCGGAGCTTGAGGGAAATTTGCTACCAGCAAGCCAAATCACTGATAAAGACGCCAGCATCTTACTCGACAAACATTCCGCGACGATAGAAAGAAAAGACGGAGCACAAATAGCAATAGGACGAAAAGAACAACGTCTCTATTCTAGAGGGCCGGTAGGCCCTTCTTGATAAGATCCCACACACTCCCGTAATGTTAAATGAAAATTCACAGATTTTAGACGATTTTCACATAGGAATAACATGGGGTTTTTGGTGCTCCTGTACATCGAATCATTTAAAAACTAAAGCGAAGTTACGTTTCGGAATACTTTCAAATTAACAAGTAACTCTTCAAGGTGTGCCTTTTTCAAGTTTCATCAAAATTAATTAAGTTTAAGTATGTTAATTTAATTAAAAATGCAAGTACCTCAAATGATTATTCTACACCAGACGACGCTAATTATTCATTACTCTACAGTAGACGACGCTAATTTGCCATTTCACCGCCTTGAAACTTTAACTTGATATTTTTCAATAAATATAACACTATATTTATTAAAAATTTCTCAGGCGGGTCTATTTTTCGTTTAATTATGTGTCTCGGTTGAAATTCTATTCTTAAGATACCTTTTTAATTTATATTTTAGATGTTAGTTTCGACCAAGGCTTAAGTTGCCTTACTTAGGCCATGGATTTATAATAGAAGCTTACGCTTCATGGATATTTCACTGTAGCCTTCAGTAAGGCATAAGGATAGATGGATCAGTGTTGGAAATAAGTATTTTTTTAAAACTGGACCTGTGGCCTAGGTATTTTAATTAAAATAACTGGCCACGGTGCCACTCACTGTAAACGTACAAGGGCAGTGAACGCAATGTCATGGATAATTGTAATCGTAGAGTGGACTGTAAAAGATACGGATTTGATAGTTTAAAAATCGTGGCAGGATGTTGGTTTTGAAGTCGACTATTAAGCTCGGGTTCTAAAACGAATTGTGAGCCGTATCTTATAAGAATTAGTAGAAGTGTAGAACCATTTTTAACCTCGTCCTAGAAGTGAAAAATTTCGCATTTCAGGCGAAAAATTGTTTTATAATAGATTAATACAAATGCAGACTGAAGGAACAGATATTATATAAAAAAGGACTTTGTTTGCCCAAGCCTAAAAAACAAAACGATAAGAGTTTTTTCTAGTTGACTGAAGCGCGGATATTTTATTTTTCTATATAATTTTAAAGACAATCCGTATTTTACTACTCTTTAGAATTTAATTCCATCTCCTGATTTTACTGCTAATGGATTTATTTCCTATAAATTAATTGAAATAAAAAATTACTTATCTCAGATTTTTCAACAATTTCATTTTCGTAAACTTTTATCATGAAAAATCTGAGATAAGTAATTTTTTATTTCAATTAATTTATAGGAAATAAATCCATTACCAGTAAAATCAGGAGATTGAATTAAATTCTAAAGAGTAGTAAAATACGGATTGTCTTTAAAATTATATAGAAAAATAAAATATCCGCGCTTCAGTCAACTGGAAAAAACTCTTATCGTTTTGTTTTTTAGGCTTGGGCAAACCAAGTCCTTTTTTATATAATTACTTTCATGAAGTACAACCGAAGAAGGTTGCCAACAAAGCCATGTCAAAGACGCTAGACTTATGGCACCAACGTTTGGGTCACTTACATGTTACGGCTGTTAAAGAAGTGTCAAACAAAAGTAATATACAACTAGACGTCATGGAAGAGAAGATCTATTCCAAATGCGAAACATGCATAGAAGGAAAATTGAAAGCTACTCCTTTCCCGAAGAAAAGTTTCACTAGAGAAGAAAAACCCTTACGATTGGTTCATACGGACGTTTGTGGTCCTATCACGCCAATATCTAAGGGAGGCAAGAAATACTTCGTGACCTTTATAGACGACTATTCACGATACACGGAGGTTTACTTGATTACTAAAAAGAGCGAAGTTGAGGAGAAATTTGACGTGTATAGACGAAAAGTAGAAAATGCTCAAGAAACGAAGATAGGCACTTTACGAAGTGATAACGGGGGAGAATATATGGGAAATTCGTTCAAGGCGACGCTTAGCGAACTCGGAATTGACAGGCAATTGACGATACCTGGAACTCCTCAACAAAATGGTGTTGCGGAAAGAGCAAACCAGACCCTCCTCGACACGGCAAGATGTTGTGTTTGTGAATGAAGACACAGTCGGTTATAGTTTTAATTAAAGTTTATTTGGACATAATGTCGATCGTCACGTGTAGGATAAGAACTGCCCCGTTACTCATTAACGATGGGTCTTTTATACTCATATCAGTAGACTAAATATCATGTGACATACATTATCTTTGTAGTATAAAAAACAATAGAATATATACAGGGTGTTACACTAGTTCTAATATTAATAATATACAGGGTGTGATATGTTTATACAACACCTAGTGCATTAGGTCTGATTGGTTCCTGCCTTGGCAAGGTAAAATTCGTGTCCAGAAGATTTGCCAGCATGCTCAGGGCCGAAATAAGGAAAAAATGACCCTGTTTGACTGGAAAATTTATAGGACATTGTCCACTAGAGTGTGCAAAAATAGGGTCGCATCGTCATAGTCATGCTATCAAAACTAAGGAAAATTTATTGGTCAAAATGTCCAGCGACCCCATTAGTTTTTAAAAATGTTATGGGACATTTTAAAATTTTGATGGACAATGTCCAGTGTCCTGTGTTTATTTCCGGCCCTGGTCACTGACCATTTGATTAATAAATTTTTTGGGATGTTTTGATGGCTTGATTATGAAGATGCGACACTATTTATGCACACTCCAGTGGACCATGTCCTATAAATTTTCCAGTCAAAGGAGGGGTCACTGGACACATGTCCTATAATATTGTTTTCTTATTTCCGGCCCTACAGGCGTCATTCTTCAATTTCATTCAAATAAGCGTGGGAAATAAGGCGGTGGCACAGGGCAAATGACCAGTTTAAAAATAGCCTGGACCAGTTTAAAAATGAAATCGGAGGGGGGGTTCAGTGGGCTAATTTTCGTTCTAATATTTGTAAAAAAAAACTATAAAATGGAAACATTTGAAAATTTGCAAGAAATAGCAAACATTGTTTTGCACATCTCTTTAAAATTTCAAGAGATTTGAACCAGTAGTTTCAAAATTAGGGCTAAATAACTGTGTTCCTCCCATAGCCGGTCATGCTTAAAGCTGGCTCCTTGGATTTTTCGAGCGAAAAAGCTCAAAGTTACCAACACGCGCTTTTACATAGGAAAAAAATTGTGTGGAAGGCTTCCATAGCGTGTGAAGCCAAAGCGTGATCGAGTGGGCTGTGGTTGTAGCAAGGAAGCTCCGAAGGCAAGAATCAATTTTCCATAACCTTAATCCGTTGCCTACGTTATATCAAGGCCAGAGTACGGCACCCAATTTCCAATAAATTATTTGAAATACTTATTTTTCCGCGCTAGATGGAGCGAAAAGCTCCCTCCGGCGGGATTAGGACGTAGGCAAGGCTTGCAACGGTTTCGCCCTCCGACCCCGTTGCAGACGACGGAGAGCTGAACTTTGTATTTTTGTTGGGAATATGTTCAGCCCTCCGCCGTCGACGTCAATTCCCCCTTCCCTTCGATCCGAGGTTACTTTTTTCAACGCGCGGGTCGAGAGAACGGAGATTCCTTTTGATTGCTGAGGAGCACAGTCGCTCCCCGCATATAAACGCGAAGTAATGGAACGCGTGTTTTGTTTGTCGCGACTTTCAATTGGAAAGGAATCGTTTTCTTAATTTTGAAATCAGTAAATAAATTCCTTTATGACGGTTGTATGTTATTAAGATTCCAAGTCGGATTAGGCAGCTTTTAGGCTTACATTTTAGAATCCCTGATTTTACGACTTAACGTTGTCACAAGATCCCCCGACATTTAAGTAGGGCTGATTAACATCCTGTAATGGAATTCCCCCAAACGACCGGCCAAACTTAGCTTTATAAAGGGGGGAACAGTTACACGCTTAATCATATCGTTTGACGAACAATTGATAATATTCCCATAGAAATAAGTTCAGTTAAATAACATGGGAAATTATTTCTCTAGTAGGGAAATGGTCACCGCCGTTTTAAAACAACTATAAGCAAGGATAATGAATGCCCCGCCCCATCTTTAAATTTGACACCAAATGTGTCAAATTAATGTTGTCATAGACAGTGAATAGGGGTGACCTTTTGATTTTAAGAAAAACTGTATTTTATCTTAAACTTCTGAATTTGTAATTGTGAACTTGAATTTACAACATCCTAAACTACATCAAGAAATGCACAGATTCACACACAAAAACGTCCTTAACTGCATCAAGAAATGAAATATTAACACAAAAATATCTTAAACTGCATCAATAAATGAACCGATTAACACCAAAATGTCCTTAACTACATCAAGAAATGAACCGATTAACACCAAAATGTCCTTAACTACATCAAGAAATGAACCGATTAACACCAAAATGTCCTTAACTACATCAAGAAATGAACCGATTAACACCAAAACGTCCTTAACTACATCAAGAAATGCACCGATTCAAACCAAAAATGTCCTTAACTTATAATATTGATTTTAAAGGCAAAGTAACTCATCAATTCGAGTAACCTTATTTGACAACATAGGTAGGAAACACACGCAGGATTGTTGAAATGAGGTCACTGTAATTGTGACGATTACTCAATTATAACACAGACATAAGCCTCACCTTGTTTAAGCATATCAAAATGGATTCAAATGACGGGATTCAAATTAACTTTAACCACCTCGTAGAGATAAGGTGGTTCTTTCACCTTGACGTAATAACATCCATGATAATTATCTTCCAATTTTGTCAAAATAATGGAACACTGTTTGATGGTAAACTGATTGTCTTGGTCAACAGCGTCATTGTTATGAAAACCAAACTCATACTTCAGGTGATCAATTGGCCATATGTCTAATCAGCGCCACTAGCGGATGGTCTGAAAACTACTCCCATAGAGTCTAGGTATATTTAAGAGGGTTTGCAGAATTTCCGCCAGGTGGCTGGAACGCCGCGCCATCTGACGGAAATTCTGCAAACCCGCTTAAATATACCTAGACTCTATGGGAGTAGTTTTCAGACCATCCACTAGTGGCGCTGATTAGACATATGGCCAATTGGCTCTTCCCATTTTACATTTGATTCCAACCTCGATGCGTCGGAATTCCGTCCGTAAATCACTTCATTTGATGGAAGAGGCGTTGCAGTTTCGTTTTCCAATTTCACACAATTTAAGTCAAGCTTTAATCTAAAATTATCACTCGATTCTGGAATTTCTGGTTCTTTCTTAATTTTTTCAGAGGTTATGGTTGGACTTCTAGTATTAAATTCGGCCAATAATGAAATCCCCTGTGTTGTGTTATCTGCTCATTAATAACACGACTGACTAAAACATAATAAGATCAACTTTATTAAGTGTTCGGGCGATAACTAACTAGCCCCTCGTTAGCTCGTATACTTATATAGGCCTGCACAATGTACAAGGTCCAATTCAATCATCTAAAACAATTCAGTTCAGTTCAGTATCTACATTATACAACATCCTTTCTCTTAAGTTAATTTACATATCGTTAGGATTTTATCTATTTCATAAATTAAGCTTGAGGATCTTCGCTAAGACAATTCAGTTCAGTTCAGTATCTAAATTATACAACATACTTTCTCTTAAGTTAATTTACATATCGTTAGGATTTTATCTATTTCATAAATTAAGCTTGAGGATCTTTTTCACCACTCGGCCACTCTTTGTTCTTACTGCTGGTGGGCTGTCAATAATTGCGATTGGAGGTGATGACTCTGACTGGTTGCTGCTGGATTCTGCTGTTGTCGACAGTTGTGGCTCAGGAGTACCAGAGTCAAAAACTGAAAATCCCAAAAATCGCACGTGAAAATCTGAAAATCCCAAAATCTCACGTGAAAATCTGAAAATCTCAAAATCCCTATCTCAAAATCTGAAAATCCCGAAATCCCACATTAAAATCTAGAAATCCCGAAATCTCACCCTAAAATCTGAAAATCCCCACGCTTACAATACACGTTTTGCATCTATTTTTGAGGGGAAGACACGAGGGTAAAACTCTGCCTTCCATCTCGCTTTTTGGCGCCTGCGCTATATAAGAGTACTGTATTACAAAATTACTATTTTTGTCGATTTTTCTGCGGGATAAAACCTAAACCTATATTTCAAAATCTCGAAATATCCTATGAACACCGGAGGTTAATAGACCAATACGATTACCTAAAGTGAAACAAACTTCCAGGGGCACGCCTACATACTGGATAATTTCCCTGTCACCACAAGACAACACTAGAGGCAGTCCAAGCTCACTGCATCTGAGAGGGTAGCCAACTCGGTCATGCCTCTAGCGGTGTCTCCTGACATGATTGAAATTATCCACTATAGAGGTGTGCCCCTGGAAGTTTGTTTCTCTTCATGTAATATTCGTATTGGTCTATGGTAAATCTTGATATCCCATGCAAATACCCAAAATTCCATCAAAAATCCGAAAATCTCCTCGAAATCTGAAAATCTCCTTCAAAATCTGAAAATCTTGTTCCAAATCCCGAAATCTCCTTCAAAATCTGAAAATCCTTAACAAAATCCCGAAACCTCCTTCAAAATCCCGAAATCGCGTTCAAAATCTGAAAATCTCATTGAAAATCCCGAAATCTTGGAGTAGATTTCAAGATTTCTAAAATCTCAGTCAGAATCTCAAAATCTGGGGAAAATCTCAAAATCTTGGTAAAAATTTTAAAATCTCAAATTCCCGTACACTAAAATGCCGAACGTCCGACCGCTCGACACCCTCCACCCATAATATTTGACTGAACTTTCGAAAACATCCATTATTAAAATAATTCGTGTTATTTTACTCTGACTCTGCGATTGTGGTTCATATACTTATTAACTTGAGACTATTTAATCAGAAAAATGTAGTTTTATTCAATTGGTATGGAAGAATTTACCGAATCTGGCCTGCAATTACTTTCGCGTCCTCTCTCTCTCGCGACGCTAGCCTCGCTGCTGAATTTCTAACTCTTTTGGAGGGGCTTGACCCCACAAAGCGACAAGATTTTACTGTTAACCTTGAAAAGACTGGTTTTGGGGTAGGACTCTAGAAGTTTTAACTAGTTTTAAGTTGACCAGATGGCAGATTCGGCTGTACAGTTATTGATTTTATACAAAAAAAGGAAACAGTTTGAGAAATCCCAACAAACTCCCCCCCATGAACTATACTAATAGTTCATGAAAGTTCATTCCGATTAAAGGTTCTTTTAGTTCAGTTCGAGAGGGTATAATAAGTTAATAGCCCTTCTTATTACTGTTTTGTTCGGTAACTTTAGGGAACATGACCGCACCTTGGAATCACGACCGATAAACACCTCTTTAACACTAGCGATCTTCCACTGTTGTCGAGGGAGATTAGGTTCGCTAATCAACACTATGTCTCCTGCTTTAATTGAACCCTTCTTTTTTAACTCTAAGTGATGAGCTGAAGACAGTTGAAGGAGGTAATCTCTTTTCCAATTTCTCCAAAACTTATTCAGGAGTGTTTCTTGATATTTAAATCTCCCTACGGCTTCAATTCGTTTCATGCCAGATGTAGGGTCTAATCTTGAATCTGGCGGGAGTGACGTCAAACGACGGCCAACTAGAAAATGGGCTGGTGTTAACCCTATAGGTTCTCCCACGTCACTATATTGGTATGTGAGTGGTCTCGAATTGATAACTGCTTCGATCTCCACGACAACAGTTTGCAGTTCTTCGAAATTCAGTAATGCCTTTCCAAGGGTCTTTTTTAAGGCCATTTTCACGGTTCTTACTTGTCTCTCATAAAATCCTCCCCACCAAGGGGAACGTTCCGCAATGAATTTCCACACGACACCGTGTTTACCAAAAAACTCATAAACTTCTTTTTTGTTAATATTTTTCCAAATCTCTATCAGTTCTCTATTAGCCTTTTTAAAACTTAGAGCATTATCTGAATAAATTGTTTTTATTAGTCCTCGTCTAGAGATAAACCTTCTTAGCGCTAACAGAAAAGTGGCAGTTGACATCTCATTAACTAACTCTATATGCAAAGCACGCGTCACACCACATTTAAACAAACAAATGTAACCTTTTTGAATTTTGTCACCCTTAACATAAAGTGGACCGGCGAAATCCACTCCGGTCACCTCGAAACAAGCAGATTGCGAAATTCTATCCGTCGGTAACTGAGCAGTTTGTTCACATAACGGTTTAGCTCTCCACTTGCGACACCTTAAACATCTAGAAACACGCTGTTTGACTTGCTGCCTGCCTTGTAAAATCCAATATTGTTCTCTAACCTGCGCTAACGTGTTGGCTAAGCCTTGGTGGTAAACTCTTGAATGTGCATCATCGATAATTAAATTAGTCAAATGATTTTTCTTAGGCAGTATAATCGGATGTTTTTCGTTGTACTCTAAATCGATTGATTTTTGGAGGCGTCCTCCAACTCTTAAAAGTCCATTTTGGTCTAAAAATAGATTAAACTGACTTATTTCTGACTGTTTATTTACTAATTTATTTTCTTTCAGGTCTTCTATTTCCTTTGAAAAAACGTCTTGTTGCACTCTCTTGATAAGATAATGTTTGGAAACTTGAATTTCTTCGGAAGACAAGGGCTCGAAATTTTTTGATGTATTTTTTCTTGCGTTATGAATGAATCTTTTCATCCATGCAAATACTCTTACGGGAAATTGCAGTGTGCTGTAATTTTCCAAGGAAATTCTTGACCTTTTTTCCTGATCATCAGGTGTTAAATTTACAGCGCTTTGGACGCTCTCTAAATAGTTCTTTCTTGTCTCTTCGTCCAACTCTCCTTTTGTTTCAATAGTTATTTCATTTACTTTAGTAATAGGCCAATCTTCCTTGCTTCTTTTTAGCCAGTTTGGTCCCTTCCACCAAATTTCTTTGTCCTTTAACTCGTATAGTTTTTCTCCCCTAGTCAGCAAATCTGCAGGATTATTCTTTCCTGCACAATGATGCCACGCTTGTGGTTCTGATTTTTCTTGAATCTCTTCTACGCGGTTGGCTATGCAGGGTTTCCACCTTCGAGACAAACCGTGAATCCAACTTATGACAATTTTGGAATCAGACCATAAGTAAACCTTGTTTTTAGGGGCTTGATAAACCTTATTTACTCTGTGGGTCAGCCTTGCTCCCATTAGGGCTCCCATCAACTCAAGCCGTGGTAGTGTGATTTTCTTTAAAGGGGCAACCCTTGCTTTCGATAAAATCAACTGCGTCTCTATGGTTCCATCTTTAGAGATCACTCTTGAATAGACAACCGCTCCATAGGCTGCTTCACTAGCATCGCTAAAACAGTGTATCTCTTTTTCGAGTATGTTGTCTTCAGAAAAGTTGGAGAGGCAGTGACGCGGAATTGAAATTTGTCTTAAGTCTGGCAGTTCGGATCGCCAGTTTTTCCACGCTTTCTCTATTTCTTTGGGTAAGGGATCGTCCCAATTTACTCCTGACACCCACAGTTGTTGGAAAATTATTTTAATTTTAATGGAAAACGGAGTAATCAACCCAAGGGGGTCGAAGATTCTCGCGGCTGATTGTAGTACGCATCTTTTTGTATCTTTAAACTCTAACAGATTCTTTATTAGGCAGTCTACGTCAAAGGTGAAGCTATCCTCTATGTGATTCCACTTCATTCCCAATACCTTTTGTGGTTCAACTATGGTAGTACTCTCAATAGTGGACTCGTCTTCCCACTTTTCATCTTTGATTTTTTGTCTGAGCTCAGCGGAATTAGTTCGCCACTTTCTGATTTTCAGTTTTGCGTCGGACAGGATTTCTCTGGCTTCTCTCGCTCTCTCATACGCAACAAGGTGATTATCAATTGATGTTACCAAATCGTCCACGTATAAATCTCTGTTAAGCAGTTCGCAAGTTTTGGGGTATTTTGATTGATAATACTTTAAGTGAAATTTAATCGTAGCCGCTAAATGGTAGGGACTCGATGTGACCCCGAATAAGACTCGCGTCATTCTGTACGTGATGATTGATTTATCGGACTCTACTTGGAATGGATTTGGATCCCAAAGAAACCTGGTTGCGTTTCGATCTATGGGAGCTATGGAAATTTGAAGAAAGGCTTTCTCTATGTCTGACGTAATTGCTACTTTCTTCATTCGAAATCTAAGAAGAACCTCGAAAAGTTCTGGATTCAAGTTGGGACCCGGTAGTAAACATTCGTTTAGTGAAGGTTCGTTGTTTTCATGTGACGACGCGTCAAATACTACTCTCAGTTTTGTAGTAATCCGCTCTTGATTGATCACTGGTTGATGCGGAATGTAATATACCGGACCATTTTCGCTTTCGTTCTCTGGGATTCTCTCTATTATACCTTTAGTTTCGTAATCTTGTATGACATTTTTGTAGTTTTCGAAAAGATTCAAGTCCCTGCGGAATCGTCTTGAGAGTGACTCTAGTCTCTTTTTAGCCATATTATAATTGTTTCCTAATTGTGGTTTATCTTCAACCCATGGTAGTCTAACTTGATAGCGTCCATGTGATTTTTCTATTGTGCTCTCAAATCTCTGTACATGGCTTCTTCGTGTTTTTCACTAAATTTGTTTTCCAACTCGACTACTCCCAAGGACTCAATTTCCCAAAATGACTTCAATCTCCCTTCAATGCTCTCTTCTTGTCCTGTCTCTAAGATCAGATTCATCGCGCTTGCTTCAATTTCTTCATTATCTATCTGAGTATTCACGAGTAGACAAGTGGTAGTCGGACCCTGTACCACCCAACCGAATATAGTTTCCATAGCAAAGAGTGACTCGCTTAATCTCTCTACGTTTGTGTTGAATACTTTCCAGTAATAATCAGACCCTATTAATAATCCGATTTCTCTTTGCATGGGATATTTTCCTTCTATATCTTCTGCTAACTTAAAGTGTTTTTTCTCTAGTTCATGCTGAACAATTTTACTTGGGACCTGTATTTTTGCAGCACTAATCTCTGGTGTTTCAATCGCCTCTATTAAGATAGCTTGATCATCATGAATGCTCTTAACTTTTACTTGAACTTTTCTAGTCAAAATAGAGGTCGGCTTGTTAGTTCCAAAGGGAAAGTATTTTAACTTAAGTTCCCCAACAACAGGTAACTCTAATTTCTCTGAAATGTCTTTTCTTATAAAGGTGCGCTGGCTCCCTCCGTCAATCAAACACCTAGCGACCTCTTGTTTATCATTATTACTCTTCAATACTACGGCAGCAGTTTGAATTAAAATGCCTCCCGACTCTTCTCTGACCTCTCTCTGAATTAGGGTGTGACTGGCCGCTTCCTCTGTCGTAGTTTTCTCTTGTAACTCTTGCTTTTTTGATTTTTCTTCTTTATCTCTGCTCTCACACATAGAAGTATGGTGGCGCTTGTGGCAGTGCTTACACTGCACTCTTGAATTGCAGTTTTTCGATAGGTGGTCCCCTCTTAGACATCGAAAGCATTTACGTTTTTTCTTCAAAATTTCTATTTTCCCTTCTAAATTTTTGGACTGGCATTCAATGGCACTGTGAGCGCCGTCGCAAAATGGACAGATTACCTCTGCGCTGTTTGTTAAGGCTAGGGTCGTGGTTTTCTTGGGTTTATGTTGAAAGGTGTATCTTTCAGATCCCTTCTCTCTATATTCCTTGGAATTTTCTCTGTAACTCTCTTTGTTATTATGTTCAATAGCTCTCTCGTTTCTTTTGGTGAATGCTTGAGCTCTTTCTCTGCTTTCTAATTCTTTGCGAATAAATTCCAGCAAGTTGTCTACTACTAAGGGACTTGTTCTGTCTAGTTTTCGACTATACTCTAACGCTAGATCATATGGGATCATTTTCGTAATACTATGATGTAGAAAACCTCCATCTGTCGCCTGCCCTAATGACTCTAAGCTCCTTACTTCTACAATACACTTATCGTAGAAATTTCGCAATGCTGCCAGATCATTGGATTTACTAACTGGGGTTAAATTCGAAATGTTGCACATATGGGCATTAATTATAGCTTCTTCGCTACCAAACCTATTTAACAAATTGTCAACTGCCTTATCATAATTAATTCCTGTTAAGGACAAGCCCCTTATCGAGTTAGCCGCTAAGCCTCCCAAATACGATCTTAAATAAGTGAATTTTTCTACCTTTGTTAGAGATTCATTCTGATGAATAGCAGTGTTGTATAAATCCCAAAAACTAAGCCACTTACTGGGATCACCGTAAAACGATTCTAAATTTAATTTAGGGAGCTTTAACCGCGAGGAAAACGCGTTATTTCCGTTTTGATGATTCGCGATCCTCTCTTGAGTAATCATATTCGAGGCACTTTCTTGATCAGGAGGTCCTTGTTGCATTGACTGTTCTTGATGATGACTAGAAGGTCCTTGATGCTGTGGTTGATTAGGCACTCCTCTTGGTGTATTATACCCTGTTGATGTACCCGCACCTCTTGTTTCTACTATAGTACTGGCTGTTGCACTAATGTTGTCTTCTATGGCTCTTTCAGCATCGTCTCTACAGTCATTTATGTCATCTTCATATTTTCGAACACCCGTTAGCTCTTGATCCAAGTCGTCGATAGCAGTTAATTGGAACACTTCTCCATCTAGTTCTTTTAACTCTTCCTCTCTGTTCCGAAGGTGTTGCAGGTTCTTTTGTAACTTTTTTATATCTATCGGTGTCCTTGTTAAATCGTCCTTTATTTTGTTAACGTATTTTGTTACTTGTGCTCTTTTTGACGCTCGAATTTTCTTTATTCTTTCGTTATTTTCTTCCATTTTCTTACTTTAATTGACCGATTAAACTAACCACAATATCTAATTATATCCCGATTTTCGGCACCATAAAATAATTCGTGTTATTTTACTCTGACTCTGCGATTGTGGTTCATATACTTATTAACTTGAGACTATTTAATTAGAAAAATGTAGTTTTATTCAATTGGTATGGAAGAATTTACCGAATCTGGCCTGCAATTACTTTCGCGTCCTCTCTCTCTCGCGACGCTAGCCTCGCTGCTGAATTTCTAACTCTTTTGGAGGGGCTTGACCCCACAAAGCGACAAGATTTTACTGTTAACCTTGAAAAGACTGGTTTTGGGGTAGGACTCTAGAAGTTTTAGCTAGTTTTAAGTTGACCAGATTCGGCTGTACAGTTATTGATTTTATACAAAAAAAGGAAACAGTTTGAGAAATCCCAACAATTATAATAAGATTTTTAGGCCAATTTCAAAAACAGCACCTGTGTAGCTTTTTTCGAAGCCCCTCGGTGTGAAAAAAATTATGGCGTTGAAATATTTTAGCGCAAATGAATGGTTATTAATAATAAAAAAACCGAGTTTGAAATTTGAACATAACCTAACCTAAATTACTATATGACAAAATAAATAGTAGTGAAAGTTTTTGGCTGGGTAAATGTTTTTTTGAAGATGATCCGAAAGAAGATATCGACACTTTTGAATATTTTTTACCCTAAAAACAACGATTAGGTTAAGTTAGGTTAGGTTCAAATTTCCCACTCGCCTTTTTTTTATTAACCATTCATTTGCGCCAAAAATTTCAACGCCATAATTTTTGTGCATAACAAAGCATGGTATTCCCGTTAGACTTTTTGATATGGAAGGAAGAGGAAGAAAGAAAAGTGGCTACACAATATTTGAAAGACAAAACAGGCAAGAGAAAACATTGCAAGGTAGAATATTGGTACTGTAATAGATCAGGGCAGTATCAATCTAATTCAAATGGCCAACGTCAAGCAAAATCAATGGGAAGCTCTAAAATAAACGGTAACTGTACAGCGACACTCAAAGTCTCAGTATCTACTTGCAATAGTACAGTTTCACTTGTCGGATGTAAATCACATTATGGTCACGAAAATGACCTATGCCATTTAAGAATTTCGAAAAATGAAAAGCAAATAATCGCTGCCAAGTTGGCAGGAGGAGTGTCTAAGAAAAAGGTCCTAGATGATATTCGCAACAGTAATATGGATGTCACTCAACGAAAACATATTGCACAAAAAAAGGATTTGAATAATATATGCAAATCTTATGGAATTAATACGAAGACCATATCAGTGTAGATGCTTACGTCCAGGAAGAGCTTCAAAAAAAAGTGGCATTATACTTCTTTACAAAAAACAACACGAAAACCGAAATATTATTCCCGAATATGAAGTATTTGGTTTGGCGAAATCGGACTTTGTTTTAGCCATTATGACCAAATTTCAGAAGAACATGTTTAGAGAATTTGGAGAAAATATTGTATGCTTGGATGCCACACATGGGACAAATGGATATCATTTTAAACTGATAACAGTACTAGTAATTGACGAATTTAAAGAAGGCGCACCTGTCGCATTTCTAATTTCCAACAGAGAAGATGGCGAAATATTGAAGATATTTTTTTCGGAAATCAAGAAACACACTACTTCAATCATTCCAAAATACATAATGACGGATAAAGCCCCTCAATACTATAACAGTTGGATGAATGTATTTGGTGGTAATACTAAAAAACTTCTATGCAAATGGCACGTCTATCACGACATCAGGAAAAAATTATCACTAATTCCGGACAAAGAATTAGCCTCTCATTTGTTCAAAGGATTATCGCTACTCATAGACGAGTTAGATCAGTCAAAATTTGAGAAGATGCTTGCTACGAGCTTAAGAGAAATGGAAGAAAACGATAAAACCGAAACATTTGGGAACTATTTTGAAAAGGAATGGGTTTCTTGCAAGGAAGAATGGGCTTCGTGTTATCGAATTGGTTCCGAAATAAGTACAAATATGTATTTAGAAGCGTTCCACAAGCTATTTAAATACAATATCCTTGATGGAAAGCAAAACAAGAGACTAGACCGATGTCTCGCAAACTTATTGGAATACGACCGAAGCCAAGCTCATCAAAGGTTCATCAAACTGACGAAAGGAAAGATTACAAAGAAATCGACGGAAGGTTTTAAGAGACACAATCAAGCTATGAACCTACCAAGGACTCTGGTCAAAGAAACTGGAAGATCAATTTGGGAAGTGACGAGTGAAGAAAGCTTGAAAGATACGGAAAGCGACGCATTTGATAATCTGAAGTACACGGTGACAAAAGATGACATCATCTGCAAATGCTTTTCTACTTGCAGCGTTTGCAAAATATGCGTGCACACTTTCTCTTGCACTTTCCCGGACCGTCAAATTAACACAAACATATGTAAACACATCCACCTTGTTAACATCATGCTGTCTGAAGTAGCCCCAATTTCAGAAATTGAAGGAAGTTCCAGTGGAATCGTAGAGCCTACGTCAAGTGCAATAACAGGCGAACTACTTAGTGATACGTTGGTAGACGCAACCCGAAATGAAAGACAACAACCCACTGACAAGAATTTTCTATTGAATCTTTTAGCCGAATCGAATAAAAAAGAGACACTCGAAAAGGAAAAGGAAGATCTGATTGCAGATATAATGTCTCTATGTGTGTAACCATCTTAACCCAAAAATCAAATAAAATTTTTGATTAATCTTTAAATTAACATTATAAAGATATTACTAGCCCTTTAAACTTAAACCTATCCCTTTAAAAAACTGAAAAGAAATTCTTTCGTACAAAAGAAAAGGAACTAGCCCCTCAATGTTGACACAGAACGTTCTAGAACTATCCTATACCCCTATATCCATAGTACAAAATGAAATACTTAGCAACGAAAACTTTTTCCAAGAACCCAGAGAAATGTCACGCTGATTTAGACCCCAAGCAACAAGACCTTGAGTCTCTATCCTGGTACCTGGCCCGAGAAACTTCTAGAACATTTTTTTTTAACCCTTAAACTGACCAATCCCCATTTGGTCCCAGATTTAAAAGTTTTGCCTATTCGTTGATAACATGAATCCGCCCGGCTACGTAATGAATATGGTCCACTATTCGCCAAACCGAAGTCAATCAACAAACGTCATTGTCCCAGAAATCCTTGCGAGAAACTAGAAGTTATATATACGAAGTCCCTCCTGTCCCACCCTCAGTCGATTCCTGAACTGCTTAATGAAACCCTGTCGGCTCACCCTTAAGAAACCCTTAAAAGTCCGGAGTATTATTTTATATCGGAGATATTTTTTATTCATTTTGATACCTTTATTTTTCATCAATTTGAATCCCTAAGTTTTGGAAGAGAATCGGAGAGATTTTTTATTCATTTTGATACCTTTATTTTTCGTCAATTTGAATCCTTAATTTTTTGGAGAAACTCGGAAACATTTTTTAAAACATCTAAATTGAAGAAGAGAAGGAGCGCGAGTGCGCGAAATATTAAAAGAAAAATAATAATTAACCCTTAAATCGTGTAACCTGAAAAAAGATCCTGAAGTAAAACCCTTAAATCGAGAAAGAAAAGAAAAAAACATAATTAAACCCTTAAATCGCGTAACAAGAAAGAAGAAAAAAGAACCCTTAACCCTTAAGAAGAATATGGAAGAGGAGCAACTTGTCGTAAGAAATTAAAAACTTGAAACTATTTTGATAAACTGATTTGAAACTATGGTTAAAGAACTGAGATTATGGTTGACGGATTGATTCATTTTTTAAAATCCTAACTTTCTATTTTTGAACATTATTATTTTAGTGCATAACTGTACGATTTGAACCTAAACACCCCTGAAATTTAAATTTGAAACTTAAAGGAGACATTCCATAGAGGATATTACTTTTGATTTTTTGTTTAATTTTTATTTTGACCCCTATAAAAGTGTGTGAAATTTATGAATAAGATTGAATATTATGTTGAATATTAAAATTTGGATTAGAATCTATTTTGACTCTCAATTGACACATACCATCAAAAACGCGGTCACTTTTGATTCAGAAATTTTACGAGCCCCTCGTTCCCGTTAAAAGGCCTTAACTCTCCACAACTGACTGCATTCTAACATCTTGTCTAGCGTTAGCTAGGTTGAATCATTAGTGAAAAAAGAGGTAGGTGTTTGTCTTGCATCTTCCTAACCCCTCTAGTAAGACGTCGAACACCCAACCCCACCCCCATAAACAACAAATGAAGAAAGGCGATTAAAAAGAAAAGGCTTATATGTGGGGCTGCAAGAAATTGCCAGAACGATGATATCATAGAAACCGTGAGAAAACAGATAAAATCTACGAAGGCTCTCCTGGAAATAAATTTTTCAAGGTCTAAGGAAGCTTTGCGTTTATCTGCAGTTTCAGAACTGCCTGGATCTACATCTTCATGCGAGAACACTGTCACGTCAAATAAACGTACACCACATAACAAGAATATTGAGAAACAAAATAGATTCTTTTCCACTGTCAAGACGAGAAATAATGCCAATGTCAGATACTGTAAGCAAGCATCGTAGAGAAAGCATCTTTAATCAGTCATTTAACGCAAGATGGTCGAATTAAAGATGTGCATGATAAAAATGATCACTCTTATACCGCTTCTCCAATTTCTCGTGAAATTTTAGTTGAAAACCCAACGGAAAAACGAAAGAAAATGACCAAACTTGCAAGAAATTTTAGCATACAAAAGAAAAAAAATATTGAAAGATTTCTGTCGTATTTCGTCGATAAAGACAAAGTTACGCAAGCAATTTCTGGGTCAGGAAAGATCCAAGAGGAAGAGATTGAAGCTGATCCTGAAAAAATTTCGGACGATGAAATTAACGAAACTGAAGAAATTGTACAGTTCTCAAAATCTTATCTTACAAGCGACTCCGCAGTTGCGGTTGATCAAATCATTCAAATGAAACGTGAAAACTGGAAATGTGGATTGTGTCCCAAAATAAACTCTTATGTGAATATGGTTGAATGCGAATCCTGCAAAGTCTGGTACCATTGAGCGTGCGCTCTCTTTAAGGAAGCAGACATTGATAAAGCTTTTTTTTTGTAAAAAAATGCACCGGCAATTAAATAATTGTTTTTCAGTAAAAATTTAGTTTTCCAAGTCTTTGAAATTTTCGTAATGTTGTATGTTTAAATTGGGACCGTCCATAAAATACGTGACGCGAAAAAAAAAACATTTTCTGACCCCCCCCGTCCCCCCAGATCACGCTTCGTCACGCCTTTCTCAGACCCCTCCCCTAAAAACCACGTCACATTTCTTTAACCCCCTCCGAACTATGATTTGAGTTAATTTACAAATTTAATTTGATTAATTTCTTGAGTGATATGCCGCCTTCTCAGAAATATTTTGCTCGGCTGAAAATTCAAGTTCTCTTCCGTTTTAAGCTTTTTCCCTCTGATTGACCTTTAGAATTTTAGTGTCTGGATGAGCTTTTTATAAGCTTCAAAAAAGTTCCAAAAAGCTTAGTTAAAGGGGCACACTTTTTAGGTTTCGACACTGTCACCGAAAACAGACTTATCAAGCTTGAGATTTAGAAAATTTGCCAAAGAATCGAAACCATTTCAATCGGCAGGGGGATTTGATTCATCCTCACAAATAATAGGGGCGAATAAACAGAGACATAAGAGAGTTTACGCTGTTTATTTTAAATGCGCTATTTAAATTGGCTATATATAAAGGTGTAAATAGTAGATAATTGCTTAAATTTTCTACTATTTAAGCGATGATGGAATAACAATTTTGGAAAATTATTGTAACGGTGGACTATGGAATGTTGTCTTTCTTCTTCTATAACATAAGAGAGCCAATCGCCCTCTTACTGACTTCGTAACAAAATCAATGCTAAATGTGACGTCACGCATCGAAGAACCCCTCTCTCCCCCTTGACATGGACCGTCACAAATTTAGAAACCCCCTCCCCCCATATGAGTGTGACGTAGTTTATGGACGGTCCCTATACTGCAAACTGAATTTGGCGGGTTCAATCTCCGTTATTAATATTACATATATTTCATATCCCCTTTAATAACTCCATGCTCCTTTCACTGAAAAGCAGGGCCGGAAATAAGCACAGGACACTGGACATTGTCCAATAAAATTTTAAAATGTCCCATAATTTTTTTAAAAACTAAGGGGGTCACTGGACATTTTGACCCATAAATTTTCCGATGTTTTAATAGCTTGACTATGAAGATGCAACACTATTTTTGCACACTGCAGTGGACAATGTCCCATAAATTTTCCAGTCAAAGGAGGGGTCACTGGACACATGTCCTATAAGAATTTTTTCTTATTTCCGGCCCTGCTTAAAAGCCGAGAAAAAACGCAGACAGAAACTCGTAAAGAAAAGCATTCCATCCAATACACATATTTTAATAAGTGAAACATAATTATCAGTAATATTTTGTAATTAGTTTAAATAATTGACATTAGTTACGTTTTAAAAGCATGAGCTTTGAAAATAATGAAACACGTTCTTCTCCAGTAGTAAGATACATACTTCTTGTCGCAGTGATAAAGAAATGGAAGAGGAATTGACTGAATATCAATGTTGGACTGACATTTTGAGCCTTTGTACGCTATTATCGCGACAGTTTAAGGAGAAAACGCAAAAAGACCTGCGAAAAGCGTCCAATGAAGGCCAGACGAGATTCTCCCGCCCACAAGGCAACCCTCTTTCGGCCCCCAAAAGTGTCGGTATCGTTCCTTTCAACAGAATTCCCAATGGACCGAAATCCCATTCGACCGAATATCCCGCAATGATTTTAGATTTCCAGCCCAATGGCCATATTCCCGATGGACCGAAATCCCAATCGTCCGAATATGCCCGTAAAAAATACATGAATATAACTTGAAACACTGTAGCCGTCAGCGATTCGGTGGTGTAGTGGATACGATGTTGGACTGCGAAGCGATAGGTTGTTGGTTCGAATCTCCGAAAGGTATGTTAATAATATTAAAAGTAAATGTTTCGTGATACTTATTAAAACACTCACTTTCATTCCTTTCAAGGCAAGAGGTATATAGAATTAATAAACAAATTGTGCTTAATATGAAGTACAGTCTTAATGGTAGTTCCATCAATGTCTTTAACTTTTAAATTAAAATTTTAATATTTTGGTTTCGGGTGGGTTAGGTTAGGTTAGGTTAGGTTCGGTTCGGTTAGGTTTGGTTCCAATATTTCGTTGACACCTTTTCCAAAATATGCTCCTTTTAATTAGCTACCACCTTTTCCAAAATATTCTCCCTTTAAATAGCTACCACCTTTTCCAAAACATTCTCCTATTAATTAGATGCAACCTTTTTCAAAATATTCTCCTAATAATTAGCTGCAACCTTTTCCAAAACATTCCCCTACTAATTAGCTGCCAATTTTTCCAAAATATTCTCCTTTTAATTAGCTACCACCTTTTCCAAAACATTCTCCTATTAATTAGCTGCCACCTTTTCCAAAATATTTTCCTATTAATTAGCTGCAACCTTTTCCAAAACATTCTCCAACTAATTAGCTGCCACCTTTTCCGAAACATTCTCCAATTAATTAAATGCCACCTTTTCCAAAAGATTTTCCTCTTAATTATTTGCCACCTTTTCCAAAATATTCTCCTATTAATTAGCTGCAACCTTTTCCAAAACATTCTCCTACTAATTAGCTGCCACTTTTTCCAAAATATTCTCCTATTAATTAGCTGCAACCTTTTCCAAAACATTCTCCTACTAATTAGCTGCCACTTTTTCCAAAATATTCTCCTTTTAATTAGCTACCACCATTTCCAAAACATTCTCCTATTAATTAGCTGCCACCTTTTCCGAAATATTCTCCTATTAATTAGCTGCAACCTTTTCCAAAACATTCTCCTACTAATTAGCTGCCACTTTTTCCAAAATATTCTCCTATTAATTAGCTGCCACTTTTTCCAAAATATTCTCCTTTTAATTAGCTACCACCTTTTCCAAAACATTCTCCTATTAATTAGCTGCCACCTTTTCCGAAATATTCTCCTATTAATTAGCTGCAACCTTTTCCAAAACATTCTCCTACTAATTAGCTGCCACATTTTCCAAAATGTTCTCCTTTTAATTAGCTACCATCTTTTCTAAAATATTCTCCTATTAATTAAAAATATATTTAATGCAAAACCACACAGTATGTCTTCTTCCAGTTCAATAGAATTTCGGTCCAATGGGACTATAATAAAATCGCACCTTTTGGCTCCGTTCGGTCGAATGGGACACCACAAAAAAGCCGTTCTGTCGAATGGGAATTCGGTTCAATGGGACCAAAGCAAAGTGTCGGGGCTTTAGTCGCTCGTGTCCAAGACCAATGACCAGGGCACGTCAAGGTCAGGGGGATCGCTGGCCTAATGTCCAGTTTAAAAAATCCTTATTTCCCACCCCGCAGACGTGCCACACGCATTCTTTTCTTATCTTAATACCACTCCAGTACTAAAATAATACCGCCTCCAAGTTCGAGGTTTTGCAAACTTTTACGTCTGCTAGGCATTCTTCTTATGGACCGTCAAGTGGTAAACTAAAATTACTAGAGAAACTTTTAGTAAAAGAAATAAGAAACTCGTTCGCCAAGAAGAACAAATAACAAGGAAAAGATTCCTCAGACGTTACAGGACTTGACATAGTCTTGAATCATTAGTTTAATTTGGTTTAGTAGTAGGATGGATGCTATTAAAGATTGTGTTGTGATGATGAAACCTTTAAGCTGGTAAGTAATGAAAATATCTCTTGAACTTGAAGAATGTCCCAAAGAAGCAATCTCTCTTAAGGACTCTCCCCCCTTTATCCAGACTTGTTGTTTTGATTGAAAATACTACACTACGCAGTCCAGACCAAACATATTTTTTAAATACAGCGTCAACAATTATAACACATGGAACAGCCATCCATAAGATACACCTTCCCCATTCTTGAAATGACGCGGCGAAATATTTATTTTTTGATGGGGTAATCATTGCGTGGAATAACTTGCCAGAGCATTTTGTCTCCTCAGGCTAGCGATGTTCAAACATTAACTCAGGACCACATAATTTTACGAAACTACATGGCTATGGCTCAAAATCCTCTACCTGTTCCAGATGGGCTAGTGAAGTTTTATTAGCCTCTCATATTTAAAGTAAAAGGCCGGGTAACATAACATTAAACCGGCAATTTTACAGAATAGCTTCTGGTAGCAGATCTCTTTGTTTTTATGTTTATTATGTGTAATATTGGATGAAAAAAATTATGGCCCAAAACTTTTTCGGCGCAAATGATTATTGAAAAAGTTACAAGCGTTTAATTCTTTGGCGTGCGCCTAATAAAGCAATTATAAGTGGAAAAAGGACCATACACGTATAGGAGTCACGAGTTAAGATCTCTGCAGACGAAAATACCAAAACCAAACCTAAAATAACCTAACCAAGCCTAATATATAAATATTTTGGAAAAGGTGGCAGCTAATTAATAGGAGAATATTTTGGAAAAGGTGGCAGCTAATTAATAGGAGAATATAATTTTGGTAAAGGTGGCAGCTAATTAATTGGTTATTTTCGTCTGCAGAGATCTTAATTCGTGACCTCTAAGCCTTTGCGTAAGCCAAAGACTTAAACGGTTGTAACTTTTTAAATAAACATTTGCGCTGGAAAATTTTTGCACCATAATTTTTTTCATGCAATTTTACATATAATAAACATAGAAAGAAAAGTGAACGACTACCAGGAGCTATTCTGAAATATGTCCCATTATACCTTATAAGAACGGCCTTTTCGAGGGCCTTTTTCTAAATATAAAACGGAAACTTATGAAAAAAAATAATAATCTCTTATTACAAAAAAATTGTGTTATTTCGGAATTCATTTAAATTTTTTCGCCATTTGTAATTTACTCTTCGATTCTGATTTCACGAGAACTGCAAGACATTTCATGCGTATAAAGGCAGGCCCCTTAATTTGCAGTTAGAATTAGGCGCCCCAAATAGTGACATTTTTTTCAATCAACTCAAGATTTAGAAATATTTGGCAAGTATAAAATGAACCAATTTGATACATTTTCACATAATTGGTATTTAACTATTAAATTTTGAATTTGTGTAAAATAATGTATCTACAGTAAAACCTAAACCTTTTCTTGATTCATTTTTGAAGGAAAAGGTCGGAAAACAACATTTTATCTTAATACGAAAGAAAAATATAATAAAAAAAAAGATCTCTTATTACAAAATAATTAGCATTTAATTAATCATAAAAACTAGGACTACTACGCCGCCATTGGTTTAGTAGCTTCTGCTAATTCGCACCTGATAAGCTCGTGATAGAGCGCACTATGCCCCACCTTACCCTTACGTCTCTCAGCCTGTGAGAATTCAACCAATGCCTCTAAACCAATAGCGGCGCAGTAGTCCTCGTTTTTAAGACTAATAGCAGGGCTGATACTGAGTCACTTTTTTTACTAAAAGTTACTATTTTTGAAATTGGTTACTTAAAGTTACTTTTTTTGAATTTTGGTTACTAAAAGTTGATTAATTTAAAATTTGATAGGCCATCTCTTAAAAAAATATGTTTTCCTTATAATTTCCGAGTGAATGAAGGGTGAAAAAACTAAAAAGCAATTTTTTTAAACGATCAGACATTTATTCCCATCGAGGTAGCCGTATTATTTCCAGCCCCTTTAAAAATCTGCCTGTGTGATCGAATGGGCTATGCTGCAGCTGAAGGACCAGTCGCGCCCGCCAGCGCGTTACCGTAGCCAGGGGGCCGCGGCCGTTTAGTACGTTTTTCGGCTTTCGCGCAGTCTGCTATTTTTTCAAGAGCGGTTCTAGTTACAGAATGGTTACAAGTCAGGGTACAATTTCGGTATGAGTGAATAAGGTCAAAAATCATTTTAGAGCAAAATCAAGCACACCATTCGATAGAGCGTAAAATTTAGATCTAAAATGGCCGCCGCTTTTTTCAAATTTCCAAAAAAAAAAAAAAAAAAAGTCTTATCCCTCATAAGAATTGCCACCTTTTCCAAAATATTGATGTTTAATGTTAGGCCGAATAGATTAGTGGCACTCCATGTTAACTACCCATAGAGCTTAATACAGTCAAAGGCAAGTAGGTGCCATTACTCTATAGGTTAGGTTAAGTATTAAACACCTGTGTGTACAATTTTAAACTGAGTTTTACTTCAATTGTGCATGTTAAATATTTAAATTAAGTTACTATTAAGTTACTATTAAGTTACTATTTAGTTACTATTAAGTTACTTTTTTCAAAGTAGTTGGTTACTATTTCAACTAAAATTCAGGCGAGCTCTGAGTATCAGCCCTGGACTAATCAAATGCCCAAAACAGCTAAATTGAACAGAAATCACGGAAACTTTTCAATTTTCGTGTCGGACACTATCCAGATCGAGATATGATCAGTTTTAATATTGAATCGGATTTTGTAACTACACTCTCTCACTAATCAAGCATTTCAGCCTTGAGCAACTTTGTCTCACAAAGGTCCTGGCAACACTGTAAACTCTTAGTAGTTTAAAATATTAACATTTTTCTCCATTCCTTAATTTGCTTGTTCTTCGAAAAATGTTCCATGTTTCGAAACACGTCTTCATTCAAAGTTTAATTTTAGGAAAGAAATGTGTCGCCACAAACAGTCTTTACGCAAAGCCTACATGAATTTGGTGAATTCTCAAAGAGTTGTTCTCGGAGAGGTATTTGCGATATTTTTGAACTATTCCTCGTTCTACTATGAAGTTGAAAATTGCAAAATTGATTTAGGAAATGGATAAGGAAGATTGTTACTTAAGCAAAGATGACAAAATGAAGAAACTGAGGAACAAGGTAATAATTGATAAAATAGTTCCCGCATTATGAGGAAATCTGTGCTGGTAGCGCGGCTAATGGCAAAAAACGAACCTAGGGGCCATTTCGCTTTGCTTGAGTGAAAGCACCCAGTTTTTCCGTTCCTTATGAAGAGTTTATGAGATACATGATTAAAAATAACATTTCCTGCAGCCTCTCAATGACTCATGAACAATGAACTTTTTTAAATGGCCAATGATAAATTCCCCTCTGATTGGCTGAAGGTTTAGAGGATAAAGGTCCCTTGTTTAAAGATTTATTAAAACTGAGGACCATTAATGTTCTTTGACGTCATTGGTTTCTCATCTTTCTTGCTCGTCTCTTTAAAAGGCATTCTGCCTGAAGGTCCCATGTAAATCAGCTGTAGTAATGGAATCTTATTTGAATTTTTCAGTTTGACGTTTTAATTTCAAACGTGAGGAAAGAGCGAATGGGAAATGAATTAACTATTAATGAGCAACGAGAGAAAATTGACCTGCTCATTAAGGTCAGAGAAGAATTGAAAAACAAAGTCAAAGATCTCAAGGTAACCTATGAGGTTAGATATTAGCAATATTCTTTAATCATTGTTAATTGTCTAAAAAATTAGGAGAAAAATGGAGCAATTCAAAAGGCTAACGATGTATCAGTGAAAGTTGAACCAGTTGATTATGATTCAGAGCCAGCTAGCCAAGCATTATCCCTTCCAGTTGCGGAACAGCAACAACCTCAATCTCAAAAGGAAAGGTATTGCGAGAGAAAAAAAGGTGTATTCATTTTATTGTTTCCACGGACTATTTATCACAATTTATTTGTATAGTTCGGAAGGACTCTCTACTGAGGCCAGGAACCGCAAGCAGCCTGGTGTGTAGATTTTCATTTTTAATGAAATACTGAAAGTCTCCCACAAGTCACTCGCTGGGTGCAAAGTTCATTGAACCAAACGCTGATGAGCTAGAACCGAAGCCCCGAAAAGTTTTAGGGCAAATTTTAAAAGCCTTATTAGTCAGTGGTGATGGTATGAAGTTGGGCAAGCTAGTTTTTGGAACCCTTAATGAATGTAGATTATACGGCAATGCAATGAACTGCTTCGAACAATTTTATGGCTTAACATACAAGAATGAACTCTACTCGACCCATGTTGGCGAAAGTAGCGAATCTGATTTTATTTCGAAACTACTGCTGATGCCAATCGAAAAGATTAAGGCATCGGCCCAAAATAGAAAATATTTCGAATTTCCCAACAGTCTTTTGATGATCGACAGAGCATGCTGGGATATAACTTAGATAATCTGATAATCTAACCCATGTTCCAACCTGGACGTACTTTTAGACTCAACTATAACCTGTTTCAGACTAATTGTTAATGGATCAATTTGGTTGACTTTTAACCTGTTGTTACCCACGTATATCGTCATTTGAACCACGCATTAACTTATTTTTTATTTATAACTTTAACTTTCTATTTTCGGTAAGGTTTAGCACAAAAATTCACCCCTATGTCAAAAAATTTGGTTCTCTTAAGCCTTTATCAGTTTTAAGGAACAATAATAAACTACATACAAGACATTTTCCATCAGTGCTAAGGAGAAATAGTTTAAGCGAAATTACTCTTGTAAAAATATAGTTTAATGAGACGGGAAGATTTTACACTCGTTCTGCTCTGTGGCTTGGTTTGGCGCAAACACAGGGGCTACACCCCAGACTATTTCTTTCGGGGGTTTCTAGAATTTACAAGGATTAATATAGTGGCGTTACTTGGTCCAAGTTTATATTCAGTGAGTGATAGAATGCAACCCTTGTGTATTATTTCTATTTTGTACATTTTGTATGGAACTATTAGTTATTACAATAGGTGATTGATAAGATATGACACCAACAAGCAGCCTCGCATTGGTTTAGAGAGAAAGAAACTACTTCTTTTCTTTAATGTTGTGTCTTCACACGCCTAATTGGCATTCCTTATTAAATCAAGCGCCCTTACAGAATTCTAAATACAATATATTTAATGTTAATTTGTAAACCACGATTGAATATAACTAGGAAATAGTAGACGCGACTCTGGGAATCTTTCGCGCGCTCCCCGTCTCCACTGTGTAACGATAATAATGGGCGGATGCATCAAAAAAGGGTATGATACAAGTTAAGACCACATCCTATAGTATCATCGCGATTTCCTCGTGTCGTATCTCTATTTTCCGGATGTTACGTGATTATTTCCTTAATGAAATATAGTTTTTGCTTTTTGTAGATAAATCCAAGGAAAAACATAATCCTGAAGACAAAAGAGGTCCAAACCATCACATAAAAATTCTTACTAGAGGAAAAATCTTCAAATGTGATCAGTGTGAATTTTTGAGCACACAGAAATGTAATTTGACCAGACATGAACGCATACACAGTGGTGAAAAACCTTTCCAATGTGATCAGTGTGATTTTATGTGCGCTGACAAGAGTAGTTTTATCAGACATCAACGCGTTCACAGTGGAGAAAAACCTTTCCAATGTGATCAGTGTGGCTTCGCTACCAAGTGGAAGTCCGTATTGATCACACATCAACAACTTCACAGTGGAGAAAAACCTTTCCAATGTGATCAGTGTGACTACGCATGCGCGTGGAAGTCTATATTGATCACACATCAAAGCGTTCACAGTAGAGAAAAACCTTTCCATTGTGATCAGTGTGATTTTAGATGCGCTGTCAAGGGTAATTTTATCAGACATCAACGTGTTCACAGTGCTGAAAAACCTTTCCAATGTGATCAGTGTGACTACGCTAGCGCATGGAAGTCTGTATTGATCTCACATCAACGCGTTCACAGTGGAGAAAAACCTTTCCAATGTGATCAGTGTGACTACGCTAGCGCGCGGAAGTTCGGATTGATCACACATAAACGTAATCACTCTGTAGAAAAACCTTTCCAATGTGATCAGTGTGATTTTGGTTGCGCTGTCAAACGTAGTTTTATCAGACATCAACGCGTTCACAGTGACGAAAAACGCTTCAAATGTAACCAGTGTGAATATTCCAGCACTCACAAGAATATTTTAATCATACATCAACGCATTCACAGTGGTGAAAAACCTTTCAAATGTGATAAGTGTGACTATTCCAGCGTACAGAAGCCTAATTTGACCAAACATCAACGCATACACAATGGTGGAAAACCCTTCAAATGCCATCAGTAAGACTTTAGGTGCACTGGCAAGAGTACTTTCATCAGGCATCAACGCGTTCAAAGTGGGGGAAAGCCCTTTAAATGTGCTCATTGTGACTTTACTAGCGCATGAAAGTTCGTTTTGATCACACATAATACCCTTCATAATAGAGAAAAACCCTTCAGACGTACATGACTGTTGTGAATTTGTTAGTAAATATAAGAGTTTTTTTTTGGGACATGTCCGCATTCACAGCGGTGAAATACCATTGAAATTTGATTGCACGACAGACATACATTCACGGTGGAGAAAAACCCTTCAAATGTGATCGTTGTAAATATTCAAAATTTTTCAAAATGAAGGTATCAAGTAGTAATAGTGGAATGTCCATTATTCATTATACGTTAATACTGCTTTTTGAAATAATGTAAATATTTTACTTAATATGCTGATTTTACTGTAACATAATTTTAATTGTTTGAGTTGTCCCATTTGTAGAAAGAAAATGTTGTTCAAGAATTAAACATTCTAACTAATATTAAAATTCATTAATCGTGTTTAAATTAAATCAATTTTCAGAAGGTAATTTCAATTGAAGTAAGTTACCTTACCTTGGAACATTCTGAAAAATATAGTCAATTCATGGGGCAACATCATACTCCGCCATTTCTTTCATATGAGCTGAAATTAATCATATAACCCTTGCTTGTATTGTGAATGAAAGATCTATATATGTTGAAACGTCTTCAATAATATGTTTTTGGGTCTTCGGGAGCCTTTTGAATATATTAGAGCCCCTTAAGAGACCTTGTATTAGACATATCAAAAAGATATCTAGAAACAGAGCGCCGTGAGAAGTCTGGTGTTAGACATCACTAGATATCTAGAAATACAACGCCCTAAGAGAAGCCTAAAAAGTAGGTTATTAAGCAAAGACCATTTCTCAGAAGTCTTAGAAGTAGAGCGCCCCATCTCAGAGGTCCGACATTCCCGAAAAACGTGCGGGATTTCGTGATTTTGCCAATGATTACGATAAAGATTTCGTGATTTTGCCAATGATTACGAGAAAGATTTCGTGATTTTGCCAATGATTACGAGAAAGATTTCGTGATTTTTGCCAAAGATTTCGTGATTTCACGATTTCACAAGGATTAAAGCAGGAATCAGGGAGGAGAGACTTGAGAGGGAGTGTCAGTGGCGTCGCTAGGCCTTTTTTGGAGGGGCTATAGCCCCCCCAAATTCCAAACTTAGCCCCCCCCCAAAATAATCCGTAAACCCTACCAAAAATTTGCTGTTAGCAACCTAAAATTCTGTAGCAATATATAAAAAATTTTCAATATCAAACTGTAAAATTTTGAAGAAAAAAACAGATGAAGACAAGTAAAATGTTTCATGTTCTTTCAAAGGGAGTCCCAATAGTGTGGACTAAAAGCTAACCAAAACTAAAAGAAACTAAAGACGAGTGAAAATCCTTCATAATCGGTTCCGTAGTCCTTATCAATAAAAGGTTGTACATCTTTAAAATACGAATAATTTCACGTTGACACAAATTTACGGATAGTTTTAAAGGTCTACACATTTTCCAAAGAACCCATTATGCAATTTTTAGCCACATCGTAGTAGTACTGGCCGGGGTTTTCGCTTTCGTTATCGTCAGATTTTAGCTTAAATGGAAACAATAGTGGTAGCTGAGCTCAGTTAGAGGTTTTATTTTAATTAAAAAAAATTTCATACCGCACCCGGGAATTGAACCCGGCTGGCTGGCGCAGCAGCAAGAGACGCTACCACTGTGAGGTCGGACACTTCTGATTTTTGTTTAGGGTCTTTGAATTTTTTTCTTTTTATTTATGTGCTAATTAAATAGATAACGATGTGGCTACTATTAAGTCCCAGCCCTTGGGCCATCTTGTTTATATTAAGTTCTTATAATAACTTTAAAATAGTTTGCCCAGATTTAGCCCCCCCAAATTTCAAACCCTAGCGACGCTATTGGGGAGTGGTAAAGTGAATAGGCGCCTTCGTTCGCTTCGTGGCTAAAATCGTCTCTCTCTGGCGCTGACTCGGGGCCTCATCGGGGTGTCCGCGCGCATGCGTCAAATTTAAAAACCGGCTTTGAACTAGTAGGGGAAGGTCGTGTTTGAATTTCTGCCATGGTATGATGGTTAACTATAAGAAGTGTTGTTTTTTAATTGTTCAAGTAACCCTAAGTATTTAACAAGACCCGACATGGTAAATATCGTTTACAAACCATTTCACAAACCAAAAACAAAGCTTGAAATTTATTGAAAGTGAATAGAAGCTACTGGAAATCGGTCTTCCACAAGCTAATATCCATCTTTTACATTTTTCTATCTGGGTTTTTGGCTTTGGAAACGCGTGGAAGGATATTCCTTTCATATATTTTTAAGCGAATACCTTGAATCATTCCTACAACCGTTTCAAAAACAATTTGGCATTTTCATTAAGCCTCGGTTTCCTCCCAACAGACGTTGATTGTTGGTTGAACAGAGTGAGTGGGGCAGCAGTCAATGGAAGCGGAAGCAGGCGGCAAATTCTCTCTGCTGGCGGTAGTAAACGACGTTACTCGCGCCTGCGCCTTAGCTAAAATTGTGGAACGGAGATAAAAATTCCTACCCCCACTTTCTTTCCCATTTGCCACTGTATGTCGGTTTTTTTAGCATTAGATCAACACTCCCTCTAACGTTCCATACTCCCTGCTATAACCAGGCGGCACCTAAGGTTTATGCCGTCCCACCGTCTCCCCTCAGTTCGAATAGGGCGAACGGGAGCGTGGGTAATAAGGCGGTGGCACAGGGCAAATGACCAGTTTAAAAATCGCCTGGACCAGTTTAAAAATGAAATCGGAGGGGGTTCAGTTAAATTCAATTGGTATGCCCTACACTAGTTGCAATTAAGGAGATGAGAATCATTCAAAAGAGGAGTTCAATTAGAATCTATGTGCTTAATTTGAAGGATATTGACCGTTTTCATGATTTTTCCCCGCAAAACCCCGTATTTTAATTAATAATTTCGATTATTTTTGATTAGAGTAAGTCATTTGTAATTGATGAGGTATATTTTATTGATAAAATATGGATTGATTTATTTGATAAAATATGGATTGATTTTATTGATAAAATATGGATTGATTTTATTGATAAAATATGGATTGATTTAATTGATAAAATATGGATTGATTTAATTGATAAAATATGGATTGATTTAATTGATAAAATATGGATTGATTTAATTGATAAAATATGGATTGATTTAATTGAGAAAATATGGATTGATTTAATTGGGAAATATCTACTTTTACATAGCTTATCCGTAAAATTATTAGTTTGCTCTGAAAATGGTTATAGGTATTTTTGTGGTTTAATTAAGTCTTGAAGAATCTCTGATATTTTACAGACATGCTACTGCTAGAACATAGACTCTAGGACAGGGTTGGAAATAAGGTGAATTTTGTTAGTGGTCCTCGGGACTAGCGACCCCTCATGTTGGAATTATTAAACTGGTCCTTGGGACCAGTGACCCTCGCATTAATTATTATTTTACCGGTCCCACTATAAATTAAATTTCCAAAATGGTGAGAATAAAAAGCACGTAAAGACACAAAAGTAAAGAAGCTGAAAATTCTAATTTATTTTGAATTTTTTTACTGTAGGAAAAAGTAGCGTATCAAAATTAAAAACAGTTAACTTTTACTTCTTACTACACTAACTTCATCAGGCCATACTCCTTCGTCCACATTGTCGGCAACGTTGATGCGAACAATAGCATCACTACCCAGACTCTGAGAAATGGAAGTGTTAAAAAGGTGTTAAAACGGTGTAAACACCGTAAAAACACCCAAAAGAGAGTTTTATTACCTTGAGTTTTTAGGGGCCAATTTAAAGTGTAAATTCGGTGTAAAATAACACTATTAAAACACCGTTCGAAATTAAACATGAAAAATTATATTACTGCTTGTTTCTTGAATAAGGTCTTTCATTTATTTTTCATTAATGTTTTAATATTAAAGTCAATACAAACAGTAAAAAATTATTGAAAAACGTACTTGTTAAACCTTTTTTTAAAGATGATAATCATGAAAGAAAACAGTTTTATCCTTTAAATAAAATTAACAAAGAAATTGGTAATCTGGCGGTGTTGTACCTTCATAAAACTATGCTAAACGTGTTAGGCGACACTCTTACAGGTGCTAAGCGATACTCTTAAAAAACGAGACTAGGTTAGATACTGGCCTCACAGTAGGGACAGCTTGAGAAGCAAAGCTCTTGCTTTTGTGACATGTTTTATCATTATTTTGAGAAAAATTACAGTATTAAATGGATTTTTTTTTTGTAAAATCTGTAGTGCAAATTAGATTGAACGCGTTTCTGGTGCACGAAAAACTCTTAGTGAAAAGAGAATATTAAATTTAACTAGAACGTCTATATCTCCTGCTTGAATATTATAGCCTCCAAAACTAATTTAATACCCTATGCATTTGTACGAATTGAAAACTTTCTGCCTTTTTCAGAAGTTTATAAACCCGTAAAAATTACTTTATACGCAACAACCCTCGCTTAAAGAGGTATAGTTCTGCATGTGAGAACTTTCCTCCTTATAGGTGATGAAGTTCTCTCAAGATGGAACCCTGCTATGAATATAGCATTAATTGCTAATAATACTGCAGAATGGCGGATAATCAAAATTTAATTAAACAGGAAAACCATCCTCGATATTTGAGTTATGCGTCATGAGTGGTCAAAATGTAGCTACTATAGTGTTTTTACGTCATCGGTTTTGCTCTTAAGTCTAGGAAAAGTACTAGAATTTCTACTATTATCCTACCAAATAATCTCCCACTCTTAAAGGTGTGAAGCGACACCCTGAAAGGTGCTATGCCGCACCCTTTAAGGATTTGCACAACACTAATATGAGAGTAAAAATTCACTTTCAGTGCGATAAAAGAGTTAAAAAGGTGTTAAACTGCACCTCTGTTGCACAATTTTATACTTATCTTTGCTCAAATAAGTGTTATTAAATCCCTTCAGGGGTGTAAATGTACACCTGTAACGGTGTCAAATTTGGACCCATATAAAGTACTTATAAAGGTGTTAAATCACACTCCAATTTCTTAGAGTGCACCACAACGCCATCGCTTCCTGCAATAAACACAATCAACTCACCAGCTTCGACATCGATTCCTGCTACGACTATAACGCACTCAAACGCTACTCCACCGCTTTCAACAACAACAACCTACTCAACAGCTTCGACACCTCCCCTTGGGACAACTCTAAATCAACTTAAATAGCTCCAGTACAAACCCAACCTAGTGAAACAACACTGAGTACCTTACCATTACACCAACCTCCTGAACTGACTAAGACTCCATCTCAACATTCTACTTTGCAAATTCATCATCGACCGCAACACTTAGCAGCACAGAATATTGCGCCACTGACTCATCAAAGCAACTCACCTTGTCTACATTTACAAACATTTACCAAATTGGACAACATCAGAACATCCTATCACAGTGACCGGACCACCATCTCATTCTCATCCGTTCCCGTACATTTAATAATAATAACAATAATTTATTAATATTGTATGCATACAAGCAACTAGGAATGTTATCGGATTTAATTGTAGATAAGATGTTGTGAAGATCAAACTTGAAGGATTAGTCTCAGGTGTTGCTGTAGAAACGTCGCCAGCATCTTCGGCTGAGGTTATAATGCCCCAAATAGTCGCGCCACTACTAGCCAAAATAACAGAGTCGTGTACGGAAATTGCCGACAACTTGGCTACTAAACCAAAACTGATTGCTTCGAAACCGGAAAGAGATAACTGGAGGTTAAAAATTGAGTCCAAACTGAACAGCACTGAGCAAGAGCAACTACTCAACACCTTGGAAATAAACGGCTTTCTAGAAAAATCCGATGAGAACCTGATATCTGTTTTAGCCTCTATAGTTCACCATCTGGGTTTGGCTTTTCCAAGCGATTTGATTCGAGTCTGTCGTCAAACTAGTGTCTATCCAGTAGCTACCAACAAGCCTAGATCGATCGCGGTCACGTTTCATAGGGTGGAAACGACCCAGACTTGGTTGAAAGCCTTCAGAGAGAAGAGGTCAACTGGAATCTTGGCATCATCTTTGGATAAATCATTCAAGGATGACAAAATCTACATCAACCAGAAGTTGACCCATTTCAACAAGAAATTGCTGCATCGCGTCAAAGAATTCGCTGAAGCAAAGCAGTACAAATTCGTTTGGGTTCAAGATGGCAAGATTCTTCTGCGTAAAAATGAAGACGCTCCAATTATTAGAATCAAATCTGATAAAGACATTCCACCTCAATAAACTTATCACCATGCGTTCCTTAACCTTTTTTTTTTTTTTTTTTTCAAAAAAATGTCAAAGTATTTCATTTTCCAGTGTAATTTTGAAATAAAGTTTGTTTTTTATACGATAATCAATATTTATGCGTACAATTTGTTATAGGGTTAGTGTGTGGTAAGAATACGCAAGTTTTAATTAATACTTTGACAAAAATTTATATTAAAAGTTCCAAAGAAGTTTCATGTTATTCTGTCAATTTTAGCTGCGATTTTATATCGAATCCGATAAGTTTTCCCAAAAACGGATTTATGGGATAAGAACGTCGGATCATAGCTTTAGCCTCTAGTACCATCCTCGCATACTTTATTGAGAAACTTCGTCTGCTTATATTTTGACTCCACCCACAAATTCGATCTCTAGAAGTAGCTATATACAGAATTTGTGGGTGGAGTCAAAATATAAGCAGACGAAGTTTCTCAATAAAGTATGCGAGGATGGCCAGTGAATTATCGTTCTTATCCCATAAATCCGTTTTTGGTTTTCCTTCTTTAGGTTCTTTTCAATTGAAAGAAATGTTAGTGTTTCCTTGAAACAGCACTACGTCTTTTTACTTCACAGTGGCATAACTTAGCACGAAAATAAGTCAAACCTTCATATTAATCGTATTAATATTAATATTTTTGGCTAGATAAATGGTCTTTAATTAAAATTATAGATTTCCAATATTTTTTCATAAGTCTGTAAAAAGTCATACGTTATTTGGTCTGTTTGCATAACCACAGCCCACTCGATCACGCAAGTTGCACACGCTATAGAAGCCCCTTCAAACAGCCAAAAGTCAAGAATATGACCGATTAGTACTCCTTGGTCAAACGAGTCTAAGAATTAGCATTATGTCTATGGGAAAATGCCGTTTTTTGGAGTAAAATGGGCGTAATTTCGCTTTTTGTGGATCAAATGTCATGAAATTTTAGGAAGAGGTGCGTAGTAACGTTTTCTAAAGTCCTACAAATTTTGAAGTTTCAAGAGTGAATAGTTTTTCAGTTAAAAAATAAACACTAGGCTCAACCGATAACGTTCGTCAAAGCAGTCTAAGAATTAGCATTATGTCTATGGGAAAATGCCGTTTTTTTGGGGTAAAATGGGCGTAATTTCGCTTTTTGTGGATCAAATGTCGTGAAATTTTAAGGAGAGGTGCGTAGTAACGTTTTATAAAGTCCTACAAATTTTGAAATTTCAAGCGTGAATAGTTTTTCGGTTAGAAAATAAACACTAGGCCCAAACAATCCCGCTGATAATGTTCTTCATCAAAATACTGTATTTAAGGGCTTATATTTTATTTATTATTACAATTAACTAGTCGTTAAAGCTAATTGGCAAATATGTGAAAACCAAGTACTACAAGTATTGGGGGAAAAATTATTTATTTGAATAATTTGCCCAGCGCGTTTTAAAAGTTTGATAATTTTTAGAAAAATAACTATCAGTCCTAAGCCTTTAAAAATATTTTCTAATTTTTTAGTGTACTTTAATTTACAAATAGTAAAAAAATCAGGAAGCTAGAGCTTACATTTTTCACTTTCCTATAAAAGTTTATTCATCAACTCGACAATTCCCCTAACATTTCAGTGCTTTTTGTCTCAAAAATCGAGACTCGTTCATGTTTTTACCAGCTTTTCCACTACACCCTCTCGATTCTCGAAAATACATGGGTTTTGAATTCTTTGGACGGGCTTCTATAGCGCGTGCAACTTGCGTGATCGAGTGGGCTGTGGCATAACCCATTCACTCTTTTCGTTTCTGAGCGCCGCGTCAATAACAGTCGTCTGCTCACTTAAAGAACGATACAGCAGTCACGGCCAGTCTGGGAAATAAGGATATTTTTTAAACTAGTCCTTGGGACCAGTGACCCCCCTAGGGTCCGAAATAATAAACCGGTCTCCGGACTGGTCCCAGGCTTTGTTCTCTTATAGATTTGCAAATAATAAACTGGTCCCGAGGACCAGTAAGCCCCACTTGGTAGGATTGCACTTTACGTGACCCACCCAACTAACAATGGTTTCTAGTTAATTAGACTGTGGGGAGTCCGAAAAAAATAGTTAAAAAATTATTTGGCCGCCGCAAGTTGGTTAAAAAAATTTTTGAAAATTTCAAAATCCACTCACTTACCCTCATTGAAGCCGCTATCCGCTTAACGCATTCTGCACTCAATCTTGCAAAATAAGCCGGGTGGGACTGTGAAAAATTGACGTACTCGCGCCGGAGATATAGCTATGGAATTTTTTAAGCTTACTGAAACTGTTCATTTCTGATAAAAGGACGGAAATATAATGCGAGAAAAACTGCTATGTTTTGGGAAAATCGTTGAATTTTTGGGGAATTCGATAAATGATAACGGTAAATTTTGGTAAATGCCGTCAAATTATTCTTGAATTTGATAAATCTGAAGGACAATATTTTGGAAAAGGTGTCAAATTATTCGGGAATTTGATAAATGTGAAGGACGATATCATGGAAAAAGGTGTCAAATTAATCTGAATTTTATAAATCTGGAGGACGTTAATTTGGAAAAGGTGTCAAATTATTTGGGTGTTTGATAAATGTGAAGGATGATATTTTGGAAAAGGTGTCAAATTATTTGGGAATTTGATAAATGTGAATGACGATATTTTGGAAAAGGTATCAAATTATTTGGGAATTTGATAAATGTGAATGACGATATTTTGGAAAAGGTGTCAAATTATTTGGGAATTTGATAAATGTAAAGGACGATATTTTGGAAAATGTGCCAAATTATTCGGGAATTTGATAAATGTGAAGGACGATACTTTGGAAAATGTGCCAAATTATTCGGGAATTTGATAAATGTGAAGGACGATACTTTGGAAAAGGTGTTTACATTTATCAAATTGCCGAAAAATAGGCACTCTTTCCAAAATATAGTTGCAATGACTTCCAAAATATTGATGTTGACGTTTGATAATTGACCAATAGTTGGTCGCCTTTTCCAAAATATTGCTGAAATAACTAGACGCGTTTTACAAAATATTGAAATAAATTGACGCCTTTTCCAAAATATAGTTGAAATAAATTGACGCCTTTTCCAAAATATAGTTGAAATAAATTGACGCCTTTTCCAAAATATAGTTGAAATAAATTGACGCCTTTTCCAAAATATAGTTGAAATAAATTGACGCCTTTTCCAAAATATAGTTGAAATAAATTGACGCCTTTTCCAAAATATAGTTGAAATAAATTGACGCCTTTTCCAAAATATAGTTGAAATAAATTGACGCCTTTTCCAAAATATAGTTGAAATAAATTGACGCCTTTTACAAAATATAGTTGAAATAAATTGACGCCTTTTACAAAATATAGTTGAAATAAATTGACGCCTTTTACAAAATATAGTTGAAATAAATTGACGCCTTTTACAAAATATAGTTGAAATAAATTGACGCCTTTTACAAAATATAGTTGAAATAAATTGACGCCTTTTCCAAAATATAGTTGAAATAAATTGACGCCTTTTACAAAATATAGTTGAAATAAATTGACGCCTTTTACAAAATATAGTTGAAATAAATTGACGCCTTTTCCAAAATAAAGTTGAAACAAATTGACGCCTTTTCCAAAATAAAGTTGAAATAAATTGACGCCTCATATATATTGATGTTGACATTTGCTAACTGCCCAATAATTTGCCGCCTTTTCCGAAATATTGTTGAAATAAATTGACGCCTTTTCCAAAATATTGATGTTGACATTTGGTTCTTTTTCAATAATTTGTCGCCTTTCCCAAAATATAGTTGCAAAAAAACTAGACTCCTTTTCTGAAATATTGACGTTGACATTTGCTAATTTCCCTATATTTTGACACCTTTTCTCTACGCCTTTTATTTCAATTTTGTTTTACAAAAAATCATATTTACCAAGGATTTGACACATTTTCCCAAAAATAATGTTGAGTGAATTAAAAAAAATCCCGAATAATTTGACGGTTTTTTTCAAAATTTACCGTTATCAATTATTGAATTCCCAAAAAATTCAACGATTTTCCCAAATCATTTGAGTTTTTCTCGCATTTATATTTCCCTCCTTTTATCAGAAATAAATGTTTCCGTAAGCTTAAAAAAATCCATAGCTATAAAACTCCGGCGCGAGTCCGGCAATTTTTCACAGACCTCCTCGGCTTATTTTGCAAGATTGAGTGCAGAATGCGTTAAGCGGATAGCGGCTTCAATGGCGGTAAGTGCATGGATTTTAAAATTTTCAAAAATTTTTTTGACCAACTTGCGGCGGCCAAATAATTTTTTAACTATTTTTTTCGGACTCCTCATGGTCCAATTAACTAGAAACCATTGTTAGTTGGGTGGGTCACGTAAAGTGCAATCCTACCCCCCACTTTTTGAATTAAAAAACTAGTCCAAGCAATTAATAAACTGGTTTTGGACCAGAGGAAGTGTGCTATTTCCCAGACTGGACTCACGGCGCCCGTCGTTCCTTCATTTCGTTGTAAAACACTTCTTTAACAAGGTAATTGTTATTTATTATTATTATTTTTCTTCAATACTTTCTGAACATTATATTTTTTAGAATTTATCTCTTAAAACAACAATTTATCGGTCTATTTTCATATTCCCTTATCGCGCCAAAGCCCCAACTCACTCCTAACGGTTTCGCGGTTAAGCCTTGGTCAAAATATTGATGGAAAATTATGTTCAAACAAAAGACAGTTTTTGGAACATATGAACGCGTTCGCGAGTTGTAATTGAAGAGTTACGTTCATGTTAAATTGACTATATAAGTTAACTAAAAACATCAAAATCTTCACATTAGACTTATTGAAGCAGAGAGACTACAGGTAGAATTATCCTTGAAAACCCATTGTAAACTTAACAGTTAGGGTAACCCTCGTTGTGAACGAGTATCTGAAAATTTTAAGTTAGACCTCAACCGTTTATCCACGTCGTGCATGACAACCCACCCCATCCCAAACACACGGTGTTCACGTAAACGTCACATTGTTGACTTTTTGGACTACTGCATTCAAATAGCTAATAAGAAAGAATTTTCGTGACTTGTTAAAAGTATTAGTTTTTGGTGTCCGCTCCTATCACGTTCCCTCTTGCGTGAGTTGCGTCTTTAGGGGAAAACACGAGTGAAACATCTACACCCTCCTCTTACTTGGAACAAAGAGGGTCTACCCTCTTTGCTTGGAAGTACAGTAGGTTTACTCCTCACAGACAGTAGTTTTCGTGCTATTTTGCACCATTTAAGATTTTTTATTTTGATATACATGATTTGCAGTTTTAGAGGAATATAGACAGTTTCAATGTAATTTTGGTCTTCAAAGTGAGAGCTTTACAATGTTTAATTAGAAAAAATAAGTAAAAGTAATAAACTTAAGCCTTTGCCCAGAATGGCATAAAAAGTTTGACTTGGCTTGTCTCAGTTTGAAGCTGATTGTCGCTAAAATGTACTGTACACGTCTCTAGAGAAGGTTTCGAAATAAGACAAGTCAAAAACCAGTTTATTAATTAGTCGGGCCACTTTTTTTTAATTCAAACCCCGAGCCTCACTGGTCCCCTCTACTTTAATAATTCCAACTTAAATACATAGAATAATGGCACTGGTCATTGGGAGTAGTTTAATTATTCAAGACAATGATTTCTTCGTATATGTTAAATTTTCGTTCCATGGTTGATCTAAACTTCGTTGTTTTCTTTTATAAAAGGACTGCTACTTCATGGATTTTTAATAAAATTTTATTTATTACTTTAAAATAACGGGAGCTTTCGGACCGTGGTCCTTCTTCAGCCGATACAATTTCTAATATAATTTCTTATCTATTTTACTAATTACATTTTTGCACCGTAATGTACCCTAGTTTTTTCTCTGATTTATTTTTTAATTTTTTTATTTATTTTTTACTTAATTTTGAATCCCCCCCACCCGTTTATGTTTACATTTCCCTTATCTAAATTTAACTCCCCTCTATCCCTAATATAGATTGCTTCCTTAAAATTTCTCCTGTACCATCCGGTTTCTTGACATAAAACCTTAGTTGAGGTCCAGTTAATTTTATGATTATTTTCTTTTTTTACATGCAATGCTATATATATATATATATATAATATATCGTCCATAAATCTTCGCCATAATTTTACTTGTTTTTTAATTGTCGTTTTTTTTAGTATACTTTCCTCTATATGTTCCATTACCAGGTTGGCGATTGGTGCTGATATTTCTAATTAAAAATAAAACTTTAAAAACAGAAGAATTACTAGGGATAGTAAATAAGATTCATAAAAACATACAATTTACATATGAAGGGGAAACGGACAGAAAATTACCTTTTCTAGACATATTAGTAGAACATAATAACCTTAAGATGACATGCACAATGTATCAAAAACCCACCCACGCAAAACTATTCCTTAATTTTAAGTCATCACACAAAGATAAAATCAAGATAGGTATCCTAAAGTCATTTAAAAATAAAATAGAAACAATATCGGACAAACCAATAGAGGATAAGAATAAATTTAAAAGACAGTTCATAAATAGCGGATACCCAAAACATTTAGTTAATCAAATTTTTAATAACCATGAAGTCAAAAACAATACGATAAAGGAAAAACCAGAATATATCATTTCTTTACCATATATAAAGGGGATTACAGAAAAGACTAGCAGACAACTAAAACTACATAATGTTAATTTAGTAAATAAAACCCAATGCACGATTAAAACAGAACTAATAAAAAACAAACCAAAAACGGAAGAATTGGACAAAACGGGAGTGATATATGAAATAAAATGCGAATGTAATAAAAGTTATGTAGGTCAAACAAAAAGGAAATTAAAGAAAAGACAATCAGAACATAAGTACTGTGTTAAAAACAAGGACGAAAATAATGGATTAGCATTGCATGTAAAAAAAGAAAATAATCATAAAATTAACTGGACCTCAACAAAGGTTTTATGTCAAGAAACCGGATGGTACAGGAGAAATTTTAAGGAAGCAATCTATATTAGGGATAGAGGGGAGTTAAATTTAGATAAGGGAAATGTAAACATAAACGGGTGGGGGGGATTCAAAATTAAGTAAAAAATAAATTAAAAAATTAAAAAATAAATCAGAGAAAAAACTAGGGTACATTACGGTGCAAAAATGTAATTAGTAAAATAGATAAGAAATTATATTAGAAATTGTATCGGCTGAAGAAGGACCACGGTCCGAAAGCTCCCGTTATTTTAAAGTAATAAATAAAATTTTATTAAAAATCCATGAAGTAGCAGTCCTTTTATAAAAGAAAACAACGAAACAATGATTTCTTGTTCAAATAAGGGTTTGGATATTCATCTATATTTATGGTTATTATTATTTTCAGGCGAGTTACGATCAGCTGCAAATTACCCATAATACTAGAAAATAGAGATTGAAGTACTCGTCAACAATATGTCTGACCCCTTACTAAAATATTGGATGATAAATAGGTAGATATTACATGAATTTCACGTGATTGTTACCAAGTACAAGTGAATATTACGTGACACAACGTGTCAATGATTATCACTTCTATTTGAGAAGTATTTCATTAGTGAATACCAGCTCTTTAAAGTGTCACGTTAGATGGCTTTTCAAAGTCAAGGTGATTCATGAGTGACACTCGCATCACTTATATATACCCATGGATATCGGTCACGTTCAAGGCAAAGTCTTTATGAAATGAGGGTTCCTGATAGCAATATCAGGTGAATAACATCCAAAAATCACTTCGGGGCTCTGTCGATACTGTTTGTTAAGAACTCAGTGAGCGCATGTCGGATGAATATCTGACAACAAATAACACTTCATTATGATTTATGTCAAGTGCATCTCAGATAAATAATGGGTGACAAATTATCATTTATGTCAAGTGCATCTCAGATAAATAATGGGTGAAAAATTATCATATATGTCAGGTGTATCTCAGATCAATAATGGGTGACAAATTATCATTCATGCCAGGTGTATTTCAGATCAATAATGGGTGACAAATAATCATTCATGCCAGGTGTATTTCAGATCAATAATGGGTGACAAATTATCATTCATGCCAGGTGTATTTCAGATCAATAGCGACTGATAAATTGCCATTTATGTACTGAGGTTGGTGAATATTACACATTCAATTTTCACCAGAGATATACCAGCTGCACTCGTCAGAAACATTCAAGAATTAATGTGAGGTCCGCGATTCATCCAAGAATCTCCAACATATAAACCATAGTGAATATTGGGGATTCGATATTCACCCGAAATTCAGTAACTGATATATGTCACACACTTAAACGAATTAATGTTTTAACATTTATGTTTGGTGTAACCTTTGGTGTTACTCAGTTGAATAGCGAGTGATAAATTATCTATTATGTCAGATGTCTCTCAGATCAATAAGGAGTGAAACATCAGTTTTGACAGGTGTATCACAGATCAGTAGCGAGTGACAAAGTGTCATTTATGTCTGGTGTATCTCGGATCACTAACGAGTGATAAATTATCATTTACGTCTGGTGTATCTCGGATCACTAACGAGTGATAAATTATCATTTATATCTAGTGCATCTCAGATCACTAACGAGTGACAAATTTTCATTTATGTCGGGTGTATCTCAGATCACTAACGAGTGACAAATTTTCATTTATGTCGGGCGTATCTCAGATCACTAACGAGTGACAAATTTTCAATTATGTCGGGTGTATCTCAGATCACTAACGAGTGGCAAATTATTATTGATGTCGGGTGTATCTCAGATCACTAACGAGTGATATCACTTAGATCAGAAGTAACATATGCTTAGATCAATAGCGAGTGATACATTATCATTTATCTCAGGTTTATCTCAGATCAATAACAGGTGATATCATTTGTGTCATTTATTCGGCCCTATCTTGGTATGATAGTGCTTCCTTAAGTTCGTATTATAATAGAGATTTTGAATAAAAATGAAAGATAAGATCAGAAGTCTTTTTCATTAAGTTTGTTAGCTGAGAAATAAATATATTTTTTTCGTTTTAATTATCATTTAAGCATAATAACAGATGACCAATTTCGTAGTATGCCTTATTTTACATTTTCCATAATGATACATAAGCCAGTATCTCGTAATTGAATGAATCGATCATTGCGTCCTCGGATTTCTAAATCAATCGTGGATATCGAAGCAATGTTCAATAATCGTTAAGTGCAGCCACTTGACACCGTCCATATTTTTCGAAAACCGCCAACATGCGGGGTTTCGTTTGAATGGGACATTTGAATTATGGGTACAGCCGAATGGGGGAGAACCATCGTGTGTCATTTATATTAGGTGTATTTCAGATAAACTAGTGATATAATATCAACTATTTAAGGTGTATCTCAGGTCTATCGCAAGCCACAATTTGTCACTTTTATCAGGTGTATCCCAGGATGCAAGAGATAATTTGTCACGTACGTCGGGTCAATAACGGGCGATTATTTGTCATTCATGTCGGGTGTCTTTCGGGTCCATGGCGAGTGATTATTTTTCACTCATCTCGGGTGGCTTTTGGGTCGATAACGGGTGATTATTTATCATCTCGGGTCAATAACGGGTGATTATTTTGTCATCTCGGGTCAATAACGGGTGATTGTTTGTCATCTCGGGTCAATAACGGGTGATTATTTGTCATCTCGGGTCAATAACGGGTGATTATTTGTCATCTCGGGTCAATAACGGGTGATTATTTGTCATCTCGGGTCAATAACGGGTGTTTATTTGTCATCTCGGGTCAATAACGGGTGATAATGTGTCACTCATGTCGGGTGTCTTTTGGGTCAATAACGAGTGATTATTTTTCACGCATGTCGGGTGTCTTTCGGGTCAATAACAGGTGATTATTTGTCATCTCGAGTCAATAACGGGTGATAATGTGTCACTCATGTCGGGTGTCTTTTGGGTCAATAACGAGTGATTATTTTTCACGCATGTCAGGTGTCTTTCGGGTCAATAACAGGTGATTATTTGTCATCTCGAGTCAATAACGGGTGATAATGTGTCACTCATGTCGGGTGTCTTTTGGGTCAATAACGAGTGGTTATTTTTCACGCATGTCAGGTGTCTTTCGGGTCAATAACAGGTGATTATTTTTCACGCAGGTCGGGTGTCTTTCGGGTCAATAACAGGTGATTATTTGTCATCTCGAGTCAATAACGGGTGATAATGTGTCACTCATGTCGGGTGTCTTTTGGGTCAATAACGAGTGATTATTTTTCACGCATGTCGGGTGTCTTTCGGGTCAATAACAGGTGATTATTTTTCACGCATGTCGGGTGTCTTTCGGGTCAATAACAGGTGATTATTTGTCATCTCGAGTCAATAACGGGTGATAATGTGTCACTCATGTCGGGTGTCTTTTGGGTCAATAACGAGGGATAATTTTTCACGCATGTCGGGTGTCTTTCGGGTCAATAACAGGTGATTATTTTTCACGCATGTCGGGTGTCTTTCGGGTCAATAACAGGTGATTATTTTTCACGCATGTCGGGTGTCTTTCGGGTCAATAACAGGTGATTATTTGTCATCTCGAGTCAATAACGGGTGATAATGTGTCACTCATGTCGGGTGTCTTTTGGGTCAATAACGAGTGATTATTTTTCCCGCATGTCGGGTGTCTTTCGGGTCAATAACAGGTGATTATTTGTCATCTCGAGTCAATAACGGGTGATAATGTGTCACTCATGTCGGGTGTCTTTTGGGTCAATAACGAGTGATTATTTTTCACGCATGTCGGGTGTCTTTCGTGTCAATAACAGGTGATTATTTGTCATCTCGAGTCAATAACGGGTGATAATGTGTCACTCATGTCGGTTGTCTTTTGGGTCAATAACGAGTGATTATTTTTCACGCATGTCGGGTGTCTTTCGCGTCAATAACAGGTGATTATTTGTCATCTCGAGTCAATAACGGGTGATAATGTGTCACTCATGTCGGGTGTCTTTTGGGTCAATAACGAGTGATTATTTTTCACGCATGTCGGGGTCTTTCGGGTCAATAACAGGTGATTATTTTTCACGCATGTCGGGTGTCTTTCGGGTCATTAACAGGTGATTATTTGTCATCTCGAGTCAATAACGGGTGATAATGTGTCACTCATGTCGGGTGTCTTTTGGGTCAATAACGAGCGATTATTTTTCACGCATGTCGGGTGTCTTTCGGGTCAATAACCGGTGATTATTTGTCATCTCGAGTCAATAACGGGTGATAATGTGTCACTCATGTCGGGTGTCTTTTGGGTCAATAACGAGTGATTATTTTTCACGCATGTCGGGTGTATTTCGGGTCAATAACCGGTGATTATTTGTCATCTCGAGTCAATAACGGGTGATAATGTTTCACTCATGTGGCCGTCTTTTGGGTCAATAGCGGGTGATTATTTGTCACTCATGTCGAGTGGCTTTTGGGTCAATAGCGGGTGATTATTTGTCACTCATGTCGAGTGGCTTTTGGGTCAATAACGGGTGATTATTTGTCACCTCGTGTCGGGTGACTTTTGGGTCAATAACGGGTGATTAATTATCTGTCATCTAGGGTCAATAACGGGTGATTAATTATCTGTCATCTAGGGTCAATAACGGGTGATTAATTATCTGTCATCTAGGGTCAATAACGGGTGATTCATTATCTGTCATCTAGGGTCAATAACGGGTGATTAATTATCTGTCATCTCGGGTGATTATTTTACATCTCGGGTCACGTATGTCGGGTGTCTTTTGGGTCAATAATGGGTGATAATGTGACACTTATGTCGGGTGTTTTGGGTCAATAACGGGTGATTAATTATCTGTCATCTAGGGTCAATAACGGGTGATTAATTATCTGTCATCTAGGGTCAATAACGGGTGATTAATTATCTGTCATCAAGGGTCAATAACGGGTGATTAATTATCTGTCATCTAGGGTCAATAACGGGTGATTCATTATCTGTCATCTAGGGTCAATAACGGGTGATTAATTATCTGTCATCTCGGGTGATTATTTTACATCTCGGGTCACGTATGTCGGGTGTCTTTTGGGTCAATAATGGGTGATAATGTGTCACTTATGTCGGGTGTTTTGGGTCAATAATGGGTGATTATTTTTCACTCATGTTGGCTGTCTCTTGGGTCAATAACGGGTGATTATGTGTCACGTATGTCTAGTGAAAAATGAGTGATCAGGTGTCACACAGGTTTATAACGAGTGATAATATGACTCTTATCACAAATGACAATCAAGTGTAAGTCACGTAATTTTTACGTAAACGGTCAACGTGAAATATAAATAAATAGCAGGTCTATATTGGACTAATTTTAGGCAATAATTGGAGGTCTATTTTTGGGTAAGGGGACGAAGAGTTCTTGGCTGCCGTTGAAAAGGGCCAAATGAATGAAGTGGTCAGTTTGTTAAACTATGGTGCCGATATCCACTGTACTAAGAACGGCAGAACCGCGTTACACATCGCTTGCGATAATGGAAAATCCGATGTGGCATTGCTTCTTATTGAAAGGGTTGCTGATGTAAATGCGACTACATACGGTGAAACACCGTTAATGAGTGCTTCCAGGCATAATCTACTCGACGTGGTTAAGTCTCTTTTGGATAAAGGTGTCAACATCGACGCCGTTGATAAAATGGGAAAAACGGCATTACAATTGGCTTGCTTTTATGGATACTCCGATGCGGCATTGCTGCTCATTGAAAAAGGTGCCAATGTTAATCAGGCTGATGTAGATGGGACAACACCGTTAATGAGTGCTTGCAGCACTGGTCTACTCGACGTGGTTAAGTCTCTTTTGGATAAAGATGTCAATTTCGACGCCGTTGATAACTGGGGAGACACGGCATTACAAGTGGCTTGCGATAATGGAAACTCCGATGCGGCATTGCTGCTTATTGAAAAAGGTGCCGATGTTAATCTGACTGATTCAGATTTGGGGACAACACCCTTAATGAGTGCTTCCAGCCGTAATCTATTCAATGTGGTCAAGTCTCTTTTGGAAAATGGTGTCAACATCGACGCCATTAATCAAAATGGAGAAACGGCATTACAATGGGCTTGTGATAGTGGAAAATCAGATTTGGCATTGGTCCTCGTTGAGAAAGGTGCCAATGTTAATCTGACTGATGCAGAAGGGACAACACCCTTAATGAGTGCTTCCAAGAGTAATCTAGTCGATGTGATCAAGTCTCTATTGGATAAAGGTGTAAACATAGACGCCGTTGATGAAAATGGAGTAACGGCATTACAATGGGCTTCTGATTATGGAAAATCTGATTTGGCATTGGTCCTCATTGAGAAAGGTGCCAATGTTAATCTGACTGATGCAGAAGGGACAACACCCTTAATGAGTGCTTCCAGCAGTAATCTACTCGATGTGGTCAAGTCTCTTTTGGATAAAGGTGCCAACATCGACGCCGTTGATGAATTCGGAGAAACGGCATTACAATGGGCTTGTGATAGTGGAAAATGTGATACAGCATTGCTGCTTATCGATGAAGGTGCCAATGTTAATCTGACTGATGTAAAGGGGACAACACCGTTAATGAGTGTTTCCAGGCGTAATCTACTCGATGTGGTCAAGTCTCTTTTGGGTAAAGGTGGCAATATCGATGCCCTTGATAAAAAGGGAAAAACGGCATTACAATGGGCTTGTGATTATGGAAAATGCGATGCTGCATTGCTGCTCGTTGAAAATGGTGTCAATGTTAATCAGGCTGACGCAGAAGGGACAACGCCCTTAATGAGTGCTTCCATCCATAACCTACTCGATGTTGTCAAGTCTTTTTTGGATAAAAGTGTCAATATCAACGCTTTTGATAGAAGTGGGAAAACAGCATTACAACTAGCTTGTGATTTTAGAAGTACCAATGCGGCGTTGCTGCTCATTCAGAAAGGTGCCAATGTTAATCTGGCCGGTGCATATGGGACAACACCGTTAATGAGTGCTTCCAAATGGAATCTACTCGATGTTGTCAAGTCTCTTTTGGATAAAGGTGTCAACATCGACGCCATTGATAAAAAGAGAGACACGGCATTACAATTGGCTTGTGATTATCGACAATCCGATGTGGCGTTGCTACTTATTGAAAGAGGTGCCGATGTTAATCGGGCTGACTTTAATCCAACGAGACTGTTAACGAGTGCTATCCAGCAGGATCGAGTCGCTGTTATCCAGTCTCTTTTGGATAAGAAAGGTCTCAACATCGACGCCGTTGATGAAAATGGAAAAACGGCATTACAATTGGCTTGTGAATTAGGAAAATCAGATGCGGCATTGTTGCTCATTGAAAAAGGTTCCAATGTTAATCTGACTGATTCAGATGGGACAACACCCTTAATGAAGGCTTCTGAGTGGAATCTGGTCGTTGTGGTTAAGTCTCTTTTGGATAAAGGAGCGGATGTTAATGCTAGGAATAACAAAAGTCTTACTGCATTGCATTATGCCACTTTAAATAAAACAGTTGTCTCTGAAATCCCTGAAGAAGGAGATATTCATGATATTGGCGATGTCGATATCTTAAGACTCCTTTTGTCTAAAGGAGCGGACTATAATGCAGTTGACATAAATGGGAAAACACCTTTGGATTTGGCTAGAGAGACTCATATGTCGCGAGCCAATGAAATCATTAACGACTCAGTTGAAAATATTGAAGACTTGAAGGAAGAACTGAGAACACTGAAATTAAAGTTGGAGAATGAAAAATTGCAGGCGGCAACGAGAGAACTTAAATTAAAAGAAGAATTAAGAGAATTGAAGACACGCTCGGTCAATTACTGAAGCAAACGGAGAATGACAATTGGAAGCGACTACGAGAGAGCAGATTGACAAACTGAAACCTAACATATTAAATCGTTATTTTTAGACAGTCTTCGTCTTATGTTTTCGAAAGTTCTCCTAAATTCGTTTTGCAATTAGCTACCTTGAATTTCTGTATTTCGCTGTTTGTTAACCTGTATTTCCTGAAAATTAACATGCAAATCCCGCATTTCATGGAAATTTAAAAAAATAATTAACCACAGTTTCGCCTCAAAATGTACCAATGTTTTCTACAAACTTTTAGAAAAATTATTTCCTTCTTTGAACTCCTAAAATCGCGACGTATGATATCAATAGTATACGAAAAAAAAAAACCTTTTCAACGTTTTGCTTTGAATGGAAATGAAGAACCACGTAGTGTTTCCCAAGTACATTACAATATTACACTACACTTCCTCGGCGAAAGGATATTACCTAACGACAATACACCTACTACCTCATTCAAAAACTGTTGAACTAAGAAATCAGAAGAAGTTCTTAGATACGCTGGAACCTTCTTCTGCTGGAACAAAATTAAACAAACCTCATAAATTCATGTGGTGTAAAATGGCGTAGTCAATTTCTAGAATATGCTCGTACTTTATGCTTTATGTTTCAAACTCATGTCAAAATCCAAAGTTCAATAATATTTAAAGTTAAGATCTCTGAAATATGTTTTGTTTTGCTTTTTTAATGTTTTAATTTAAAGAGAAAACATTTGTTTTAAAATATTACTGTCATTTTAAACTTCGGTAATATTGTTTAAGTTTAAAACTCTGAATTTAGCACGTTTTTTTTTTGCTTTTTGAAAAATCTTTAATTTTAAAGAGAAAACTTTTTTGTAAATTTTTATTATTTGATACTTTTTAAGTAAAAAGTTCGTTGATATTGAAAAAAAAATATATTTTTTTTTTGTTGCAAATTTGTACTTGAAACTTCCATAATCACCTGAATGTAACTGCCAAGAAGTTCTCATTTTCTTTCAAAAAGTTGTGTGACAAAAGCATTATTAAATTTTGCAAGTTGAAAGTGAAATGTTGAATTTTTTATTTTATTTTAGTTAATTTGCATTTTTAACGTTAGGTAATCTACGTTTCAAATGTGATTCATTTCAAACCTCAGTAGAGTTTAGTGTTCAATTGACAGAGTGGTAATTTGAGAAATAAGGCGGTGGCCAGTTAAAAAATTAAATTCTCGGGATGATAGTAGTCCCCGGGAATTTCCCATACTTATTCAGCGCGTGGGAATAATAAGTGGACAGTGACCAGTTTCTTTTATAAAAAGAACGCTTGCACTACACTCGTCACACGACCAAGTTTGAAGTATTCCTTATTTCTCACTCAGACAAATGATATTCCTCGAATGATTCGAATCCTCGCACGGGCGCGTGATCGAGTTGGCTTTGACCAAGTCACTGACCAGGCTGAGAAATTAGGCGCTGGCCCTGGACAAATGTCCACTCTAAAAATTAGCTGAGCCAGTTTAAAAATTAAATGTTTTTAGGGTCTACTGGCCCTAAGGAGACTTAATTAACTAAAAGCTTCCAAGGTTTTAAGTGGCCAGTGTCCACATTTTTAATTAAAAGTACTTTCTCTCTTCTGGCCATATGGCAAGATTTTTTTTAAAAAAAACCTAATTTCTCAGCCTGTCTGTCACTAAACCTTCGTATTAATCGTATTAATATTAATAGCGTTTTCCTTTGGGTCGCAAGGAGCAATAAATGGTAGTAGTAGTTTCCAGCTTCGTTAAAGACTGTTTTTGAAGAATAGGATCTCCTAGTTTTATTCCTCCATGGGAGCGCTCCGCGAGGACCCAAAGGAAAACGCTAGACAACGACGTTTTGGCTAGAAAAACGTTCTTTAATTAAAATTACAGATTTCAAAAAGTTTTCATAAGTCTGTAAAAAGTCATAGCTTATTTGGTCTGTTTGCATTACCCATTCACTCTCTTCGTTGCTGAGAGGTATTAACAGTCGTCTGCTTAGCTAACGCACCATACAGCAGTCACGGCGCTCGTTCATTTCGTTGTAAAACACTTATTTAACAAGGTAATTGTTATTTATTATTATTGTTGTTTTTTTTCTTGAATACTCTGTGAACAATACATTTTTTTAAAAACAACTGTTTACCGGTCTATTTTCTTATTCTCTTATACCCCCCAAAGCCCTACCTCAAACGGGTCTGCGGTTAAGCCTTTGTCCAAACGAGTTCGCGAGTTGTAATTGAAGAGTTACGTCGTTCATGTTAAATTGGGTATATAGAGTAATGTCACCACTGCCTTCTCTAATTCTAGGCCTTGAAATGTACAACAGAAGCATTTTTTATGTGACATTTTGAATTTGCGCATAGTAACCGTTAGATGGCTCTTTTCTGAGGCGAATTTTCGCGATGACGAAAGTAAATTCGTACCGCGCAGTCTCGCATGACGTCACGTCTTTCGCTTATGGCGGACCAGGAAGGGAAATAAGGATTTTTTAAACTGGACTTAATAACCTGGTCCATGACCAGGACACATCGTCTGCTAAACTAGAGAAGTGGATAATTAAAATATTGTAGATAATGTCTGTGTCCGAATTCAGCTCCCAATGAAATCTCTTCCTACCTCTCCAAAGCTTGCTCATTGGGCAATCCAAATCAAACTTAAGGTATTTCATTGGCAGTGGCAGTTTTTGGGGAGAACTTAAGGGCTGTGATGGCTTGAAATTTCCATGCAGACACCATTGACACCTGCCAAAACCAGGGAGTAAGGAACGTTAGAGGGAGCGTTGATCTAATGCTAAAAAACCGTCATACAGTGGCAAATGGGAAAGAAAGTGGGGGTAGGAATTTTTTTCTCCGTTCCACAATTTTAGCTAACGCGCAGGCGCGAGTGGCGTCATTTACTACCGCCAGCAGAGAGAATTTAAAAATTCTCTCTGCCGCCAGCTGCCGCTTCCATCGACTGCTGCCCCACTCACTCTGTTCAACCAACCACTGCCTTCTCTAATACTAGGCCATGAAATACGAATAAAAGGGGGGTGGCAGATAGGATTTCACAAATACCGCTAGATGTCGCTTTTCTGAGGTTTTAAACTGGGGGCAAATTCTAAACTATAGGAAATTGTTAGCAACGACTAAGAGTAATCTGCTAAGTTCGTCTCGAAAAAGAAAGCAAAAAACCGGTCATTAAACCGGTTCATGATGCTGAACGGTTTCAGAGTTCGAAAAATACTAGTTTAAATTTGGTGTATGATTTGACACGTGTCAATGGCGTCTGCATGGAAATTTCAACCCATCACAGCCCTTAAGTTTTTCCCAAAAACTGCCATTGCCAATGAAATGCCTTAAGTTTTATTTGGATTGCCCAATGAGCGAGCTTAGGAGAGGTAGGAGGAGATTTCTTTGGCAGCTGAATTCGGACACAGACATTATCTACAATATGTTAATTATCCACTTCTCTAGTTTAGCAGACGATGTGCCCTGGCCCCCTGGTCAATGGTCATGGACCAGGTTATTTAGTCCAGTTTAAAAAAATCCTTATTTCCCTTCCTGGTCCGCCATAAGCGAAAGACGTTACGTCATGCGAGACTGCGCAGTACCAATTTACTTTCGTCATCGCGAAAATTCGCCTCAGAAAAGAGCCATCTAACGGTTACCATGAACGAAATAGTGAACAATCCAGGACTTAACAGCCGTACCTTTGCACGTACAAACCGAGACATCCACTAGTTGTAACAAGAAGGGGGTGGGAAGATAGGCGGAGGGGATGGAAGTTTGAGAGAGAAAAATAAATTGGGGACAAATTAAGCTGTAATTTCCGGTTTTGCTAACGCCATCTGCGGGTGAATAAATAAAGTATAATACTTGAAATTTTTAAATCTAATGGCGTAACGGTTCAATTTTCTTCAAATTATTGGAATTTGGTCGTAAAATTGTGAAGAATAAGGACTGTGTGTTTCCAAACTGTATCAGTGAGAGCCGGTTTTTACAGCTTACCTCATAGCTCCCTGTTTACATAAAACGCATTCTCTATTTCGTGTATGCCGCTTTCGATAGCCACCCTCTCACGTGACCTTTAATTTTGTCCCTAAAATGACGTAGTTCAGCTGGCGCGAATTTGTCTCAACAGGGGGAAATAGTAGTTGCTTGTTACACATAGTGGACGGGTTTTTTCATTAAAGGCATGTCCTGGATTGTTCACTATTTCGTTCATGCGGTTACTAAGCACAAATTCAAAATGTCACATAAAAAATGCTTCTGTTGTACATTTCAAGGCCTAGTATTAGAGAAGGCAGTGAACCAACAATCACCGTCTGTTGGGAGGAAACCGAGGCTTAATAAAAATGCCAAATTGATTTTGTAACGGTTGTAGGAATGATTCAAGGTATTCGCTTAAAAATATATGAAAGGAATATCCCTCCACGCGTTTCCAAAGCCAAAAACCCAGATAGAAAAATGTAAAATATGGATATTAGCTTCCACTAGCTTCTATTCACTTTCAATAAATTTCAAGCTTTGTTTTAGGTTTGGGAAATGGTTTGAAAACGATGTTTACCATGTCGGGTCTTGTTAAATACTTATAGGTTACTTTAACAATTAAAAATCAACACTTCTTATAGTTAACCATGGCAGAAATTCAAACACGACCTTCCCCTTCTAGTTCAAAGCCGGTTTTTAAATTTGACGCATGCGCGGACACCGCGATGAGACCCCGAGTCAGCGCCAGAGAGAGACGAGTTTAGCCACGAAGCGAATGAACGCGCCTATTCACTTTAACACTCCCTCTCAATTCTCTCCTCCCTGATTACACTTCGTCGTTGCTAACAATTTCCCATAGTTTTGTATTTGCCGCCAGTTTGAAACCTCAGAAAAGCGACATCTAGTGCCATTTGTAAAATCGTAACTGCCAACCCCCTTTTATTCCTATCGCAAGGCCTAGTATTAGAGAAGGCAGTGGTTCTACTATGCAAACGTCATACCATAGAGTAGTGTTGGTAGAGGGGGGAGTAGACTGTGTATCCCTCCCTCTAGGCGCGCTTTTGTACTGTACGCGCCTGGTAGGGGGGATGACACTGAGCTAGAGCTAGATGTCAGTTCTACGTATGCAAACGTCATACCCTTCTATCGCGTACAGTATCCCCTCTTACAAAAGCGCGCCTAGAGGGAGGGATAAACAGTCTACTCCCCTCTCTACCGACACTACTCTATAAGTTTCCTAAAAACATCAAAATCTTCACATTAGCCATGAAAACTATCATCCTGTGTGGTTAGGAACGCGTTAGAACTTAGAAGAGAAAAATCCGGTAAATTGTCAAATGAAGGCCGGGAAATTGTAGATTTGAGACACACCCATTTTTTTTAACGTAACTAGTGTCAATTTAAACATAGCCAGATAAAAGTGAACTTAATAATAATATTAAGTTCTGGTTTTAATTAACCAGTCATTGGGGCTTGCCGCTTCCAAATTAAATCAATTTTCTTGAATATGACACATCTAAAATTAAATATCCAATGCCCTATGTATCAACCCCTTCAGCATTGCCTGTAAACAAGGCTCGTTTAAGTTAAGTTATAGTTTTATTCTAAGTTGGCCTAACGCACCTTCGAATCAAAGCTTACGGAAAAATCAAAGTTAGTTTTCGTTTCCACGTGGTTTCAGATTAAGGCCTTTTCAGACGATGCAACTTTTGACCCAATCACATGGGTCAAAAAGTTGAATCAGTAAAAATTGGTCAGTGATCAATTTTTTATTTCGTGATTCAACTTGTTCAACTTCTGTTCACACGACCCAACTAATTTACAAAACAAAAGTTGACTCATATAAATGTGTCAAAAAGTTGTATGGCATGGAAATTGAAAAGTTTATTTCCAAACGTTTCAGGAACAATGTCTGATCCAAATCTAACAGAACAATTGGTGAGCGCTGCTGAACAAGGAAATAAAGATGAAGTAATTAGATTATTAAATCTTGGCGCCAATATCGATGGCTACAGTGGCGACATCTTCACCGCATTAACTATGGCTTGTTATCGAGAACACCGCGATGTCGCATTTATTCTTATCGAAAGAGGCGCTGATGTCAATGTTGGTACTCGTTTCATGATATCGCCCTTAATGCTAGCTTGCGAAAAAAATCTAGTCGATATTTGCCAATGTCTATTGGACAATGGAGTTCATATTCACAACCGTGACAACAATGGCTTTACCGCCTTGGGATATGCCGCTTTAAATGGTTGCCTTAGCATGGTTATTGCTTTAATTGAAAGAAACGCCGACATGAACGATACCGCAAACGAACTTGGTTACAATGCTTTACACTGCGCTGCCTCAACTAACAAAGCGGATATCGTACATTACCTTATGTCTAAAGGCGTCGATTATAAAGCGGTTGATAAAGAAGGCAATACTCCTTTGGATTTAGCTTCGGAGAAGGGTTACATTGAGATTGTTGACATGATTGAGACCTTCATCTATCAAGATGTAGACTCTAATTCAAATACCGTAGAAGAAACCGCTCGTAAAGTTGCCATAGAAAATGAACAATTGAAAGAAAAAGTTGAGGAATTGAGTAAATCAATTGAGATAAATCAAATTTACGCTGAGCAGAATTATCTGGAATGGAAGGGGAAAATTCAAAAATTGAAGGAAGAGAATGAGACGCTGAAGAGAAAATTGGATAATTTGGAAACGAGTATGATATCGCAACAATCACTTGAGTATTGCAATGGAATTGATGATTCTGTGGTAGAAATTCAAGATTCAGCATCGAATGTAGCAGAGCAATCGTCGCAAACGTCTCCCGGTCCAGGTAGTTCCACTCAAAAAAGGATGCCTGAAGTAGTCACTCGTCTACTTAACAAAATTACCAAATCTTGTATGGAATTTGCCCAGGAATACACCGCAACTACTCCTAAAAAGATTCGACTGCAATTTAATGAAAATATGTAATCATTATCGTTCCTGCTTCTTGTGGTCCTAAGTCTTTGAGTCTTTTTGTATTTTTCATTTATAGAGAATTGAAATGAACATTTAACTTTTTAAGTCAAAGGTTATGTAATTGTGGGGGTTTTTTTTTGGAAGGGTTTTTTTATAAAGATTTTCGTTAGTCATCTTAATAAGGGTTCAAAGGGGAAAATTACAGAAGTGTGTTTAACTTTTTAAGTCAAAGGTTATGTAATTGTGGGGGTTTTTTTGGAAGGGTTTTATATATCATTTTCGTTACTCATCTTAATAAGGGTTCAAAGGGGAAAATCACAGAAGTTTGTTTTAACTTTTTAAGGCAAAAGTTAAGTAATTGTGATTGTTATATCTTCGTTAGTCATTTTAATTAGTGTGATTTTAAACTAATACCGGTCAATTTTCAACTATTTTAATATATTTTTCAAAGCCAAAAATAGCAAAAGTTTTAACTTAACTTTTGTAATGTTGATTTATTTTTTGCATAGATCTTCGTTAGTCATCTTAATTAGTGTGATTTTAAGTTAAATACCGGTTAATTTTCAACTATTTTAACATAGATTTCAAAGCGAAAAATAACAAAAAGTTTTAACTTTTTAAGTCAAAAGTTAAGTGATGTCAAGTTTTTTTGCATGTTTTTTATTATTTTTTGGAGATTTTTATTTCTCAACTTAATTCACGCCATTTTAAATAAGTACAGTTTAATTACCAGCTATTTTGATATATTTTTTCGACAATAAAAATTTAACTTTTTAAGTCAAAAGTTAAGAAATTTCATTTTCTTATCCCTTTGTATTTTTAAATTTCGTTTTTTCATCTTAATTATTCTTCTAATTTTTAAATTAATTCCCGTTCAGTTCCTGCTATTTCAATATTTTTTTCTCTTATAAACTGTATTGATACAAAGTGTGTACCATAAATATTTCAATAAATAACTTAATGCATTTTTCTATAAAGCCTAATATTACAACTTCATGTTGCTTACTTCTGCTTGTTTTTATTATACCTAAAACTAAACTGTATTAAATAAATAAACCATTTAATCATACATAAATCTTTTTACAGTACAATTTAAATAAACCTTCGTTTAATTCTAAGTTATAAGGGGCCGTATAAACACAACGCAATTTGATTACACCATTACAAAAATACGACAACGCGTAAATATTAAACAGAGACCTCAGAGTTCCTCTAATCTACATAAATTAGCAAGTTATTACGAGAAAAATACCTACCTAATTTCCCTAAATATTCAAGGAATTGCATTACAATGATTTCTAACCCAAGTGTCCATTCAAATCGCAGCCAGAGAAACTGTTACCTTAGAGCAAACCTAATAATAGGCTAGTAAAGTTTTCCGCCTTTGCCATTAACCAAGGGCAAATGGAGATAACGGAAAGTAATAAGCACTGTTATGACTGAAAGACTTTATGAAGGATATTTACGACGCGAACTCTCGCTTTCTCCTTAGCTTTGGTCGACCAGTCAGCGCTCTACTTCAATATTACGTGATATCAGAAGGGGATAATAGAAGAAGGATGACGCTCTGTATCCTCTTAATATTCTTTAGTTATGTAACATAATTCTTCTCACGCTCACGCACCTTTTTGTTTGCTCTTCAGCTCATCAAACTTCAGATGGGTATATAATTATCGCAATGTGCGAGGGTGGATTGTTTGGTATTTACTAAATCCTCAGCAATCAATTGTCTTGACGTGGGACAAAAACCCACAAGCGCATGCATGCGTCTTGGCAAATATTTAAGCTCTAATAGAGTAATGATGATGGAACTATTTATCGCGTGTGTAATTCGGTTTGGTAACCTAGCTTGCTCCAAATGTTAAGGGATACACTTCTCTTGAAGAGAAGTATTATATACTTCTGTTTATATTTTATTATTTCTCTCGATTATTAATAGTTAGGCTATTGAGGCATTCGGGCCCTTAGAATATCTGGTTCTTGTATTGCAAATATTGTAAATTTAATTCGGTTTGCCTTCGTACTCGCGCTAGTATCCATAAACGAGTTTTTCTCTAGTATTCCGCTAGGGAAGCAGTAAAAAAGTAATTTTCCAACGTGAATCTCTTTACTGCCTCAGTAGTCTCTTATTTCTATTTGCTTTTAATAGACATTATCTGTGGCGGTTCATTACCAGTATTATAATGTATTCTCCATTCGACGCTAGTGTGTGGTATCTAACAACAAATTTTCTTTTTACGGAAACAGTGTTGCGGCCTAGCTACGGTTTCAACGAAATTGCTTATTTTATTGTCGGCCTCCACGGTTTATTAAAGAAAAGGTCTCGTTATTCCTTGAAAATAATAAATACCACGTTTTTAGTGAATACGGGTAGTTGATATTTTAAGGGTTCCAAAAGTAACTTGAGAAATCCTTTGCATGTCGTCCCTGCTAACCAGGGGTGCGTCAAAAACGAGGGGGTCACAGAAACGAAATCATGAAGTAACAGACGAAAAAATGCCTGGGGTTTAAAAGTTACTCAAATACTCTAAGTTTTGAAGATGAACTACACATTTGCCTCAACAAAAATCGTGATTTTTCCATGAAACATGTCCTTGAAGTTTAATACAGCTTGGGGTTTGCTATCAAACTGACGTGGTTATAATACATTAAGAACGAAACTCCAGGAAGAGCTGTATTTCCGAATGACACTGAAGAAGGTAATAAGTAGAGTTTATAAGGACCGATAAGCTGTGCAAACTGCTACTAATTCCTCAACTTTGGCCGTTTACTTGTGTTTCTGGTGTTAAACAAGCCCGTCATGGGATACAAATAAGGAACTATAGTTGAGGATATCGTGGTTCATTTTTGCTTACAAATAATTTAGTTTAAACATTGGTATCCCTAAGTTTTTTTGTTTAATTGTATTTAGCCAATGTATTGCCGTTTGATTTTTGAAAATGAAAATATATTTCTACCCTCAAATAAAAAATGGCGCATAGCTCTGAAAGCAATTTATCAAATTTAGTGCGTCCCGAGTCTGGTGGAATCTCGGGTATTTGTCGGGAAAAATTCGTGTACTTTTTGGTTTTTCACGCTTTTGATTCTGGCAAATTGAATTGATGCTTATATTATTATAGTGTTTTCCATCAATTTTACTTTGCAAGATAAATAATTTCTATTTTAAATAATTAAATTTGCAACTTGTATTTCTGGCTCAGTCTGGGAAATAGCACACTTCCTCTGGTCCAAAACCAGTTTATTAATTGCTTGGACTAGTTTTTTAATTCAAGAAGTGGGGGTTACTGGTCCTCGGGACCAGTTTATTAATTGCAAATCTATAGGAGAACAAAGGCTGGGACCAGTCCGGAGACCAGTTTATTATTTAGGACACTAGGGGGGGGGGTCACTGGTTCCAAGGACTAGTTTAAAAAGTATCCTTATTTCCCAGACTGACCCCCACCCCAATCCTACGATTTACTCCCATTTAACCCAAACCGTTTCTCCCAATTCCCATATCTCCCAATCCCATTTGACCCAACACTATGTCATTTCCCCCAATTTCTTTTCTCCCAATTCAGCATAAAACATATGTTAATAAATTCAAAGAGAATTTTTTGGTTTTATTAACAATGATATGTTTTACATATTCAGTTTAGTTTGAATTTCCATTTTATGATTTCTAGATATTCAATTGGAGTTTTTCTCCCCGCATCCAGTTCCCTTTTTAGTTGTTTTATTCTTTCCTCCTGAATCTTGTGTTTTCTGTTTGGTGGTCGAACAGGTTACCCCCCATTTCGCCCAATTTAAAACACCCAATTCCCATTTACCCAAACATCATTCAACCCAATTCCCAGTTCTCTTATTCCAATTAACCCAATATTGCATACCCAAAAAGACTCAAATAGAGTAGAATTTGATGGTTTTATTTATTTATTTTTTCATTTCATAAGGGATACACTTACTTGAAGTGTATAACCGCTCCAAAGAGGAAGAGACGTCCTCCTAACCAAACCAAACCAAACCTAACATAACATAACAGTAATGTTTTGGAAAAGACATATTATTTGAGAAGTCAATGAAGCTAAACGTCAATATTTTGGAAAAGGCGTAACATTGTTAAATGATTTATAAAATATTACTAACCTAACTTAACCAAACAAAACCTAACCTATCATAACAGTAACGTTTTGGAAAAGGCATATTATTTGAGAAGTCAATGAAGCTAAACATCAATATTTTAGAAAAGGCGTACCGTAGCTAAATGATTTATAAAATATTATTAACCAAACTTAACCTAACATAACATAACAGTAATGTTTTGGAAAAGGCATATTATTTGAGAAGTCAATGAAGTTAAACATTAATATTTTGGAAAGGGCGTACCATAGTTAAATGATTTATAAAACACGAACTTTCTCGTGGATCTAGCAGAAAAATATAATACATTTAGTAAAACACTTCACATTAATTGGTAGGAAAATTATTTAACCTAACCAAACCAAACCTAACCTAACCTAACCTAACCAAACCAAACCTAACCTAACCTAACCAAACCTAACCTAACCAAACCTAACCTAACCTAACCTAACCTAACCTAACCGAACCAAACCTAACCAAACCTAACCTAACCAAACCAAACCTAACCTAACCTAACCTAACCAAACCAAACCAAACCAAACCAAACCAAACCTAACCTAACCTAACCTAACCTAACCAAACCTTACCAAACCAAACCTAACCTATTCGCATTAAAAATAATCAAAGTCGTTTTGAAAGCAACCCTTTGCAGCATAAAATATTAGCCGAAACCATTCGATTGGGAGAAATGAGAATTGAATAGTTTGGGATAAAAATTCCGATTGGGAAATATAAGATTGGGAGAACTAGGAATCGGAAAGTTTGGGATAAAAATGTATTTTGGGAAACACAGAATTGGGAGAAATGGGACCATACCATGAAAGAAGAGATGGGTCATAGCGACAGAGGAAAAAAGGAACTACGTATTTTTCGCCGTCCCCGTCAGCAACGTCATCAAAACATAGTTTAAGTGAGCCAATAAGATAATTTAAACTTTTCGTTACGTGTTAAAGGGGGGGCTATAAGTCGGACTGAAGTAAAGGCTAACCGTTCTCCATTCCTACTTCTAAAATGAAATCTATCCCTAGTGAAACATACCCCTTTCGGCATTGGATTACATAAATTTTGTCTCTTTATAGTTCCGAATAATGAGAAATCATCGCCGATGATGTATTTATTGCGCGCTAAAAGATCCGAACTTCGAGCAATGCATTCCTTATCCGAAACGCCTGGAAAACCAATGTCTTCGCGAGCATTGATGGGCAGGAAGATAAAACGTAAACTTTTTGGCAAAAAATCTAAGAAAGGCTAACAAATTTGGATGTTAGGTGGCTGGTTATTTCATTTTGTTTTCCACGTATTATATTTTACTATAAACACTATTAGATTATTTTGATGTTATTGTTATTATTAAAACACCGCGGGAATATTTGATTTGTTTGTTTTCTTCTACTTTTTTTTTAAATTTAAAACACTTTTTCAAAAATTATAAAAAAAATATTGTAAAATTGTACGAATGTATATTTTTCTGCAATAAAAGCTTAATAGTGTAACGCAATAAATATAATAATATTCTTTAAAAATTCCTCCGAATAATTCTAAGCCTATTGAATGAAACCTCAAATAGTAAATTCATTTTGAGCAATTTATAATTTCGTATTTCCTAACGTTGGACGAGATAAACAGGGTTGCTGTTTATGGGTCGGGAAAGGTCACGAGGTCAAATAGTGGACTGCTTTCCTTTTTACAACCAAAATTGACGTGCTTGTTTTACGTGTCGGAGATGGTGTGGAGTAGGGTTTCTAAAGACCAAGTCGCGTTAATGGGCTAAAATTGACCACAAAGCTATGAGTAATGAGAAACGCATCATGTTTCCGCTCGTTGGCGATAGATGGCTCGACTATGTAAGTCTTTGAATGGCTAAGCTAGCTGCATTTCAGTTCTTTATAAGACTGGTGGCGCCATCTAAGAGTAGCAATCGCGTATATTGTATTTATAGTTAAAAAAATTAATGCATTAAAGCATGGATTGACTAACGCGTTCCCCTCTTCATTCACCCAATGTATTGGACCAAAACGGAAGTAGATATAGCGCCATCTCTAGGCAAAATAAATCTTTTTGCGGATTTTAAAGATGACGGCGCCCAATTTTGGGCCGGAATAAGTTAACCAATGATATTCCAGCATTAAATTAAAAAAATATATTTTAGTTACCGCCGCCGCCGCATAGTGTCGCATGGCCTTTTTTTCCCCATAATGACGTAAAATACATAAATGCTGTGACGTCAGCAACAATCGGCCTCAATTGCGGGAATTCAACAGTGACTCTATGTATCTCTATGATTCCTCCATGTGTAATCATAGATATATATACGGGTCTAGATACACTTCCCCTCTGTTAGGCCCTTTAAAAAATGCGGAGGTGAGAACTAGCAGTCGACGCTTTACGGCGGGGGAATTAGATCCAAACGCCATCTATTGAGAGTTTCAAGAAACAAAAAAACCAAAAATTCGAATATGGAAAGCGCGGGAAATTCGAATATGAAAAGAGCGGGAAATTCAAATTAGGCTTAACTTTTCAAATAGCTTTACGTATTTTTGATCTCTTTTATACGTGTAATTATGTTCTTAAGTGAAATAAATAGGCTATTAGACACAAACTTTCAAAACTGGTTTTATTTCAAGGGCAATAAAAACTACATAACCTTGTTAACTAGTCTAATTAATTAAATATTGTTTTGGTTTAAAATACTATACTACGCAGTCCAGACAAACACATTTTTTACATACAGCGTCAACAACACATGGAACCAGCCATAAATTACACCTTCTCCATTCTTGAAATGACGCGGCGAAATATTAATTAATCATTGCGTGGAATAACTTACCAGAGGTTTTTGTGTCCTCCGGCTCGCGATATTCAAACATTAACTTTTACAACACCTCAGCACCACATAATTTTACGAAATTACATGGCTATATGGATCAAAAAGAGGTCTAGCGTAACTGCCCTGGCAAAACCTAACCTGACTAATTAGGCCTAACGCAACCTTAATGTAACATTTTACAATTCAATTTTTTGGGCCAGTGGTCGCGCAAAATCACTGAAGTGAAAACAGCATGAAAACACAATAAAACAGCATAAAAACACAATAAAACAGCATAAAAACACAATAAAACAGCATAAAAACACAATAAAACAGCATAAAAACACAATAAAACAGCATAAAAACACAATAAAACAGCATAAAAACACAATAGAACATAATAAATCAGCATAGAAACACAATAGAACATAATAAATCAGCATAAAAATACAATTAAACGACGAAAAACACAATACATCAGCATAAAAATACAATTAAACGACGTAAAAACACAATAAATCAGCATAAAAAACCAGAATAAAAATAAAACAGCATAAAAACACAATGAACAGTATGAAAACTCAATATAACATAATAAATGAGCATAAAAATACAATAAGCCAGCATAAAACACAAAACAGCATAAAAAACTATAAAAGCATAAAAACATAACAAAACAGTGTAAAAACACAATAAATCAGAATAAAATTACAGTAAACCAGAATAATATGTATGTATATGTTGCATCCAGACCCTGAAAATAAACTAAATTTCTTTTATTATCAAATTTTGAGCGTCTTAGAAATATATAACTGCAAATAAATAAATAAATCAAAAATAAATGCTTGCTTTATTTGGATATCCTTTTGAGAAAAAAATTCTTATTTACAAAAGGGTCCGATTAAATTAATTTCAAATATAGTTAAGTAATTAAATTTAAGATCCATTTAAAAAGATTCGAGTAGTCGCGTTGTCCAAAAAGGTTTTGAGATTGTTGTTGTGGACTTGACATTAGATGGCGCTAGTGTACTAATTTTGTATAGAGTAACTTATAGCCAGAAGCTATGAGACTAGGATCGGTAGGCAGAAAAATATGTAAGCTAACTACGTATGTACGGGTTAAAGTTATACGGGTTTAATAAAGTCTTTCTGTTGTTATTAATCTGGCGTCGTTAATGAAAGATACAACAGAAATTGGCGACGGATCTTCTCGTGCTCCCGCGGGTTGTCTTATGTTGTTTCGGTTCCCCGTGTTTCTTTCGGACTTTTCGGTTCGTGCTCGTTTCGGTTAGGCCTCGGCCTTGTTGTTTTTCTTTGTTTCGTTTGTCGACGGGTACGCCCGCGATCGGAATTTCGGTGCTAAATGCCGTCCCACGGGACTATTGCTCCTTTTGACGAATCGATAGAAACATTTGAGAGGTACTCCTCTAGACTGAAACACCATTTTGCCGCTAACGATATTACCGACGAAGGTAAAAAGAAATCTATCTTTTTAACGACGGTGGGTCCGAAAATATTCAATCTGTTGCACGACTTGCTGGCCCCAAATTCTCCGGATGATGCAAGTAAAACCTTCACAATATTAGTCGACGCATTGAAGGCACATTTCTGCCCAAAACCATCGGAAATTTTGGAGAGTTTCAAGTTTCGTAGCTGTATGCGATCACCCGCCGAACCTATTCCTACGTACGTCGCTACATTACGGCGACTGGGTGGAACATGTAACTTCAAGACAGCTTTGGATCGGGAACTTCGCGACCAGTTCGTCTTAGGAGTTCGTGATGAGATGATACAACAACGGCTATTTGAAGAAGAATCTCCGACATTCGATAAGGTTGTAGCGATAGCTCAAGCTATAGAGTCAGCCTCACGTTATACTCAAGAGGTAAAAGTGACTGGAGCTCCTGCAAGTAACGCTATCCCACAGGTAAACAAAACTACCATAGTACACCAACCTACCGCTGGAAAAAGATACTACCGCAAATTCAACCACAAGGCAAAGCCACAGAACAACTCTCATTCTACACCCAAGAAACACAGTGAATGCTCCCGTTGCGGAAGATTTGATCACCCACCACCTAACTGTCCCTTTATATCCGTGTTGTGGTGGATACAATAAATAGACTTAGTTTAATTTAAAAGAGTTTTATTACGTATTTAAAATCTAACCTCTCGGTGAGGTAGTCACAAACTCAGTGCCCGTTCCGTCCTTTCTTGTTTAGGAAGCCCCTAGCCACCTAGCGGTATAAGTTATAACTAATACCCAGTTACGCCATCTAGACAATCTCGTATGATCTATTTCTATATATACAACATCTTTCTTTTCCTTAAGAAATTTAAGTTATACTAAGAGTTTTAAGTTATACCATGAGTGAATCATATACTAGCTCCCTATAAGTTACTCAGCCACACTGGCCTAATGTGTCCAGCGTTTTCTTCCCGCCAAAAAAGTGTACCTATATGCGACCTACAGTGAGAGAAAATAACACTTCTCCCGGCGCTTACGTATTTCCGGTAAAAAAACCGGAAAAGGAGATCAACCAATGAAACTTTGAACTGATAGGTAGTTAGTATAAGCATACGACGTTTAAGAAATGTTGTGATTGTTTGCGGACGGTTTAGAGTCGTATTTTATCTTTGAAATTATTTTAATGGGTTAGGGTTGGCACAATAGGAAGTTTTATTTTTTTCGCATTAAAATGGCAGAATTTTGGATATTTTTTGACAAAGCCCAAATGATAGAAACTCATTTAAATTCAGACTTCAGAGCGTTGCCTACGGAATAAAAAATTTTATTCCGTAGGCAACATTCAGAGGCAGGAACTATTTATGGTGAGAGAACCAAACTTTATCAAAAAATAAGAGCTAAACAACAACTTAATAGTCATCTCGAAAACCTTACTAAACTTTTTAATAATGCGTCTAAAGAACTAATAGAAAAACTTAAAGAAAGGCCCAACCCATTTTTAACGAAGCCTGTTGTGAAACCAAAATTATTTTTCAATAAGCAAAAGAATGAATGTGACGCAAAGAAGTCAAACCTCCAAAACCGTTAATACCATTTGGAACTATCGTCACTTTCAAGTTCTCGATATATTAATTTCAAAGCCCTAAGAGAGGGCGCCGTCTACTATAACTTTCACCCGCCTTCCCTCCTCTCGACTACTATTCGGAAGAAAATGCTGGATACATTAGGCCAGTGTGACTGAGTAACTTATAGGGAGCTAGTATATGATTCACTCATGGTTATACGACATCCAACATCTTTCTTTTTCCCAAAAGTGTTAAGTTATACAACATCTTATCTACAAGATAATCCGATATCATTCCTAGTTGCTTGTATACATACAATACTAATAAATCATTGTTATTATCATTAAATGTACGCCGGAGATTAGGTAATCTTGGAAACGGATCGGTATTTTGGGTATGCGGCCGGACCGTGTAGGGGGGAACGGATGAGAATCAGATGGTGGTCCTGTCACTGTGATAGGATGTTCTGATGTTGTCCTTTGTGGTGTCAATTTGGTAAATGTTTGTAAAGGTAGACAAGGTGAGTTGCTTTGATGAGTCAGTGGCGCAATATTCTGTGCTGCTAAGTGTTGCGGTCGATGATGCATTTGCAAAGTAGACTGTTGAGATGGAGTCTTAGTCAGTTCAGGAGGTTGGTATAATGGTAAGGTACCCAGTGTTGTTTCACTAGGTTGAGTTTGTACTGGAGCTATTGTAGTTGGTGTTTGATTTAGAGTCGTCCCAGGGGGAGGTATCGAAGCTGTTGAGTAGGTTGTTGTTGTTGTTGTTGTTGAAAGCGGTGGAGTAGCATTTGAGTGGGTTATAGTCGTAGCAGGAATCGATGTCGAAGCTGGTGAGTTGATTGTGTTTATTGCAGGAAGCGATGGTGTTGTGGTGGGTAGTGATGCTATTGTTCGCATTAACGTTGCCGACAATGTGGACGAAGGAGTATGGCCTGATGAAGTTAGTGTAGTAAGAGGAGAAGATAAGGGTTCCGTTTTTAATTTTAATTGGGTTCTGGTACGACGAAAGAATTGGTGACGGTCTGTACGAATATTATAAGAATGTGGTTCAGACGCTCTAGAGATAATTGTTGCTGGCAACCAATTACGATGGCTGTCGTAATATCTCACTCTTGTTCCGGGTTGTAGAGGAGGGAGATTTCCCTTGAATCCCTTATTAGCGTGTTCGACCATGGCATCTTGTCTTTCTTGCAATATTTTGCGTTCTTTAGCTGTAGAATAGCGAGGTAGTAGTGATTTATAATTAGTTGTTACGCATGTGCGTAGGCGCCTTCCCATGAGCATTTCAGCGGGAGATGGTAATGAGCCGCGAGGTGTAGAATTATGAGTCAGGATAACATATTGCAAGTCCTTGTTGGCCGGTTTTGTCTTGATTATTGAATTTTTTATGGTTTGAACCATTCTCTCAACAAACCCATTTGATTGAGGATAGTGTGGTGATGAAGTTATGTGAATGGTTCCCCATTGCTCCAAAAAGTGTTTAAATTGAGCCAAATTATAAGGTGGACCGTTATCGGACACAAGCCGTTGGGGTGCACCATGTCGTGCGAATACTTGATTTAGAAAGTTTATAACGTGGTTGGATGTGCTTTGAGTTAATTCCTTGACCTCCACAAATTTAGAATAATAATCGGCGAGTATGATATATGTACTGGAATTGACATGAAATAAGTCTGTTGCAACCATTTCCCAGGGTAGTGACGGAATTGGGTACGGTGTCATAGGCATGGCGCGATTGGCTGCACCTTTAGTACCGCAAACATCGCAAGCTTGTATATATGTTGTTATATCAGTGTGCATTCCCGGCCAAAAATAGTTCAATTTAGCAACCGCAACGCAAGCGTTAATTCCTTGGTGAGCGCCGTGGACTTCTCGAATAACTTCTGATCGTAGTTCTTGTGGCACCACCAAGGTGTGACCTTTGAAGATTAAATCCTGGTCAATATGCAACTCGTCTTGGAAAGGCCAATAATGCTTCAGTTGTGTTGAGAGTTGTTTCGATGTTTTAGGCCAGGAGGTGTGAATAAAAGTCATAATTTCTTTCAAGTCTCAATGGGTTTTTTGAGAATAGCCAAGAGTGGGTTGTGATCAGTTTGTACAGTAAATTTAGTGCAAGCTACATAGTAATTGAAATGTTCACAGGCAAATACAATGGCTAGTATTTGCGAATAACGAGATTGAGTCGGAGTTAAGGTGGTAGAAGCATATTCTACTGGTTTCCCTTCTTGTAATAATACTGCACCCAGTCCCGTTAGGCTAGCGTCAACGGATAATGTTATTGGTTTAGATGAGTCAAAATAGGCAAGGACTGGAGCTGATGAAGCGAGTCGTTTAAGAGAGTCGAAATGTTGCTGATGTTCCTCTTCCCATTGATATATGACATCTTTCTTAAGCAAGAGGCGAAGGGGGACGGTATCATTATTGACTCCTGGTAGAAATCTTGTGATATAATTTATCATTCCCAGGAAGCTCTGAAGAGCTTTTTTATCCTTCGGAGGTGGTAGAGAACAAATAGCTTCCACTTTTGCGGGATCGACTTCAACACCATCAGAGGTAACAATATGGCCCAAGTAGGTTGCCCGATTGACTGCCAGTGACATTTTTCTCGTACCAAAACATAGGTTGTTTTCAAGGGCTCGTTGAAATACCTTAATTAACGATATTTTATGAGTAGGGAGATCTACGTCGGATATTAGAAAATCGTCAGTCGAAATTTGTACTTGTGGAAATTCTTCGATTGGAAATATAGTTCGTAAAGTTCGTTGACAAACCTCGGAGCCCGTGACCAGTCCATTGGGGTAACGTAAATATCGGAAACGCCCGTAAGGAGTAGCAAAAGTGCATAAATGAGAGCTGGCTTCCGATAGTTGAATATGCCAAAAGGCACTTTGAACGTCTAGTACGGTAAAGACGGTCTTCCCGGATAATGAGGCGAAGATCTCCTGCGTCGTAGGTAAAGGGAACGGCTCTCGTTTAATTGAAGAATTTAATTTTCTTGGATCCATACATATACGCACAGCAATGGGTTCATGGGCTTGTCTCGGCTTTGGGGTCACCACCATGGGATGAACCCATTCAGAAGGTCCCGATACCGGAGTGATAATAGCTAGTTTCAACATTCGATCGAGCTCTTGACGCACAGGTTCGCGTAAGGCGTGAGGTATCTTGTGAGCGGCGCTAATCGATGGAGTCGGATAAGGTTTTAATTTAATGTCGTGTATTCCCGGTAGTTTGCCCACTTTGTCAAAAAGTGTATGATATTGCTGGGCTATTTCTTCTACGGTATGCTGGACCGCGGTATGTGGGGTTGGCGTAAGTGTTGAGACAGATTTCACTTGGGTTTGAGATGGAGGGAACTGATGATGTTCAATTATACCAAGTTGTTGAGCAGCTGCCGCACCAAGGATAGGAGTTCGATCTTGAGTAGTTACGTAGAATGTAAATTGACCGAGAGCTATAGACGAAGAACAACTGGCATCCATCATACCAAGAATGGGTACTTGATGTCCGGAATAGGCCGTTATTTTATAAATAGGCTGTCGCAAAAGTGGACGGGTAGCATGAGGTAATGAATCATAGATCTTCTGAGATATAATATTCACTTGCGAGCCCGTGTCAATTTTAAATACAAGCGGTAAATCACAGAGCAATAGTTGATCATGGATTATATCATCACTAGCGGGGAGTGTAGAATACGTATCGATACTATCCAATTCTTGATGTAGAGTTAGGCAATAACAAACTTGATGGAAATCGTCGCCAAAATCTTCCTGTTCATCGGGTGCAAGGTCGCGTAGTTGTGCAGTAAGTTCGGCAATATGGGATCGGGAACGGCAAACTATTGCCCAATGACCAGAACGGTGGCAAGACAAGCAAGTCGATTGTCTAGCCGGACAAGGGGCAGTACGATGGTGTGGTCGTCCACAATTTGGACAGGTTGAGCTAGATGATTGGTGATTAGAGAAAGGTGCTGTCCGCCTCAGTGGTCCTTGCCGTGTAGCTGGATGATAGGTACGTGCATATGGCGGTGGGCCTTGGTCATTCGATGTATATCTAGAGTGGCGCTGTATAGCGTTAGATGTCGGTAGACGGCGTTGCCGTTCTATTGCATGAAGTGATTACATAATGTTGGCATCAGCTGTTTCTGGACCATTATGGCCACCGTTTTGACTCATGACTTGTGCATGGCGTGTTGCTATTTCCTCGGCTTGACATAATTTCACGGCAGTATCCAAAGTGAGATTAGGGGTAGCTAATAAATCTTTGCGAAGCTTCTCGTTTCTAATGCCACATACTATTTGCGTAGCTATTAATGAATCCGTTAAAGTTAAAAATTCGCAGCCTTGGGCCTTGGTCCTTAAATCAGTGACGAATTGATCGATAGATTGATTGGGAACTTGTTTAGTTTGTTGAAAGTTGTAACGGAGATATGTCAGGTTCTTATAAGGTTGGTAATAATCGTCAAAAGCTTTGATAATTACCGCTAATGTGCGAGCGTCGTCTTGTTCGTTAATTGGTAGAGTATTGTATAGCCGACGTCCAGGAAGGCCCACAATATGTAGAAAAGTCGCTCGTTGTGTTGCTATAGTTTCAGCGTGTAGTTTAGTTGCAGCGACGTAAATAAGAAAACTCTCCTTATATTCAGCCCATGATGTAGCTGGATCAGAGCCGGGTTCAAACTCAGGTGGGACTTTGAAGGACGCCATGATGAGCGTAGGATCGTAGAATTTTTTGAAGTTACTTTCACGTTATTAATAACATCCCACCTCTATCACCATGTTGTGGTGGATACAATAAATAGACTTAGTTTAATTTAAAAGAGTTTTATTACGTATTTAAAATCTAACCTCTCGGTGAGGTAGTCACAAACTCAGTGCCCGTTCCGTCCTTTCTTGTTTAGGAAGCCCCTAGCCACCTAGCGGTATAAGTTATAACTAATACCCAGTTACGCCATCTAGACAATCTCGTATGATCTATTTCTATATATACAACAATCCGCTGTTTGCGGAAAATGCCAGAAAGTTGGGCACCTGGCGAAGAAATGTCTTGCCGAACAAAAGCCAGCCAAGAGTAACCAAACATTCAAGGCGAGGGGAAAAGTTAACACGGTAGGAGCAACAGCCGCATGCAACTCTAATCCGGAATATACCATGTTTCATCTGCGATCGCTGCCACCGGCACCGACGCCTGTAATACTTCCATTTCTGGTTAATGGCAAACCAGTCGAACTAGAATTGGATACCGGCGCTGCATACACGATCATCTCACGTAAGACATGGAACGCTTTATCTGGCGGTAGTCTCAGCGCTCTACGTCCTGTAGACCCGGTATTGGAATCATTTATCGGACATCCAATTGGAGACCTGGACGCGGCACAGGTGCTAGTTACTTACCAAAACCGTTCTGAAACCTTGGAGCTACTAGTCGCCAAGGAACACTGTCCAAACGTTTGCGGACGCAGTTGGATTTTCTCAGAGTTACGAATTCTGGATCGGAACAGTATCAACCAACTCGTTGGCGGAACCCTGCCCAAGCAGACGCTCGACAAAGAGCTGACCAATCTATTTACGGAATATTCTGACGTTTTCAAACCCGGACTGGGGTTATTGAAGAACTATAAGGCTCGCTTGGACTTGAAAGCGGACGCTACGCCCCGCTTCATGGCCGCTCGACCAGTACCCTATGCCTTACGAGATACAGTGGGCGAGGAACTGATCCGATTACAGGAGTTGGGAATTATTGAGCCGGTACGACATTCAGATTGGGCCACGCCCATTGTAACCGTCCTAAAGAAAGACTCCAAACCACGAATTTGCGGCGACTATAAAGTTACCTTGAATCCACAGTTGGATACTGAACGGTACCCTCTTCCCAAGGTGGAGGATATTTTTTTCCAAATTGTCTGGAGGCCAAAGGTTTACGAAGTTGGACCTTAGAGAAGCATTTAACCAGATTGAGTTGGATGACGCATCCAAGCTGTTGGCGGTAATTAACACCCACAAGGGGTTATTTCGGGTCAACAAACTACCATTTGGCACTGCCTCTTCGCCTGCTATTTTCCAAAGAGCGCTAGAGGAATTGATTCAAGCATAAGTAACATAATAAACATAAGTATGACTCTTCCTATTGTAATAATGCAAATTTCAAAATGAAACCTATAATCAACACTGACACTCTCACTTACATCAGGCCAGGACTTGCAACTCCGTCGGGTACTTCATGCTGGTCTTTGGCGAATGACATAGTTCTACAATTTTAGCCAATCACAATAAACCATCTCCTTGAACCTATTTGTGTCGGAAATAGCTCGTCTGCTATTTATTGTACAAGCTCGCGCGGTCGCGGTGTTTGTATGTTCGACTTTAAGATTGCCATAAGTCGGATATTTCAGCACCAAAAATGATAAGCCTTTTGAAGTCTAAATATTCGGTAACTAAATTTACCCAGTGCAACTTTCAACTTCGTAATCTGGCCGCGCTAAAGTCGGTAAAAGTCAATACAAATCAACTATATAACCAAGGCTTAGGACCGTTGACTCAATTCTCATTGGCGTCTGTTTAAACCTCTGAACCGGATTTTCGATATGGGCGGAAGTCGCTTCATTTTCCACCGCTAGGGGTCTCTGTGCTGGGCGCGAACTTATGATTACGTAAAAGGTCCGAAAATAGGTTTTTAGTTAGTTTTGGCTAATTGTCATACTTATGGTTATTATGTTACTTATGATTCAAGGAATTCCGGGGGCAACCAATTTCGAAGATGACATCACTATCACAGGCACTTCAGACGCAACACATTTGCAATCTGTTCACGAAGTACTTAAGCGAATGCAACATGCATGCCTGCGACTTAGGCCAGACAAAAGTAGTTTCTTCCAAGACTCCCTCGAATTACTTGGTCATCGTATCGACAAAATGGGAATACATCCGCTCGAGTCCAAAATGGATGCCATCATGCAGGCCCCAAGGCCTGCAAACGTGGAACAACTACGGTCGTTCATTGTTCTCATACTATGGAAAGTTCGTCCCCGACCAAGCAACATTGTTAGCACCTTTGTACGCTCTTTTACGTAAAGATACGAGTTGGAACTGGTCGAACGACGAAGAAACTGCATTCTTGAAAGCAAAGGAAACCCTACGGGACTCTTCAGTGCTGGTTCATTACGACCAAACGAAGGAACTGATTTTGGCTTGCGACGCCTCGCCATACGGCCTAGGCGCCGTTCTCTCACATCCTGGGCCCGCGAACACCGATCGCCCTATCGCGTTTGCCTCGAGAACTCTAACACCCGCTGAGCGGAACTATTCGCATATCGAGCGAGAGGCTCTAGCGTTGGTGTTTGGCGTCACCAAGTATCGTGATTACCTTTTTGGTCGCCGATTCACCTTATTAACTGACCACCAGCCTCTGGTCTCACTTCTATCTGAGAAGAAACAAATTCCTCGCACGGCGGCGTCTCGGATCCAACGGTGGGCGTTAACTTTGGCCGCCTACCATTATGTAATTAAATACAGGGAAGGTACCCAAAATAATAACGCCGACGCCCTCAGTCGTCTTCCAGTGGACTCCGCGCAGGTTGACCCACCTGTACCGCAAGATATAGTTTTGCTTGTACGCTCCTTATCCGACCCTACTTCCCCAGTATCTGTTGACGACATCAGAGTGGCAACCGCCAATGACCCTACACTCGCCAGAGTACTCGATTACACTCATCATGGGTGGCCTACAAAGCAACCGAAGGGTCTCGCTGACGACGGTTTCCGTTTTTATTGGATGAAGCGGGCGGAAATAACGAGCGTGGATGGAGTGCTGCTATGGGGCTCACGGGTTATTGTACCACCACCATTACAGCGTGCAATGTTAGACGAGTTGCACAGCACTCACCAGGGTATGACCCGCTTGAAAGGCCTCGCTCGAAACAAATTTTGGTGGCCGTTAATAGACAAGACCATAAAGTTCGTCGTTAGCGCTTGTGAACGCAGTCAACAGGATGCTCCAATGCCACGGGCTACATCGTACGAATCATGGCCAGCGTCTACTGCCCCATGGCAGAGAATCCACATTGACTATGCCGGTCCGATCAATGGGAAAATGATATTAATCGTGGTTGATGCTTACACTAATTGGATTGAGGCCCTAGTGGTAAACTCTGCTACTGCATCCGCCACCATCATCGAGCTTCGGGACCTCTTTGCTCGATTTGGCCTGCCATCACTAGTCGTATCCGACAATGGAACACCGTTCACCGCTCTAGAAACAGTTCAATTTCTGAAAGCGAACGGAATCAAGCAACTTTTTACACCACCATATCACCCGGCGTCCAATGGACTGGCGGAGCGGGCCGTAAGAACAGTCAAGACTGGTCTAGCGAAAACATCAGACCATGACCTACGAACCCAGATAAGTCGAGTTCTGTTGAACTATCGCCGCACACCAATAACGACCACGGGTTTGTCACCTGCCGACCTCATGTTAAAATATTCCATTCGGACTCGGCTGGATTTAATCAACCCAACAGTCGGAGTTCCCCACCCACATACGGAGAAGGAAACATTCAAATTTCAAACTGGCGATACGGTCTATGCTAGGAATTTTGGGCAAGGAGACAAATGGTTCACCGGCGAAATAATCAGGAACCAGGGCCAAGTTATGTTCGACGTCGCGACACCTCATGGCAACGTCAGAAGGCACAACCATCAATTACGACCACGAATACCTTTAAGGAATGACACCAGTCCACATAATCATTCAGCGACGGCACAAGAACCAGAAATACAAGAGTTGGGAGCTCAGGAACATTCAACGCCAAACGCTCCAGACCTAACGCCTGACACTGAACAGGCACAGCCAGGTACACCGTCCACGCCAGAACCTTCTAACACATCGAATTTGCGAAGATCAAAAAGAGTACCCAAGCCACGCGTTTTGTTGGACTTATAATTATCTTTTCTTCTGGGGAAAGGCAGTGTTGTGGACTTGACATTAGATGGCGCTAGTGTACTAATTTTGTATAGAGTAACTTATAGCCAGAAGCTATGGGACTATGATCAGTAGGCAGAACAATATGTAAGCTAACTGCGTATGTACGGGTTAAAGTTATACGGGTTTAATAAAGTCTTTCTGTTGTTATTAATCTGGCGTCGTTAATGAAAGATACAACAATTGTGTTTAAAATTATTTATATTTGATGTTTTTTTTAATTGTTGGCGGTAGCTTATTCCACATACTATTTACCACGAGTGTTATAGGATTGATTTGTGGCGGAGAACCAGTCACTGACGTACTTGGGGGCAGTTTTATTTTTAATCTTGAACATGAATATTAGAAGGTTCATTAGGTATAATTTATTTAGGTCCATTAACTCGGCACCTTTTCTAGCTTCGGAAGCGGACGATTAATTTCGCGCAGCTATTTTGGGCTAAATGTAATTTTTACGCGTGATTACGGAAGTTGGCCCAGCAGGTACGACTGATGAGATTAAACAAGATGGCCCCGGTTAGATTAAAGCTCCATTGAATGAAGTATACTTTTTTTTTGTTTTAATCTATCAACTTTTGACAGTGTATGTGGATAAGTAAATGAATACGCATGAGGAAATTTTGGTTTTCGTTGTTTTGAGGTTGCCAAAGGATAGAAATCCAAGTTTATCTTTTTAATTAGATTAATTACAATTATTTTGAAATTGGTTTCGCGTTAGGAGACCTTGATAATTAAAATGAAAGCGTTCAAAGTGGAAAAACGATCTTTTTGAGGGTGCCTAATATAAAGTTGCGAAATTTCTAAAAAAGACGTTGAATAATTATTCTAGATGTTGAATACGACGTTTCCCCATCATGATTAGCCGTTATGAATTGGTTATTTGAATTAATTTATTCTTAATTAGTGAAAAAACGCAAAGTTGCCAGGCTGACTAAAGTACACATTTTTTTACGCAGCATCAGCGCCTTCTGTCGCTAATTTCCCTCCAGTACGCGGGTCCCTAGGGGCGATTTTAGTAAAATATTGTGGAAAAAATAATTTTGAAGAAAGTTAAAAGGGATGTTTTTGATTGATACTGCTTGTTTATATTCGATGAACTAAAACCATCAGTCCGGGACAATACAGAATTTTGGTGAGAGTTAAGTAGGCCTAATCCGACTAAAGTATGGAATTGCTAGGTCATTTGGCCGTCAATGTAAATCGTTTAATTTTGAAGAATTACTTGTTTTCAATGGTAAAAAAGGTTAAATTGGTAAAATATAAATCACTTTTAATTACAATTAACTGTATTTTACTTCCCGTTGGTCTCCCTGGTTAAAACGTCTGTGAGGAAACTAGGTTTTTGGTGATTTATGACCATTTAGGCACTCTAGGCACGTTCGCTTTCTTCTCTACTTTAGTCTTAACCCACAATGGCGGTAAATATATGCAATTTTAAGCTTTAAAAAAACAGTTTGACCAATTTGCTATAGAATGTTTTTACTATTTTTTCACATTCCCGAGTCCCCATGGTCTAATTAGTCAGAAACCAGCGTTGGTTAGGTTAGGCACATGAAATATAATCCTACCAAAACACATTCGTTAGTAACCAATTCAAAAATATATTAAGTATATCGCAAGTGTGTTTCATTTCATCTGGAACTTTGTGTTTTGTATTGTTTGTTAAACGCTACACCTTCACGAAATTTATACAAGCTGTCAGCGGACAGTCGCTACTCTCCCTGGCACCAAGAAGATGGCGGCCTCCCCTCCTATCTGTTCCCAAAAATTTCGACAAATCGGTGAGAAATCCCTCCTTGTATGTAGACTGTACACTTGTGTTTAAGGCAATTTAATTAAACTTACGTTTTACTCCATTTAAACTACTCCACGGAAATATAGCTTGCCACTATGGAGCAGTAGTAAATGAGACAGAGATACATTTAAAGCAACAAGGACTTGGCAGTAATACGACATGCAACGTCAGGCTACCTTCCATTAGTGCTAAAATTTTACCAGGAGGAGGGGCTTAAATAGCTTTTATTCTGAAAAATAACATCCCATAATGGCGCTGGAGGTGGAACTAAGCTCGAATTGCCTAATCCCTATTTTTAAGGAACTTTCGTTGTCACTGCAATATAAAATTTCTCAATGGAAAATACAGACAGAAACGCCAACGGTTTTTCGTTTATAAACATTTGCCTTTTACAATTGCAATATTTCCGTGAAGTAGTTTCAATGGAGTGCAAATAAAAGTTTCAATTCAGTGCCACAGTAGAGCAATATGCTACGAGACATAAATGCATTAAAATTAACTTAATTAAACTTTAATTTAAAGACAATTTAAAACACTACAACATTTTTTTCGTCCTTTAAGGAAATAAAGTATTTAAAATTTTTGTTAAAATTACATTAGGACTAGGGCGGAAATCGTTCGGAATGACAGTCCTACAAAGGGAACACTCGTATTGCTTTGATGTTAGTTGCTTTTTTATACAATTAAAACAGAAAGTGTGGCTACACTTTAAACTCACGGGATCTCTATTCATTAAAATGCCACAAATAGTGCACTGAAATTGTTCTATCACTTTTTCAATGAATTTCTGAAATGATAACAATAAATAATATTAATTTCGCAAAAACAATTCGCTGGCAACTATAAGCGTGAAGGTAAATTATAAGTCTTTTAACGGGTGGGGGGGGGGAATAGAGAATGGTCATTATTAGGCCTGGGCTGGTACTCAGACTTGGACTGCAACTTGTTTTCCCCCTAGAAATTCGCGGGTACTCGCGAGTCCTCAGCAAAGCTAGTAACTCTACTCGAAGAGTTCATTTTTCTTTGAACTAGTCTAATTTTGTTGGGCAAGTCCATTTCTTGTTCGCGAGGAAACTAACCAATCAGGGAAGAGCTTCTTGACGTCATGGGTTTTGAGAAAGTATAGTACACGATGTTGGCGATCCAAAGGTTAATTAATTTTTAGGAAAAAGGGGGCGATTTCTCATATTACACAGCGCGAACAAGTTTAAACAACAATGTGTAAGTTTTCTTTTTATATCTATATATTTTTTGGTATAATCATTAACCTCAGCTAGTTTTGATGGAAAGGAGAAACCGGGTGGCCTTAAATGAAGAGTTCAGGGGTGTGGCTTAAGAAGATAGCTCCTCCTACTGAGGTAATGTGCCTAATTGGCTTAGCGTGGAATTTCACCATTTTACCATTCCCTAGAGAGACAATTCTAAAGATGCTAAGAGTTGATTGGGGAAAGCTATTTTCTCACTAAGGGTGGGCGAATACTCGTGACAGTCTATGACGAATAATTCGATCGAATATCGAGACCAATAACTGTCTCGGTATTCGTTTGAACCCATTTTTACTATTCGATAAATATTCGACAACCAATTTCGCAAAGGGCCTTGGTACATCTTTGTACCAAGATGTGCAGTCAAATATTAACCCCTAAAAATGTACTTTCAGTAAAAGCATAGTCATTTTCGAATAAATATTTTGTAAAAAATGGCTACTAACAACCTCCTTTAGTACTGATATTCGGCAAGTATTCGCGAATAATAGGCCTAATATTCGACGATTATTCGATAAGACTATATTTTCGTTAAGCCTAATTATTCGATATTCCATTAAAAAATCACTATTCGTCTCGGTATTCGAAAAGAAAATTTTTGAGTATTCGATATTCGTCTCGATAGTAAAAAGTGTTATTCGCCCATGCTTAAATGGGAGGCAATGAGTGATGAAATTGTAATAAAATATAAACTGACTAATTCGCCTTTCTCGTAAAACGAACTGCACTCTTCCCAAATCCTTTTATTCACGCTATCCTTTGACATCAGGGCCGCTACTCTTTCGGGTATAACGTAAGGAATCGGTTTCGTTTTCTTCGGTTCGGGAGCAACAGAGTCTGGAGAAGATCTCTTCCTTTTCCGGTTCTTAATAGAAGGTTTTTCCTTACTTTCTTCGTTGGTTTCTGTCGATGAAGCTTCATTTAACATCTACAGAGAAAATATTAATTAAACTCTTTACCAAAAAATTAGTAAGGATGGTTGACCGAAGTATTTCTTCGCTTCCAAGTTAATTTACCTGCATTTCTATTCCGAGATCTTGAATTCTTTTTTTTCCTTCTTCAGTCCATGGGGCTGGTGTTGGATCGTCCCGTTGTAAAAGATAAAGCCAAATTTTAAATCCGGCACGGCCTTTCTCGGGCCAGTATTTGATTACCTACAATTTTCAGTTAGCTACAGCTAAACACTAAATAGGTTCATAAAATATCAGTCTTCATGTTATTTCTTCACCTTATAGATTCCATCGTATCGATAACCTTTTTCAGGACAGTATATTGAGTGTTTAAAGCCTTTGAAACCTCTTAAAACCCTAATGGGTTTCCCGCTCCGCCAGTCTATGGCTTCGGCTCCCTCCTTATCATTAAACGCCGCTGCACAACTTTTGGCTAACGCTCTAGAAAAGTAAATGAAATATTTTATGGTTATTTAAATGATCGCGACTATCAACTAATGTTAACCATAAAGTGCTAATAGCGTGTAAATCTGTCATTAAATTTGAAATTAGTTTCTCAAGATAGAATATTAAAATAATACATTTCATCATGATTTCATATACACATTAAAATAGTGATGTATACCGATGACTGATATCACAATTTTACTGTTTAATCGGTTCGAGGTTCATTTTATTTAAGGTGGTTAAAAAGATAAATAAATCAGTCCAAATCAGTTTCACTGGGTTTAAATAATGGGTTAAAAAAATCAACATTGATTCATTTACGTGGACCGTCATAGATTCTCGTAAAGCGACGCTTTGCCTGGTGAGGCGCTGTCAAAGGCTTAGTGTAGAAGGAAGTGTAAATTGGAAGATGGACTGCAAAACCGAATGAAGTCAATTCTCGCTTGTCGTTCTCGAACTAGCTCTAAATTAAATCTCTAGCATTATAAAATAATTTTGGTGTTATCTTGATGTTAACGACACTGTTATGACACGAAAAAAAGTAGCAATAATAACAGTTCACCCGTGTTTAACGCCAGCGCGAACTACAGATCTTTAAACCGGATGGTGACAACATATTTATGATGTCATAAGCTTGTATGCCTAATTTATTTTCCCGTCTCGATTTACAAATAACAAAACTAAACTCGAATGAGGCTCAGTTTCCATATTTTCTTTTTTAGTAGATTCCCAAAACCGTATAGAGCTAAATCAGTTGAAGGGGGGAAACGTCACAGTTGGGCCTGCCAATAAACGGGGCCGCTTTTCACCCTCCCTCCTCTATGCTAAATTTCCCGCACAATATGGCGCCTAGGCGGGGACTGGCGAAACCCCGCCTCAAAAGCTCTTCTTTCCCCCGAATTGAAATAGCTCTATACTTGTCGAAAACTACTTACTTGTTATCTCTGGTTAGAACTTGATCGCAAGATTGTTCCGCCGTTCTCTTATTGCCCTCTAAACTTCGGCCTCCACTTCCGGTGTAGTAGAATAGATCTCCTTCATCCTAAAAAGAAATGAACCTGTTCATATATCCGTGATAATGTGGGCCAAAAATGTTGCGCTTCTATCAAATAGGCGTTTCCCACACGCAACAACAACCACATAAATGAATTTCAAGCTGAGTATTTTATTCACTAGAGGAAGTGATATCCCGTAGAAAGGACTGTATGCGGGAGAAAATAGCGACTTAAAGGGGCTGGCCGGAGCTGTTGGGGTGAAGGGGGGATCAAACTGTTGCTTAGCATATTGCTTAGCATATTGCTTACCCGCCCACCGCGACGGTGCCGCCATTTCTTATAGCCAAAGAGCTGGGTGTTTTCCCCCTGAACTAAGGGCGGACTTCACCCCAACAGCGCCGGTTAGCCCCTTTAAATCACCAGTAGCCCTTTTGTGAACATTGCAGCAACACTCACTACGCTAAAGGTGGGTTTTAATAATAATAATAATAATAATAATAATCTAGGCTTTCTCTATGAAGGGATTTACACACTAAGCCTGTGGCTTGTTTACATTGCATAGAGGGGTGGTGGCTAGCCCCTATGCCACAGCTAGCCTACAGCGCCCTATACTAACTATTTCCGTTAACCTCGGCCAGTTTTGATGGAAAGGAGAAACCAGGTTAGACCGCGGAGGAAAACTCCTTTTAACAAGCAGGGAGAACTTGCAAACTCTACGCAGAAGGAAATCATTTGTACCCAGATTTTCACCCGGTGCCAAAGTCCGGGCTTGAACCCGGGACCTTTTGCTGCGAGACGAAAGCGCTGGTTCTTGCTGAGGATAAAATCGACCGGGTAGGATAAATTTATTTGAATTTTCGCGATCATTTTTAAAATTTCCTCGCACTCGCTAGATTTTTGCCCTCAACACACGCTTTTGAAAATCCATCTTTAGATAGAGCTCGGCATTTTCTATCCATTATCCACAAAGCGGTGGATAACCGATTATTTATAAACTAAGTTGTGGATTATAATACGATTTAACACATAAGTTCTGTGGATAATTTTCGAGTATGGATAAAGATAAAATAACGTGGATAATGGATAGATATTGCCGAGCTCTATCTTTAGGGAACAATGCATTAGAAGCGCAATGCAATAAAGCTTCGCTTGAAATTTCTTCACGGAATTTCGATCTACGCTGCACTTGAAAAATGGGCCATTATTTTGAGAGCAATCTAAATACGTTATGATCCAGCAACACCTTTTTAAGACTAGGCGTTGCATTTGAGCCAACACATCATGAAACGATCTTTATAATTCTAAAGTCAGAAACCCATTTTCCACTCTCACTGGAATTAAGCGACTCCATCAGGCGTCCTATTTTTTTCGACAAGCCAGATCTTAGCATCACTTTTTTCCAAGATAGATCGAGCGTACATCGAAAATCGGGACTCTACGAATACTAACAAGATCGTCTTCATAGCCTCCAGAAAGCACTATCGAGAATGCGCCGTCCTTTTCCCGTCCGTGTATCCAAGCAACTGGTAGGCGATGAACGCCAGATCCAGCGGCTAGATTCCTGTACTGCCAGGACATTTCTACAACTATTCCCGGTATGGGTCCAAAATGATCCATGGGCACAATCGTGCATTCTTTAGTTCTTCCGGCGCAAGCCATGCCTTTGCCCCAATTTTTAGTGGATGATCCGATGGACACTCTCGCATTTTTTTTATTTTTCACTTCTTGTCCGAGTCTGACAATTTTGCAATCTCGGCAGTAATAATCGTCCTCTGGTACCGAATCCAGTTTCGGTTTCAAACACCAGAGGTGAAAGAATTTCAAACAGGGATCGCACTGGATTTGTTGGTCAGGTGCTTCTTTACCACCACACAGTGAACACGAACATTCGCGGCACTTAACATCCGGATTATCATCGCAATGATCACACTCGGGTTTTTTAAGTCCTATAGGAAGGAAGGATAAAGTGAACAATTTAAGCGATATACTAAAATTGGCTGACAGAATAGATAGCTCGCTAAATTTGTATCGACGATTAGGACGGGAAAAGACAATCGTTAAAGCAGCTCAAGAAATGAAGCGCATTTCATGTCGTCTAGAGCAAATCAAGAGCGATCTCAGAGCATTAAAATGGAAAACGCCATTAGACTATACACCGAGAAGGCGGAATTAATTGATTAGCGTATTTCCACCATTGGGGGTAGGAATATGTAACCCCACTCTAGGCACTCAGACGATTAAAGATTAAAATGACTTACCAATTTCCGAACAAGGTGATTCGGAATTCTTTGGAGCGATATCTTGAAATGTCTCAGAGTTGGACACCGAACTATTATTTCCAACTTCTATCGGAACTTCGGGTAAATTGATTTCCATAGAGACGGAGGTCAATTCTGACAGTTCATTTGGGCTACGTTTTGGTTTAGGAACACACTCTGGCACACTCAGTGACCTTGGATCAACACGCTTCAGTTTTGGCAAACACAGTACCATACTTGGATTGGTTATCATCAAGATCGTTTTCTACGGCTAATTCTAGTGAATCGCTTTCGACATTTGCGCCAAGAGAAAGATCCAAATTATTTTCGACTTCAACATTCAATTCAGGAACCCGTAATTCCTTCGATCGAGTTGATCTTTCGTCAGTTTCTCCCTCTGTCGAGACACTTTGTGATTTATGATAAGAATCGATAATTGTATTATTGTTCTCAAGAGGTTCTCGTGACGAATCACTTTCCGTCGTTGTGTCGAGAGGCATTTTGAATTGGTTTTCGACCTCGAGCTTCGCGAAGGCACACAAAGTGACGAATTCTCACTGCATATCAATTTAGGGACACATACATTCGTAATTCGCGTTATAAACCCAATATTTTTAGACTTTTTTGGGATAATTTCAGTTTCGTTGTTTGTATTGCCAACCTCGGCAACATATTGAGACTCAGAATCAGGCGATTCTTGACTAATATCTTCTCTACCCAGCATGCCTTGGACATTGACAGCTTCGACACTGTGCATCACAATTGGAAGAGATAACTCGTGGCCATTAATTCCCGAATCATTTTCAACGGGTTCAGATTTCACTAGCTCATCGTTAGCTAAATGATGTATTCCACTTTTCTCCTATTTTTCAAAACAATCAACTCTTCACCTTTCGAGTAACTCTTCCTATCGACCATGAAAATGAAAAATGTTCCATACCATCAAATCTTTGATTCTATTTTCCAACTCTTTATTGACCCTATTGAGTCTTTCAATTTCTTCTATTTGTTTATTTATCGTTAATGTTGTTTTCACTCTCTCTTTTCCCATGTTTGAAATTAAAACATTACGCTAAACAAAATTAGATTTCATTTTAACAGTAAATATTCTTTGGACTTTCATTGGCTGAACGTATTTTAAAGGGGCAAGCAAGAATGAACAAAGGTCCTTGTTGGATTTCTTTGTTGCTAAAGAGGGATGTGTTACCAATCCCCTTGGATCAGAGCCAATCCTGATTGGTATTTTCACAAATAAACCTAATTATTCACCCACCCACAGAGATTGGTTCTACTTTAAGGGACATAAGATTCGACAACTCATTCTGTACATTTAAAGTGGGCTATGATACCAAACGTGTCTCAATAAAAATAAAATACACCAGCTATAACATCCAATTTGTAGCTCAACCTAACAATGCTATATTTCTCATTGTGAAATCCTTAATACTGCTGAATTATAAATTGGCCTTCTAAATTCAGCACCTGCAAGGAAATTAAATTCGATTATTATCGATTGTTCAGGATTATACTTTTAATTCGATTTTAGTAAACTCACCTTCCTGATGGAGATTCGAACGAAAATTTTCTACGTGACGATCCGACGCTTTACCACTACACCACGGTGGGACGCAGACCACTTCGAAATCAAATAAACTAATATACTTACTAGCTTGGAACTTTCGGTTGAAGGGAATTCGTTCCAATGGGATTCGATTGAATGGGAAAATATTCTATTTTAATAGAAAACCGCCACTGGGCTAGATTTTAAAATACTGGCTAGGAATTTTCGGACGAATGGGATTCGTTCCAATGGTATTCGGTTGAATCGGTAGACTCCGTTGTCGCTCACCAGTAGAGCATTATTATAAGTTAGAAGTATTATCTATCGGGTAAAATGATTATAATGGGCATCTGTCAAATAGAGAAAGTTTTACAAGGCTAATGATTTTTCTTTTAATCTTTTAAAGGGGGTGCATTGTTTTTCACGGTACTTTTTTTCTTTAAGTTCTGGCTTCGGTATATTTAAAAATGGTACATTAGTCACACAGAAAAATACTTATTCTATAATCATACTATTCTTTAAACACATTGGTTTGAAAATTGTGATTTCAACTTTAAATTTGGTTATGGGTTCGCAGACAGGTCCTGCACTAGCTGGTGAAAATTTTCAAGTTCTATTTGTGTCTGGATGAATCTGCCACAGGGAGATTAGATTAGGTCCAATAAATTTTACATTGGCGAATGGTAATTTTAATCATTGTTTCAATGTAATTAAAAAATCGCATACCTTGGAAAAATTTGGCGCATAGTATATTTCATAAAAGTGTTGCAAATCAATATATTTCTCTTTGTAATTCAGCCTAAAAGTTGTCGACAAAATTGAATTATAATAGAATGTTAACGTTGTTTTATAGCATTCTGTAAGCTGAGATTCGTTTCTGAGATCTCTTTAAGGCTGCGTATTAGCAGAAGTGAGATGAGACCAGAAGTATTGAGCTAACCAAATTTTTCACTCGGCGAAAGTGAATATTCTTGATAACACAAGAACAGTTGGCCCTCTAGTAGCGGTTTCAGAATTTTCCCTCCAAAACGTGAGACGCTCGCGGTGGTAGACGGCCGAACTAGATTCAAGGAGCCGCGTCCGTGTTCGGCCGCTTTAGGTTGAGGGGAAGGGGGTAGTAAATGTTTTTGGAACTCGACCAATTTTTTTCTCTGAAGTTTTAGCGCGTGGGAAGCGGCATAAAATCCTCAAATTTGTTCACTAGTGCCAGGATCTATCACCAATGCTAGAGCCCTTCACTTCTAGTCTCATCTCACTTCTGGTTTCTGAGATCTCTTTAAGGCTGCGTATTAGGGAAAACGTTATCATAAACTTTCGGTATAAACAATTTGGCGGGGGTGTGCGAATAGTTGGTTTTGACTTTTTTAGGAAATCCCCATTAGAAATAAAATTCAATTACTCGATTCAAAATTAACTTAATTTTCAAAAAAAAATCTGAATGATTGAAAGGCTAGCCCTAGAAATTATCAATTTTGGTTTTTGCCATATTTCAAGAGTTACTTTTTTTTTCTTGAATATTTTATAATTTTTCTAAAATGAATAATGGCATTAAATTTGAACTCAAAATATTACCCATCCTAGTCGAGAGTATCACTAAATACCTAAATCTAGATATGTAATTATTGCTCTTAGAGATTAGCAATTGCAGAAGTTAAATTAATAATTTATTCAAGCTTTATAATTGTGAATTACTACATTATTTAGGCTGAATGCAGATTATTTTAAATCCACGATACGTCATGACACTTGCTTCTACTAAAGAAACTACACCTTTTCCTCGCAATATTTAGTACACTGGTTTAATTTAACCTATAGACGGGCTGAATGGTCTTTTGGGTTCGATTTGTTGCCATCTTTTTAAATGGTGGCCAAAAACTTAAAAACCCTTCTTTATAGAATAATGTCCGCATGAAAGTAATAAAAAATGTGCCTTCGCTCCTAGGGTGCTATAAAATTATTTGTCATCAGTATCTACCCATTCTTTACATCATTACACGCGAGCGACGCCGCGGGTAACAGCTAGTATCTATATAAATTTAAGTCCGGACTGACTGACTGATAATCAACGCTCAGCCCAAACCGCTTGCCCTAGAAGGCTGACAATTTGCAAGAGGGTTACTCATAAGTAGTAGGCGCGTCCTAAGAAATATTCTTCCAATCCGCTGCCATCTTAATAAATGGCACCCAGATATGTAAAAAAAAATCTCTATGCAACAAAGTCCGCGCGTTTCAACAGATTTCACAAAATTTTGTACACTGGTTTCCTTTAACCGGGGTGAACGGCCTTATGGGTTCGATTTGATGTCATCTTTTTAAATGGTGGTCAAAAACTTAAAAACCCTTCTTTATGGAATAATGTCCGCGTGAAAAGTAACAAAAAATGTCCCGAGGGCAACGCCGAGTGCCTTGGCTCCTATAGGGTGCTACAAAAGTATTAGTCTACAGGAAAATCTACCCATTCTTTCATTTTGATGAAAGTTTTTATTAGACGCGAGCGACGCCGCTGGTAACAGCTAGTCTAAAATAAATCTATCCTGGGTTTAGTGGCCCGTAGTTAGAGCATTAAGTGAATTCTGTCTCATTCGGTCCAATTATTAGTTCATGTTGAAGAATCGTTTAAAATATTCTGTCATGAACTTCATCTGTTCCTTAAAATCCGTCGTATCCTGACAAGAAATAAAAGTTAACTTGTCATCAAGAAAGCAGTTTTAATTCCGAGACACTGAAGATTCGCTTCAACAACGTCACCGAATTTTAATAAGCTCACCTTTTCAGACCAAGGTATCGAAAAATTCATAATTGTTTCTTGGGTGTACCTTTAATTTTAAATTAAATTTCCAATCAACGATAACGTTTATTATTTGAAAATTCAAGTTCTACCTGTATTTAAAATACCGATCATTTCCAACAAATTCAATTTCGTTCAAAGCCATTTTTTGGGCCCACTAATGCTTGACTGGACAATCAAAAATCTTTAAAAGCTGGAAAGTGTTGATGAGAGATTTATCATAGTTCTTCAGTATCAGACTGAGACTAGTTGAAACATAATTAAAGCACGAGCGTAATTCTTTTGCGTGCTTTTTATACCCTATTAATCTATCATATTTTAAATTCATGGGTTTAATTTAATCAGGGATAGATTTAATTATACAAAAACGAGTTTTGCTTCGCAGTCCTTAAAAAACTGCATTTATACACAATCCGCGGCACTTTTTCAAACCCACAAAGGGCCAGAAATTAAAAATTATTTTATGTATTGCAATTTGAAATTAAGTTTAATCGATATGAGAAATTTGGTTTTAATTGCGTAGTTCAAACTTTTGTTATGATTTCAAATTTTACAACAAAAACGGGTAGAAATGCGGCGTTTCGAGATAAAGGGAGCTTAGATTTTCACGTATGAAATTATATAGAATCTGTTCCCGTAAAAACTTATCCCTGTCAAATTAAGGCGAAAAAATACAAAATGAGCTTTTAACATTTTAATTTTTCAGGGTGGAAGAGATAAGAACACTTATTTCGAGTAAAATGTCGCTTTACTACTCCTAAAATGAGGTCCCTCATTCTGATTTGTGGTTTTAAAAGCAGTGTCGTATTTCGGACATTTATGATACACTCAGAAAAGGTGTTCATATGTGTGTTGTTACATCTTGTATAAGTTTTAAACTTCAATTCGAACTCGAGTCATAATCGTCCTTGATTTAGCTCTTTGTTCCGAAACGCCGCATTTATACCCGTTTTTGTTGTAAAATTTCTAATCATAACAAATGTTTGAACTACGCAATTAAAACCAAATTTCTCATATCGATTAAACTTAATTTCAAATTGCAATACATTAAATAATTTTTAATTTCTGGCCCTTTGTGGGTTTGAAAAAGTGCCGCGGATTGTGTATAAATGCAGTTTTTTAAGGACTGCGAAGCAAAACTCGTTTTTGTATAATATCTGTCCCTTTTTGGGGAGAAACGTTATTTCGGAATAAATTAGTTCTGGAATAGTGAAACTCATTCGTCCAATTTTTTTAAGACTAATTATATAGTATTTCACTAAATCGTAACTTACATTCGGAAATTGGAATGGTCGGATAATACAAGGCACTGTATAAAAACACACTATGCTAAATGTTCTTTGAAACCATGTGCAAATTATAAAAATTCTCCAACTATTTCTTTATGATCATTTAACCTTAGCCTTACAAAGACAAAAAATAGGCCCAAAGAGTTTAAAAAAAATCACGTGAACTTAATTTGAGAATCAAAATGGTGAAATTAAGCGCGAGATTTGAATTGAAACTTTTATTGAAATTCAGCGCGTGCTGGCGCGTGAGCTAGCGCGTGGTTTAAAATTTTTTTAAACCTATACAAAAAAGGCAAAGTTAACCTTACACTACGAGAAATGAGATACTATACCTTTTCAGCCTTTGCTAGTGCTGTAAAGTTAGGCTGTGAAAAAAGTGTACCCCCTTGGTCGCGAAAATGTTTCCACCTCATAATGTTAAGCTCCATAGAGTTTAACATTACGATTTCGGATTGAGTATAAATAGAAAATCCCTGACGGGATTTTCTTAATTTTAGAAGTAGGAATGGAGAACGGTGAGTATTTACTTCCGTCCGACTCATAGTCCAGTATGGAGCCCCTCCCTCCAACAGGCAACGAAAAGTTCAAATTATCTTATTGGCTAACTTAAACTACGTTTTGATGACGTTGCTGACGGGAAAAACACGTAATTCATTTTTACCTCAGTCGCTATGTCCCGCCTCTTCTTTCATACCCCCCTTCGCCAGGAAGGGATCCGGTACTTTGACGCGCGCCCAGACTACTCTGTTCTCCATTCCTACTTCTGAAATTAAATCTATCCCTGATGAAACTTACTATATTTTCGAGCAATCGAAGCATTTTATATGATAGGTTGCTTATGAGTATTAGCAGGTCCCGTTCCTATTTATACTTAATCCGAACTCGTAATGTTAATCTCTATGGAGATTAGTATTACGAGGTCAATACTTTTTTGAGAGTTAGACGGTAGACCCAAGGTTTCGCGACCAAGGGGGTACACTTATTTTCCCAACCTAACTTTACAGCACTAGCAAAGGCACATTTGTCGTAGTGTAAATTAAGTGCAAATTTTTATATAGAGAATTTCTTTAGTTGTAACGAGGATTCGAATCGAAAAACCCAGCCCAAAAAACCCGCGGGTTTTATTGGGTTATACCCACCATAAAAAAACCGCTTAATAAAACCCATGAATTTGGATACAAGAATAATTTCATTTTAAAGATATATATGTTGTTTCTACTTCAAAAGTACTATTTAATAATATTTATTATTTTTAATGAAACATTTTAAGACATTTTTATTAAGCTGTTACTTTTGAATGACAATTTCTACCATGAACGCAACTGCTAAAGTGAAAAACAAAAAAAACTAAATACCCAATAAATCCCAGAAAAACCCAATAAAACCCGGTGGCTGGGGGCAGGGCCGGATTAAGCAATTTTGCACCCGGGGACCGAGATAGTGTGCGCCCCCTTAGGTCGGAAAAAACGGAACAGCAAATGTCCCTAAGGGGAATAGTTAAACTCAATGCGCCCCCAACAAGCCTTGCGCCCGGGGCCCAGTGTCCCCCTGCCCCCCCCTTAATCCGGCCCTGGCTGGGGGGGTGCAATCACCCCATACGTATGCACATCGGATCTATAGTAGGTTTATAAGTATAATGGGGCAAAAGAAAGAAATCATGAAGCTTATGCAATAATGGAAGTTAGATGGAGTTCCATATTTATTCTTTATCGGCGACATAAACCCGGAAAATCTGATCAATAATTTTCCTAACCAACATTAGAAGAATAGGACGTGCGAATGATTTAAAATGAAAAAATCAGGCCTGTGCGAGTACTCGATTGAAGGCGAATACTCGAAAATCAATATTTTAGGACTTGAGAATAATTTCGAGTCCTCAAAAACCTTCACTATTGGACTCGAGGAGGACTCGAACCGAGACTTGACGCCTTATAAAGTCCAAAAATATTTACTAGGTGACCCGGAATTTAAGTAGAGGGCCGCATCTAGTGGGGTTGGACAAAAATTTGACTTCAGATAAAGCAGTTAAAGGGAGGGTGAAGTGGAAAATCAAGTGATTTTTTATCGATTCTTCTTCTAATTATAAGACCAGTCTGCATAGTGAAACATTCAAAAAATACCTCCGAATGATTTTAAAATTCAAATTAGGTTCCGATTATGAGAATAATTTGAAGTATCCCCCTCCGACCAATCGCGTAACGCCCTGCCTTTTTGTTAACAAAATTCTCATGGCACGCTCCATGTCTCGGTCCACGATTGTCACATCGCTCGCGAATTTTATCAAATCTCGCGATGAATTTCATTCAACGCGGAGCGTGCAACGAGGATTTTATTAATAAAAAGGCAGGACGTTACGCGATTGGTCGGAGGGGGATACTTCAAATTATTCTCAAAATCGAAACCTAATTGAATTTTAAAATCATTCGGAGATATTTCCTGAATGTTTCACTGTTAAGACTGGTCTTATAATTAGAAGAAGAATCGATAAAAAATCACTTGATTTTCCAGTTCACCCTCCCTTTAAGCAAATCAAAACCAACAGTTAAAATTATTGTTACTGCGCGTCATTTTCGTCGTGGGCACTGTAAAATTTATACTTTTTAAGTATAATTTATGCTTTTTAGAAATTAATTTATTATAACTCTTGTACTATAATTATGAAAAATTAAACTAAGTAAATTATATTAAAGTTAGTATTAATGGAATTAATTTAATAGGACTCGAGTGGGACTTGATATAATTTATCAGGACACGACACTGGACTTGAAACCTAGTTCTTAAGCTGACTTAAGGACTCGAGGACTCGATATTAATTAAAAGACTCGACTCGAGATTCTATAAGAGCTTATTTAAGGACTCGAGACTCGACTCGAAGGGGGGGCGGAATAAAGTATAAATGGAATAAAGTATAACGGGAATAATATATAATAACGAACTGGAATAAAATATAACTAGAATAGTGTATAACGTCGTATTTGAAAACTGGAATAAGGTATAACTGTCCAATACTGGAATAAAGTATAACTGGACTAGAGTATAACCGCGAAATTCTATACCGGAATAAGGTATAACCGGATTAATGTATAATGGACGTACGTATCACGCCAAGTTTGACAACTGGAATAGCGTATACCGGACTAATATATAATGGACGTAAGTATAACGCCAAGTCTCACAACGGACGTATATCTGTATAAAATTTTAATGGAATACCGCATAATACCAAATTAAAAACAATTAATGGTAAAATAAAATGGTAAAAAATAAAAACATTCTGCAGTTATGGGTTGTAAGTCCTGTATGCTGCTGAGGCGGCGGTCCTGCAATATGGGCAATTCCTATGTTGCACATCATTATTCATGATTATGTCTTTACACCTTTCGCAGGCGCAAGTATGGCCACATGGTACAAAAACAGTGTTTCTTCTATTGACCATGCATACCGTGCACAAATTTTCTATTTCTGGGGCCGGATCTGGGTCAACTCCTGGTGCCTGGTCTAGAACGGGAACGATTGCCGGGGTTGGGTCGACATCAAGTACCGGCGCTGAACCGGGGGGTGGGGCTAGAACTTCCCTGACGGTGTCTAATGAAAAGAATCGTTAGCTGTAACGAAAAATTGGAGCACAATCGGTACACCGTCAGGGAATTTCTACGCGTGGCAAGTCACGTAGTTGCAGAATTGGACCGTCCCACTGTGCCGATTCCAGGTGCTATACATGCGCAGCCATCGGCGGCCGCAGTCGGTCCAGTCCTGGCAAACATAGGCCTAGTCCATCCAGCTGCGGCCCACGCCATCGGTCCAGTTCTTGCTCCACCCCCGGTCCAGCGCCGGTACTTGATTGACCCCGGCAATCGTTCCCGTTCTAGACCAGGCACCAGGAGTTAACCCAGATCCGGCCCCAGAAATAGAAAATTTGTGCACGGTATGCATGGTCAATAGAAGAAACACTGTTTTTGTACCATGTGGCCATACTTGCGCCTGCGAAAGGTGTAAAGACATAATCATGAATAATGATGTGCAACATAGGAATTGCCCATATTGCAGGACCGCCGCCTCAGCAGCATACAGGACTTACAACCCATAACTGCAGAATGTTTTTATTTTTTACCATTTTATTTTACCATTAATTGTTTTTAATTTGGTATTATGAGGTATTCCATTAAAATTTTATACAGATATACGTCCGTTGTGAGACTTGGCGTTATACTTACGTCCATTATATATTAGTCCGGTATACGCTATTCCAGTTGTCAAACTTGGCGTTATACGTACGTCCATTATACATTAATCCGGTTATACCTTATTCCGGTATAGAATTTCGCGGTTATACGCTAGTCCAGTTATACTTTATTCCAGTATTGGACAGTTATACCTTATTCCAGTTTTCAAATACGACGTTATACACTATTCCAGTTATATTTTATCCCAGTTCGTTATTATACCTTATTCCCGTTATACTTTATTCCATTTATACCTTATTATAGCGACCCGACTCGAACCCCAAAAAAGTGGACTCGCACAGGCCTAGAAAAAATCGAATTTATATGAGAATGTTTACCCTTTCTAAGATTGAATTCTACTTAGTTTGCCTCATATTTTATACACCACCAGAAGTCCATTACGTCGGTTTTTCACTGAAAGTTAGTTTAGCTTAAGGTAATTGTAGTTATGGCAAATAATAGTATTGCTTTTATTTAATAAGCATTTCTTATAAACCAAAGAAAATTCGATATCAGAAACAAAAACTTACTTCTTTCGTCACAGTGATGTGAATAAGTAATTTATCGTCCGTAAATTACTGAACAGTTTCAAAATTTTCGCGCTCACAGTCAAAAAAAAAACTGTTTAAGTAAAACAAAGTGCACTAGACTGCCAAAGACGATAAAATTACCACTTTTAACTTCAGAGTTCAGTATTTCGTCAATTTCCCATTAGTTCTCGTTGTTTAAGGTTAAGGACCTGAACAAGGTATAAAGTGCTCAACAGTCAACGTGTTTTAATAGACGATATAGAGACTTTAAAAAAAATTACCATAAATTTGCGACAGAAAGGTAATTTTTTTAAAAATTTGAATCTTTAATTTACCGGTAATTCATTGGTAATTTATAGGTAATTAATCCGGTAATTTTTCTGGTAGTTTATCCGGTAATTTTTCTGGTAGTTTATCCGGTAATTTGTCTGGTAGTTTATCCGGTAATTCATCGGTAATATACAGGTAATTCATCGGCAATTTATAGGTAATTTATCCGGTAATAGACGAATTCGGAAACCCCATACTCAGAAAACAACTTTCAGGGGCGCTAGTCATATCGGGGGCCAAATATTAATAATAACACATCACGGTAGATGGCGCTAAAAGACTTGCTCTTGATATTAATTATTTTCTTAAAACTTTTTGGTGTTATTTTGGGTTTATATATATACAAATTATACAAAAACGAGTTTTGCTTCGCAGTCCTTAAAAAACTGCATTTATACACAATCCGCGGCACTTTTTCAAACCCACAAAGGGCCAGAAATTAGAAATTATTTTATGTATTGCAATTTGAAATTAAGTTTAATCGATATGAAAAATTTGGTTTTAATTGCGTAGTTCAAACATTTGTTATGATTAGAAATTTTACAACAAAAACGGGTATAAATGCGGCGTTTCGAGATAAAGGGAGCTTAGATTTTCACGTAGGAAATTATATAGAATCTGTTCCCCTAAAAACTTATCCCTGTCAAATAATTAAAGCGAAAAAATAGAAAAAGAGCTTTTAACATTTTAGTTTTTCAGGGTGGAAGAGATAAGAACACTTACTTCGAGTAAAATGTCGCTTTACTACTCCTGCTTTACTACTGGTAAAATGAGGTCCCTCATTCTGATTTGTGGTCTTAAAAGCAGTGTCGTATTTCAGACATTTATCATACATTCAGAAAAGGTGTTCATATGTGTGTTGTTACATCTTGTATAAGTTTTAAACTTCAATTCGAACTCGAGTCATAATAGTCCTTGATTTAGCTCTTTGTTCCGAAACGCCGCATTTATACCCGTTTTTGTTGTAAAATTTCTAATCATAACAAATGTTTGAACTACGCAATTAAAACCAAATTTCTCATATCGATTAAACTTAATTTCAAATTGCAATACATAAAATAATTTCTAATTTCTGGCCCTTTGTGGGTTTGAAAAAGTGCCGCGGATTGTGTATAAATGCAGTTTTTTAAGGACTGCGAAGCAAAACTCGTTTTGGTATAATATCTGTCCCTTTTTGGGGAGAAACGTTATTTGGGAATAAATTAGCTCTGGAATAGTGAAACTCATTCGTCCAATTTTTTAAGACTAATTATATAGTATCAAAAGTAAATAGATATCAAAAAGTTAATAGCTTTAAGTCAATCATACCTTCCCGCCTGCATGCTATGTAAAATGAGTATCTAGTATCACGTGGCTTGCTTGTAACCAATAGGATGTTCGCATGACGTCATAGAAGCGACAAGAGATATTGGAAAGCAGTACAAATTACTGAGCATCATGGGAGTAAATTTAGGGCAATATCATTGGTAGCCGCGCTTACGTGATGGAAAATGGCGCCGTAGTAGTGCGGGTAATTGCTGAATTATGGTAAATTATATTAAAATACTAAAGTCTAAAACTGTAATTAGTTTCATAATGCCGCGTAAAAAACGATTTTAGTTTCGCCTTCGGTATCGACCTAGAGCAATTTTTATCTGAAACCTACGAATAATACCGCATACTCTTCCATCATGTTGCAAACAAAAGTTTTCAAACGTCCTTGGCTCTTCCAACATTGTAGTATTGTTTAACGTTCATCTTTCTGTTTCACGAATTCGTCATAATCATATTCCTTATCCATTTTTCATATTACTATTTTATCACATTCATAGGCAATCACATCTCACATGTAGTCTTCACAGATTTTGTACTAGGCCTAGGCTATACTGTCACAGTCTCACAGCAGACAGCTGATTGAAATTACCTTTAGAACGCATGCGCGTCGATTAAACCTTCAACAACCCGCACTACTTTGTCTGAGCGGCGCGACACTAGATACGTTAGGTACATGTCAAGTGGTTCGCTAGGTGCTACGCCATTTGTGCACTGCCGCGGAATAGGAGCGGGAATCTCAACTAGGGCTGTGCAGACTATTCGTGACTATTTGGTCGGACCAAATAATTTGGTCAAAATTGACGTTTACTATTCGCCCCGACGAATCGAATAATGATTTTCAAAATTCTAGAATACCAAATAATGAGCTTCGAAAAACCGACTATTCTATAGCGGATAAAACAGTTTGAAAGTGACTGTTTTTAACAGTCTATTGACCAAATTATTTGGTATTCGCAACCAGTTTTTGAATTTTTCTGTTGATTTTCTGAATTTGAGGGCGCTGTCATAGAGATAGAAACATAAATGTTATGTTCCTTCCCTATGGGCGCTGTGATAGTGTCCGCTGGACCGTGGCCTCATAGATGACGCGACTTGGCAGACATAGCCTTAAAATTCTGACGTGGCTACTGTTAAGTATTACCCGCGTTCACCGAGTCGCGTCATCTAGGAGGCTATAGCAGGAATCAGCCACTCAGTCTTTAGAAGTTCATAGACAAGGATAAATCATTAAAGGTTTTAACTTAAAGGGTACTGGCTACTGGTTATTATCAACTTCTCGCTGCGGAGCTAATTATATTGAACTTCCTAATTATAGAGCTATTTCAGAGGGGGTAATGGCTACGTCACCAATGCTATTTGCCCATAGAGAAACCCTCACAAAATGGCCGCCCTCTACACTCAAAGGCAGGCCCAATTTTCGTAGCAGACGAAATTTTTCCCCCACTGAAATAGCTCTATATGTCACTACAGTATACCTATTAAAAATATAGTATCAAGCGAGTAGGGATATATTGACAACTAACCTAATTTTCATTAAAATAAAACCTTTGACTCGTTCAAAAATAAGTTTTCAGCTGTTCAAAAGTACCTTTCCGTGTCCCATTATTTATAAATTTGAAATTTGGTAGAATAGTTTTATAGAAATTTAAATTTGGTCGAATTTTTGAACTTCACACTATTTGGTCAAATTATTTGGTCATTTTCCTATTCCGAGCCGAGAGATGGCTCCCAAAACACTGCTATTTGGTATTCGACGAATACCTTAAAAAGTACTATTCGCACAGCCCTAATCTCAACTTTCATAACGCGCCCATGCCGGGGAGATATTAACTTCTTGTTTATAATCTATTTACTTCTGATAGTATTTCACTAAATCGTAACTTACATTCGGAAATTGGAATGGTCGGATAATACAATGCACTGTATAAAAACACACTAAGCTAAATATTCGTTGAAACCATGTGAAAATTATAAAAATTCTTCAACTATTTCTTTGTGATCATTTAACGTTAGGCTTACAAAGACAAAAATTAGGCCCAAAGAGTTTTAAAAAAAATCACGTGAACTTAATTAGAGAATCAAAATGGTGAAATTAAGCGCGAGATTTGAATTGAAACTTTAATTGAAATGCAGCGCGTGCTGGCGCGTGAGCTAGCGCGTGGTTTAAAATATTTATTTTTAAAACCTATACAAAAAGGCCAAGTTAACCTTACACTACGAGAAATGAGATACTATACCTTTTCAGCCTTTGCTAGTGCTGTAAAGTTAGGCTGTGAAAAAAGTGTACCCCCTTGGTCGCGAAAATGTTTCCACCTCATAATGTTAAGCTCCATAGAGTTTAACATTACGATTTCGGATTGAGTATAAATAGAAAATCCCTGACGGGATTTTCTTAATAAATTTGTACGTAAGGTCCAAATTTATTTATGCCAAAATTGATATAATTACTATAAGTGTAATTAGTTATTAGTTCTCGTTTTAAACTGTAGGGGGCGAACGGTTTAAAAAGCGCAATCTCATGCTGATTGGCTAGAATTACGCACCAAGTCATTAGCATCGTCTGCTCACGGGTCCGTCTAGCCAATCAGCATGAGAGTGCACTTTTTTATACGGTTCGCCCCCTACACTTTAAAACGAGAACTAATAACTAATTGCACATATAGTAATTATATCAATTTTGACATAAATAAGTTTGGATCTTAGGTACAAATTTATTTGTATATATACAAACGCAAAATAACACGATAATTTTTTAAGAAAATAATTAATATCAAGAGCAATACTTTTAGCGCCATCTACCGTGATGTGTTATTACAAATATTTGGCCCCGATATGGCTAGCGCCCCTGAAAGTTGTTTTCTGAGTATGGGGTTTCCGAATTCGTCTATTAATCGGTAATATATAGTTAATTTATCCGGTAACTCATCGGTAATTTATCCGGTAATTCATCGGTAATATACAGGTAATTTATCCGGTAATTCATCGGCAATTTATAGGTAATTTATCCGGTAATTAATCGGTAATATATAGTTAATTTATCCGGTAATTCATCTGCAATTTATCCGGTAATTCATCGGTAATTTATCCGGTAATTCATCGGCAATTTATCCGGTAATTCATCGGTAATTTATCCGGTAATTCATCGGAAATTTATCCGGTAAATCATCAGTAATTCATAGGAAATTTATCCGGTAAATCATCAGTAATTCATAGGAAATTTATCCGGTAATTCATCGGTAATATACAGGTAATTTATCCCGTAATTCATCGGCAATTTATGGGTAATTTATCCGGTAATTAATCGGTAATATATAGTTAATTTATCCGGTAATTCATCTGCAATTTATCCGGTAATTCATCGGTAATTTATCCGGTAATTCATCGGAAATTTATCCGGTAAATCATCAGTAATTCATAGGAAATTTATCCGGTAAATCATCAGTAATTCATAGGAAATTTATCCGGTAATTCATCGGTAATATACAGGTAATTTATCCCGTAATTCATCGGCAATTTATGGGTAATTTATCCGGTAATTAATCGGAAATATATAGTTAATTTATCCGGTAACACATCGGTAATTTATCCGGTAATTCATCGATAATATACAGGTAATTTATCCGGTAATTCATCGGTAATTTATAATTAATTTATCCGGTAATTAATCGGTAATATATAGTTAATTTATCCGGTAACTCATCGGTAATTTTATCCGGTAATTTTATCCGGTAATTTTATCCGGTAATTCATCTGTAATTTATCCGGTAATTCATCGGTAATTTATCCGGTAAATCATCAGTAATTCATAGGAAATTTATCCGGTAATTCATCGGTAATATACAGGTAATTTATCCCGTAATTCATCGGCTATTTATAGGTAATTTATCCGGTAATTAATCGGTAATATATAGTTAATTTATCCGGCAATTTATAGGTATTTTTTCCGGTAAATCATCGATAATTCATAAGTAATTTATCCGGTAACTCATCGGTAATTTATCCGGTAATTCATCGATAATATACAGGTAGTTTATCCGGTAACTCATCGGTAATTTATCCGGTAATTCATCGATAATATACAGGTAGTTTATCCGGTGATTCATAGGCAATTTATAGGTAATCTATCCGGTAATTAATCGGTAATATATAGTTAATTTATCCGGTAACTCATCGGTAATTTATCAGGTAATTCATCTGTAATTTATCCGGTAATTCATCGGAAATTTATCCGGTAAATCATCAGTAATTCATAGGAAATTTATCCGGTAATTCATCGGCAATTTATAGGTAATTTATCCGGTAATTAATCGGTAATATATAGTTAATTTATCCGGTAACTCATCGGTAATTTATCCGGTAATTCATCGGTAATATACAGGTAATTTATCCGGTAATTCATCGGTAATATACAGGTAATTTATCCGGTAATTCATCGGTAATATACAGGTAATTTATCCGGTAATTCATCGGCAATTTATAATTAATTTATCCGGTAATTAATCGGTAATATATAGTTAATTTATCCGGTAACTCATCGGTAATTTTATCCGGTAATTCATCTGTAATTTATCCGGTAATTCATGGGTAATTTATCCGGTAAATCATCAGTAATTCATAGTAAATTTATCCGGTAATTCATCGGTAATATACAGGTAATTTATCCCGTAATTCATCGGCTATTTATAGGTAATTTATCCGGTAATTAATCGGTAATATATAGTTAATTTATCCGGTAACTCATCGGTAATTTATCCGGTAATTCATCGGTAATTAATCGGTAATATATAGTTAATTTATCCGGTAACTCATCGGTAATTTATCAGGTAATTCATCTGTAATTTATCCGGTAATTCATCGGAAATTTATCCGGTAAATCATCAGTAATTCATAGGAAATTTATCCGGTAATTCATCGGCAATTTATAGGTAATTTATCCGGTAACTAATCGGTAATATATAGTTAATTTATCCGGTAACTCATCGGTAATTTATCCGGTAATTCATCGGTAATATACAGGTAATTTATCCGGTAATTCATCGGTAATATACAGGTAATTTATCCCGTAATTCATCGGCTATTTATAGGTAATTTATCCTGTAATTAATCGGTAATATATAGTTAATTTATCCGGCAATTTATAGGTATTTTTTCCGGTAAATCATCAGTAGTTCATAGGTAATTTATCCGGTAATTTATCTGGTAGTTTTTTAGAAATTGCGTCTGGGTATTTCAGTCCAAAACCAATGAAACCCATTCATAGCTTTAAGCAGTGCCTGATTAACACCCTCGGGGTCCCATAGGCACTAGGCGTTATGGAACAACATTCCCTAACCAAGAGCAATATGACTTTAATGAATTGTGAAATGATTCAAATAAATTCAAATTATTATTAAATTTTAAATAATACATTTTTAGATATTTTTCGGATTTGGAACCGGGTTCGGGTCACGAATAATTTTCTTGTCAGTATCGAGAGGGGGTACCAGTATCCGAGAAGTAAAACTTGGCCGAAAATTATTCTTCGGTACGAAAAGAGTATTAAAAGTTAGACGGAATACTTAACCAGCCTGCAACTTGGGAGTTTCTCAAAAATAAGCGATAACAATTCAACAGAATCATAAGAAAATTTGTACTAACCTTTCATTACACATGTTTAATCGGGTGTTTCTGGAGTTGCAACGCTCAATTACCCCATACTGACATTGGGTAACGCGTCTTTACGCACCCCGTGAACTGCGCGTTCTGTTAACCACTCTCTGTTTTATAAAACTTTAGTGGAGATATAATAATAAGCTAAGCTTTGTCTACGAAGGGATTTCCACACTAAGCCTGTGGCTTGTTTACAGGTGTGTCCCTTTACAATGCATAGAGGGGTGGTGGCTAGCCCCTATGCCACAGCTAACCGACAGCGCCCTATACTAACTATTACAATTAACCTCGGAAAGTTTTGATGGAAAGGAGAAACCGGGTAAGACCGCGAAGGAAAACTTCAACAAGTGGGGAGAGAACTTGCAAACTCTACGCAGAAGGGTTTGTTCCCAGGTTTTTAACCCGGTGCCACAGTCCGGGATCGAACCCGGGACCCTTGAAGCGAGGCGAAAGTGCTAACCACTTCACCACCCCAATAATCTAAGGTTACTTTTAATTTTACTAGAAATATTAGAGTAATTCCAGTTATATTTTAGATTTTTAAGGACGCTTTGTGTACATATTTAAAAGTAGATTTACAATTTTGATATATTACACTATAAATAATTATGTTCATTTAAGGGGTAGTGTCAAAATAGTTATGATTCACAATAGATATTTATGCTCAATGAAGGGTTAGTGCCAAAATGGTTATATTACACTGTAAATATTTATGTTCAATAAGGGACAAACTACAGTTGTAACAATTTTATCCATATTACAGTTTTTTCCCTACATGAATATAACAGAATTAATCGATCTTTAACCATAAGTAACATTTTGCAAAAACAAAAAGTATGTCACTAAATGTTTCTGGGCACAACATCATTTCCGCCATTTGTCAAATACTGTCGTAGAAGCGACCATTTTTAAGGCGCCATGGAGAATAAAGTTTTATAGTTTCCTAGAACTCTTTTATTCTGTTTCCCTTGGGAGAAACCTTCCCAAAGGGAAGCATTTAGCATTGGGTATATTTGAAGTGTCATACTTATTGCGATTATTTTACTTATGATTTACGAAATCTCTCCTAACGCATGATCGTCGGATCAAACGCAACAGAGACTGAAAAAGGAAATGTGGCAAAACCTAGTCTAGGTAATGAATTTTAGAAAATACTTCGGATATTCCTAACCCAATCTCGAGCCAAAACAAAAATGTACCAATATAGATTTTTAACAATGAGGACGAGATTCTTAAAACAGAGTAAGCAGTTAATCGTCTCCTTGAATATAACGTGGACAATATTAAGTACCCAATTCAAAAGCCATCATTACAGGGTGGAGCCGGTGACCCCTTGAAATTATAACGTAAGTTCTTCGCACGCGTTTCTGAAATTCTGATAGTTATGAGGGCATGTGCATGCCATACACGATTGCCTATTTTAGCATGTGAATGATATATTAATGTATGAATGAGGTATTCTTCGTTTATTCAAGGATTTGTGCACATTCCTAGGCATTTAAAACTACCAGAATATCCGTGTTTTGCCACTAACAAGTTTACTAAAATAATTTGAAGGTTGTATATGATAATTAATTACTTTCAAATCTTATTTGCATAATTATGCTCTATAGTTAGAGAGTGAATTTAAAACGACCTAACACGAACTGATTTCGTTCGTTTAGAATAGTTCGAAGAAAAATAAAAATTTTATCTTGTATTGTAATTCCATTTCTTCGTGTTCTTAACTGTTTATTATTGAACGTTTAGGGAGTTAGTTAAAGATTATTTCGGTAATGATAACGGCTACTGTTCCTGACAACAGCATGAGAAGAAAGTAGAAAGGAACACTGACGCTACTCAGGTCCAAGGCTTCCATGCTTTTAACTGGTCTCTTCCAAGTTAATTGATCAATAGTGTATTCTGCCGCAAGTTTCTGATACTTGAAAACTTGCTTTTCGAACATCGGTTCTACTCTGTAAAAAAACAGGCGTTAAGGCTGATAATTGTTTCTGATAAAATTCTTACTGACACCAGTTGGGCGTTCAATTGTGGTGTGCTTTTGATCCATGAGGTGTTGAAAGTTATGTGATTGTATTCGAGTTTAATAACTTGTTGCGAAAAGTAAAATCCTCCATTTTTTAAGAAGAACTCTTTCGTCTTATGAATATCCGCAAACTTTTTAAAATAAAGATCCACTTCATCTTTGTTTATGATCAGAGCTGTCTTTCCAGAAAAAATAGGAATGAAAAAATCAATATATGGATATCGAAATAAAAAATAATGTTTAACAAATTTCTTCTTGTGTGCATCTAGCCATTTCATAACAACTGGGTCCTGGGCCGCCTGATACAAACCAATGATATCAGAATAATTAAGGACTTAACATGAAGAAGATTATTCACCAATTCCTCAATATATTTTAAATCATCGCTTGCTATAAATGCCGGCTCAATTCCCGATTTGATCAAGTCCGATAGAGTGTCGATGCAGTTGTAGCTTTCCGTCGAGAAGTCCGTACGCAAGTAACAACCCAAGAAGAACAGTATGAAAGTCACTCCGATAAGCCAAGAAGAAGCGAGCAGACGACAAGTAATGTGAGGCAGAACAGCGGGAATCGCTACAAAACATAAATCTCTGTTTCGCTTATGACGACGATGAATTCATTTTAAATATTAGGGATGAAGTAATTGCTTACGTTCGGCGCACAAGAGCGAGGCATTCTCCCAGACATTTTGCAGAGTTTCTTTGGTCATTTTCTTGGCTACTTTCTTAGTGGGCACTGATTTGTATTTGTTTGTTACGATGGAGTGAATGACGAGCAAAATTGACAGAAGTCCCAAGGTTAACGCTAATAAAATCACCACCTGAATTAACCAAGAAAAACACAATGAATTGGGTATTAAATATATTGTTATTGAACAAATTTTACTTCTTTGTCCATATTTAAGAAGGACCAAGAGTTGGACGCGACTGTCACTTGAGGTCTAGTCACGATAATCATCTCCTTTATTCCGAGTGGCGGAGATGGATTGTAATGATCCAATCGACTGAGGAAAAATGTGCTTATCTCTTTGCTATTGATAACCTGATATGTCTAAAATCGGCGTATATAAGCGATTAATAATTTGTACTCCAGTTTTTAATCAGTGTTTCAATATAAGTAAAAAGTTGCATACCTCGGAAAATTTTGGCGTATCGTTTATTTTATAATACTGATTGAAGTCAACATATTTCTTCTTGTAATGCAGCCTAAAAGTTGTCGACAAAATTGAATTATAATAGGATGTTAACATTGTTTCATAGCAGTCTGTAAGCTGAGATTCGTTTCTGAGAGTTCTTTAACGTTGCGTATGAACTAGGGAAAACGTTATCATGAACTTTCGGTATAAAACAACTAGCGGGGGTGTGCGAATAGTTTTGACTTTTTTAGGAAATCCCCATTAGAAACAAAATTCAATTACTCAATTCAAAATTAACTTAATTTTCAAAAAACAATCTGAATGATTGAAAGGCTAGGCCTAGTATTTATCGATTTTTGTTTTTGCCATATTTCACAAGTTACTTTTTTTTCTTGAATATTTTATAATTCTCTAAAATCAATAACGACATTCAATTTGATCTCAAAACATTACCCATCATAGTCGAGAGTATCACTAAATACCTACAAACCTATATATATAGATATGTAATTATTGCTCTTTATAGATTAGCAATTGCAGAAGTTAAAATTAATGATTTATTCAAGCTTTATAATTGTGAATTACTACATTATTTAGGCTGAATGCAGATTATTTTAAATCGACGATACGTCATGATACTTGGTTCTACTAAAGAAACTACACCTTTTCCTAGCAATGCGTATTCAACTCTCGACTCACAGTGAACCGTTAATGTCTCTTCAAGAACACAAGAAAAACTAAACACATACCCCCCCCCCCCCACTTTCCCGGGGAAGGGGTCCGGGACCGATTCCACATTTCCACATTACTCTGTTCTCCATTCCTACTTCTATATCTATATAAATTTAGGTCTTGACTGACTGACTGATAATCGAACCCCAGCCCAAACCGCTTGCCCTAGAAGGCTGACAATTTGCAAGAAGGTTACTCACAAGTAGTTGGCGCGTACTAAGAAATATTTTTCCAATCCGCCGCCATCTTAATAAATGGCGCCCAGATATGTAAAAAAAATTCTCTATGCAACCGATTTCACAAATATTTAGTACACTGGTTTCCTTTAACCTATAGACGGGGTGAACGGTCTTATGGGTTCGACTTGATGTCATCTTTTTAAATGGTGGCCAAAAACTTAGAAACCCTTCTTTATGGAATAATGTCCGCATGAAAAGTAACAAAAAATGTCCCGAGGGCAACCCCGAGTGCCTTGGCTCCTAGGGTGCTACAAAAGTATTATAGTCATCAGGAAAATCTACCCATTCTTACATTTTGATGAAAGTTTTTATTACACCCGAGCGACGCCGCGCGGCCGCGGGTAACAGCTAGTCTAAAATAAATCTATCCCGGGTTTAGTGGCATTAAGTAAATTCTGTCTAATTCGGTCCAATTATTAGTCGAATTGATATGGAAGTGTAAAATTTACTTCATGTTGAAGAATCGATTAAAATATTCTGCCATGAACTTCATCTGTTCCTTAAAATCCGTCTTATCCTGACAAGAAATTAAAGTTAAATTGTCATCAAGAAAGCAGTTTTAATTCCGAGACACTGAAGATTCGCTTCAACAACGTCACCGAATTTTAATAAGCTCACCTTTTCAGACCAAGGTATCGAACAATTAATAATTGTTTCTTGGGTGTACCTTTAATTTTAAATTAAATTTCCAATCAACGATAACGTTTATTATTTGAAAATTCAAGTTCTACCTGTATTTAAAATACCGATCATTTCCAACAAATTCAATTTCGTTCAAAGCCATCTTTTTGGGCCCACTAATGCTTGACTGGACAATCCAAAATCTTTAAAAGCTGGAAAGTGTTGATGAGAGATTTATCGTAGTTCTTCAGTATCAGACTGAGACTAGTTGAAACATAAATAAAGCACGAGTGTAATTCTTTTGCGTGCTTTTTATACCCTATTAATCTGTCATATTTTAAATTCATGGGTTTGATTTAATCAGGGATAATTTTAATTTCAGAAGTAGGAATGGAGAACGGTTAGTATTTACTTCAGTCCGACTCATAGCCCAGTGTAGAGTCCCTCCCTCAAACACGTAACGAAAAGTTTAAATTATCTTATTGGCTGCTCACTTAAACTACGTTTTGATGACGTTGCTGATGGGGACGCCGAAAAATACGTGATTCCTTTTTACCTCTGTCGCTATGACCCGCCTAGCTTCTTTCATACCCCTCCGTCCCGTGGAAGGGGGTCCGGGACTTTGACGCACGCCCACATTACTCTGTTCTTCATTCCAACTTCTAAAATTAAATCTATCCCTGTCGCAGCTAAAGAATAGCTATAAAACTCCCATTGCGTGAATTCTACTTAGTTTGACTCATACACCACCAGTAGTCCATTAAGTCGGTTTTTCACTGAAAGTTAGTTTAGGTAATTGTAGTTATGGCAAATAATAGCATTGCATAATTAAAATAACTCGACTAATTTTAATCATTTCAAAACTCATTACACTAATATTGCTCCTGACTTGGGGCCAACGGACCGCCAACCATGATGTTTATCCGGCAATACTGAAAGCTATAAGTGAGCTTCCTGGGTTTTGGGCTGAGTAGTGGTCGGCATTTGGATAGAATAATATCTGTTTGTTTTATCTTTATTCATAATTTGAGATTATCCACGGGAAGTCTATGATTAATGCAATGTAATCACGAAAAATTATCTGATTATTATTCATGAATAACTGATTAACCAAAATTCTGTGGATTATCTTGTCCAAACGCCGACCACTACCGTAAATTACTGAACAGTTTCAAAATTTCCGCGCTCACAGTTAAAAAAAAAAATGTTTAAGTAAAATTACCCCTTTTAACTTCAGAGTTCAGTATTTCGTCAATTTCCCATTAGTTCTCGTTGTTTTTAAGGGACCTGAACAAGGTATAAAGTGCTCAACAGTCAACGTATTTTAATAGCTAGACGATATAGAGACTTAAAAAAAAATTACCATAAATTTGCGACAGAAAGGTAATTTTTTAAAAAATTTGAATCTTTAATTTACCGGAATTTCATTGGTATTTTATAGGTAATTAATCCGGTAATTTTTCTGGTAATTTATCCGGTAAATCATCGATAATTCATAAGTAATTTATCTGGTAACTCATCGGTAATTTATCCGTAATTCATCGATAATTTATCCGGTAATTCATCGGTAATATATAGGTAGTTTATCCGGTAATTAATCGGTATTATATAGTTAATTTATCCGGCAATTTATAGGTAATTTATCCGGCAATTTATAGATATTTTATCCGGTAAATCATCGATATAATTCATTTAAGTAATTTATCCGGTAACTCATCGGTAATTTATCCAGTAATTCATCGGTAATTTATCCGGTAATTCATCGGTAATTTATCCGGTAAAGCATCAGTAGTTCATAGGTAATTTATCCGGTAATTTATCTGATAGTTTTTTACAAATTGCGTCTGGGTATTTCCGTCCAAAACCAATGAAACCCATTTATAGCTTTTAGCAGTGCCTGATTAACACCCTCGGGGTCCCATAGGCACTATAGGCGTTATGGAACAACATTCCCTAACCAAGAGCAATATGACTTTAATGAATTGTGAAATGATTCAAATAAATTCAAATTATTCTTGAATTTTAAATAATTAATTTTTAGATATTTTTCGGATTTGGAACCGGGTTCGGGTCACGAATAATTTTCTTGTCAGTATCGAGAGGGGGTACCTGTATCCGAGAAGTAAAACTTGGCCGAAAATTATTCTTCGGTACGAAAAGAGTAGTAAAAGTTAGACGGAATACCTAACCAGCCTGCAACTTGGGAGTTTCTCAAAAATAAGCGATAACAATTGAACAGAAAGAAAATTTTGTACTAACCTTTCATTACACATTTTTAATCGGGTGTTTCTGGAGTTGTAAAGCTCACACCATGCGGACATAGGGTAACCCGTCTTTACGCACCCCGTGAATTGCGCGTTCTGTTAATCAATCTCTGTTTTATAAAACTTTATAGTGGAGACATAATTATGGTCATGAATTTATTCATTTAACACGAATATATATATGTGCATTGACTAGTTAAACTACATATTCAGGGATGGGAGGGGCTAAGTTTGTCTGACGTCAGAGAATTTCCGGCGGTTTGTTTTAAAAACTAAAGCTATGCTCTTGTCACGCGAAAGAATAATTATGCTTGTAAATTGATCAAGTACAGCGTTAATTTTACCTCCAACAGCAGAAAAAACCCCATCAATTCTCAAGATTTCAGATGTTGGTACTGTACTTAATTTTCAACCCTTTCATTTTCTTTATGGCCAAGGCTTAGCACTTTACACACAGTTTTCACTTTTAGATTAGGAAAACAATTGCGCGCACTTAACAAAATTTCCTTTAAAAGATCAACATCACCTTCGGTCATCGTGTTGAGATATTTATTAAAGTATCGGCGATCATTTTTACTATTCAATTGACGGAGTTTGGTAAACCTTACTGGGAATTGTATCCCTCAAACAATTTTGTGAAACTGGTCGTCTGCTGTTCAAACTTCCAAGCGTCTCGATTTTGATTGGCTATACCGCTATGACGTTAAAAGTTTATGTTATAGAAAGGTACCTCCCATCCCTGAATAACATGATAGAAAGGCTAATGGTACACATTCATGTTTATGAATAAATTCATGCCATATAATGGAGCAATATAAATAAATTATGAAGCTTGATGCAATAATACAGATTAAAATAGAGTTTTATACCTATTATTTAGCGGCGACTCAATCCCGGAGAATGTGATCAATAATTTTGCTAACTAACATTAGAAGGGTTGGACGCCCAAAAGTTCAAGGTTAAAAATCGGTTTCCTACGAGACTATTTACCCTTTCTGAGGTTGAATTCTACTATAGTATAGTTAACCTCATTTTATAAAGACCATTACGTTTGGTTGGTTGTTCAGTAAATTTTTGTTTAGCTTAAGGCAGAAGTCAATTAAATTAGCCTAGGAAGTAAACAATTACAATAGCTGGTATGGTGTACGTCTCTGCTGGTGTGAGAACTCCTTTTAACTTCACGGATGGGCGGTTGGAAATCTCGAGCTCCTCTCTTGGAGATAATTCTTCACGTGAGCGGGGCGTGACTTCTTCAGGCCATGAGCGCTGGATCTCTAAAGGGACCGGAAATGGGTAGATATCTCTATATAGCACGTTTGCTTTAAAAAAAATAAAATTAAGAGAAACGGTCACGGTCGTTAAATCTTTTTTTTCAATAGGTTTATGAATAATAATATAAAACCGAATGACCTTGATGTTCCCAAATTCACAGCCCCATCTCTTCCCCTGATGCTATGCTAGAGAGGGCTCGGTTTTACAGTGGAAGGGGGTGTTTTCCGGTCCCTTTAGAGATCCAGCGTTCATTTTCAGCCAATAGCTGTTTCTCTCTCAATAGGGCAAATTTTGGCGTTCGAGTCGCGCCTAAACCAGAGATCTGAGAAACGTTATCGCGAGGTGGCGAATGTGTCGGCCTTCTTCAGTATTGCTACACAAGAGAGGGGAGTCCCAAACCCCGCTTTTGGTTACTTCCTAGGCTATTTTAATGGACTTCTGCTTAAGGTAATGGTTTTCGAAATAATAGATAAAACGGCATGCAGATAAATAATAGAGTTGCGTTTATTTAATCATCTTTTCAGCATTTATTACAAAACTTTGCGGAGAAAATTCGATATCAGAAACCAAAACTCATTTCGTTCGCGTGCTTCAATTTAGGGTTCTAGGAAACATTCTGACCGTTTCTAATTTAAATCTATACTTTTCTTTTAAAGGCCGACTTCCAACGAAAAGGGTTCTAGCGAACTGAAGATAAACATCGAGGGTCTCTCAATATTGATTATCTTCAGTTCGCTAGAACCCTCCTTGCAAGGTTTTCAGTTAGTTAGAACGCTTCAAAATTTGGTCTCAGCACGAACTCGAAAATCAGCACGGTCGCCCCATTGTTAGTCTCGATGCTCGGTTTTCAGTTCGTAAGTACCCTTTTCTTTGGAAGTCGGCCTTTAAATTAGTTAAAATTTACCGATGAAACTTTTTCGTCTGGGTCTCTCAGCCCTAGTGGTCGGCGTTTGGACAAGATAATCCACAGAATTTTGGTTAATCAGTTATTCATGAATAATAATCAGATAATTATTCGTGATTACATTGCATTAATCATAGACTTCCCGTGGATAATTTCAAATTATGAATAAAGATAAAACAAACAGATATTATTCTATCCAAATGCCGACCACTACTCAGCCCAAAACCCAGGAAGCTCACTTATAGCTTTCAGTATTGCCGGATAAACATCATGGTTGGCGGTCCGTTGGCCCCAAGTCAGGAGCAATATTAGTGTAATGAGTTTTGAAATGATTAAAATTAGTCGAGTTATTATTTAATGTCCGTATTATGTGGGTGTGGTTGGGGTGGGGAGGGCGTACTAGTTTTGTAGCTAGAGTAGTATTCTTGTCCTAACTCGCTAAGGTAATATTCGAGATGGCCAACGGCTGGGTTACATTAAGTTCCTACCACACCTAGCTACCGGTAATTCATCGGTAATTTATCTGGTAGTTTTTTACAAATTGCGTCTGGGTATTTCAGTCCAAAACCAATGAAACCCATTTATAGCTTTTAGCAGTGCCTGATTAACACCCTCGGGGTCCCATAGGCACTATAGGCGTTATGGAACAACATTCCCTAACCAAGAGCCATATGACATTAATGAATTGTGAAATGATTCAAATAAATTCAAATTATTCTTGAATTTTAAATAATTAATTTTTAGATATTTTTCGGATTTGGAACCGGGTTCGGGTCACGAATAATTTTCTTGTCAGTATCGAGAGGGGGTACCTGTATCCGAGAAGTAAAACTTGGCCGAAAGTTATTCTTCGGTACGAAAAGAGTACTAAAAGTTAGACGGAATACCTAACCAGCCTGCAACTAGGGAGTTTCTCAAAAATAAGCGATAACAATTGAACAGAAAGAAAATTTTGTACTAACCTTTCATTACACATTTTTAATCGGGTGTTTCTGGAGTTGTAAAGCTCAATTACCCCATACGGACATTGGGTAACCCGTCTTTACGCACCCCGTGAATTGCGCGTTCTGTTAACCAATCTCTGTTTTATAAAACTTTATAGTGGAGACATAATTATAGTCATGAATTTTTTCATTTAACACGAATATATATATATGCATTGACTAGTTAAACAACATATTCAGGGATGGGAGGGGCTAAGTTTGTCTGACGTCAGAGAATTTCCGGCGGTTTGTTTTTAAAACTAAAGCTATGCTCTTGTCACGCGAAAGACTAATTATGCTTGTAAATTGATCAAGTACAGCGTTAATTTTACCTCCAACAGCAGAAAAAACCCCATCAATTCTCAAGATTTCAGATGTTGGTACTGTACTTAATTTTCAACCGTTTCATTTTCTTAGCACTTTACACACAGTTTTCACTTTTAGATTAGGAAAAAAATTGCGCGCACTTAACAAAATTTCCTTTAAAAGATCAACATCACCTTCGGACATCGTGTTGAGATATTTATTAAAGTATCGGCGATCATTTTTACTATTCAATTGACGGAGTTTGGTAAACCTTACTGGGAATTGTATCCCTCGAACAATTTTGTGAAACTGGTCGTCTGCTGTTCAAACTTCCAAGTATCTCGATTTTGATTGGCTATACCGCGATGACGTTAAAAGTTTATGTTATAGAAAGGCACCTCCATCCCTGAATAACATCATAGAAAGGCTAATGATACACATATATATTCATGTTGATGAATAAATTCATGCCGTATAATGGAGCAATATAAATAAATTATGAAGCTTGATGCAATAATACAGATTAAAATAGAGTTTTATACCTATTCTTTAGCGGCGACTTAATTAAGTATAGATTTAAATTAGAAACGTTCAGAATGTTTCCTAGAACCCTAAATTGAAGCACGCGAACGAAATGAGTTTTGGTTTCTGATATCGAATTTTCTCCGCAATGTTTTGTAATAAGTGCTGAAAAGATGATAAAATAAACGCAACTCTATTATGTGATCAATATTTTTGCTAACTAACGTTAGAAGAGTTGGACGCCCAAAAGTTCAAAGGTTAAAAATCGGTTTCCTACGAGACTATTTACCCTTTCTGAGGTTGAATTCTACTAAAGTCAGAAGTATGACTTCTTATCCTGGGAAGTATTGGACTCTAACCATATCCCGAACCGTCTCTGTTAGCCGACTTCTTATTAGGTCCGATCACCACGCCACCTACGGTGCTTCTCTCATTGGCAGGCTTATTTGCGCGCCGGTAGCGGGAAAGTAACGAAACTTTAAGGTTTGTCCTGTGGTTTGAGGTAACGAATCAGAAACGGTGACAAGAACAGCTGTTAATAGAGTTTGCTAGAAATTCCGGTCAAACTAGTGTGGGGTCCTAGGCCCACGGATTGTAATGGATTTTCATGGAGTTCTAGACAGACGGCTTTTCAACGATTGGCGCTGTAGAAGTTTTGATCACGCCCCACAGTTTGAGTGCCACAGCCTCTCAGCGTGGGATTTTTTTCAGTAGATTAGATAGTTTTCCTAGTGGGGAGGAAACTTTCGACCCTCTTTTACGATTGCCATGGGCAATTTTGACTTGCAGGGATGGATACTATATAAAGCCTTAGTGTCCAATACTTCCCAGGATAAGAAGTCATTAACTTCTGCTATAGTTAACCTCATTTTATAAAGACCATTACGTTTGGTTGGTTGTTCAGTAAATTTTTGTTTAGCTTGAGGCAGAAGTCAATTAATTTAGCCTAGGAAGTAAACAATTACAATAGCTGGTATGGTGTACGTCTCTGCTGGTGTGAGAACTCCTTTTAACTTCACGGATGGGCGGTTGGAAATCTCGAGCTCCTCTCTTGGAGATAATTCTTCACGTGAGCGGGGCGTGACTTCTTCAGGCCATGAACGCTGGATCTCTAAAGGGACCGGAAATGGGTAGATATCTCTATATAGCACGTTTGCTTTATCAAAAAATAAAAAGAGAAACGGCCACGGTCGTTAAATTTTTTTTTTCAATACGGGACTTACGAGGTTACCGCCCCCTTTTTGGAGAGTTGTTCTGCCAAGGCTACGGAGCGCGTTCGACGACAGGGAATATCAGCCACTAACTAAAGGCCGCCGACAGGTTATGGCAGCACCCACAGAAGTACCTCTCGTAAATCCCGTATAGGTTTATGAATAATAATATAAAACCGAATGACCTTGACTGTTCCCAAATTCACAGCCCCCATCTCCTCCCCTGATGCAATGCTAGAGAGGGCTCGGTTTTACAGTGGAAGGGGGTGTTTTCCGGTCCCTTTAGAGATCCAGCGTTCATTTTCAGCCAATAGCTGTTTCTCTCTCAATAGGGCAAATTTTGGCGTTCGAGTCGCGCCTAAACCAGAGATCTGAGAAACGTTATCGCGAGGTGGCGAATGTGTCGGCCTTCTTCAGTATTGCTACACAAGAGAGGGGAGTCCCAAACCCCGCTTTTGGTTACTTCCTAGGCTATTTTAATGGACTTCTGCTTAAGGTAATGGTTTTCGAAATAATAGATAAAACGGCATGCAGAAAAATAATAGAGTTGCGTTTATTTAATCATCTTTTCAGCATTTATTACAAAACTTTGGATCCAATTTTTGCTGACTCAACTTTTTAAGTTCATTTCTCCAGCCAATCAAAATGAATTACAAAGAAAGCCTTTTTCGCGGGTTATTTTGAAGGTGCCAAGGTAGGTGGCGCTTAAAAAGTTCCATTTGGCGGTAAAAGTTTAGTCGTGTGAATAGGAAGGATTTATTTCACTTTTCCCTTCAAAAGTTGGACCCATCGAGCTGAGTCAAAAAGTTGGATCGTCTGAAAGAACCTTTATTTGACACATACCATCAAACGCGGTCACTTTGATTCAGAAATTTTATAAGCCCCTCGTTCCCGTTAAAAGGCCTTAACTCGCCACAACTGACTGCATTCTAACATCTTGTCTAGCGTTAGCGAGGTTGAATCTTAAGTGAAAAGAGGTTGGTGTTTGTCTTGCATCTTCACCTCTCTCGTAAGACGTCGAACACCCAACCCCACCCCCATAAACAACAAATGAAGAAGGTAGATAAAGGCTTATACCTTGTAAGCTGTCAGTATTATAAAAACAATTAAGGGTTTTAGCTAGTTTATTATTATTGGCCGCAATTGAAGCTTTTCAATTGATAAGTTGCATATGAATTTTATAAATATTCAAGGTCTATTCATTAAGGTTATGTCAAAAAACCAGCCTCTTACTTGGAAGTTTCTCAAATCTATAAGCAATAAAAATATTACAGAATTACTTAAGAGAATTTGATAACTGGCCTTTCATTTAAATTTTTTATTCGAGTGTTTCTGGAGTTGTAACGCGCGATTACCCCATACGGACATTGGCTATCGCGTCTTTACGCACCACGTGAACTGCGCTTTCTGTTGACCATGGTGCACTCTCTACTTTCTTAAACTAAGAGTATTATGGGGCAAGTTAAAGAAATTATGCTAAGTTCATGGCAAATAATGGACTAGCTTTTATTCAATAATCCCTTAAGCATTTCTTTCGAAACTTCGTGAAGAAAATTCAATATCAGAAACCAAAATTTACTTTGTTCGCAAGCTTCAATTTAAGGTTCTATAGGAAACGTTCTGGACGTTGCTAATTTAATTCTTCTTTTTCTGTTAAAATAGTTAAAGGTATTGATGCGATTCCGTCTGGTTATTTCAGCACAAAACCAATTAAACCCATTTATAGATTTCGTCAGTGCTTGATTAACACAATAGTTGGCCCCTACCGTATGACTACAATTATTTATGAAATTGTTCAATTGAACGAAGTTATTCTCAAAATTTCAAATATTTATTTTCTTTGGGTGAGCGTGTAGTGAATTTTGAATTTCTTACCGGGTTTTCGTAATGAACACTTTTCTTGTCGGGTATCCGAGAGGAGGAGTGTACCCAAATTGTTTTCTGGTATACCCCGGTAAACGAACTTAGCAGAAAAATGGTTGTCGGGTACCAGTAGAGCATTATTATAAGTTAGAAGTATTATCTATCGGTTAAAATGATTATAATAGTATCTGTCAAATAGAGAATGTTTCGTGAATAGTTTGAGATATTCAATGATGTTTTTTGAATCATGGTATTTCATTGTCTTATTTAAGTTTTGGTTTCGGTTTAATTAAAAATGGTTCATTAGTCACACCAGGGATAGACTTAATTTTAGAACTTCTAAAATTAAATCTATCCCTGGTCACACAGAAAAAATATTTATTCTATAAACATACTATTCTTTAATCACATTGGTTTGAAAAGTGCGATTTCAACATTAAATTTCTTAATAGGATGAAATGGGTCCGGAGACTAGTCCTGCACTATAGCTGGTGAAAATTTTCAAATTCTATTGTCTGGATGAATCTGCCACAGAGACAGGACCAGATTAAGCAATTTTGCACCCGGGGGCCGAGATAGTTCTCGGCCCCCGGGTGAAAAATTGCGCCCCTTAAGCCGGAAAATAGAACATCAAATGTTTCTGAGGAGGAATAGTTTAACTAAATGCGCCCCCAAGAAGCCAGTGCCCCCTTGCCCCCCCCTTTAATCCGGACCTGCACAGAGAAATTAGATTAGGTCCAATAAATTTTACATTGACGCATGGTAACACACGCTGAGTAATTGAAGTATAATGTGTTTTAAGGGAAACTTTGTACTGGGAGGAGGAAGGTGCCACGCCCACTTTTTCCTCCCTCCTTAAATGACTAAGCCAATGAAGTCACAAAATTTAAAATTTTTAAATATTCAAGAAGAAATAATTTCGTCTAGGTGTTTATAGCTTAATATGCACTTAAAATTTCTTAATCAGAAAAATTTCTATTCTTAAATTGTTTCTTCTTATTTTTCACACTTTGTTCTTAATTGTGGGGAGCTATTTTGCAACGTTACGTTAATATCAGTGTTCTGGACTGAAAAAAATACTTTGATGACTTGAACGAACGTCCTTAATAGAGTTTAATTCTGTTAATTGTGGTGTGTTAATTTGGCTTTAACTTACACTGAGCCTTCATGATAACTGGAATAATTGAATCAAATTTTAGTTTAAACTTAAAAGCAAACTAACACAATTTAACAAAAACTCGCAGATAAGTATTGAGCTTCATTGAATATTGATTACATCGGTGGAGAAAATTGGAATTATAAAATTCAAAAGGTGACCTTTTATATTGAATTCAAGATTTCTTTGTTAATTTCGGCCAGTCATCGATGGACTTTCTTGGGTATTTGTGAAAGCATGGCGCTAGTCTCGAGCCCGCCGCTCCCTCTTATTTCCTAAGAACTTGACAGAAGCATATGTTATTATAGTATATACAGTGTGGGAGAGATCAGAGCAACACCTACCTTTGTGGAAAACCCCCAAAACCTATGACGGACTACTTCACTGCAGTACATTTTCGAGCTCGTATACAGGGTGTAGTGGTCGGCGTTTGGACAAGATAATCCACAGAATTTTGGTTAATCAGTTATTCATGAATAATAATCAGATAATTTTTCGTGATTACATTGCATTAATCATAGACTTCCCGTGGATAATCTCAAATTATGAATAAAGATAAAACAAACAGATATTATTCTATCCAAATGCCGACCACTAACAGGGTGTGACATGTGTCATTGTATGCAAATGAGAACGTGCAACAAGTATCATAGTGAATATCGTTTAATGATACGCACTTTGAAACGTTAAAGACCTACGATTAAGCTTAGGAGATAAGGCATCACACTACAAATTAAAGGGCTGTTTGGTAAACCCATTAGGGTAAATGTTCGATGTGACTACCGTGGTGGTGTAGGCACTCTTCAAGACGATTTCCATGCCTTGTATTACGTTTTCTAGCATTTGAGGAGTTATTCGTTCAATTGCGCTTTGAATTCTGGCCTTCAAGTCGTCTACATTTAAAGGTTCTGTTGCAAACACCTTCCCCTTAAAATATCCCCATAAGACGAAATCAAGTGAGGTTAGGTCAGGGGATCTTGCTGGCCACGGAATTGGTCCACCTCTACCGATCCAACGGTTCGGAAAGTGCTCTGTTAGCCATTGGCGAACATTTACCGCCCAATGTGGTGGCGCACCATCCTGCTGGAACCACAGGTCCCGCTCGCGCATGGTAAGACAGAAGTCTTGACGTCTTAGATAGTCATCGTCCGTTAAGGCTTGATGGAGGTGGATATGATAGGGCCGGTAGTGATGCCGATGTAAAATGGCAAGAACGGTTGAATGGCTTAGACCATGAACGAAATAGTGAACAATCCAGGACATGCCTTTAATGAAAAAACCCGTCCACTATGTGTAACAAGCAACTACTATTTCCCCCTGTTGAGACAAATTCGCGCCAGCTGAACTACGTCATTTTAGGGACAAAATTAAAGGTCACGTGAGAGGGTGGCTATCGAAAGCGGCATACACGAAATAGAGAATGCGTTTTATGTAAACAGGGAGCTATGAGGTAAGCTGTAAAAACCGGCTCTCACTGATACAGTTTGGAAACACACAGTCCTTATTCTTCACAATTTTACGACCAAATTCCAATAATTTGAAGAAAATTGAACCGTTACGCCATTAGATTTAAAAATTTCAAGTATTATACTTTATTTATTCACCCGCAGATGGCGTTAGCAAAACCGGAAATTACAGCTTAATTTGTCCCCAATTTATTTTTCTCTCTCAAACTTCCATCCCCTCCGCCTATCTTCCCACCCCCTTCTTGTTACAACTAGTGGATGTCTCGGTTTGTACGTGCAAAGGTACGGCTGTTAAGTCCTGGATTGTTCACTATTTCGTTCATGCTTAGACCAACCTCTTCTCCGACCGCTCTACTACTAGTATGAGGATTGGCTTCAAAACGTGCTAGAATGTCGACTTCCCTATCATGATTACCAATTATACGGTCTCTTCTACGTTGACGGTCTTGCACGACGAAACTCCTGAAATCTCGTATGTTGTCTCTAATGTTCGTGAAGGTTCTTCGAACCGGCCTTCGTCGGTTTGGGAAGCGTTCGGCATAAAGCAATGCCGCTTGTTGAACGTTACCGCGACATTCACCCAAAATAAACGTCATGTCCAATTTTTCTCGGTTGGAGTAGGCTGCCATTCGTCTACGACACAGGACTTACAACGTTTATACGAACTAAGCTGCTAGTAACGACGCGTACGTTTGATTGAATAATGTGCCGAATTCTCAGTGCCGCGGAAAATTCTGACCTTCGTAACCTCGTATGGATTCCTTATCTAAGTAGGCCAAAGCCACGAGTTTAGTGATGCGATAGACGCATTACCATTAGCAGTGATGCGGGACCTGTGGTTCCAGCAGGATGGTGCGCCACCACATTGGGCGGTCAATGTTCGCCAATGGCTAACTGAACACTTTCCAAACCGTTGGATCGGTAGAGGGGGACCAATTCCGTGGCCAGCAAGATCCCCTGACCTAATAGCACTTGATTTCTTCTTATGGGGATATGTTAAGGGGAAGGTGTTTGCAACAGAACCTTTAAATGTAGACGACTTGACGGCCAGAATTCGAAGCGCAATTGAACGAATCACTCCTCAAATGCTAGAAAACGTAATACAAGGCATGGACAATCGTCTTGAAGAGTGCCTACACCACGACGGTAGGCACATCGAACATTTACGCTGATGGGTTTACCAAACAGCCCTTTAATTTGTAGTGTGATGCTTTAGTTCCTAAGCTTAATCGTAGGTCTTTAACGTTTCAAAGTGCGTATCATTAAACGATATTCACTATGATACTTGTTGCACGTTCTCATTTGCATACAATGACACGGTATGTTATCGATTGGGCGTGTTATCAAAACAGCATTGTCCAAAACGGCTTTTTCATAAACGCGTTTGCCATTATAGCCATTTCTCGTTTTAGCGCATTTTGAATACAGCGTTTATATCTTGAGCGTACGAAAGTACGCCTTTTCCAAAATATTGTTGTTTATCTTCATTAACTTCCCAAAGTAATATGCTTTTTCCAAAAAATTATATTTTATATTTACTTCCGATACAACATTACTCCTTTTTGCATAATATTGTTCTTTGTCCTATATGTTTAATATAATAGATATTTCCCTCCCCATCAATCACAGTTTGGGCGGAAACAGCAACCGCTGTTTTGGGAAACAGCGCTGTATTGAGAAACGCGGAAACAGCAACCGCGGTTTTGCTTGTACGCGGTTTTGCAAACCGCTGTTTTAGGAACCGCTTTATTCCAAATCGCTCTTTTGAAAACCGCTCAACTACCCGTGAACCCAATGACACATGTCACACCCTGTATACGAGCTCGAAAATGTACTGCAGTGAAGTAGTCCGTCAGGGGTTTTGGGGGTTTTCCACAAAGGTAGGTGTTGCTCTGATCTCTTCCACACTGTATTTTCCCCTTCTTAATAATTATTGGATTAAAGTTTAGTTGTGTGTTTTTACGAGCAATATATTTTTCTCGAATTTTAGACTTTAGAATATTCAAGGCCTATTTTTAACTAGAAGGTTGAGGTAAGGTTACTTTTAATTTTACTAGTAATATTAGAGTATTTCTAGTTATATTTTAGATTTTTAAGGACGCTTTGTGAACATATATTTAAAAGTGGATTTACAATTTTGTTATATGTTCATTAAAGGGTTAGTGTCAAAATAGTTATAGTTCACAATAAAGATTTATGTTTATTAAAGGGTTAGTGCCAAAATTGTTATATTACTTTGTAAATATTTATGTTTAATAAAGGGTTAGTGCCAAAATAGTTATATTACACTGTAAATATTTACGTTCAATAAAGGGGTAGTGTCAAAATAGTTATTGTACACAATATTTTTTTCTTGTTCCATAAAGTATGGTTTTCACTTGACCGAAAAAAACTACTTTGCAGCTGGACGTCAAACGTCAGATTTGCTTTTTACGTTGTCGCCCAGCGTTATAGAGTTTTCACTTAGCGTAGTTCCCGCAAATAAAGGAACCAAGGCTTAACAGATAAACTGAACACTGCACTAATTGCGGCTCATCTATTGTCTTTCTTTTTTGCAATCTTTGTTTCTAATATCATACAGATATGTATTGATCCTAACCTCTTCAATAAACCTTTCAACGTTGAACTTCGGAATTCTCAGGGATTTGTATTAGTAACTGACTCTATTAGGATCGAAATAAATAAAAAGATGGCGGACCGCGGACGGCCTCTTCCGAACACGCGTGGTCGAATATGACGTCACGACTCTAGCTTATTGCTGATTGGCTCGCGTAGAGCGTTAACGTTGAACGCGGCCGAAAAAATAGAAAGCTAATATCGCCACACTCAACGTAATTTCTGTCCAGCGTAACTATGTTTTTTTTTCGGTTGTCACTTGACGTCGGGCGAAAAGTCGTGATTTACGCCAAGTGAAAACCATGCTTAAAGGGGTAGTGTCAAAATAGTTATACGTTAAATATTATGTTCAAAAATCGGACAAAGCTTCGAATTTACGTTTAGTAACAGGTTTTACACTTAATACAATTGAAAATAATGATTGTACAAAATTCGTGAGCTGGGAAAATGTTACCTAAACTATAGTTGTAGCGATTTTATCCATAGTACAATTTTTGCCTACATGAATATGCCAGAATTAACCGATAAATAACCATAAGTAACATTTTGCAAACAAAAATTATGTCACTAAATGAGAGAGGTTAACGAATGTCTGTTTTTGAGCACAACATCATTTCTGCCAAAGCTTTGTTTATCCCTGGTTAAAGATTATTTCGGTAATGACAACGGCCACTGCTCCTGACAACAGCATGAGAAGAAGGTAGAAAGGAACACTAACGCTACTCAGGTCCAAGGCTTCAGTGCTTTTCAATGGTCTCTTCCAAGTTAATTGATCAATAGTGTATTCTGTCGCAAGTTTCTGATACTTGAAAACTTGCTTTTCGAACATCGGTTCTACTCTGTAAAATAAAACAGGCGTTAAGGCTAATATTCGGTTTTCATAAAATTCTTACTTACACCAGTTGGGCGTTCAATTGTGGTGTGCTTTTGATCCATGAGGTGTTGAAAACTATGTGATTGTATTCGAGTTTAAGAGCTTGTTGCGAAAAGTAAAATCCTCCGTTTTTTACGATGAACTCTTTCGACCTATCCACTAAATGTTTAAATTTCAAAAACAGAAAGTCTTTGTTTACGATCAGAGCTTTCTTCCCAGAAAAAATTGGAATGAAAAAATCAGAAAATGTAAATCGAAATGAATAAGTATCTTGCGGAATTTTCTTCTTGTGTGCATCTAGCCATTTCATAACAACTGGATCTCCGGCCGCCTGATACAAACCAATGATATCAAAATAATAAAGAACATAACACGAAGAAGAATATTCACCCAGTTCTTAATTTATATGAAATCATTTTGTAGTAAAAATGCCGACTCAATTCCCGATTTCATCAAGTCCGAGAGAGAGTCAATGCAGTTGTAGCTTTCCGTCGAAAAGTCCGTGCGCAAGTAACAACCCAAGAAGAACAGAATGAAAGTCACTCCGATAAGCCACGACGAAGCGAGGAGACGACAAGTAATGTGCGGCAGAACAGAAGGAATGGCTATAAAACATAATTATACTATCCGCTTATGTATGAATAAAACGCCGGTCATCTTTTGTAAGATAATTGTCTCTTCTATACGAAGTTCAATTAGTTTTAAATATTAGGGATGACGTAAATGCTTACGTTCGGCGCACAAGAGTGACGCGTTCTCCCAGACATTTTCCAGGGTTTCTTGGGCCATTTTCTTGACAACTTTCTTAGTGGGCATCGATTTGTATTTGTTAGTTACGATGGAGTGAATGACGAGTAAAACTGACCGAAGTCCCAAGGTTAACACTAATAAAATCAGCACCTGAATGAATACAAGAACGAAACTCAATGAATTCCCTATCAAGTATTAATCAAAAATGTCTTGATTCGAATCAAGACCTAAAAAGTATCGATAAGACTGAGGTTATCACTTGACTGAGTTTATCACTTGACTGAAGGATCAGATATTAATTTTTCTTTTAATTGAAACTTAAAGGCATGCTTAAGAAAAAACAACGTTCCATTACCGTTTTCCGTTGAAATAACTTATTTTACAGGTAATCAATTTCAAAAATTTACTTATCTCGGGTTTTCGGGCACAATTCCATTCCCCCAAAACATTTTATCATTACATTAACTACTTTTGAGAGTACGTGTATGACATTGAGTTTTAAAAGGTTCCCTCATTTGTGCCCGGCATGCTTCGCAGTGGATACGTTTTAAAACAATGGCGGAAAATTAAGTAGGGACAGTTAGATTTTTACTCGTGGTTATGAAAAATGATGTAATGTCTAGTGTACTTCAGTCAACAGTCATACTGTTCATTCTCATAGCTCAGGACATGATTAATGCTGCTCACTATTTCTCTCTCTAGTTTCAAACAATGGTTAGAGACCATTCAGTGCCGCAGGTCGCACATGAATATATTTCAACTACAGTTTACATCAATTCTCCGTGGTCGTACTATTAGTGGGTTAAGCACTAATTTGTTCAGAACATGTCTCGAAAGTGTGCTTGTTGTAAGTTTTTAAAGCAGTGTTGCCAATGTGTGGGTAATTTCCCACATCGTGGGAGATTTAGGTTTGGTTTTAGGCTCTGTGGGGAAAAAGTAATATTTTTCCGAAATTAATCAAATGTCGGAATTTTCCTGTTCAAGGGTTAATAGTGCAAAATTTTCAAAAATGCACTAATTTTTAACTGCACAGTTAAAATTAGTGCATTTTCGAAAATTTTATCCGGTTTAATAATTTCAAGCGACATTTTGAAATAAATTCGGTGATTTTAAGTTTGGCACTGAAAAAAAAAGAAAGCATATTTTGAGAATTTTAAAGCTTTATAGCATTTGTACATATTGTCAAAGCCATGCGGAGTGATATTCCATATTAAACTTAGTATGATAAAATAGTCCAGATAAATATGATTGTAAAAAAAGGGGTGTGGGAAATGCGGCAAATTTTTAAAATGGAAGTGGGAACATCCACTTTTTTAACATTAGCAACACTGATTTGAAGGTTTTGGTCATGGCTAAACAGACCGCTCATTCAGTTTTTTATTGTTTTAAAGCTTATTTCGACACGTTATCTCTCAAAAGTAACTAATGTAATGATAAAATGTTTTGGGGGAATGGAATTGTGCCCGAAAACCCGAGATAAGTAAATTTTTGAAATTGATTACCTGTAAAATAAGTTATTTCAACGGAAAACGGTAATGGAACGTTGTTTTTTCTTAAGCATGCCTTTAAGTTTCAATTAAAAGAAAAATTAATATCTGATCCTTCAGTCAAGTGATAACCTCAGTCAAGTGATAACCTCAGTCTTATCGATACTTTTTAGGTCTTGATTCTAATCAAGACATTTTTGATTAATATCTGCTCCTTCAGTCTTCATTTTAATTAAGATTGTTAAGAAACTGTTTTACATTTTCAAAATCTACACTAAGCAGAAACATTTATAAAGGGGACCGTAACTTTAGCTCAATCAGTCATTTATTTAGAATGATACTCCAAAAAATAAAAACGTAACTCATTGAAAGTTTCTATTCTTATTGTAATTAACATAATACAATTTTTTACAACCCTTTATTGAAACGCTCCCCTAAAAATTCCACAAATAGGACCAAATTGACAGTTTTACACAATTTTTTAAAACGCTGATTTATGTCTGTTTAACCTTTAGCTCAAACTTTTCATAAGCCCAATATGAAATTCGGATATCCTTAAAACTTCTCAAAAACGATCCGAGATTATCAATTTCGAACTTTTTTGTAGTATTAACTAACGTCTGTTTGATAAACACAATATAGTCAGGGCAATGCCGACTCAATTTATAAGGGCTACCCTAAAAGTCCACAAAGGTGATCCAAGATTGTTAATACGCCTAAAAAGTGCCCTCTTCAAAATATGTAGCTGGGGAAAAGAGAGCGTGATCGAGTGGGCTATGCTAGTGGGTATTTTGGTAGTAAGTAACGGGGGTTGGGACTCCAGGCATAGCCCGCTCCATCACGCACTCGACAACGCAAAGCAACTCGCGCCAGCGTGGGAAATAAGGCGGTAACACAGGGCAAATGACGAGTTTAAAAATTCCCTGGTACAGCTCAAAAATTAAATCGGAGGGGGGTCAGTGGTCCACGAGACTACTAAAAAATTCAAGGGTAACCAGAGTCCACACATTAAAATTCTAATATTTTAATTATCCACTTCTTCAGCTTAGCAGACGACGTGCTCTGGCCAATTGGTCACGGACCAGTTTATTTATTCCAAGTCAGGAGGGTCTCTGGCCTAATGTCCAGTTTAAAAAAATCCTTATTTTCCACCCAGACTCGCGCTATAGCGCAAGCAGCTTGCGACGTGTTGCGCGTGATCGAGTAGGCTATGGTCCGGTCTAAAGAAATCTTCAGCTCAGCGTTGTAAATAAGGTGGTGGCACAGGGAAAATGACCAGTTTAAAAATTAAATCGGAGGGGGAGCAGTGGTCCACAGGACCACTAAGAAAGTTCTAGGGTAACCAGGGTCCAGACATTATCTCAACTATTTTAATTACCCACTTCTTTAGTTTAGCAGACGCCGCGCCCTGGTCAATGGTCCTGGACCAGTTCATTTATTCCAGGGCAGGGGGGTCGCTGGCCCAATGTCTAGTTTTAAAAAAATCCCTATTTCCCACCCTGCTTCAGTTGGGAGTCCTGGAGCTCCTAAAGTCCAGAGATGCATATGACAAGGATTCATTTCTCATAAGCGAGAATGGCCAACTCTGTTGTGTTAGAGATAGCCTGGCAGCCTGGTATTTGTTTACTTCTAAGTCAGCTGGGTTTTCACCTTTAAAAGTTAATACAGCCCTTTGAATTTAAATAACTAGAAATGAGTAATGTTATTAAATGAATGAATCTATTCGTTTGCAGTTGTGTCGTAATGAGAGCAATTAAATATGTGTCTTTGATATTTAGCTCTGATAATTTCAGAAACTTAATAAAAAGTAGTGTTATGTATTTAACCAGAATTTATTTTATTGAAATTTATTAATAAAATTTTATTTAATTAAAAAATTGTAATACTATTTCATGTTTTAAATTTTACAAATAAAATTCAAAACAGTAAACATAGGGTTAAGGTTATATTGTATTATAAATAGCCCGTGGGATTGATTTTAGCTATATCGCAATTAGAGCTCGACATTTTCTATCCATTATCCACAAATTAGTAATTAATTTGAATGAAAATAGGTGGATATCTTTTATTAATTGGGAAATAATGCACACACTTTACATTTAAATTTTAGAAGTTAATTTATTATTTACTTTGTGTATATAATATTCAGCATTAATTTCACAAAGGAAATAAATTGGTCGCGCTGATATTTACTAGTAAATCAGTCTATCCATGCTTAAATAACGCAGATTGGGGTAATTTTGAAAACTAAAAATTAAACATACTTAAAATACTTAAAATACTTAAAATTAATCAATGAAAGCCGGAAAGTACAAATACTAAATATGAGGCTTTCGTTTAAAACCGTTTTCAAATCAAACAAACGTATAGTTATATCATGACGGCTACCACCAGATGGTTATCTGTAAAATATTTTCCCATGTTATTTCTATGGGAAAATTTCGAGGTTTTCGTCAAAATCTATGATTATTTTTATCGTCAAAATCTATGATTATTTTTATGGAAATGAAAACCACCCTTAGCAACTTTATTTTTTGTAAAATAAACTATTAAATGGATCTCTTTGAAATTTTAACCACATATTTAGGGCCCGAATTGTAGTTCTGTGGAATCTTTTCAAAGCAGTTAATACGATACAAAAAAAGTTATAACCAATCAAAAAACCATCCTTATACATTAAAGTCGGTATGAAGTCTTATCTAAGAGAGCTATCGCTCTCCTAGAATATTGTTATTGAAAACCATTTTACTTCGTTGTCCATATTTAAGAAGGACCAGGAATTGGACGTGACTGTCACTTTAGGGCTGGACACGATAATCATCTCCTTTATTCCGACGGGCGGAGATGGATTGTAATGATCCATTCGACTGAGGAAAAATGAACTTGGTTGTTCCAATTTGATAACATGAGATGTCTAATGCCGGCGAATAAGCGTTAAATAATTTGTACTCCAGATTTTAATCATTGTTTCAATGTAATTAAAAAATCGCATACCTTGGAAAAATTTGGCGTATCGTTTATTTCATAAAGCTGATGGAAATTAACAAATTTCCCTTTGTAATGCAGCCTAAAAGTTGTCGACAAAATTGAATTATAATAGAATGTTAACATTGTTTCATAGCAGTCTGCAAGCTGAGATTCGTTTCTGAGAGTTATTTAACGTTGCGTATGAACTAGGGAAAATGTTATCATGAACTTTCGGTATAAAACAATTTGGCGGGGGGTTTGCGAATAGTTGGTTTTGGCTGTTTTAGGAAATCCCCAATGTTAGAAACAAAATTCAATTACTCGATTCAAAATTAACTTAATTTTCAAAAAACAATCTGGATGATTGAAAGCCTAGGCCTAGTAATTATCGATTTTTGTTTTTGCCATATTTCACGAGTTACTTTTTTATTTTTGAATATTTTATAATTTTCTAAAATCAATAACGACATTCAATTTGAACTCAAAATATTAGCCATCCTAGTCGAGAGTATCACTACCTATACAAACTTATTTACCTAGATATGTAATGATTGCTCTTTATTGATTAGCAATTGCAGAAGTTAAAACTAACGAACTATATTCAATCTTCATAATTGTGAATTACTAAATTATTTAGGCTGAATGCAGATTATTTTAAATCGAGGATACGTTATGACACTTGCTTCTACTAATGAAACTACACCTTTCCTCGCAATGCGTGTTTAACTCTCGACTCACAGTGAACCGTTAATGTCTCTTCTAGAACACAAGAAACACTAAACACAAATTTTAGTTTTTAACCCGCCTCTTCTTTCATACCTCCCCTTCCCAAGGAAGGGGGTCCGGAACTTTGACGCGCGCCCACATTACTCTGTTCTCCATTCCTACTTCTAAAATAAATCTATTCCTGGTTTAGTGGCCCGTGGTTAGAGCATTAAGTGAATTCTGCCTCATTCGGACCAAATATTGGTCGAATCGATTTGCAAGTGTCAAATTTACTTCATGTTGAAGAATCGTTTAAAATATTCTGCCATGAACTTCATCTGTTCCTTAAAATCCGTCTTATTCTGACAAGAAATTAAAGTTAAATTGTCATCAAGAAAGCAGTTTTAATTCCGAGACACTGAAGGCTCGCTTCAACAACGTCACCGAATTTAGATAAACTCACCTCATCACTATAACTTATCGAACAATTGATAATTGTCTCTTTTGTATACCTTTAATAATAAATTTAAAATAATTGTAATAAATCAACGTTAACATATAATGTTTTAAAATTCAAGTTCAACCTGTATTTAAAATATCGATCATTTCCAACAAATTCAATTTCGTTCAAAGCAATTTTTGAGTCCACTAATGATTGACTGGACAATCCGAAATCTTCAAAGGGTGGAAAGTGTTGCTGAGAGATTTATCGTAGTTCTTCAGTATCAGACTGAGACTACTTAATAGTGTGCGATTCTAAACTGAAACATAAAGAGTAATTCTTTCACATGCTTTCTATTTATTTCCTAGTAATCTGTCGGTATTTTAAATTGAAGGGTTTAATCTAATTTATTATATCTCACTGGGTGAGTTTAAAGCTGGGCCTCCTCGCGTAAATGGTATGAATCCTCCTAGTCTGTAAACTATGCAACCCCAGCAAGTTCAAATTTTCAAATCTAGCTATATAGCCAGCCATCTGTCTATTTTTAGCATTATAATTTAAATTAATTGATCGTGATGATTTAAAGTTAAATAAATATATATTGCTAATGTATTTATTGTTTAAGTAATTTTATTTAATTTAAATAGTAAATTTAATGATTTTAATACTAATTAAGGGTTCCACGAGAGGGTAGAATTTTTTTAAAAATTCAGTAATGTTTTCACCAGGGATAAAGGAGGAGCGTGAGGATATTTGTTTTCACGCTTAGAGGATAGGCAACTCCCTATCTCCAACGGCAGCTTATTCGATATATAATCTGTTTCTGCTTTGGTTGTCAGCACGCGCAAACCCAGATTTCTATGTTGAAGCGGCTTAGTGGCGATCATTAACGTAGCTTTGTGCGTGCAGACAACAGACAAAGGAAATACTGATTTACATTATTTAAAACCTCGACATTTTATCCTGAAGATGAGTATTTTTTTGTCTGTTGTCTCGAAATATTTCTTTCGTATGTTGTCAGCACGCAGAACCAAAGCTGTAACACATTAAATATCGAATAAGCTGCCGTCGAAGATAGGGAGTTGCCTATCCACTAAGCGTGAAAAAAAAATTTCCTCAAGCGCTTCCTTTATCCAGGTTTTTACTTTTGCGCGTTTTAGAGGTTCTGCAAAATATAGGTCCGACCCTGGCTGGCTGGCTGGCTGAGCGTCCCTTCAACCCCATTTCTAATTCTAAAATTGTTTTAAACCAAAAAAGATAAATGCTTTTATGCATATAAAATATTTGTTAAATTAACTTTTTTTTGCACAAATATTTGTGCCAAATATTATGAGATTTTTGTAAGGTTTAGGCCGGGGTCACCTTACAATAAATTTAGCTAGCCTAGGCCAAACGTTTTATGGCCGGGCCCATCTTGTTTGTATAATATTCAACGTTTATTAGATAGCCTCATATTATACACCGCTTAAAGTCCATTAAGTCGTTTTATCACTAAAAGTTAGTTTAGCTTAAAGGAATGGTTCACCCTAGAATTTTTTATTTTTTATTGGAAAGATCATATAAAAATATGGATATTTAAAATTGGAACCATGCATTTATTCTCAATATTAAGGAAGATATGAGCATGGAACGTAATACACTGGCCCCTTCGCGTTAGGCCATACTGTGAGGTGCCTTTCTGTATTTTCAAAAATTTCGCCAATTTCCTAGTCTAAAATCTTATTGGCTCTGGCTCACCCTCTGTTGGCCAATAATATAACTTAAAAAAGAGTGAGACGATCCAGAAAACGAAATTTAAGGGAACGTTTCTAGCAGCAGACTACGTGTAAAACGAGCTATCTTACTGGTGGAGTGTATTACCCCTTCTAGCTTCAGAGTTCTGTATTTCGTCAATTTCCCATTAGATCTCGCTGTTTAAGGACCTGAACCAAATATAAAGTGCTCACCATGCAGTCAACGTGTTTTAATAGACGCTATAGAATTCAAAATATATATTACCATAAATTTGCGACAAAACGGTAATTTTTTCAGAAATTTTAATCTTTAATTTACTAGTAATTCATCGGTAATTTATCCGGTAATTCATCGGTAATGTTCAGGTAATTTATCCGGTAATTCATCGGCAATTTATAGGTAATTTATCCGGTAATTAATCGGTAATATATAGTTAATTTATCCGGTAACTCATCGGTAATTTATCCGGTAATTCATCGGTAATTTATCCGGTAATTCATCGGTAATATACAGGTAATTTATCCGGTTATTCATCGGTAGCTTATAGATAATTTACCTGGTAGCAAAAGCGGATTTATGTACTAAGAACGTGGGATCATAGCTTTAGCCTCTGGTACCATCCTCGCATACTTTATTGAGAAACTTCGTCTGCATATATTTCTACTCCACCCACAAATTCTGCATATATCGACTTCTAGAGATCGAAAATGTCATTCTTATCTCTATTTTCGTTGTTAAATAACTTTTTTTGAAATTACGCCAATGGTAAAAAAGCAAAGTAGACAACAATGCGATATAACTCCCGATTTAGTGGAACTAATCTTTAAAGTTAAGAATATAAATAATTGATGTTTCTTTTTTTAAGTATCTAGTTTTTCATTCTTTGTACTAACGTAGCAAATACCACTCCTCGACTACTTTGTATGTTTTGATGGCAGTCGCTAATTTGTGGGTGGAGTCAAAATATAACCATAACCAGACGAAGTTTCCCAATAAAGTATGCGAGGATGGGTAGTGAATTTGCTACGTTCAACGTTCTTCTTACATAAATCAGTTTTTGCTGGTAGTTTTTTAGAAATTGGACTGGGTATTTCAGTCCAAAACCAATGAAGCTCATTTATAGCTTTAAGCAGTGCCTGACGAGGGGCTAGTCATTTGCCAAAATTTTGTACACCTGATTACTGATTTCTGAATTTTTATGTGAATTCCGTTGATTACGGAATGAATTCCTTGATTTCCTTGATTACGATTATTTTTGGTGATTTCCATAATCTTTACACTGATTTCCCGTTATTGCCGCGGATTACTTGTGATTCCTGTTTGAATTCCGGTGATTTTTTGGTGAATGCCGTGATTACCACTGGATTCTTCGTGAATTTCGATGAATGCAGTGATTATTTCTATTTCAACTGATTATGATTTTTATTTTGGATTTTCCAATTCCTCGTTTGATTATGTGTGATTATTTCGCGAAATGTGTGATTACCGAGGTGATTAGAAAAGATTACTTGTAAAGCTAGTGATTATTTCTGTTTTCTCAAGATTTCGTGTGATTTCCAGTGATTTGCGGAGATTTCTGATTACCCTTGATTACCCACAAGAAAGATTTTGATTACTGATGATTTTCAAAGAATTCTAGAAATCAAGTAATCGATTTCTGCGGTTTTGTACACCTGATTATTCAAGTGACTAACCCCTCGGTGCCTGATTAACACCCTCGGGACCCCACAGGCACTAGGCGTTATGGAACACCATTATCCTACTGTTCCTAACCAAGAGCGATATGACTTTAATGAATTGTGAAATGATTCAAATGAATTCAAACTATTCTTGAACTTTAAAAAATTAATTTTTAGCCAAATCGTATGATGTACATCTACGATGAGGCTCTTAGTTTGACCTGCCCTGATGTCCTTGTAGGCCTAGTAGTAGTAGTAGTGGCGCCTTTGGCAGTATAAAATTTTTCGATCGTCATTGAAGGGAATGTGAAAGGGAGAGAAGTTCATATTTTTCGATCCTCTACTAAAGGAAGGGGATGATGATAGTTAGGTTAAGCTATATCCTCTCCCTTAAAAATTCCTCTCACCCGTCGACAATAAGAGTTTCACGCTTTCAATATTTCAACATTCAAAGCAATCGAGGGAAATTTTGAAAGCAAAAGCAAGTATTTACTGACGTTCTTTTTAGAATGGTCTTAAGGCACCGGCCCCGGGATATTACAATTATTGGGTGTTTTACCGAATTCTTTCTCTTTCAAACGCTTCTGGCCATAAGTTCATGTTAGAAAATTATGCGTCTGCATAAGTCTATTTTGTAAACTAAAACTTTATGAACGTGTATTAATCGACCGTTAAATACGTAATCATTTTAGCAATGTTATAGTTATCTCGATCTCAACAAAAACATCTCTGTAAAAATATGCCAAGTTGTTTGGCCGTAAAAAGAAGTGAGATCTAAAATACGGCCAAGTTATTATCTCCAGGTGAACCAACATTTTATTCGACTTAAAACTTCTCAAGAATGTTTTTCTGACTTGGCCATTGGCATATCAAGGATTCGTTTAATTCCAGATATGGATCGAAATTAAAATATTAAATCAAATTGGTTAAATATTCTTGATAAGCCTTTGTGGTTAAACTTGTAACTTCCGTTATTAACCTTCACGGGCGCAAAGAAGAAGGATGCAAGTTTGGAATGCTAATGGCCAAGTCAGAAAACATTCTTGAGAAGTTTTAAGTCGAATAAAATGTTGGTTCACCTGGAGATAATAACTTGGCCGTATTTTAGATCTCACTTCTTTTTACGGCCAAACAACTTGGCATATTTTTACAGAGATGTTTTGTTGAGATTTCACTCCTTTTTGTACGTGCATGTTCTTGTAGATTTTTAGAAGTAGGATTATGAAGTGAAATAAACATTTGTACTTTTAGATTTTTATTTGTTCTTTCCAAGAGTTTTACTTGGCTTGCCTTTTTCAACTTTTTTTGCATTCAACTTTCTTTTTATTTCTCAGGCTTTGATAATTGTTAACCGTATTTCTATTCGAAGAACACGATATTGTGGCAAGTAACACTTGTAATCAACAGAATAGATTTAAGAAAAACTAAATGAATCAAAACCCGCATAGAACCATTTCAGACGAAATGAAAAGGAAATGAGTAAAAAATTTAATTACTAAAACATTAAGTAAAAAACATAAATTTTGCAATAATACGAAAGAATCATATTAGTAAAAATATTAATATTAAAAGACGAAAAAATTAAATTATAATGTGCTATTACGAGGGGATCTAAATTATAAAACCCCCATTTCAGGGGCTAACAGGGGAAAATTCCCGCTTTTGGGACTTTTTCCTTTCTGTGTATGCTAAGTCCTACTTGTATGCCAAATTTTATCATTTCCGCAACACCGGAAGTGCCCTAGAGGTTTAGATGATGACTCTAATTCTAAACCCCTATTTCAGGGGCTAAAAGGGGAAAACTCCCGCTTTTGGGACTTTTCCCTTTCTTTGTATGCTAAGTCCTACTTGTATGCCTAATTTTATCATTCCCGCAACACCGGAAGTGCCCTAGAGGTTTAGATGATGACTCTAATTCTAAACCCCCATTTCAGGGGCTAAAAGGGGGAAACTCCCGCTTTTGGGACTTTTCCCTTTGCTTGTATGCTTAGTGGTACAAGTATGCCAAATTTCATCATTCTAGCACCACCGGAAATGCCCTAGAGGTTTTGATGATGTGTCAGTCAGTCAGTCAGTCTCATAATGTGTCATTTTCACATAGGATTATCACAGAAACTAAATGAGTTAGAAAGCTGGAAGTTGGAGGACTTCCTAGGATTAACACTGTGCCCTTGAGGTGCAAATATGAGTGGTGTACTATTCCCCAGTATCGAGTTAAGAGGGGGTCAAAATGAGGCTGAAATGTTTCGGGTAAAGGATTGCTGGTAGTGCACGACAACTTGGCGGGTGCACTGCCGTGCACCCAGATCATCGAGGGGGTAATCACTAAAACTTTCTGTTCTTCTATTAAGGGTTACCTGTGTGTAATCATTTTAGCATTGTTGTTTTTAGAATGGTCTTACGAGTAATCATTTTAGCAATGTTAAGGGTAGCGCAAGATAAGGTAATATCAGAAGGAGATAATAGAAGGATGACACTCCCTATCGTCTTTATACTTCAGAATTGTAACATGATTCTTCCCAGGCTCACCCTTTTTGTTAGGTCTCCCGATCATTAAACTTCAGCTGGGCATGGCACCATGCTAGGGTGAATTCTATAACGGTTTGGTACTAAATCCTCAGCAATCAACCCACAAACCTAGAGTGTCTTGACGAGGGACAAAACTCCACAAGCGCATGCGCCTTGGTAAATAGTTAAGCCCTAATAGAGTAATGATGAGGGAACTATTTATCGCTCTAAATGTAAAATGATGTTGGGAATGTTCAAATTACCCCGCTTTGTGTTACACTTCTCTCGAAGAGAAGTATTATATACTTCTGGTACTAGTCTATAAATTTTTAGTTATAATAATTATTTTTTTCATCAAAAAGATTATTTAAAAATTTATTATAAATAAATTATAATGCGATAATAAATATGCAAGTCGACTGATAAAAGAAACAACAACGAGAATATATTTCAAAATATTGAAAAATATTGACAAACAAAAAGATAACCGAAATACACTTATTTTTCTTTAAACTATAATTAAGAGGTACAAACTGCGTTAAACAATCATTAGGGTTTTTTCAGAACCGTAAAATAAATATTAGTCTTACATCAAACTTTGAAATTTATGTTCACGAACCGAAATCTATTTGGAAAATCTTGTTGCCTTTCTTTTTTCACGTGTCAACATCTATTAGCCTGTCTCCTCGCTCGCAGTCCATAAACGAGTCAAGCATAATATAATCCTTAAGGGCCTTGGTTTTTGTAAAAAATTTACTATTAGAAACCGGCTTATCTAAGTTAAATTTGGGGCAAACCAAGCCACTCAAACAGTATAGAGGAAAGAAGGTATAATTGGGACTCAACTCAATGCCATAGAGCCAGGAGACAAACCATCGGGAGAATTACACTTATTACAATTGTATCAAAATTTCTAGTTGTCTCTTTCGATGTATTTCACTGAGTCTCAAATTGTCACTAATACAAGCAGTACAAATGTACCGAACTAGTTGCAAACAAAAGATGGCGGTTAACAGAAGTTTATAAATTACAAAGAGGGGTAATTGAAGCATGATTCTTCCCAGCATCAGAAAATTTGGAGCAAGGTTACTAAGCCGAATCACATACGCGATAAATTGGTCTATTAGCGCTTAACTATTTGCCAAGGCGCATGCATGCGCTTGTGGTCATTTTTGTCCCACGTCAAGACAATCAAGGTTTGTGGGTTGATTACTGAGGATTTAGTACTAAACATTTATAGAACTCACCCCAAGGTGCGATGCCCATCTGAAGTTTGATGAGCAGAAAAAGCGAACGGAAAGGGTAAGCATGGGAAGAAACATGTTTCATAAATAAAGTAGTAAGAGGATACAGAGTGGCATCCTTCGTCTATTATCCCCTTCTGCGGATAGTTATAAATGATGATGAGGTAAATATCTGCCCTGCGACCAAATTATGTTGAGTACTTTCAATTCTTGGCGTGAACTACTTTCAGTTCAATTATTAGACACATATAGAGTAGACTAAACTCTTACTTTCACGTCGGTTAGGTTGCTATGCTCGCTTACTATACACTATTCACACGTGTCATCGACTACATAAAATATTCGTGGGTTTATAGTTTGAAAATTCTCGGGCAGTGTCGAGATGTCACCACCTCTTTAACGCCTTTTCTTTAGCCTTAGCTCACTCGATCATGTCTTACTGACGCATAATCGAGTGAGCTATGCTTTAGCAGACGATATTTGATAAGTTTTAGGATTCTTGGCAAGGTATTTGTCATTTTGGATTTTGCTATTTTAGCATTCAAAAGTATTGGCTCCTAAATGCGACTCATTATAAGTCGTCTGCTCTCACGTCTGAAAAAAACACCGATACCAAACGAAACTGACGAGGCGACCAACGGGAAAGTAAGATTCTGCTCTAGTCTGAAGGGGCCTTTAGACTTCTATCGCTTCGAGCAGTTCAATTGCCTTGATCTGTTGATTTACATTTACATCGAATCCATGAGTATACAGCCGTTCGATTGAGCTAAAACTACATATACTCTTGTCCTATCTGAGACCATGATCTGTCGGATTGGGCTACAACCTTCGCGTCATTTCCTCTACATACAAAACCCCAAAAATCTTTGGCAAAACTTGCCTTAGGCCGACTAACCCGAGTTAAGCCTTTGCGCGGTTGCTGTAATTAGGGAATCAGACGAGAACCGTAACGCTTTGAGAAGATGTCAGCTCCAATCAGAGAAAATCTGTCCCGATCCACCGAGAAATAGTTTTCTACAAACAAAGCCATGGCAGCTATCCGCCCAGAACAATGTTGTTTCAAATGCGAAAACAACGCGTCGTGCTATTTCTCCTTAACAGAGGTTCGGTAAAATCGGAGAAAAGGTTGTTATTAGCCAGTCACCTACCGGTAAAAAGGCGCCCAAAATACCGGTCTTGGATCTAACAGAAATTTCGTGTCACTTTCGGATATTTATTTCACCCGGAGAACACCGAAGTTAAGATACAGACAACATCCAACGTTGATTAATCCGAAGTTAGAAACTTAAACAATAAATAATAATTTTTAAATGTCGCTGGGTCAGTTTGAAATGTTGTTTTCATTTAATGGTAGAATGTTGGGTTGACTTCAAATGTTGTTTCCATTTCAATGTAGAATGTTGGGTTGATTTAAAATGTTTTTTCATTTCAATGGTAGAATGTTGGGTTGATTAAAAATGTTGCTTCCATTTCAATGATAGAATGGTGGTTTGATTTCAAATGTTGCATCCATTTCAATGATAGAGTGGTGGTTTGATTTCAAAGGTGTAATGTTCAGTAGATTTCAAAGACTTCAAACGTATATTGTTGGGTTTGATTACAAAGGCATAATGTTGGGTTTGATTACAAAGATATAATGTTGGGTTTGATTACAAAGGTTAATGTTGGGTTTCATTACAAAGGTATAATGTTGGGTTTCATTACAAAGGTATAATGTTGGGTTTCATTACAAAGGTATAATGTTGGGTTTCATTACAAAGGTTAATGTTGGGTTTCATTACAAAGGTATAATGTTGGGTTTGATTACAAAGGCATAATGTTGGGTTTGATTACAAAGGTATAATGTTGGGTTTGATTACAAAGGTATAATGTTGGGTTTCATTACAAAGGTATAATGTTGGGTTTCATTACAAAGGTATAATGTTGGGTTTGATTACAAAGGTTAATGTTGGGTTTCATTACAAAGGTATAATGTTGGGTTTGATTACAAAGGCATAATGTTGGGTTTGATTACAAAGGTATAATGTTGGGTTTGATTACAAAGGTTAATGTTGGGTTTGATTACAAAGGTATACTGTTTGGTTTGATTACAAAGGTGTAATGTTGGGTTTGATTACAAAGGTATAATGTTGGGTTTGATTACAAAGGTATAATGTTGGGTTTCATTACAAAGGTATACTGTTGGGTATGATTACAAAGGTATAATGTTGGGTTTGATTACAAAGGTATACTGTTGGTTTTGATTACAAAGGTATACTGTTGGGTTTGATTACAAATGTATAATTTTGGGTTTGATTACAAAGGTATAATGTTGGGTTTGATTACAATGGTATCCTGTTGGGTTTGATTACAAAAGTATAATGTTGGGTTTGATTACAAATGTATAATGTTGGGTTTGATTACAAAGGTATAATGTTGGGTTTGATTACAAAGGTATAAGGTTGGGTTTGATTACAAAGGTATAAGGTTGGGTTTGATTACAAAGGTATTATGTTGGGTTTGATTACAATGGTATCCTGTTGGGTTTGATTACAAAAGTATAATGTTGGGTTTGATTACAAAGGTATAATGTTGGGTTTGATTACAATGGTATCCTGTTGGGTTTGATTACAAAAGTATAATGTTGGGTTTGATTACAAATGTATAATGTTGGGTTTGATTACAAAGGTATAATGTTGGATTTGATTTCAAAGGTATAAGGTTGGGTTTGATTACAAAGGTATAAGGTTGGGTTTGATTACAAAGGTATTATGTTGGGTTTGATTACAATGGTATCCTGTTGGGTTTGATTACAAAAGTATAATGTTGGGTTTGATTACAAAGGTATAATGTTGGGTTTGATTACAAAGGTATAAAGTTGGGTTTGATTACAAAGGTATAAAGTTGGGTTCATTTAGTCTTTCATAACTTTGATGGAAACTACTTTCAAAATAGGCACTAAGATATTGAAGATTAGATTGTGAGCGATATGATGGTACACGTTGAATTCTGAGAATGAAACGGATTTGTAAGAGTGATTACCGCTTTTACACGGACATCTGAGTTTCTATTATTTCACCTTCAACAGTTGAAACGAAAAACTTTACGAGAAAATTGTAGGGTCCCACAAAAGTGCTACTAACCTCTCTTTACACATCCTAAAGCGTATTGGAATTGGAAACATTTTTTATTGGCCTTGCATGGTACCTGTTTTTCAATTTTTTTCTTGCTGCTTGAACATGTTAGATAATAGCCCCTTCCAAAAAGTTTGACTGCTTTGTGCATCTTGTTGTTTAAGTTCTTCGCGCATGCGCACTAACCCGCACTTGGAGCTAAAAAACGTCATATCTAGGTTGTGAACTAGGCTATGCGGGGAAACTACTTCCCGTTTGTAGGAAGAACTGAACTGACTCAGACTAAGAACATTTTTTCAAAACTTTTTGGAAGGGGCTATTGGTAGAAGTTAAGTGGTTAATTTGACAATATTTTTTAGTAAAAATGAACTTTATTTTGTAAACTTGGCAATGTTTTCAAAACCTAATTCTCTCGGTTATTTTAAAGGACTTGAAACGGTGTACGTAGACACTAAACTCTAAATTGGCTTAACATATATGAAATATCTCCATGATGCAGTTTTGTTACATACTTTGTCTTTACAACCTTCACAAGAGCTCTTAACGCGGCCAGATATTTGAACTATTCAAGTGTTTAATTATTATTAATGTTATGTTTAAAAAATTCTGTCCTACTGATCAAACAATTAATTAGTTAATTAATAAAGTCAGTAACTCTTTTAAATTTAAATGTCGCACGAATTGTGACAGTGCGTAAAGGTTAAACAAATAAACCAAATACATATAAAATACGTCGTTACAATGTCGTACCAAATATATTTTCTAGAATATGTTATGAATTTTGTCTATAACGTCATGAGTAGTTAGATTAAGTTTAGTTAATTTTACTACAACTATTTAGACACAATGAAACGGAAATACTGTTCTAAAACCACACTTCAACCCATAAACCTATGATCTTACTGGACCGAGTATTTTATAGTGGGCTTTGTAATACTATACATAGAGCATAGCAAAGAAATAATTTTTCGCGACTCGTTCACATTTAGCTTATTGATTTAAATGTCATTTACTTCAGCTCCTTCAGCAGTGTTTTGATATTTCAAGTGATCTTGATTTACCTGAAAAATACAGTTCCCCAATTACATCCATCCGCGCCTGTAGCGTTAAACAGTGCTGAATTAAAATTGAGAATCACCTAGAATACCATCTCCGCCTAGCTTGCACCGTGTTTTTCAGCAAGACCAGTCGCTCAGTTTAATCGGTGTACACGGCTGAACCTTTAACTGTACTAAAATAATTACGCCTAATATTCAAAAGCCCATACCCTTGACAGTTCTAAAATTATTACATTTTATCTGTAATCAGTGTACATGTACTTCGACAGTGATTAGCCCCTCGTGTTTTTCGTACCGATAGACCTCTGTGGTTTCAGTTAAGTAAGATGAGACTAGAAGTAATACACTAGAGAGGAAAAAATTGGTCGAGTTCCAAAAACATTTCCTACCCCCTTCCACTCAACCTTAAGCTACGGAACACGGACGCGGGTGCTTGAATCTAGTTTGGCCGTCTACCGCCACGAGGGTCTCACGTTTTGGAGAGAAAATTCAGAAACCGCTACCAGAGGGCCAACCGTTGGTGTGTTATCAAGAATATTCACTTTCGCCATGTGAAGAATTTGGTTAGCTCAGTACTTCTACACTCTAAGAAATGGAAGTGTTAAAAAGGTGTTAAAACGGTGTAAACACCGTAAAAACACCCAAAAGGGTGTTTTATTACCTTGAGTTTTTAGAGGCCAATTTAAAGTGTAAATTCGGTGTAAAATAACACTATTGAAACACCGTTCGAAATTAAACATGAAAAATTATAATACTGCGGGTTTCTTAAATAAGGTCTTTCATTTATTTTTCATTAATGTTTTAAAGTCAATACAAACAGTAAAAAATTATTGAAAAACGTACTTGTTAAACCTTTTTTTAAAGATGATATTCATGAAAGAAAACAGTTTTATCCTTTAAATAAAATTAACAAAGAAATTGGTAATCTGGCGGTGTTGTACCTTCATAAAACTATGCTAAACGTGTTAGGCGACACTCTTACAGGTGTTAAGCGATACTCTTAAAAAACGAGACTAGGTTAGATACTGGCCTCACAGTAGGGCCAGCTTGAGAAGCCAAAGTGGGGCACTTGCTTTTGTGACATGCTTTATCATTATTTTGAGAAAAATTAGAGTGCTAAATGGATTTTTTTTTGTAAAATCTGTAGTGCAAATTAGATTAAACGCGTTTCTGGTGCTCGAAAAACTCTTAGTGAAAAGAGATTATTAAATTTAACAAGAACGTCTTTATCTACTGCTTGAATATTATAGCCTCCAAAACTAATTTAATACCCTCTGCATTTGTACGAATTGAAAACTTTCTGCCTTTTTCAGAAGTTTATAAACCCGTAAAAATGACTTTATGTGCAACAACCCTCGCTTAAAGCGGTATAGTTCTGCATGTGAGAACATTCCTCCCTGTAGGTGATGAAGTTCTCTCAAGATGGAACCCTGCTATGAATATAGCATTGATTGCTAATAATACTGCGGAATGGCGGATAATAAAAATTTAATTAAACAGGAAAACCATACTCGATATTTGAGTTATGCCGCATGAGTGGTCGAAATGTAGCTACTATAGTGTTTTTTACGTCATTGGTTTTGCTCTTAAGTCTATGGGAAAAGTACTAGAATTTCTACTACTATCCTACCCAAAAATCACCCACTCTTAAAGGTGTTACGCGAAACTCTTAAAGGTGTGAAGCGACACTCTTAAAGGTGTGAAGCGACACTCTGAAAGGTGCTATGCCGCACCCTTTAAGGAGTTGCACAACACTAATATGAGAGTAAAAGTTCACTTTCAGTGCGATATAAGAGTTAAAAAGGTGTTAAACTGCACCTCTGTTGCACAATTTTATACTTATCTTTGCCACCAATTGCTCAAATAAGTGTTATTAAACCCTTTCAGGGGTGTAAATGTACACCTGTAACGGTGTCAAATTTGGACCCATATAAAGTACTTATAAAGGTGTTAAATCACACTCCAATTTCTTAGAGTGTAGTCTCATCTTACTTCTGGTGATATTTATAAGACCCTTGAGTTTATTTTAAAACATTTATAAACCTCGGGTTAATCTAATACTGACCTGTTCCACGCAGTGATTATCAGCATACAGTGGAAACCAAAAGAAGAATCTGCAATCCATGACATACGTCTCACAAAAGACCATCATGAAGTAGGAGAATATGCGGGAGAAAGTAATTTTTTTTATTTATTTCAAATCTCGTGCATAATCAATTATCGCAAGTTAGCAATTCAAGGAATAGATTAACGCGTTTGAAAAGCAGAACGAAATACACGAAAACAGATATCATTTGCTAACCATAGCTCCCAGGGTATACGCTCGGGTGCACCAGAGCCCTCCTAAGAATAGGTGGTGCTGTTTCTTCAGTTATTATTAGGTCATTTGCAATATGTTTCTTAAACAGAGACTCTATAAAGAGGAGCCTGGGTGTTAGGCAAAATGAAAGTAGCAACCGTTTCAAAAAGAAGGTTACCATTGAAAATGCTACCTTATCCAAAAATGTAACGATTACATGACGCTTAACTTCTGCAAAGATTTGAGCTAGGAGGATCTAAGAGTGATAGACATGAGAGTAAAACAATGCCTTCTACTTCGCTTAATGGCGCTCAAGGGATAAACCCCCTTGTATGTATCGATACTGAGGACTGCCTACCTTCATTTTACATCGAAAAGATTTATAGAGTGGTTCATTTGAATGACGAATTACGTATTCGAAGTCTCATTTACCATTTACTCTCTTTGGTCATAGAGGACTTACAGTAGAAGAGTAAGACAGTTGTTGTATTCAGTTCCAAAGAGGATATTCAGTAAAATGGACGACATTTTTCAACAAAATAAAACCGGAAATAAATAGTAGAAATTTGGCGAGATATTCCCTTATGTAATGGTAAAGGCCAGAGTGTCTACTCCTCTATACTTTATATCCTCTATGCTTAGGTCTGAGCGACGGAGGACGCGCAAAACTATTCGAACGGTGTGCTTCGGAATTTTTCCCTCCTCTTTCCTGAACAAGACTCCCCATATAGAGGCTCTGTGGTTTCTTACGAGAAAAAGTCGAAGAAGAATAGATTCCCACCTGCTTGCAGTATTTTGTTATATTGACTATCATTATCACCCCAGAAGCGGATATCGTTAACTATTCGATTTGGTTTACGGATTTTGATTTATGTATTTGGGCTACTGATGGTTTAAGGTTTGATTAACAACGAGCACAGACTATGTATTAGAATGTAGACGCAATAGAATTAAAAATAAATAAGATTCAGATATTTTCAAAAGAGTGTTACCAAAACAGCTTTCATGTAAACAGCCTTATCATGAAAACGGATTCTCGAATTGCTATTCCCGAATCAGCTGACCTTTGATTTAGCCTATATTCAACAGTATTACGTGAACACGACAGTGAATGAGACCCCAATTCTATTTAATCAGGTTACGTTTGGTTATATTGTGTTTGATCAGGTTAGATATGGTTATTTTGTATTTGATTAGCTTAGGTTTGGTTATTTTGGGTTTGATCAGGTAAGTTTTGGTTATATTGTATTTTATTAGTTTGGGTTTCGTTATTTTGGGTTTGATCAGGTTAGTTTTGGTTATATTGTATTTGATTAGGGTGGGTTTGGTTATTTTGGGTTTGATTGGGTAGGTTTGGTAATTTTGGGTTTGATCAGGTCACGTTTGGCTATTTTTGGTTTGATCAGGCTGGGTTACAGAGGTGTAAAAGCCTGGTTTAATAAGCCTAGTTTTTTACATAAACTAATAATTATGGTTAGTTAGTCACACGAACTAAGTTTCAATGAAATTTGGATTAATTTAATCCAAAGTTGACTTAAAACAAACAAACTTTGACCATGCTTTTAATCATTTCTGGCAAAATCAAATGCTTCTTCCTTATTAATTATTCTTCATTAATTTTTGATAGATCTGCTGTGAAGTAAAAAGATTGGTTCCGTTTGCAGTACTGTACTGCTATTTTCAGACACTGTATTATAACTTTTGGTTTCAAATTTAGTTCTCCTTAAAAGTAACGTTATGATAATGAAATATTTAAAAATCCAGGTACAATTTCAATTGAAAACATACACCATTGATAAAAATATTTTTCGTAAAAAAAATGTTATTCGACCCTCTTTCAAATATTGTATTTCTAAATATTGCAAATACGTATTGTACACATCTAAAGATTCAAAGGAATTCAATAAGATATAAGGTTAAAAGTTTAAAAATATAAAACATAATATGAATAAAGTAAAGTTTTCTGGTTTCATATTTCGTCACTAAGCGACTCTACTTCTCTTTAGACTTTTATCTAGAAAAAAAATGCAATTAGAATAGTAAAAGGGCTAATGGTAAACGGGTAGTAGCTACAGACTTTTTATTAGGCCTGTGCGAGTACCCGGTACCCGAAAATTACCCGGTCGGGTATCGGGTCGGGTACCCGACCCGATACCCGAAAACTTAATTTCTTAATACCCGAAATTATTCGAATATTTGAATTTTCCCGCTCATTACCCGTGACAAGGCTTAGGACAATCGGGTATTGGTTTGGCAAAGTTTCTTGAACTTAGAAGAACTTAAGTTTGAGTAAACTTTTCCACAATGCTCAGTATTATTCATTATTTCAATCCTCGCTAATAGCTTAGGTGGAATTCATAAACGTCAGACGCAACGCAATTTAGTACAGGCAAAGGCAGGGCGTCGTGCGCAAAAGGCAGAAGTTTGCGCACGACGCCCTGCCTTTGCCTGTACTAAATTGCGTTGCGTCCGACGTTTATGAATTCCACCTTTAGCGTCTTATTTTTGTACTTTTCGCCATAATGGTATCCAAGTCTTTCATGACACTTATTTTTTTCACAAATAAAAGTATTTCATCCCGATAAGTACCCGATATGATTTTTTGCTACCCGAAAAGCACCCGACTAATGGTAGTTTAGCTAGGCCTAATTATTCGAGTACCCGTTAGAAATCCGGGTACCCGACCCGATACCCGATTGGAAGATTTTTCAACTACCCGTACCCGACCCGAAACCCAAAAATCACTACCCGCACAGGCCTACTGTTTGGTAAACCCATCAGCGTAAATGTTCGATGTGCCTACCGTCGTGGTGTAGGCACTCTTCAAGACGATTGTCCATTTTTTACGTTTTCTAGCATTTGGGTTCACCTTATGCTTTGGCCTACTTAGATAGGGAATCCATACGAGGTTACGAAGGTCAGAATTATCCACGGCACTAAGAATTCAGCACATTATTCAATCAAACGTACGCGTCGTTACTAGCAGCTTAGTTCGTATAAACGTTGTAAGTCCCGTGTCGTAGACGAATGGCAGCCTACTCCAACCGAGAAAAATTGGACACGATGTTTATTTTGGGTGAATGTCGCGGTAACGTTCAACAAGCGGCATTGCTTTATGCCGAACGCTTCCCACACCGACGAACGCCGGTTCGAAGAACCTTCACGAACATTAGAGACAACCTACGAGATTTCGGGAGTTTCGTCGTGCAAGACCGTCAACGTAGAAGAGACCGTATAATTGGTAATCATGATAGGGAAGTCAACATTCTAGCACGTTTTGAAGCCAATCCTCATACTAGTAGTAGAGCGGTCGGAGAAAAGGTTGGTCTAAGCCACTCAACCGTTCTTGCCATTTTACATCGGCATCACTAGCGGCCCTATCATATCCACCTCCATCAAGCCTTAACGGACGACGACTACCTAAGACGTCAAGACTTCTGTCTTACTATGCGCGAGCTAATTGAAGCCGATCCATTGTTCTTAAGAAAGGTTCTTTTTTCTGATGAGGCGACATTTCACAGGGATGGTACGGTAAACCGACATAACTTACATTACTGGACCCAACGAAATCCATACTGGTTACTGCAACATTACCATCAAATTCGATGGAAGATAAATGTTTGGTGGGGCATTCTGGGGAACAGAATCATCGGACCTTTCTTCTTCGAGGACAACATTACTGGTGACAGGTATTTGCACTTCCTGCGCCACGAGTTTAGTGATGCGATAGACGCATTACCATTAGCAGTGATGCGGGACCTGTGGTTCCAGCAGGATGGTGCGCCACCACATTGGGCGGTCAATGTTTGCCAATGGCTAACTGAGCACTTTCCAAACCGTTGGATCGGTAGAGGTGGACCAATTCCGTGGCCAGCAAGATCCCCTGACCTAACTCCACTTGATTTCTTCTTATGGGGATATGTTAAGGGGGAGGTGTATTCAACAGAACCTTTAAATGTAGACGACTTGAAGGCCAGAATTCGAAGCGCAATTGAACGAATCACTTCTCAAATGCTAGAAAACGTAATACAAGGCATGGACAATTATCTTGAAGAGTGCCTACACCACGACGGTAGGCACATCGAACATTTACGCTGATGGGTTTACCAAACAGCCCTTTAATTTTTTAGTGTGATGTTTTAGTTCCAAAGCTTAATCGTAGGTCTTTAACGTTTCAAAGTGCGTATCATTAAACGATATTCAATATGATACTTGTTCCACGTTCTTATTTGCATACAATGACACATGTAACACCCTCTTTACGAGCTCGAAAATGTAATGCAGTGAAGTAGTCCGTCAGGGGTTTTGGGGGTTTTCCACAAAGGTAGGTGTTGCTCTGATCTCTTCCACACTGTATATATTACTTTTACTTTTATATTTTAATTTAACGCTGGACACCTTAATGATTGCTCCAATAAAAAAAGCCTTTATTATTATAATAAAGTGCTTTTGGCAGAAACACGGGCTCTTCTGAACTTCCCCAAAATAGGTGTGTTTTAGGCTTTAGGGCCTATAATTTTGTTTAATTATAACATTTTTAGCGTAATGTTTAAGCAATACGTTTAATCTTGGAAAGGGAGTGAAAGTTAAATTATTTTAACACACCTCTTATTAAATATTCAGGACATTTGGGCCAGTAGATCCAAAGATATTGTGCATTAAGTACTTAATTTACAATTATAACATTGGAAACTAATTTTTATTGAAATAATTATCCACTCTAAAAGCTTGAATTCTTTTTAATATAATAGAAAAGATTGTAACACACCTCTCATTAAGATTTCAGGACATTTGGACCAGTAGATCTGAAGATGTATTCAGTCTTAGCACTGAACCCGTCATTTTGGCTATGAAAATAATTTTTTTTTTGAAAAAGGCGATCCACTCTAGAAGCTTGAATCCTTTTTAGAATAATAAAACAAGTCAAAACACACAACTCATTAAAATTTCAGGTCATTCAGAACAATAGGACAGAGGATCTGACCAAAAAACCGACCTCCTCCCATAGAACTTAATGTTAATTTTCGCTGACTTCGAATTTCTCGCCAAGAATCCAAAAGTTGCACTTTTTGGCCGATTGAACGGGCTTCTATATCGTGAGCAGCATGCGTCGGGATGCACGTGATCGAGTGGGCTATGCTGAAAGTCAACCTTCAATATATCAATAAATATCGTCGTCTGCAGTAGAGAAATCTAACTTTCCTATTCGCTAGCCATTTGGCCAATAACGGCGTGCGTGCGAGTTTTTCACATGACTTTAAAAAATGGCGCGGCTGCTCTCTTCAATTTTTGGGTCAATTAATTGGATTTTAAACGTAATTAGGGAAAATATAATTTTTTTTATCAATCATTTCGATATCTTCTAAACAAGGCCGTTAATTTAAGGTCTAATGTTAGGTATCCTGAACTTTTCCTTTCACTAAAAGCTGTCTTAAAAGTGATATTTTCTTCAAACTTTGCTAAACCACTGGTTTTGTGCCTTTTTATTCTTTATGCTTCTTGGTAAAACTGCGTGAAAGATTTTGATATACCTTTGAAAAGGAACATCCTGAATAGAGTAAACCAGCTGCCAGCTTGAGATTTATGTTCCCCGGTATAGATTCCCATTTCTGGTAGTGATAGCCTTTACGTTTTTTGCATCTCCAAGAGACACAAAATGTAGCACCATTGAAATATGACTTGGACAAAAGGTCTTTACCGCAGCCCTCAATCTTACAATTTGCACCAATGGAAGTCTTAACTAATTTTTCTAATTGCTTCGTTGATGCAAAACAATTCATTTCAACATCGCTATTAGGGGTTCTCCTTCATCGAATGAAAAATCCAGGGTCTTGGGAGTACCGTTCGTAGCCCTAAAACGGACAACATAACCGTAATATTTTGCTATACTTTTCTTTTTGGTTTTTTGATTTTTTTCTTACTAACATTGTTCGAAAGCTTTCATTTCCCACAGTTGCACAGTTTGAAATGGGCGAATCATTGAGGCCAAAAATGGGGCTGAAGTATCACTCATATTTAACATCAAATATTATATAGGGTGTTCCGAAAATGGTGGTACGAGCGTACTTTCACGGGTTCTATGGACTAAATTAGCTTTTTTTGGTCCATTTTAAAGGGGTTTAAAAAGTCCATGTTAAAACTTGCGCGTGAGAAGAATGAAAAACAATTCTCGCGCTTTGAAGATTAGCGTCTTTGAGAAAGGAGCGAAGTAAATTAATTCAATTAATGATTGCCTGTTCAATTAGCCTATAATGCACGAATTGAAACAATGTATTGTTAAATTATTGTCGTAAATTTAACAATACATTATTATAAAACTATGAACGGTACCCACGTATATTAATAGAATTAAAAAGGAAATTATAACCACTTTCATTACGCAGTAAATCAAAAAACTACCAGGACCGTGAAAACTAATACTGAAGTTAAAAGTTCCGTGTAGGTCTGGTTTAATAATTACACTAAAACGAAGTTCATAAGGGTTGTGAATCACGAAAAAGGAGAATAAGAACAGTTGCATGAACATTTGTAGGAAGTCCCACCAGGTGAAGGCTAGACAGTTCCCGTAATCTTACGTCTAACGATTATAATGGAGTTCAAGGCAATCATTTGACGGATTGGTCTCTAAGTGGATTAGTCGGAGACCAGTTGATAATAAATAGCGCAATTGCGTGAACATTTGGAGGCTATACGTTACTCGTTACATCTCGTACCCGTGATGGTGGAGTTAGACGACAATGCGACAGATTCGGTTTATGTGGAATGGACGAGAGGCAAGGCAGATGATGGAATAGTGGCCACTAAAAGAGTGGATCGGTACTCGAGTAAAATGCATAGTGAAATGCAATTTCCCCAATCCACCTTATTCCCTTTCGCCGGAAGTTAGGCTTATCTCGGGTTCGTGGAGGGGAGTACCGGGAAGAAATTCGTCTATTGTCTGCAACAAAGGCCAAAAATATGTACTGTAGCAGACGACAGACGAACTTTTTCTCGTTACTCCCCTCCACGAATCCCGAGATAAGCCTAACTTCCGGCGAAAGGGAATAAGGTGGATTACGGGAAAAAGTGTACGCATTTCAGAAATGGGGAACACGTTTACTTCTATGTGCAACCCGCGAATTGTAACAAAGGACAGAAAGACAGACACAGAAACGTCCCAGACAGTACCTCTCAATAGAGTAACGTTCCTATAACAAAGAGGAGAGAGAGAGACGGAGAGACAATCAGTTTAGGCAGCCGTGATCCATGCCTGTTGAAAACGGGGGTAAATCTACGGACGGTACGTCGCGGTGCCTGAGGGCAGCTTTCTCGCGCGTAGTTGACATAGGGGATGAAAGAGACACGACGAGGAGATCCATCCACCCACGCGGAAAGGATATGAGTCCTAAAACTAAACTTTTAGAAAATTGTTTTAACTACTCCCTTATTTTTCCCATTTTTCAGCGGATTTTATAAAGCCTGTTTCTGTCACCTTTCTCTCTCTTTGCCTATAATAGAGGTACAAAATAGCGTTAAAAATATTCACCGGCGAAAAAACGTTATCCACATAAATGTGATGAACATCAAATAAATACAGACTCCTTAGCTCAAATGGTCGTTCAATTTTTCCCTCAAAATGTTTAACAGATGTTCATGGAATTAATTGCCTCCTCCCCATTTGTGCATTGGCAATTCTCTAGCCTTGCAACCACAACAAGATAATGAGGCGTCTCTGTATTTTTTTATTTTAGCATTAACAGTTACGGCCCATTCATTACAGAAAATGATGAAAGATAAAAGTTTTTTTCCAACAATATTTTTTAAAATGTTCATGTTATGATTAAAAATAAATTTTACATGTTCTAGCAGCCTTCAAATCCATTTAGTCAGTCATGTGCCTTCTACGTTTCTGTTCTGTCAAATAACTCTTCCACGTACTTGCATAGTCACATTGATCACATTTGAAGGGTTTTTCACCACTGTGAATGCGTTGATGTTTGATCAAATTATACTTCTTCGTGCATTTATAGTCACACTGATCACATTTGAAGGGTCTTTCACCACTGTGAATGCGTTGATGTTCGATCAAATGAACCTTCTGCGTGGATCCATAGTTACACATATCACATTTGAAGGGTTTTTCACCAGTGTGAATGTGTTGATGATTGATCAAATTACTCTTCCGTGTACTTGCATAGTCACACTGATCACATTTGAAGGGTTTTTCGCCACTGTGAATGTGTTGATGTTCGATCAAATGAACCTTCTGCATGGATCCATAGTCACACTGATCACATTTGAAGGGTTTTTCTTCGTTACCCTTTTTAATGTGACGTTGTGGACCCCTTTTATATTCAGCAGAATATTTGATCCGAGTTGAACGTTTCTTCTTTAATTTTCCTGCAGAAAATTATTAACGAAATATAAAAACGACACACATACCATTTACAATAGTATCAAAAAAACATTAACATTCAAGTGCACTTCATAAAAAATGAAATGCTAAGGCCTGTACGAAAACTCAGGGTTAAATAAAAGAAACAGTGCTGATCAAGGCGTTAGCCGATGAGTAAACGACCTCATCAACCAAAAGGAGATGAATGAACATCAACTGAAATGCAAACCTTGGCGCGAAACTAAAAAGGTCGTATTTTCATATTCAACGGATGTTAGGATAATCAAATACCAGCTGATGCTGGGTGAACACAAGTTACCAATTTATTTCGTTCTTCACCACCCTCTCTCTTGTCAGGTCTAGTTTTCACTTTGTATCTCTGTCTGGCAAATAGCACCCCCGACAGTTATATTTTCCACATATGTGAAATAAAGTAAAATTGACACATAATTAAAAATAACTAATGTGGATATCCCGTCGATAACTTATTGTTACAAAAATATGTGTAACCAGAAACAACATCTAGTTTTATCGAGCAACAAATAAACTCCGAATTTTTGGTCGAAATAAGTACCAGCATAAGAAAATAATATAAAGGTCCCTATAAGTATGAAACTGTCCATTTAAGCCATGTAAACAGCATTTTCTTTCATCGAAATTTTTAAAAAGTTTCCAAAGCCACCTATTAAGAACTTATGGCCTTAAAAAAGCTGATTATTTGTTTAGAAAATTTTCAAATTTTATATTGTAATTAAATCGTTCAAGGTCTTGAAGTTATTATTATGATAATTTTAATTATAACTGATTAAGTGCTGTAAGCCCTACAAAACTGGTAGGCTTACCCTAGAGTAATACAGCACTGTTTCAATACAATAATTTATTCTCACTCACCCAGTCATCGTTTAAAGTTTAAAATAAAAAGTACAAAATAAAATACAAGGTAAAAAGCAGAGCTTCCTCTCTTCCTTTTATATACACAGGGTCTCGAGTCGGGTCTAAGAGTTCCTTCCCCCTTGACTTTTGGTCAAGGGGTTAAGTCTCTGTCGGGACTCCGACGAGGACAGTTGCGCGGTGCAATAGGACTTTCTTAGACCCCCCTGATAGTTTTACAAGCGTATGCTCGTTCCGCTGGCACCCCAAGCTCGCTAATTTTAACGTTATGAGGTGCAACGGCCTACCAGGGGTAACGCCATTTCGCGTTTGCGATATGGCCGTTACAACTCCCCCACCCAAAAAATACTTAATGGGTAGGGCTGTGCTATTCCAACGCGTCCGAGAATTCGGACGAACTCGACGGGACCGATGACGTCTCCGACCACCGGGGAACCGCGGCTTCGGCCCCCCCATTCCCCTCACTCAATTTAAATTGCGCGTATGCGCCAAATAAATTAGTCATCGAATATTTATAGGGGTTCCTATAAAACTCGGAAATCGCAAATCAAAAGAGTGTTCCCCCACCCAAAAACTTTACAAAGGGTTTCCTCTGTTAGAACGTAAATTGTAGGAATGCCTAGGGGGGCTCTTTTCGCTCTCTCTCCGCTCTCTCCTATCACGTCTAGGCTGAACTTTACTGATAGCATTGTCAGGTGAGTTTCCACCGGCGACTTTGCTATCCAGCGGAGAGTCTCCCGTCCAGGGTGGAGTGTACCGTTTCAGGTTTGAAACGTGAGAGATACCAGCGAATTTTCGCGTAGTTTCCTCCTCCAACCTGTACGTCAACGGGGTAGTTCTTTCCTGCACTACGAATGGGCCGTCGTACTTTTTCGCGAGCGAAGCCGTGAAACCACGACTCGCATCGGAAAGAGGGTGCGTACGGCGCAAAACAAGGTCGCCACGTCGAAAATACACGTGTCTCCGACGCTTGTCGTAGTGCAGTTTCTGCTTCAGCTTCGAGTCCTGCAGGTTATGCCTTGCATGATCGATAACATCATGAAGTCTAACCTTCAGTCTCTCAGCATATAGATCTGGGTTTCGGTTCTGGTAAGTATTTACCGGTTCCAATTCCCAATCTAACGGAGCGCACAGCTCCCTACCGAAATTCATCGCCGCGGGCGTGAACCCAGTCGAGCTGTTTTCAGCCGACCTTAAGGCGAAGCCTAACTCAGGAATACGGGCATCCCAATCCCTATGTTTCTCGATATAAGAAATAATCATAGGCTTGATATTCCTATTCATGCGCTCAGTAATGTTTGCCTGAGCATGATACGGAGATGTATTTTTCGGGCGTATACCCAATCTTTTACATGTCTCCTTGAATTTCGGACTTGAAAACACAGAAGCATTATCAGTAATCAGTTCCTTTGGGAATCCAAATCGACAGAAAACTTCAAATAACTTCTCCCATATTTTCTCCGTAGTCATTTTTCGTAAGGGGTAGGTTTCTACCCACTTAGTGAAATGATCTACGATGACGAGCAGGTATTGATTACCCTTGGAGCTGCGGGTATAGGGACCCATGAGATCACAGGTCACTAATTCCCACGGTCTTTCGCTACCAACGCTTGATAGCAGTCCGGGCTTTAATTGTGCAGATGGCTTCGATTTTTGACACATCTCACAACCCCGAACATACTTCAAAACGTCGCGCTTCATACCCGACCACGTGACTCGGGATTGTAAACGTTTATACGTCTTACAAACACCCAGGTGGCCGGCAAGGGGCTCGTCATGAAAATATTTAATTGCCTCTAGCCTCAAGCTTCGAGGTAATACTACCTTCCAAGCTTTCTCTAGGGCATCCTCATCCTCCTCGTCCCATGGTGCTAAGTATCTTAATAGAAGACCGTCTTGATCCATTACATACTGATCCAATACTGCCCCGGCCTTTATTGCCGTTTCCGGGTCTACAGAGGTTCTAACACGCTCTAACTCCTCGATTAAACGAGATAACTCTGGATCAGTAGCTTGGGATTTTATTATCGCCTCTCTATTAAAAGGTAAACCCAACTTGGGTGTGTTACCCCCCCACTACTTCATTTGCAACCAATATGACGGCTTCTTCATCGGCCAATTCGGTTTCGATTGGTGCCCGACTTAGAGCATCGGCTACCAAATTTAATTTACCAGGGCGGTATCGCACCTCGTAATTAAATGGTTGGAGGCCTAGAGACCAGCGGGCTAATCTTCCAACTGGCTCTTTCATCTTTTTAAGCCATTGAAGGGCCTGATGGTCGGTTTCGATTATCACATCAGTACCTTCAACATACATTTTGAATTTCTTGAGAGCGAATACTACTGCAAGGCATTCTAACTCTGTAGTGGAATAATTACGCTCTGCTGGAGTCAGCCCACGACTTATAAACCAGATAGGCATTAACCCTCTATCTGTCTCTTGTGCCAATACTGCACCCAAGCCGTGGCTACTAGCATCGGTTTGAATAAGAAATTTCTTATTCAAATCCGGGAGAGCTAATTCCGAGGTACTCTTTACCTTTTCCGCTAACTCCCTCATACACTCTAAGAAATGGAAGTGTTAAAAAGGTGTTAAAACGGTGTAAACACCGTAAAAACACCCAAAAGGGTGTTTTATTACCTTGAGTTTTTAGAGGCCAATTTAAAGTGTAAATTCGGTGTAAAATAACACTATTGAAACACCGTTCGAAATTAAACATGAAAAATTATAATACTGCGGGTTTCTTAAATAAGGTCTTTCATTTATTTTTCATTAATGTTTTAAAGTCAATACAAACAGTAAAAAATTATTGAAAAACGTACTTGTTAAACCTTTTTTTAAAGATGATATTCATGAAAGAAAACAGTTTTATCCTTTAAATAAAATTAACAAAGAAATTGGTAATCTGGCGGTGTTGTACCTTCATAAAACTATGCTAAACGTGTTAGGCGACACTCTTACAGGTGTTAAGCGATACTCTTAAAAAACGAGACTAGGTTAGATACTGGCCTCACAGTAGGGCCAGCTTGAGAAGCCAAAGTGGGGCACTTGCTTTTGTGACATGCTTTATCATTATTTTGAGAAAAATTAGAGTGCTAAATGGATTTTTTTTGTAAAATCTGTAGTGCAAATTAGATTAAACGCGTTTCTGGTGCTCGAAAAACTCTTAGTGAAAAGAGATTATTAAATTTAACAAGAACGTCTTTATCTACTGCTTGAATATTATAGCCTCCAAAACTAATTTAATACCCTCTGCATTTGTACGAATTGAAAACTTTCTGCCTTTTTCAGAAGTTTATAAACCCGTAAAAATGACTTTATGTGCAACAACCCTCGCTTAAAGCGGTATAGTTCTGCATGTGAGAACATTCCTCCCTGTAGGTGATGAAGTTCTCTCAAGATGGAACCCTGCTATGAATATAGCATTGATTGCTAATAATACTGCGGAATGGCGGATAATAAAAATTTAATTAAACAGGAAAACCATACTCGATATTTGAGTTATGCCGCATGAGTGGTCGAAATGTAGCTACTATAGTGTTTTTTACGTCATTGGTTTTGCTCTTAAGTCTATGGGAAAAGTACTAGAATTTCTACTACTATCCTACCCAAAAATCACCCACTCTTAAAGGTGTTACGCGAAACTCTTAAAGGTGTGAAGCGACACTCTTAAAGGTGTGAAGCGACACTCTCAAAGGTGTGAAGCGACACTCTTAAAGGTGTGAAGCGACACTCTGAAAGGTGCTATGCCGCACCCTTTAAGGAGTTGCACAACACTAATATGAGAGTAAAAGTTCACTTTCAGTGCGATATAAGAGTTAAAAAGGTGTTAAACTGTCCCTCTGTTGCACAATTTTATACTTATCTTTGCCACCAATTGCTCAAATAAGTGTTATTAAACCCTTTCAGGGGTGTAAATGTACACCTGTAACGGTGTCAAATTTGGACCCATATAAAGTACTTATAAAGGTGTTAAATCACACTCCAATTTCTTAGAGTGTAGTCTCATCTTACTTCTGGTGATATTTATAAGACCCTTGAGTTTATTTTAAAACATTTATAAACCTCGGGTTAATCTAATACTGACCTGTTCCACGCAGTGATTATCAGCATACAGTGGAAACCAAAAGAAGAATCTGCAATCCATGACATACGTCTCACAAAAGACCATCATGAAGTAGGAGAATATGCGGGAGAAAGTAATTTTTTTTATTTATTTCAAATCTCGTGCATAATCAATTATCGCAAGTTAGCAATTCAAGGAATAGATTAACGCGTTTGAAAAGCAGAACGAAATACACGAAAACAGATATCATTTGCTAACCATAGCTCCCAGGGTATACGCTCGGGTGCACCAGAGCCCTCCTAAGAATAGGTGGTGCTGTTTCTTCAGTTATTATTAGGTCATTTGCAATATGTTTCTTAAACAGAGACTCTATAAAGAGGAGCCTGGGTGTTAGGCAAAATGAAAGTAGCAACCGTTTCAAAAAGAAGGTTACCATTGAAAATGCTACCTTATCCAAAAATATTGGACTATTCGATGGTCGTATAACTCCCAATTCCAACAATTCATCAAAAGCCCTGTCTATTTCCTCCCTCTTCTTATTGCTAACCGGACGGGGATGACACGCTATAGGCCTAGCGTCGCCCGTCTCTATAGAGTGCTCAATTAGCGAGGTTTCGCCAGGTTTCTTTGTGAATATACTTTGGAATTCCGAAAGCATATCCACTAACCTAGCTCTTTCATCTTTGCTACAGGTCGATTTCGACGCTAAAGCTTTTAACACATTTAAGGGGTCTTTTTCACTTTTGACGATTTCGCCAAAGCAATTAGACGCCCCTTTTTCCATTTCTTCGGTATCGAACGGGATGACTTTTTGAGGGAAGGGGCCGATTGACCACCCACCTTCACTTAACCTAATGTCTATCCCCGTTCCTCGAAGAAAATCTCTCCCAAAAATAACTGAGGGTGTAAGACCTCGGACAATAAAAAAGCGCTGCCTTCTTTTCCCTCCGGGCCAATATACCTGGAGAAGGATATCTCCGACTACGCGGCATGTGCCGCGACCGAATCTAACCATTGTCCTATTAGCTTTTTTCGCCATTTCTCGTTTTTCGAATATGGGTATGAATTCATCGCCCAACAAAGAAACTGACGATCCGCTATCTAACAAGCCAAGGAACGATTGCTCCATAGCTTGAAATCTCAATAATGGGGGAGTTTTCCCGCCAAAATCAGAACAGCGATTAACGGATGGCGCGAAAATTCGATTTTTCGAATTTCTTGCCTGTCTTTTGGCCCTCGTTATTTTATTTCTAAAACCATACCGAGGCCCCTCCCAAGAATAATTCGGATTTCCGATTATCTTGGTTGCCTCGGCTTCCCATTTCCCGGATTATTGCAATCCCTTTGGAAATGCCCGAGTTGGTTGCACTTAAAACAGCGCCCCATACTACGGTTACCTTTCCTTTGGTCTGGATTTCCGCCATTGGAATATGCATTAAAAGTAGCATCTGCCCTTTTACCCGAGCGAGTGTTCACTCCGCTCAACGCCTGTCTCTGTACTCTAAAATAAGAGTACGGATCCAAGGCTGCTAAACCTACTCCCACCTGATTTTCCGAAAATGCGTTTACATTTGAGGAAACTGACATACAAACGGCATTATTAACCGATTGAAGCGATTGTTCAATCGAAATACCTGCCCCATATGCCAGACCAGGCTCTAAAGACTCCGCCATTGACGGTAGGGGTCTGTACATTATCTCGGCTAGGAGGTCAGATTGAATAATCTTAGCCTCCTCAGCCAATTCAGCAAGGGTAGCGAAAGCTTTCCCCCTTAGCATTCTACGGTATGTCGGATGACACTGCCGTAGGACGCGCTGAATTTGTACCGACTCAGACTCCGGTGTTTCTAATCGGTGAGAATACTCCGATAAACAATGGATGTACTGAGTCAACGGTTCATTTTCTCCTTGAGTTCGGTTATCCAACTCAATTTGAATGCGCCTATAGTAATCAGTTCAGTAGGTAGAAAAGGGGGGTTCTAACTCAGTGGTATTCAATGGTATCGATGGTATCGACGCCATTTTTTTTTTCTGGGCGCCATTTTTTTTTCCGGGCGCCATTTTTTTTTCCGGGCGCCATTTTTTTTTCCGGGCGCCATTTTGTTTTTATTTGGGCTGGAATTTTGAAAATGTTAAGTCTTATCTGACTTCAATCAAAGTCCATTGCGATATTCAAAATCCCGGGCTTCAATCATTTGCTGATAAGGCAAGCAATCAAAGATTGGGTAGATAAACCACAGTTATAATATATTAGAAAGTGAACGTCTTATATACTAAGATATTTTGGGAATGGTGACAGACG